>NC_140584.1:829963211-830563211 GCF_964204655.1 Triturus cristatus | reverse complement strand
AATTCTAGTTGAAGTACTGGACAGTGTAGCCTGTGGGTATAGGCTGCATTATCTGTCTTTAAATTAAATTCTCTCTTAAAGGTGTATGCAGGTCTGCATGATTTGTCACCTTTTAGAGATTATTTTTTATTGCTCCGGGGTCCACGCACATGGGCGGGACTATTCACTAGATTATGACTATACACAGAGATCCCCTACTACAGAAGTGATGGCTACAAGAAAAGCGGTTTTCCATGTTAAGAATTGAAGTTCACATTTGTGTAGGGATTCAAAAGGAGGTCCCATTAGTCTGGTGAGAACGATATTTAGGTTCCACACAGGTGAGGGTGGCACTCTGGGGGGAATTATTCTTTTAAGGCCTTCCATGAAGGCTTTAATGGCAGGTATTCTAAAGAGTGATAGATGTTGCCTGTTTTGTAGGTAAGCGGCTATAGCTGCGAGGTGTAGTCGAATGGACGTATAGGCTAGATTGCATCTTTGTAGGTGGAGTAAGTAGCCTATGATGTGTTGAATGGACACATCTAGGGGATCGATGGTGTTGTTATGACAATAGACAACAAAAAGTTTCCACTTGCGGCGTAGCACGCTGTAGTGGTAGGGCGCCTAGCTTCTTTGATGACGTTCATACAGTCCGGGGGAAGATTTAGGTCCCCGAATTCTAGGATTTCAAGAGCCAGATCGCAAGGTTGAGCTGAGCTGGATCCGGGTATCTGATCTCTCCATGGTTCTGGGTTAAGAGGTGTGGAGAGAGGCGTAATTTTTGATGCGGTACTACCGATACTTCCAGCAGTGTGGTGTACCACGGTTGTCTGGCCCAAGTTGGCGCTACTAATATTAGTATGAGGGAGTGCTAGTGGATGAGTGGGAGAGGCGGAAAAGCATACGCAAAGCTGCCTGACCAGTTCATCCATATCGCATTGCCTTTGGACAACGGGTGTGGGTATCTGGCGGCGAAGCTTGGGCATTTTTTGTTTTCGTGGGTGGCGAAGAGGTCTATCTGTGGATGCCCCCACATTTGAAATTATGGGTGAAGAACCTGTGGGTGAAGTTCCCACTCGTGGAGTTGCTGTGTTTGTCTGCTGAGTAGATCTGCTAAGTGTTTTGTACTCCTGGGACATGTTGGGCTAGGAGAAAGATTTTCTGGGGTATGGCCCATCTCCATATGCTCTGTGCTAATTGAGAGAGCTGTGGAGAGTGTGTGCCGCCTTGTTTTTGAATATAATACATGGCTGTCATGTGGTCTGTGCGGATTAGAACTGCTTGGCCCGAAATTTGTGTTTGAAAGGATTCTAGGGCTAGGAAGATTGCTAGTAACTCCAGATGGTTGATATGGAGTAGCTTCTGTTGAGGTGTCCATTTGCCTTGCATGGTGAGATGTAATAGATGAGCTCCCCAGCCGGAGAGCGATGCGTCTGTTGTTAGTACTATCTGGGGAACCGGGTCCAGGAACGGTCGACCTTTGGAAAGGTTTGGGGTGGTCCACCACTGCAGAGAGCGATGGGTACGACCGTCTACCAACACCAGATCTGTTAATTGACCCTGGGTCTGGTTCCATTGGTGCGCTAATCACTCTTGGAGAGGACGCATCTGGAATCTTGCGTGAGGTACTATGAAGATGCAAGAGGCCATCATCCCTATTAGTTGCATGAACACCCGAGCTGGAAGGGAGTGTTGTGCTATGAATTTTGCGCGTAGAGCCTGAATGCTTGCAATCCTGGCAGGATTGGGGTAGGCGAGCGCTTTTCAGGTGTCTATAGTGGCACCTAGGTATTGTTTTATGTGGGATGGTTGGAGATGGGACTTTTCGTGGTTTACCGTGAAGCCCAGCTGGTGAAGTAGCTGGATCGTGGTGTGTGTGTGTTGTACACACGGATTGTATGAACTGGCTTTTATCAACCAGTCATCTAGGTATGGGAAGACATGAATGTGTTGTCTTCGCAGATGTGCTGCCACCACTGCTAGGCACTTGGTGAATACTCGTGGTGCGGTTGTGACTCCGAACGGAAGTACTTTGAATTGGTAGTGTTGGCCGTCCACTACAAATCTGAGGTACTTCCTGTGAGGATTGTGCACTGGAATGTGGAAGTAAGCTTCTTTTAGGTCCAAATTGGTGAGGAAGTAGTTTTGGGAAAGTAGCGGAAGTACCTGCTGAAGCGTCACCATATGAAAGTGGTCTGAGTGTATGTATTTGTTTAGGGGCCGAAGGTCTAGGATGGGTCGTAGAGTCTCGTCCCTTTTTGGTATGAGAAAATATAGGGAGTAGACCCCCATATTTTGTTGGTTGGTAGGAACGTGTTCTATTGCCTCTTTGTCTAGGAGGGAGATTACCTCCTGCTTGAGTAGCCGCAGATGTTCTGGTGACATCGGGCATTGCCTGGGTGGAATGTTTGGGGGGGTAGATGTTAGTTCTAGGCCTGACCAAATTATTTGTGTTACCCATTTGTCTGAGGTGATGGTAGTCCAGACCGGAAGGAAATGTTGGAGTCTGCCCCTGACCGGAGTGTGATGGTCTGGGGGAAGTGGAGGGAAGTCATTGGGTGGGCGCGGGGGCAGAGCGGGCGGTGTTTGTTTTGCCTCTGCCTTTGTTATTGTTGCCCCTGTAGCCGCCTCTTTGGTAACCCCTTGTAAAGGTGGACTGAGTAGGGGATTTGTATGAAGTGGAAGCGGTGTCTGAGGAGTAGCCTCTGGATGTGCTCCAAAAGGAAGAGCGGCGAAAGGAGCGTCTGGGAGGGTGAGATTGTAAGGCTCCCATGGATTTTGCCGTGTCAGTGTCCTTTTTCATTTTCTCTAGGGCGTCATCCACTTTGGGGCCAAACAGATGTTCCTGGTCAAATGGATGGAGGCTTGTACCTCCGGTTTAAAACCCGATATCCTTAGCCAGGCATGGCGACGGAGGAGGACACTAGTATTGATAGCCCTAGAGGCTGTGTCTGCTGCATCGAAGGCACAACGTATGGAGGTATTGTTAATTGTTTTGCCCTCCTGAATTAGCTCATTGGCCCTAGCTTTGTATTTATCAGGGAGATGGTGCATTATGGCTTCTAGCTCGTCATATTGGGCCCTGTCATACCTCGCTAGTAGTGCTTGTGTATTGGCGATACGCCATATATTGGCCGCTTGAGATGCAGTACGCTTGCCTGATGCGTCCAAGAGTTTAGACTCTTTGTCAGGTGGTGGTGCGTCACCTGACGCCTGGGAGTTGGCTCTTTTCCGTGCTGTGGATATAACCAAGGAATCTAGTGGCGCTGGCCCTCTGATGTAGGAGGGATCTGTTGGGGCGGCTTTATATTTCTTCTCAATGCGCCTGTTAATGACCCTGGCCCTGACTGGGTCCTTAAAGACCTCCGGCGCATGTTTTATAACACCCTTTAGCATAGGCAATATGGAGGTGGTCCTATGTGTGGTGTCAAATGTATCTAGGAGGAAATCCTCCTCCACTGGTTCGGTATGTAAATCTACCCCGTGGTAGTGTGCCGTCCTTTGCAATAAATGGTTGAACCCCAAGGAGTCTTCTGGTGGAGAAGGTCTGGAAGGGTAAAGATCGTCTTGTGGGACGTTAGGGACATCAGGGCTATTATAATCGTCCCATGGGTCTGGGGATCCTGTGGGAGTGGGGTCCCCTGTAGATATATCTTGGGGTACATCGCCTATGTTGTCGCATGGATCCCCTTGATCCTCATCATCCGGGGATGGGGTGGGGGAATGATGAGGTGGGGGTGGAGAAGGTGGATGAGGTGGAGGAGGGGGAAGGTGGAGGAGGTGGTGGCGGTGGGAAAGGTAGTCTGAAAGGGGAGGTAGCAGAGTCCTGTTTTGGGATCCTTAGTTAATGTTTTTTGTAAGGGTTCCGGTGTGAAAAGTTCTGGAGAGGTTGGTTGGTCCGTCGGCGCAGAAGGCGTCGGGCTGTTGGTTTCTTAGGCTTGTCGGTGATGGTTCGTTGTTTGGAACCATGCTTGGAAAGCTCCGATTGTTTAGTAGGCGCCGAGATGGATTTCGGCTTCGAAGTGTCGGTGGTCTTGTGGGCTTTTGTCAGTACCGAAGATGGGGTCGGTGCTGAGGAGCTGGGTCTCGACCCAGAGTGTTTCGGTGTGGGGCTCGGTGTCGAGATGGAGGGCGGTTTATTTTTCGGTGCCGAAGAGTGTTTATCGGCTCCGACGGTGGGCTGGCTCGAGCCCGAGCCGCCTGAAGGCTTAATTGGCTTATTTACTGGTCCCGAAGGTGCGGTGTGGGAAGCAGTGTCTTTGGTCTTGCTTAGGCCAGACGACAAAGGCGTGACCGAAGCCTTTTTCGGTGCCGGTGAGGGTGTGGGGGGTAGATGAGTACTCACGACCCTCTGTGCCGGAGTGATGTCCTCCACATCTAAATCGTCGGCTTCGGATGCACTGACGAGTCCCTCGTCCGTGTGTTGTTCTGGAGCATCGACGCCTTCATCGAAGATGTCGTCCGGGATCGCCGTCAAAGAGTGTGCCATGGTTCTTCTGGCTCTTCGGTCCCGAATCGTTTTCTTGGACAGGAAGGATTTACACGCCGGACAGTCTCGAGCCTCGTGTTCAGGGGAGAGGCAGAGGTTGCACACCTCGTGGAGATCGGTGTGGGGGAATTTGGACCCACATCGAGGACACTTTTTAAATGGAGTCCTTTCCATTAGCCAGGACCGGAGCTTGGGTAGGCCCGAAGGCCGCCGTCGACGACTGGAACCGAAGGTCTTGCCGATGAGATGCGCGTCGAGTGGGGAGATCGCGATCGAAAACAATACCGCGAATTGGGGTGAGGATTGCGCGTCGATCGTGGAACTGGAAGCTGTTCGGAACCGGAGCGCGAAGATTACATCCGAGCCCGATGGCGGAAAAAACAATCTGAGGATGGAGCCGAAGCCCATGCGCAATACGATTCAAGGGAGGAGTCACCGACCTCGTGACTTCCAAAGACTTTCCAAGAGGAAAAACAAACTGTAAACATCCGGGCCCAACACCAGATGGCGATCTATGCACAAGTGTGTAATCTGCAGATCAAATGCCTCGAACATAACATTCCAACACCATATCGGGGGCCGAAATTATATCTGGGAGCTCCACCAGCTGACGAGGGCCCAGGGTGAGCAGGATTCATGACCATGGGGGAGAGAAATATACCAGCATAACCTCTCCACAACACACAGCACTGATAGTCACGCATAGGTGGGGGAGTGGGAAGGAACGCTGCAAGCCAGGAGAAAACACAAACCTGCCTGCAGCTACCAGGATTCAGCTGCTGCTCTGCCATAAACATTGTATGGGGTGCCTTGTGGAAATGTAAGAATGCAACCGAAGGCAAGGTGCCAATATTCCACGTGAGAGCTGCAGACAGTGATCTGAGTGCTGTACTCGATCACCTGCCCATGCCTCTTGACCATGTGGTCCACCAAGAGAACCCGTGAGGTGGCCAGGCAGTGGTTTGATTGATTGGAATTGGAGCCTGCCCTGAGCTGTACTAAAAAAAATTCAAAACTAAACAATAGAAACATGTCAGCGCTCACCCCTTTCGAGCAGGACTTACTCAAATCTGACAGAATTTGTTAGATGGGCTTTGCAGGGGATTCGCACAGCAAAGCACGCCCTATTGTCACAGCACGCTAAAAGGTGAGTTGGTTGCATTTTTAGGTCGAGCCTATAGCGGCAGTGCGCAAGCGCTGCTCGCTCTGCGAGGCATGCCGTAATGGAGTGGAAGCTCCGCCCACTCCCTCGCCCATCTTTTTCATTGGCTTTTGTCATTGTCCTTTCTAAATGCTGCCTCCGATTGGTTTATAGGCTGTTAGTCCCTCCTTATGACGGCCATGTCATCGTTTGTATCCTTCCATGGCTACTGGCCCCTTTACTTCGAGTGTTGCATGGTATGTGTTATTTAGATTGTGAGCACTATTTTCTTCCCATGCCTTCGCGCCCCCTACCCACCCGCACTCCCGTTTGCAATGCAATAGGTCTCGCGTAAATGCGAGTCCTATTGCATCGCAAATGCTTGTTTGCGTGAGAAAAGCAACACAAGTAAACCTCTGGAAAGAACAAGACACGAAGAACGAAAAAGGACTAAAGTGGAGTTTATTTGGCTTCAGCCATGAGATGTCAGAAGTCTAATGACGGCCATATGTGAACGGAGAGATCTGCTGGAATTAATCCGTGAGAGGAGTATATTTTGAGACTTAAGCTCAAAACAATAAAAATGTTCTTGTCCAATCACTGTTGTGGATACATATCCACGTGGTTTTTATTAATTTGGTGAGGTGTTTCATATTACTAGTTTTGGATCATTTGTTACAGTTCCATCTAAAAAATAGTGCGTGGCTACCTACTATTGGTATACATTTTAATAAGGATGAATGGAAAAATTATTTAGCTTCTGTCTTTCGTTTAGATTGTGGTCCAACAGAGATAAGCCTTGTTAAGATGGCTGTTGTGCATAAAACGCTGCTGCTATTATAGGCTAGCAGTGCTGATTGCCTGACCTCGGCGTCATCCGAATAAAGCCGCAATAATGATAGGGTGAATTAAGTATTTCTTGAAACGCTAAAGTCTCTGAATGGTGGATTGAGTTTAAAATGGAGTCCCACGGAATTTATATATATTATATATATATTATGTTCTTGCTTCCTATGTTTAGAATAAACATATTTGGATGCCCATTTTTATTTTATTTTAATGAGTTTCCGGTCTTGACGTTGTACTTGGGCTTTTCTTTGGCTTCTCTACTTACGGACTCCGTTTCTTCGACGGTCCTGTGGTTCCGTTAAGAAGCATGGACACAGCCTCTCTCTTCCAGGGCTGCTCGGCTCCTCCCACTAGAGCTACGTCAGCCTCTGAATCCATCAATGAACAACGCACAAATCGAGGAACTGGAGGGGCAGACAGTTGGCTTATTTCAAGATGTTGTCGATAAGCGGAAAGAACAGGCTCCTGGAGAAAGTAATGAGCTGGGGGGTGCTGCGTGGGGGTTGGTGGAGAGGGGAAGTAGAGTCTTTTCAGCTACTCCTGAGAAGGTGTCTCTGCAGCGCCCTCTAGTGGAACGGGCATCGAGATCTCTATCCTCCGGTGCTGCTGTGTCTGTTGTGCCTTCTCATAGTTCCTACCCAAAGGGTGCCCCTACAGGTGTGGGTTATGGTCTCAGAGGAGTACTTGTGGATTGTGATGGGGAAGCTGTGATTACAGTTTTACAATCTTCCATGCGATAGCCATAGTGGGGATCGAACCTGTCCAGTTGTAAATGTGCTTTGTGATTTGGGGTATCTGCTGAACTAGTGTCAGGTAAATTTCAGTTGATATCAGCTGTGTCTTAACTGGTAATCGGCGTCTTTCCCAGGTGGAACAAAATCCAGTCCGTTACCTCATCCCCAATTCGCAACTGGCACAGAAACCACTCCAGGTTTTCCTTCGTCCACAGTTATTTTAGAGAGTTTTCTAGGAAGTAGCCACCTCACTTCTTGTACGCAGTGGCAGCAGTCAGGGGCCTCTCTGCTTCTCTGACAGATGGCGCATTTCCTCAGCTCAGTCCGAGAGAGCAGATACCAGATCGCACCCTCCTCCCCCCAAGGGCCCACCGGGAGTCACTTGCATCATCACCCGCCCCTCCCATCACCAACGCAACACCTTAAGGCGATCAAGCAAAGCAGGCAGCTCGAGTGGCAGCTGCAGGGAGGGGAGGGTGACTGCCGCCTAACTAGTTAACGACTGGCAGCAGAAGAGAGGAGGTGGGCCAAAGAGAAGGGAAAGAAAAAAGCAGTAGGAAAGAGATGGGACCGAAGAAAGAGGGAGAGAGAGAGCTGGAAAGGGAAAAAGCAAGGATGGAGGGAACTGAAGAAAGGGCAAAAAAAGAGAGAGAAGCAATGCAGGAAAGGAGTAAGGAAGTTGATTGAATATGCCCATTGCTGTCAAGTGTCCTTGTAACATGTGATGCTGTTCGATGGCAGTTAGAAGAAGGCAACATTGTATATTTTGTTTCCTCGTTAAATAAATGTAATTTTCTTAAAAATTACATGAACTATTTGAATTATGCTGGCCGGACTTCTATGTGAAAATTGTATGTGGCCTATGCACTTGTGCACAAAAGTAAACTGAGACACCTGTTCAGTCCATTTTATCGAGGATATTTAGTGTCACCGGTTGCCACTACAAACAAGCATTTGCAATGCAATAGGTCTCGCATTTATGCAAGTTTAAGCTATTGGCATTGTAAATGACAATGCCTTTCATGTTTTAACAATGAAAACAAAAATAAAAGGCAGTGCCATTAGCAATTTCAATAGCTCAAACTTGCATAAATGCGAGACCTATTGCATTGCAAACGCTTGTTTAAAATGCAGCCAAGATTCTTTAGCGCCTTTTTCCTGGAGGTACTGGGAGTGCGATTAGGCAGGACTAATGCATTTTAGTGCAGTGATGCGGACATCAACACTAAAATACATTAGTCTAACCCGTGATGCGTGGTACTTGGCAGGGCTGTTGCACTGATTGGTAAGAGTTTGTTTCTGAGCTGGAGGAGGAGAAGTGTGCTGGTTAAACAAAGGCTAGGAACTTTCTGTTGGGAGCTCGGGTTCAAAGCTTGGTGGATGTGGAGTTGGTTCGCTTTTGCATTCTGTTTGGGAGATTATTCTGTGAAGGGGGTATTCTCGTAATTATACTTTGCTTTTCAGTCGCTGTTTAAAGAACTGTTATCCCAGCGTGGCCTTTGGCACACATACCCTTATTGCATGCACCATACAATTGTTCCAAGTGATGGTTTAAATTACCAGTGAAGTGTCAAAACTAACCTCATAACAGACGCCTAATGAATTATGTCCTACACTGATAATGAAATATTACTTTCATACAAATATACAGATACAAAAGGGCCTTAATTATGCTGTATCGGTAGATAGTAGATGTCTTCTTAATAAATGTAGAAGGAGCTGACATGCCGGTGACGTTGTGGCAGTCAGAGCAGCAAACAAAGACACTGTGAGACTCCATAAGGTACTCAACAATCACCTCACAAGAACAGAAAGCACGATGCAAGAAATACAAAGGAAATGATGCTGTCTCAAGGTGAAATGATCCAGATCCAGCAAGAGCATGCTAAGGTATTTGGTCAGCTAGGGAGGCATCACTATGGAATATGCAGAAACCAACATTATTATTTATTAAGGAGTTTTATATAGCGCTAGCCAGACCCGAAGGTATCGGAGCGCTTTACAACACTTTGTAAAGAGGAAAACACATATTATAGCAGTAGTAAACAGGAAGCCACAGGGTGCAGTAGAGGACTTAGCGCGTTGTATAACAATACAGGGAAAGTTACATAGTCTCATAATAGTGAAGACAGTAGTTCAAGCCGCGCATCATTCCGATCCAGGGGAATAGTGGGTAGGAGTCGGCCTAGGTATGAGGTAGAGGTCTTGGTTATCAAGTGTCATAGTGCAGTAATGTGCACGCTTGTGATTTTTGGTTGCAATCTATCCATTTGGGAAGGTACGATTGAGGTAGAGGTCTTTGAGCTGCCTGTTGAATTTTAGAAAGGAGGGGATAGTCCTGATATGGACTGGGATGGAGTTCCATATTTTGGGCGCATTTCCAGAGAAGGATCGGGCTGCGGTATTTTGTTTGCGGGTTTTTGGTGGGATGAGGAGTAGAGTATTGGAGCTCCTGAGGCTCCTTGTCTGACCGGCCTTCGTGAGTTTGGAGGCCAGGTAGGCGGGTTTCCCTGTGTGGAGGGCTTTGTGCGTGAGGCAGGCAGTTCTGAAACTGGCTCGCAATTCAACTGGGAGCCATTTCAACTCTGAGTGCAGGCGAGATATGGTCATATATTTTTACCCCAGTGACCATTCTTGCAGCTGCATTAACAGTTGATCGGAGGGGAGCTAGGTGAGATTTTTCTGTGCCTGCGAGGGTAGCATTCCCGTAGTCTAATTTGGAAAGTACCAGGGATTGAGTCGCTTGTTTGAGGTTGTTGGTCGGGATGAAGGGTTTTATCTTATTGAGTAGTTTCAGGTTGAGGAAAGCGCTCTTTGCAGTGATCTTGATGTGTTTGTCCATGCTAAGTTTAGGGCCCAGGGTGATTCCCAGCGATTCGACGGAGTCGGCTAGGGAGAGATTGTCGTTGAGAGCATCAATTGCTTTTAACCATTCTGAGACTTGGGGGTTCTCCGTTTTGTTGGAAATGAGGAGGATTTCCGTTTTATCTTAATTCAATTTGGGTGGTTTAGAGAGAGCCAGTGTTGGACTTCTCTAAGAGTGTCATTGAGTCTCTGGATGTCTTCAATGGAGGAGGTTTTAAGATAAATCTGGGTGTCATCCGCATAAAGGTGGAAGGGAATGTTCGATCTTTTGAGTATAGTGGTAAGGGGTTCCATGTAAATGTTGAAAAGTTGCGGGGAGAGGACTGATCCTTGGGGGATGCCTCTGCAGACAGGGTGAAGGTCCGACGAGAAGTTTTTGATTTTGATTCTTTGAGAGCAATTCTGGAGAAAGGAGCCGAACCAGCTTAAGACCACCTCTTCAGCCCCTAGCCTTTCTTGGAGTACCTTAATGAGTAGTTGATGGTCCACCGTATTGAAGGCTGCCGATAGATCCAGAAGGATTAGTAAGGAGCATTGGTCTGTATCGATGGACTTGTATATATCATCTATGATATTAAGGATCACTCTCTCTATGCTGCACCCTTTTCTGAAAGCCCGAATGGTCGGGGTCCAGGAGGTTGATGTTGTCCATGTGTTGAGTCATTTGAAGGAGAACGCACTTTTGCATAATTTTGGCCAGGAGAGGGAGATTGGAGACGGGTCTGTAGTTGTTCAAATCCTTGGTGTCCAAGCCTGGTTTTTTCAGTAAAGGAGTGACTTGGCCAACTTTGAGGCACTCCGGAATGACTCCAGAGCTCAGGGAGCTGTTTATGATCCTGGTACAGAGCGGTGCTAGGGACAATTTTAGCTTCTTGACCAGTTGGGCAGGAATAGGGTCCAAGGCATGTGAGGAGGGTTTAGAGGTGGAGATCAGTTTGGGTATCTCTATTTCCGATACGGGGTTGAATGATTTCTACTGATTGGGAAAGTGATTGGTTGTGTTGCCCTCTGCTCTTGGGGCCGGGCTCCTAAGGACGAGGTTGCGGTTGAAGACCAAGGAGAGCTCAATCTTGGAGATTTTGTCGTTGAAGAAGTTGGCAAAGTTTTCGCACAGGGCATTAGAGACCTGTGTTGAGGATACGGGGGGCTTGGAAGTTTGTTGCCTGATGAGGGTGAAGAGCTCTTTGGGTCTGTTTTTAATGATTTCAAGGGTGTGGCGAAAGAAGGAAGTTTTTTCACGATTGATGTGGACTTTGAACTTCTTGCGTTTTGCTTTGAGTTGGTCCAGGAGCATTGGGGACGGATTGTTCTGCCAGAATCTTTCTGCTGCTCGGAGTTGTCGCCTTTGGTCGTTTATGTCTGTGTTGAACCAGGATCTGGAGGGAGTGGTCCTGGCTCTTTTTTGTTTTAAGGGGGCTAATTGGTCCAGAATGTTGATCATAGTGGAGTTGTAGTGAGAGGTGAGCTCTGTAGTAGATAGGTCGCCAGAGGAGATGGGGAGGAAAGAGCTTATCCTTTCTTCCAAAACGTCCATGGGAATCCGCTTTAGATTTCTTGCCAAATGGGGGTGTTTCTGATTAGGGGGTTGGCGTAGGATCGATTGCTTGATGTGGAATAGGATGATGTGATGGTCAGACCAGTCGACAGGCATGGTGCGGTCGATCGTGACTGCGACAGGTTGGGCAGTGATGGCATGAAGGATTGATCCTTTGTTGTGGGTTTCCTCTAGGCAGTGTTGGGTGAGGTTGTTGTTATGAAGGAGTTTGTTCAGGTTATGAATCAGCAGGTTGTTTTCCTCGTTCCAGTGAAGGTTGAGGTCTCCTAGAATTAGGTTACTGGAGTCCATGAGTGTGCAGTTAGATATCAGATCAGATAGGTGTTCTCCAAATGAAGAGTTGTTGCCTGGCGGATGGTAGAGGAGATGACTGGATAGAATTTTGTTTCCCCTCGTCTTGATGTTGGCGGTAAGACATTCAAAGTGTTGTACTTTAGGGTTTCGGTTTCCGTCACTGAGATGGTGTTTGTGTATGATTGCTATGCCCCCTCCACGGTAGATTTTTCTGTCTTTGTTGATGATTGCAAAGCCTGGGGGCACAAGCATGTCCATGATTGGAGAGGAGAACTCATTTAGCCAAGTTTCGGTGATGAACGCGATGTCTATGTCGTGGGTCAGGATGGTTTCAGCCAGCTCAGTGGCGTGTTTGATGGCTGATCTGCAGTTAATAAGCATGCAGTTGGTGTTGGTCTCTCCGTTTGTGAGTTTTTGTTCGTTGTGGAGGCCCTCGGTATGGTAGTGAGGCATGTCGGGGGTCTTGGAGAACTGGGTGGAGAGGAATCCCTTCTAAATCCAGTGATGACCTGGATCTGTGGATTAGGGGTGACAGTCGGGGAAGTATCCTAGGAGGAAGCAAGGTCTAAAGCTTCGCACATGGACATTGCAGCTATTGTTCTTTTGGGTCTTTGTGCCGGGTCAAGGAGTGGGGTTATGTTCCAACAGGGCCATGGAGCCCTAGAGTGCCTTAGGCATTTATTGTTGGTAGTGGTGGGGGTCGGGAGCGGGTGTTGGCTGGGTCTACGGATTAAGGAGAGGTTTGTTGTGATTTCTTTGAGGCCTAGTAATGCCTTTTTTAGCTGGCTTTCTAGCAGGGCAAGACGTAGCGCCATCTCCTCGGTAGAGGAGATGAGGGTGTTCTGAGGAGAGACGTCTGGAGATGGTGGGAACTAGTCGTTGATAAAGTGAATTTTGGTGTTCGTGTTGTCAGTGTTGACTCTCTGGGTAGTCATGGGGAAGGGGTGAGAGGATTTACGTCTAGAAATTGGAGGCCTCAGCTTGCGTGTGGGAAGGGAGAAGGAGCTGGGCGACAGGTTGGGGGTTGGTGGCGCTGGTAGATTGTTTAGGGGGGCAGAGTGGGGCAGGAGGGGGAAGGATTCGGGCCTCACGGGGTTGGGGAGCCTCATTTATGCCGTACCTTATGCTAATGTTTGAAGTGGGGTCTGGAGAGTGCACGGTTGGTGCGGGTGGGACGGAGTGTAGGTCACGGTCTAGGGGAGGGGTAAGTGCTGTAGGCACCTGGAGCAGGATCGGATTTTGGTAGCATCCAGATAGTCGGACCGTCCGGGGGTAGGCAGTTGTTCGGGATGGGGTGCTGTGTGTGCGTTGCGTAGCGAGGGGAAGAGTGAGTCAAATGCATCTAGGTTGTCATTGGTGGCTTGGGTCAAGACTGTGCCGTTGGAATATAGGGTCACCGAGGTGAGGCCACTCCGCACAAGACAGTTGGGGATTGTTGTCGACAGTTCACAGCTGTGAGGGGTGTTAGTTGTTTTGGTTACGAGGAGATGAGTTCTGAGGATGGTGATACAGTTTTCAAGTCATTCCGTATGGAAAATGAGGTCCATTTTCCGCTTCCCTTTGGGGGAGCAGTGGTAAATGTCCGCGAATAGTGTTTCCGGATGATGTCTAATCAGTCTAAGTTTGAAGATCTTTTTTGTTTTAGGTGTGAGGTTTGGGGGGGGGGGGTAAGTGATGGAGAAGTAGTTCGGGCTGTGTGGTTTTAGATGGTTGTGTGTGTCAGGGTAAGGTGAGGTTGGAATGACGGGTAACATTTTGTCTAAGTTGGAAAGGGGGGTGGCTATTCAAAGCGTCTGCAATTAGCGTCTCCTAGGGGACCGACATCCTGGACATTATAGCTGTGCTTGCAGAGCTGGTTTCGCTAGGTGATTGGGTTGTTGGGGAATCGGTCCAAGGTTGTTAAGGAATCGGTCTAAGGATCAGTGCTTTGACTTATGTAGAGAGAGAGGGGGTAACTGGGGGTTGACGGCTAGTGGACATGCCTCAAGTCGTTGTCAGGGACCTGGAGTTGGATTACAGCATCTGTGTCGTTAGACTGCTGGAGGCTGGCTTGGTAGTCGGGTAGTATTGGGGAGCATGTGGGAATAATATTGGGGGGTGGTTGGGATGAGGTTCGTTTGGCTAGGGAACGGTATTATTCTAATGGTCGGGGTAGTGGGAGGGCAGCAACAGCCGTCTTTGAACCAGGCATTGAGCTAAAGACTGGCAGCTATGGGGTTGACAGGGCTGTAGGTTCAGTCACAGGAGCTGGTGTAAAATGTGTCGGTGTGGAAGTTGTGTTTGAGGGGAGGGGAATGTCCGCTGTTTATTTAGATAGAAGAGGGTTAAGAGTTGGTGGGGCTGGAGGTTAGAACACTGGAGCTAGTGTGGTTTCTGTGGGTGAAGGATGTTGCGTTTCTGTGGGGAAGGGTCCGGTGAATATTCCAATAGATGGGGGTTAGAGGGCGACGGGCAGCCTTTTTGGTGCCATGGGTCTCCTGCATGAAGACGGTGTAGGATCTGAGCTACAAGATATGCGGAGGAGGTAGTGTGCTGGTGAGGGTTTAATTAGTCAGAATCGGGGATTGCTATTGCAGTGACAGCCCGCCGAAAGATAGAGCAGGTAAGGTCCGTTCTTGGCTAGTGAAGTAAGACAGACATGATAGGAAAATCCCTGGAGTTAGGGACATTAACCAAACAATACAAGTACACAGAAAATTGAACGTTTGACAAGTAATACCAATACTATCTTCACAAAGCTGGCGATGTTAGAGGGAGACAGCTTAAAACACTAGCCTAGAAACAAAAGAACATTTAACAGGGTTGTAAGAAGTGTGATTATTAATTGGGGTGGATGACTACCCAACTCAAGAAATAATCACAACCATTGTCAAGATTAACGCTCAAAGTCACTAAATTAACATGAGCTCTCCCACCTGTTAGCTATGGCACAGACTTTACTGCATTCAAATGTGTAAAGTATTTCTGCAGTATCAGAACAGTAATAACGTAAAAATGCAAAATAATGAAAAATCTCAAACCAAATGAGAAAAATAGAGTATAATTTAATAAACAAAATGACACCACAATAACAAAAATCCAACAAGGGGAACCGGAGCTATTATTTCTTTGAAGTTTTAAGTAGGAATAGCACCAAGTAGCATAAAGTGCCAATGACAGCCAATGGTCGTGATAGACCAGGACCTAGGCGTAATTTGAGGCGGACTGTGATGGAGCAATGGTCGGATACACCAACCAGATGCGTCCTAGTCAAAGATTTTACCTTTTGACTTAGTCCTTCAAGTCCCAGTCCACTACAGGGGTACATTTCTAAAGCCACCCAGAACCCCAAAGGAGACACTTCGAGAATCACAGGGTGTGATGAAGAAGTCAGCTGGCCAGTTGCAGGAAAGGCCTTTAGTATCTTACTGTATCCCTGTAGTTTGAACAGCAGATCAGAGTTATGACCCTTGGAGTCCGCTTCTTTGTCTTAGGTAGAGGAGGTAGCAGGCCCAGTCTATCAGGGCTCATTTCAGATCGCAGACAGAAGGCCCACTGCTCTTTTTATCTTCCACAGGCCCAATAAGTGTCTAGAGGGTGTGCCTGTAGATGTCGCATTTATGCTTGGCACCAGCTAAAGGGTGGGAACTCCTGGGCATGCCCTAACCAACGGAGTAAAAGTCACCATGGCCAACCCTATCCACCGTGGGCATTTTCAAGATGGCAAAAGTCTTCAGCCACACTAAAATTGGGGTCTGAGGACGGGGTGTGTATGGTAATCCTAGGGTCCTGCTGCATCGAACATTAAAATCCAGTTTAAGACAGCCACTGTACTCACAACCAACCCAGAGACAAACGTCTGGTAAGACACAATCAGGATTCGTTAGCAACCAGACAGTGGATACACAATAATTGACTTGGCATCTGTTCCCTTCCTTTCAAGTGTGCCTCCAGTGCAATACGTAAAACCCAGAGACAGAAGTCTGGCAGGACAAAACAAGGATTCTTCAGCAACATCGTATTGGCGTGTACGAATATTGCATGGCTTTATGGTCCACCACTGTACCATCATTTTTGTTTAATAAAAAGAGAAAATAAAAAAGAATCGTATTGGCATCCTGTTCTCTTTCTTTTAAGTGTGCCCCCAGTGTAAGGTGTGAACCCAGCAGACATGCAAGGCAGACTTTGATACTCAAGCATAATTTGACACTGTAATGTTAAAAATGATGCCAACGGTCCCCACTCTTCTGCTGAGCTCAAATGAGTCATCCCTGCCCAATCACAGTGATCTGTAAATTACATAGACCTATTGTGTAGCTCCTGGGAGGAATTTCCCACCTCATTTACATCCTATTCAGACCAACTACAGGCTGAGGGAAGCTGGAGAATTAAGGCAAATTAGACTCTAGGAACTTCAGGCAAGGAAAATATAACTTTAAAAAAAATAAACTTTCCTTAATATTTTAAAAAATCTGCTTCACCATTGAACTGTATTTCAATTACTATTAACAATTTTTGTTAAATAATTTTCCAGCTAGTCCCATTCCCGACATACAGTAATAGGATTTTAATCTGCACAGAAGCCATGTTTGCACTACCATTGTAGAGGATGGTACACAATCAGTACTGCAGTCTAAAGTGGCACTTAACTTCCACGCCCTGGGAACACCCTGTACCATATACCAGGTAAGCGAAATATATCAATTTACAAGTATGCTAATTTGACCATGTTCAAAGGGGGAGCACAGGCACTGTACTACTGGTTAGCAGGGGTAAAGCGAAGAGTTCTAAAGCCAGCAAAAATATAGGGTCCAAAAAGTGCAAAAAATCCTGAGTGACCACACAGAAAAGGTGCATTTCCTACAAGGGTTAATTGTAGGGAGTTTGTAAGGGATATAATGTGATGAAGCGATTACCTGTGTAAGGAAGACAATCTAGCACTCCATACTGCATGAATCCCATCCTGCAAATGTTTGTTTGGCCCCTGAACCTGAAAGTTCTGCGGGTAACAGCATGTTCTACCTGTTAACCTGGTGGCTACTGAGGCTCAAAGACCACTCTTTTTCCAGCTGTCATTGGAGTTACCTGAGCAGCACTGCCTGAATGTGAAGCTGCATGCTGCCATTTTCCCCAAGATGGACGAACTTCTGCCTAGGAACAGACATGCTTTGCGAGCATGCCTCCACAGATTGAAAAAACAGTCTAGCTCAAAAAGAACTTTATGCACTAGCCTTGGGACATGCCTGCCTAGATACCACAAGAATAAGAACTGATGGACAGAATGCAGAACAATGTCATACATTCACCCCAGTACAGATCTGGGCCTAAATCCATCGTTTGTTTGCTCCCAATGCCATTCCAGTTTGAACCCAGCAATATGCAAATCAGTCTTCACCCTGCGCCCAATGGGAACAGTCCATTCCAAACTGCCAGGCCAGGTCCTCCCTGGACTAGAAACAAGCTTCCTAGGACCGGTTTCGGGGTTTCACCCCTCATCAGCCAGGACAGCCTGACTCCAGTGATATGGATTGCACAGGCCCCACGTCTGGGCATACCCATCCCACTCTGGATGATAAATGCAACAAGAACAATTGATGGACAGAATGCATAACAATGTCATACATTCACCCCAGTAAAGAGATCTGGGCTTAAATCCATTGTATTTTCGCTCCGCATGCCTTTCCAGTTTGAACCCAGCCATATGCAAATCAGTCTTGACCCTGCGCCCAATGGGAACAGTCCAGATACCGTGACATTTGTAAAAGTGAATGCTAGTGAAAGTTGTGGTGGGACTGCAGCTTCAGCAGAACAGAATTATTGTTACAAAGTGAATGTGAGATACATTGGGTAGTACCACTGCCAAATGTAGGCCAGCTGTTTACTCTAATGTGGACCATATAAAGTGTCAGATTTGGCAAATATCAGTTTGTGTTAGGGCAGCTACACAGACCATTCTGTGCCCATCAATACCTCTTCTTTTTTGCGCATACTACCCAACAGCAACGAGAAGCCTCCACTCATTTTTTACGGGCCCCTCAAACCACATCCAGCATTCTCTATATTGCTATTTGAGCCAAAGACAATATCTACCTCCATTGTGCGTAAAAGTGTCTGGAGACAGCTGGGATTGCTCTCTGATAATATCCCAACATTGAAGGTTCAGAAACTGGTTTATATTGTACTGGATAAAGACAGTGAAATTCGATTATAAGGCCTCAACAAAATTTAAATTGCAGCAGTGGAATTTGCTAAAATCCACACTTTCAGATTAAACAAAATTCATAAAATTTCGACACTACACAATTTTGTGAACATTTTCTTTTTTAGCAGAGTGCACACCTACTGTTAAAAGGTTTTGCAAGATACAAATGGGAGACTGGTTCGCACTGAAAGAGTAGTTCGCACTAAAAGTCTCACACGAGACATTTTCTACTTGAACAACTCGTGTCTCGTGAGACTTTTTTTAACATACGGTGCACGCTTGGGTAAACAAGCAGTGGCTAAGCCAAAAAGTTTTTCCCCAGGAACCTATTTGGCTTAGCCAATGCCCTTTAGCCATGCGGTAGAGCATAGGCAAAAAATAAAAGCGCGATGACGCTGCCTTGTCAGTTTGTATGTGCGCATGCTCTATTACACATGTGCACCTACAAAATGACGCGGGCGACATATAAAAGAAAATTAGCAATCTGAGATGGATTGGTAAATTTAAAAAAAGACACTGCAAAAGTGCTTTAAGGCAGATGGACCAACAACAATTTGCAGCACTCTAGGGAGAAGCACATGTGCGAGAAAGCAATGTGGGGGAAAGACACCAGGGAAAGCACAACACAGAGGGAGGTAGGGGAGAAGCACACTGGCATGAGGGGGCAATACGAAGCCCAGTAGACGTGAAAAGAGAAGTATGCAAGGGAGATAGTGGGAAAACACATATTTTAACAATGTTTAACCAAAAAAAAAAAGTACTGACTGAAAAGAAAGCAGTGCAGGACACAAGTATAGAGGCTTTACTCCACTGGAGTGACATAAAAGAAGAGGAAGGAAAGCCCACAGTAGCCATCAAATAAAAAGCAAGTAAATGAGAGTTACAGTAAAACCAACCAATTGTAAGCAATGGGTAAGCTCTAGGCACATTGCAAGTGGATAATAGGTCTTTTCGCAACCAGACTGCTTGCCCAGTCTGACAGGCAAGAACTTAAAGAATGATGCAAGATATCGGCAAATCATATTTTCATGGAATTCCTTGAAATTCTGTAAGAAAAAAAAAATTATGCAATTTTGCCCAGTTGTAAATTCTCCTAAATTCTATAGGCTCACTTACAGATCCTAAAACTCTTTCTGCATCTGGTACTGCTAACCCTATCCAAAGGTACCCTAAACTCCAGGGACCTACTAGTGAATGGATTATCCAACAATAACATCAGATTCCAAGAACAGCCATCTTAAGTTTCCCAGTGTGACTAACTATGATGCTTACAGGACCAGAGGCAGTACCTAGCACATACAAATTCAGACCAGAAATATTTGAGTACCTGCAAAAGTCCTTGTGTTCCAGCGTCATCTCTCCCAAGCCAGAGGGAAGACCTTGGCCAGTTCTATCAATGTCGGGGCACGGTTATTCACATGCAGTGCAGTCCTTTTGTCCACCCATCACGTCAGCCACTACAATTGGGCAACTAGATAATAGGCTTCCATATCTGGAGGTGCCAATCATTCATCTCAGGTGAATATTTGCATCTTAGACAGAGCTAGGAGGTATCTGCTAGAGCCCCATATCAAATGTGGGAGTACAGAATCAATTTCCCTTAACCACCCTCTTAAGTATCACTAATGGCGACATAGTAAACTAGTACAATAGTCTAGGCAGTGCCACCATCTTGGCAACAGCAGTCCTGCCCCTTACCAATATTGCAAGCGCTTTCCAAAAGTGAGCACTGCTCCTTAATAATGTTAGGGTGGGCCTAATATTCCCATCAACCAAATCTTTTTCAGTGCAATATATCAGCACCCCTATATAGCATATGGTGACAGGCTTCCATTTGAGCCTAAGCATCTCAGAGTACAGGGGACAGATCTCCCATATGCAGGGTAATCACTGGCCTTATTCTAGTTCATTCTCAGGTTACACAATTCACCAAATCTGTTTAAGTCCTTTTTAGGTCGAGCCCGAGTCAGCGCGCATGCGCTGCTCTGCAAGACTTGTTGTAGTGGAGTATGGAAGAGAAGCCCTGCCCATTCTCTGCCCATATTTGTTATTGGCTTGTGTTATTGTCCTTCGTAAACGCTGACTTGCGAGTCGTTATTAGGCTTGTTAGTCCCTCCATGGTACCGCCTTGTCTGCATTCGTTACCTCCCATGGCAACTGGCCCTTTTACTTCGGATGCAACATGGTATGTCTTATTTATTCAGATGGATACATCTGCCTGTGGATTCCTCACCTTATGAAACCCCTTGCAGCAGCATTCCGTGGAATTTTTTCCTAGCTCTCCATGCCAACGAGAACGTCGGCTCCGCTCGCGACTCCGCATGACGTCACCAGAGCCATAAGAGAGCCTCGTCGGCGTGATGGCGTCAGTTCCCTTTTTTCCACGCCGTCGACGCATAACGGTTTTCTAGGACTCTCCAGATTTTGTTGAGTTACTTTTTTGTTCCTTCAAATGTAACTGTTGCTGTTGCAAGGTCGTCTTCGAGAAGGCTGGTTTTAAGCCCTGTAGGGAGTGTGGGGGTCACATGTCCATCTATGACCCCCATGAAGATTGCTTATGGTGTTTGTCGTCGGATCATGACGTGGAGGACTGTTCCTGTTGCAGGAAAATAAATCCGAAGGTGCTTTAAGAACGGGAGGCCAAGTTGTTTCTGGCCAAGGCAAAGAAGGAAGGAAGAGGGCGTAAAAGAGAAGTCGACTTTGCATACATCGAAGTCGAGGAAACATAAGAAAAAAAGACGACATGATCACAGCGCCGTTTGACGAAGGGCAAGGCTTCGAGGTCGCATTCGCCTGCTCCTCGACATCGCCAGGAAGACTTTGTATCTCCTTCGCCCTCGCCTTCACCTCGTGTGACTTCAGAGACGCCTCCTTCGCCTAAAGGTGCTCCTGCACTGTCTCTGGCGCCGAGGGATTCACCGGCTTCCAAAGCCGAGCCGGTGCAGGATGATCCATCTCCTTCTCCTGTGCCTGAAAATGAATCGGTGGATTCGGCAGTGGATCGTTTCCACGTCGGATACTCCCCGTTTGGATACTGGCTCAAATCCGTATCCACAGTTCCCGACTTCAGGTTCGGATCCGTCGCATTTTTTTAATGCAATGTACGGTGTGTTTGCAAGGGCGGTTTTCCCGTTCGGAGCACCTTCTGGTCTAGTGGGTCCGCTGGCTTTCAACTTGGGCATACCCCAGCACTATGCCCAGGCACCCTTCGTGCCTTACATGCCGATGGCGCCGTCATGGCAGTTTCCGGCTCGGAGGGTCTCGAGGCCTTCCTCTCGGCCTCGTACTGATCCCATGCCTCCTTCAGGACCTCCTTCGATGCCGGCTCCGGAGCAGTCGGCGCCGCGTGCGACGCCACCGACGCCGCTTCCGCGAATTCGTTCAAGGAGAGAGGCACAGAGGCTGTTTGAAGAGGAGCAGTATCGCAGAGAGGAAGTAGAAGAGGGTTAATTGGAAGAGTCTCTAGATGAATTCGAGTGAATTCAAGAGGCAAGTGGATTGGACATCTCCCCTGAGTGGAAACTCTCTTCAACAAAGGCTTCTCCTCCTCAAGAGGTAGCTCCATATCATATGGTTATAAGAAAAGCTGCAGAGCTTTTGGACTTACAGTTAACTACTGCTGAGTAGAAGCCAAATTTGCTAACAGGGGTCTTGCATTCGCCTTCTTCTACAGTTGAGCCCCTGTTACCCTTTAATGAAGCCTTACTGGAGCCTATCCTCGAGGTTTGGCGTAAACCACACTTTGCCTGCTGTTTCTTAAGGCTGTGGCTAGAAGATATAGGACTGCACCAGGGGATCCACTATATCTTTCTTCTCATCCATCTCCAGAAAGTTTGGTGGTGCAGGCATCTTGCTCCAAACAATCTTCAGGCGCTTTTCCTCAGGTTCCAGCTGACAGGGACTCTAAGAAAATGGAGCAGTTGGCTAAAAAGGTCTTCTCTTTGTCTAGCATGGCACTAAAATCGACCAATGCTACCCGTCTGTTGGGCCGTTATATACATGCCTTGATGGACTCGGCAAAACAGTTGACTCCCAAGTTAACTGATGAGAAGAGGGGAACTTTATTGAGGTTCTGTTGGATGCTCAGGCTGCAGCTAGACAGGTTATTCAATCAGGCCTGGATACGGCTGATTCAGTGGCCAGAGTTATGGGCTCCTCCATAGCTACAAGAAGGCAAGCTTGGCTTCGATCCTCTGGATTTTCCCCTGCTGTCCAGGCCACTCTTTTTGATTTGCCCTTTGACGGATCTAAACTCTTCGGAGAAAAGGCCGATTCGGCATTGCAAAGGTTTAAGGATAGCAGAGCCACAGCGAAATCATTGGGATTGCAAACCCAGACAAGGGGTTTTGGTCACAAAAAATATTGTGGCTTTGGAAGATCTTCCTTTTGCAGCTTCCGTCAACCTCAGCAACAGCAAAATCCACTCTATAAGTCTTATAGAGGAAGAGTCAAAGGACACCAACATGGTTCTGCCCGCAATCTCTCCTCCTCCTCTTCTGCCTCCCCTGCTCCCTCTGGTACCGCAAGAAAGCAGCCCTGGATCCTCCATCCTGGATCATGTGGGTCCTGTAGGGGGTCAGCTGTCTCACTTTCTACAGGGTTGGAAATCGGTCACGTCAGACCTTTGGGTTTTAAACCTTGTAGAGAATGGGTACGCCCTTCCCTTTCGGGAATTTCCTCCTCCTTGCCAAGGTTTTTGTTCAGAGGACCATTTGCTTCTTCTACAGAAGGAGATCCTTGCATTACTACAAAAAGGTGTGATAGAGGTGGTTCCAGAGCAGGAAAGGGGTCAGGGATGCTACTCCCGGTATTTCCTGATCCCCAAAAACGACGGCAGGTTACGTCCGATTCTGGACCTCAGGGTCTTGAATTTTTACCTGAAGCAGGAGAAATTCAAGATGCTGACCCTTGCTCAGGTTCTTCTGGAGCTGCAGCAAGAGGACTGGATGGTGTCGATCGACTTGCAGGATATGTATTTTCACATCCCCATTCTGAAGTTGCACAGGAAGTATATCCGTTTTACGGTAGGGTCGCAGCACTATCAGTTTGCGATCCTCCCGTTTGGTCTTACTATTGCACGTCGAGTCTTCACAAAGGTGATGGCAGTGGTGGCAGCTCATCTCAAAAGATCGGGGATTCCTGTTGTTCCAACTTGGGTTGTTCAATCAATGTGCCCAAATCTCACCTGGTGCACTCTCAGCGCAACCTGTTCATAGGGGGAGTACTGGACACTACTGTGTGTTGAGCTTTTCCTCCTCCACAAAGAATTCTCGACATTCAGGAGATGATTCATTTGTTTTACAATGGAGCGGTTGTTCCGGTCCTGAAGGTCCTTCGCCTGCACGGTCTGTTTGCTTCCTGCATTCTGTTGGTCAGTCATGCTCGCTGGCACATGAGGGCGCTCCAGTGGTGCCTCCGCAGACAGTGGTTTCAACACAACGGTGGTTTCAACACAACGGAGGTCTCAGGGAGTCAGTCAGAATCTCCAGAGACGCTGCAGCGGAGCTGACTTGGTGCAGTGTGCAGGGCAACCGGTCTCAAGGCAAGCACTTTCAGCTTCCTCCACTGGTGGCCAGTGATCAAGGAAGCCTCCACTCTAGGGTAGGGTGCTCATCTGGGAGATCTGGAGGTCAAAGGTCTTTGGTCTCCAGAGGAAAGGTTGCTTCACATCAACCTTTTGGAATTGCGGGCAATACATTTGGCACTAAAGGCTTTCCTTCCTTCCCTTTGCGGTCAGTCGGTTCAGGTCCTGACGGACAACACTACCGCGATGTGGTACATCAACAAACAGGGAGGTGTAGGGTCATATTGTCTGTCGAGAGGCTCTGCAACTCTGGTCCTGGGCTCAGGAGCATCAGATTTGTGGGTATGCAAATCATTTAGCCAGTGTGCTGAATGTTCGTGCGGACAGTCTCAGTCGGCGTTACTCGGCTGATCACGAGTGGCGGCTTCATCCGGAGGTGGTCCATCACATCTTCCAGATGTGGGGGTCTCCTTGGTTGGACCTGTTTGCCACCCAAGAGAGCGCGCACTGCCCGTAGTTCTGCAGTCTCCAGTGTCCGATGCAGGGAGCACTGGGGGACGCGTTTCAATTGGATTGGATCGAACAACTCCTTTACGCGTTTCCTCCCATACCCTTGATTCCTCGGGTTCTGAGGAAGATTCGCCAAGACCGGGCCCAAGTCATATTGATCGCCCCGGATTGGCCAAGAAGGGTGTGGTACACAGATCTACTTCCCCTCTCATCGCACCCTCCGCCTCCCTCTCAGGTCAGACCTCTCGCAGTCGCAGGTTCTACACCCCTACCTCCAGAGCCTGCACCTTCATGCCTGGAGATTGAACGGGGCAACTTGAGTTCCTTCTCTCTCCCGCGGGACTTTGTGGAAGTTATCTTATCATCCAGGCAAAACTCCACAAAGTCGATTTATTCCTATAGATGGTCTAAGTTTATTAAATGGTGTGGAGAGAGATCCATTGATCCTTTAAAGGCCCACTTGCCAAATGTTCTTCATTTTGCTCTTTCCCTGGCTCAGCAAGGTTGTGCTGTGGTCACAGTTAAGGGTTATTTGTCAGCCTTATCGGCTTTTCTGTGTCTGCCTGATCAGCCGTCTTTATTTAAGTCTCCTATTGTTTTGAGGTTTATAAAGGGCCTTACCAATAGGTTTCCACCTACTCCCTTTGTTATGCTCCAATGTGATCTAAATCTTGTTTTAACTTTCTTGATGGGTTCTCCGTTTAAACCCTTACATAGCTGTCCTTTAAGGCTTTTGTCTTTTAAAACAGTCTTTCTGGTGGCTATTACCTCAGCAAGGAGGGTGAGTGAGCTTCAAGCTTTCAGTTCAAAAACCCCCGTTTTTGACCATACATGCTGAAAGGATGGTCCTCGGGACCAGGTCTGCCTTTCTGCCCAAGGTAGATACTCCCTTTCGTCTGGGGCAGTCCATAACTCTCCCTGTGTTTTATCCTCCCTCTCACCCTTCCAAGGAGGAGGAGAGACTTCACCGCCTGGACCCTAAAAGAGCGGTGAGCTTTTATTTGGACAGGACAAAGAACTTGCGTATGGACGATCAGCTCTTTGTGGGCTATGTTGGGTGCACGAAAGGCAAGGCTGTGCACAAGCGCACTCTATTCAGATAGATCATCTTGTGCATCACGATCTGCTATGCCCTTGCTGGTAAGGAGCCACCTGAGGGTATTAGAGCTCATTCTACTAGAGCTAAGTCTTCTACCTCTGCCTTAGCCAGAGGTGTTCCTGTGCTGGACATTAGTAAGGCAGCGACTTGGGCCTCCCTCCACACATTCGCAAAGCATTATTGCTTAGACTCCGAAGTGAGGAGGGAGGGCCACTTTGCGTGCTCGGTTTTGCAGGACTTTTTGGTATAAGAAAAGTGGACACCCTCCTCCGGGAGCAGGACTGCTGCGGGACTCTATTCAGAAGGTGAGGAATCCACAGGCAGATGTATCCATCAGAAGAACAAGTTACTTACCTTCGGTAACCCTTTTTCTGGTGGATAAGAACAAATGTTACTTACCTGTAAACTGTGGTTCTCCAGTATTGGTGTCTTTCATAGATTCACATGCTTGAATATTCCCCGTCGTCGAAGTGGGAGTCCCACGGTATATATAAAAAGCAATAAGTATCATGTATATATACATATACACATACATAACCACATAAGAGTATATACATACCCAAATAAACTTATATATATATAGTTCAAATAACATATCAAGTTAAAATACCATAGGATAGCATTGAGACATAGGAAAGCATTGAGAAAAAGAATCACTTTGCTAACATATCACTGTCATTTTACAGTCCAAACTCCGGCCAATCAGGCGCTAGCACCCTCTAGAACCTTCTCCTCAGAGGCTCAGACCCTCAGATTTTCGAGCACGAGAGTGACCATAGAGCCGAAAGAGGAGAAGAGAGCCTCTGAGGGGAGGAGGGTGGGTCGCATGTGAATCTATGAAAGACACCAATACTGGAGAACCACAGTTTACAGGTAAGTAACATTTGTTCTTCTCCAGTATTTGGGGTGTCTTTCATAGATTCACATGCTTGAATAGAATAGTAAGCAGTAAACAGTATTCGGCTGACCAGGCCGTATTGATATTGCATGTAATACAATGACAATGTATTTAAAACGCAATCAATAATACCCCAGGAGGAGGGAAGTAGCAGAGGCTCACCTTATTTAAACAGATTTCGTAGAACTGCCTGTCCCACAGCCGTGTCTGCTTCGTTAATGGATTCCAGACAGTAGTGCTTCGTAAACGTGTGCCTGCTGGACCACGTAGCTGCCCGGCATATCTGATGGATGGGCACACCAGCGAACAGGGCAGTGGAAGATGACATAGCCCTCGTTGAATGGGCTCTCACTCCCGAAGACAGAGGCTTACCAGCCTTTTGATGGCAAAAAGAGGTTGCTGATGAAACCCAACGGGCAATCGTAGGTTTGGTGACCGATTGTCCTTTGCAAGTACGCCCGTAGGCCACAAACAACTGGTCAGATTTGCGAAAGGATTGAGTTCTGCTAATGTAGAATTTAAGACATCTCTTCAAGTCCAGAGAGTGTAAGCTTTGCTCCGCCGGGGGGGTTTGTGGATGCGGGAAAAAAGTCTTTAAAAGCACCGGTTCGTTAAGATGGAAATCGGATGGTACTTTAGGTATAAAAACCGGATTAGTGCGGAGGATGACACAGTCCGATCTGAATTGAAGGAACGGAGGCTTTATTGTAAAAGCGTGAATGTCACTGACTCTGCGGGAAGAGGTCAGAGCAAGGAGGAGGGCCACTTTCCAAGTTAAAAATTTGACATCCGCTGAGTGGATAGGTTCGAAGGGCGCCTTCATAAGCTGAGCCAGCACGATGTTCAGGCGCCACGTGGGTGGAGGACGCCGAATGGGCGGGAACATGCGGAAGAGACCCTTGAAAAATTGTTGTAGGACTCTGGATGAATAGAGAGAGGACGAGCCATCTTGTCGGAAGAGAGATATTGCCGCTAGAAAGACCTTTAAGGTAGAGTGCGATAATCCAGACTGCGCTAGTTGTAGGAAGAACGGCAGAATGTGTTCTGGAGGAGTGTGCACAGGATGAATGTGGGCGGAAGCACACCAAAGACAAAATCGCTTCCATTTAAGCTTATACGTTTTCACTGTGGATGGAGCTCTTACCTTAGCTAACACCTCCCTGCAGGCTGGAGGAATGTTCAAATGAGCAAATTCAAGGTGCTCAGGTTCCAAGCCGACAAGCTGAGAGAGCTGGGATTCGGATGGCATATCCGACCATTGTTCATTGTCAGCAGATCCGGCTTCGGGTGAAGAAGGATGGGCTCGCGTTGGGATAGGCGAAGCAACTCCGAAAACCATGCTTGCCGAGGCCACCGTGGAGCTATTAGAAGTACATGGCACGGTTGTTGTCTCATCTTCCGCAGCACTCGCGGAATCAAAGGAATCGGCGGAAAAGCGTACGCAAATATCCCGTACCAATTGATCGAAAGGGCATTTCCGCACGACCCTTCGTGGGGAAACCAGCTTGCGTAGGACTGGCATTTTGCATTCTGCGGGGTTGCGAAGAGGTCGATTGTCGGGTGACCCCAAAGGTTGAAGACAAATTCCAAAGTCGGTTGATGTAACTCCCACTCGTGGGTTGATGATGCTGACCGACTGAGTGCATCCGCCAGAGTATTGGAAATGCCGGGCAGATGAATTGCTTGTAACGTCATCTGATGGAGTATGGCCCAACTCCAAATCCTCTGCGCCAGACGGGAGAGCAGTGGAGATCTTGTCCCGCCCTGTTTGTTCAGGTAGTGCATGCACGTGGTGTTGTCCGTCTGAATGAGGACTGACTTCCCTTGGAACTGCAGGCGGAAGGATTTCAACGCCAAGAAAATGGCCATCAGTTCCAGTCTGTTGATGTGCCAGCAACGCTGAGCCGCTGACCATTGGCCCTTGACGGATAGATCTTGAAAATGTGCGCCCCAACCCTCCATGGATGCGTCCGTGGTAAGGACGAGTTCTGGGGTTGTCGACAGAAAAGATGTTCCTGCTGCGATGTTGGCTGGATGGGTCCACCAATGCAGCGCTTGAGCCATGCGGGGTGACACCACGATCTGATCGTTGAAGGAACCGGAAACCTGGCGCCACTGCTTGTCTAACTCCTCTTGGATGATGCGACTCTTTAGTCTGCAGAGAGGGATCAAAGCGATGCATGAGGACGCCATTCCCAGAAAGGATTTTAATATGCGGACTGAAACTGACTGCTTTGCTGCGATGGAGCTCGCAAGCTGTTGAATCCGTTCTTGACGCTCTGCTGAAGCGAAAGCCATGGCTGTGCTCGTATTGATACAAGCGCCGAGAAAGGTCTTGCACGTAGTCGGCGTGAGTTGAGATTTCTGTACATTGATCGACAACCCCAGGGACTGGAACAGATCGAGACAGCGCTGGGTATCGAGGGCCGCCTGGTGGGAGGATTGAGCTTTGATGAGGCAATCGTCCAGGTAGGGGTATATCTGAATACCCTCTTGTCGTAAGTGAGCCACCACCGGGGCCAGGAATTTTGTAAAGACCCGCGGGGCTGAGCAGAGTCCGAAGGGTAGGACTTTGAATTGGTAATCCTTGTGGCCCACTCGAAATCGTAGGTATTTCCTGTGGCGTGGTAGAATGGGCACATGGAAATATGCATCCTGCAGATCGATCGTTGTCATGTAATCCTCCTGAGAAAAGAATTGGAGGATGTCCTTCAATGTGAGCATCCGAAAGGACTGAGTCTTGAGAAATTTGTTGAGCAATCTGAGATCGAGGATGGGACGCCATTCCCCTGATTTCTTTAGTATGAGGAAAAAACGGGAATAGAATCCCAACCCTCTTTGATATTTCGGAACCACTTCGATGGCACCCTTGTTTAACATTATTTGGATCTGTTTGAAAAGTTCTTTGAGATGGGCGGGTGGTGGCCCGGATGGAGGTGTGCGTGGAGGAACCTTCACAAACTCTAGGGCGTGGCCCCTTGAAATAATATCCAGAACCCAGCGGTCCGAAGTGATTGAGGACCAGGTTGAAAAGAACTGGGAGATTTTTCCTCCAACAAGAACTAGAGGATAACTGGGAAAAGGAAGTTTTTTCCGTACACAGTCACTGCTTCTTGGTTGAATTCCCTCTGTAATTCGACTTTCCTCTATATGACTTGCTAGTTTGCTGTCTGTAGGACTGCTGCGGTTGTGAAAAGTACCGTTGTTGCCCTTGGTTGTACGAGCGGTATTGGGACGAGGAGCCACGAAAGGATGATGATGAGGAGGTGCCGCGGCCGCGCGCACCTCGAAAGGGTTGCTTCCTAAACTGTAGAGTGCCGAGGGAACGAGCCGTATCCCTGTCCTTTTTTATGGTTTGCAAGGCATCTTCCACATGCTGGCCGAATAATGACTCCCCGTCATATGGCATGTCCAAAATCTTAGCTTGGACCTCTTGCCGAAAAGAGGTTGATCGAAGCCAGCCCTGTCTTCTTAGGACGGCTGCTCCCGCCAATTGGCGGAAACCGGTGGATGCGATGTCAACAGAGCAGTCAATGATCTCGGATGACGCCCTCTCACCCTCTTGCAGGATCTTTTGAGCTTCCGCTCTAGAATCCTCCGGTATAAGTTTGACCAATGCAGCCATGTCCGACCACATCTGTCTATCATAACGGCCGAGGATTGCCAAAGAATTCGCAGCCCGGACCGTTGACGCCATGGTTGAAAACTTCTTGCCTATGGCATCCAGGCGACGGCCGTCGCGATCCGGAGGCGCCGACATTGGAGATGATGGATTCTTGGAGCGGCGCTGTGCCGCTTGTGTGATCACTGTGTCCGGCTTAGGTTGAGACACCAAGCAGGCTGGGGAAGAATCCGGAGCTTTATATTTTTTCTCCAGGCGTGGGAGCACCGCCGGAATAGAATTAGGTGTCTTCATTAACTTTATGCCTTCATTCCATATGAAGTCTATGATTGGCACAGCTCGTACTTGTTTCTGAGGCTGGGACTTGAAGTCGTACAAGAAACAGTCCTCTTCCCTAACCACCATGGGAAGGTGAAAGCGTTGCGCTGCTCTCTCCATCAGCTGATGGAACCCTGTTATGTCGACAGGTGGCGAGTTGACTGGTGACCTTGGCGGTGATGCGGGCGAATTGATTTGGTAATCATCCCAGTCCGCCATAGAGTCGTCCTCTGGGAGCTCACCCTCTTCCGTATCCAGATTGTCCATATTATCATCCTCTGCATTGGAAGGCAGTGCAGGTGTGGAGGGCGTGGGTATCGTTGGCAATATAGGATGAGGTGGAACCTCAGATGGCGCTTCACGTGGAGAATTTTGAGAGGATGCTGGAAAGCGACGATTATAATCTTCCAACATATATTGGAGGTTGGAAATAAGCCGCACAGGAAGCTGCACCATAGGAACCGGAGCAGAGGAATTTTGCTCTTCTTCCTGTTCATAGTATTCATCCTCCTCAGACTCTTGGCACTTTATATGTAGCTCAGAAGGACTATGAGCATCCCGAAAAAGAGACTGATCGCCCTCATCCGAATCGTCCTCATCCCCCGAGGGAAATAGTTGACGAGGTGGCCGTGGTCCAGGTGGTAACATAACTGGGTCTAGCATGGCCTTACGACGTAGCATTAAGGAGCTGTCCACAGACCCCGGTGCTGGCGTTGACATTGGCACCAATGGCATTGTCGCAAAATTTGACCCCACCGTCGTCGAGGCGACCGTCGACGAAGTAATCGTCGACGGAGCTGTCGTCGACGAGGAGGCTGCCGTCGACGAGGAGGCTGCCGTCGACGAGGAGGCTGCCGTCGACGAGGAGGCTGCCGTCGACGGGGTGGCTGCCGTCGACGGTGTGGCTGTCGTCGACGAGGATGTCGTCGACGGGGCTGTCGTCGACGATGAAGATTTCCTCTTCTTCTTTTTATCCATCGTCGACGGAGTTGTAGACGTCGACGGAAGCGCCAGCTTCCCAGTCGTCGACGAAGAAGAGAGTGGTATCGTCGACGAGATAGTTCTAAGAGACACACATACTACCGTCGACGGAGAAGACGTCGACGAAGTCAGTGTCGTCGACGAAGGATATCTGCTCGATACCGTCGTCACCGTCGTCGACGAGGCTGATGAAGTAGCCGATCTCGTCGACGGAGGGGCCGTCGACGGGCCCGTCGACGGTTTTGACAGTTTCTGACTGGAAACATGTACTGACGGAGTCAAAGACGCCTGAGAGCTACGTCTCGGGGGTGCAGACGTGGTAGCAGAGACTTTGCCTGTAGACACTTCCTCAAGGTGAAGTCTCTTCTTTTTCAGAAAAGGAGATGGCAAGTCCTGGACACTTCCACGCTTTGAGGAGACTCCTGTTTTGACAGAGGCTACACTTTCCACCTCAGAAAGTGGGTTGTCTGTATCCTTTAGTTTTTGAAGCCATATTAAAAGGCGACCTTCTCTATCTTTCAAAGTTTTGTGAGAGAAAGTTCTGCAGATCTTACAGTTGGCCACCTTATGATCAGGATACAGACAATAAATACATTTCTCATGGGGATCCTCAGAGAAAAGTCTTGACTTTCCGCAAGATGAACAAGGACGGAAAAGAGATTTCTTACTTGCAGACATGATAAGAGACCAAAAACCTCAAACCAGATGAAGAACTGAGCAGAGCTCAGGGAGACTCCCTTCACACGACGTGCGGTAGAAAATCTGAGGGTCTGAGCCTCTGAGGAGAAGGTTCTAGAGGGTGCTAGCGCCTGATTGGCCGGAGTTTGGACTATAAAATGACAGTGATATGTTAGCAAAGTGATTCTTTTTCTCAATGCTTTCCTATGTCTCAATGCTATCCTATGGTATTTTAACTTGATATGTTATTTGAACTATATATATATATATAAGTTTATTTGGGTATGTATATACTCTTATGTGGTTATGTATGTGTATATGTATATATACATGATACTTATTGCTTTTTATATATACCGTGGGACTTCCACTTCGACGACGGGGAATATTCAAGCATGTGAATCTATGAAAGACACCCCAAATACTGGAGAAAGTATCTGCCTGTGGATTCCTCACTGACCCACCCTCCTCCCCGTTGTCCACCTTTGTATACCTTAAAGGATGCCTTGTTTGACATGTTGTTTTATATTGTATCTTCTTTCTATCTGGTACATTTATGGGAAATGCTTATGTTCTTTAGCTTTCCTTTTTGATTATGTACAATGCATATTTGTTCGAATGTTGTGTACCTTGTATACATTGAATCTGTCGGTCCACCTGTTCGCCTCTGAGGCACGGAAAAAATGGGTGGAACTGGCGTCATCACGCCGACGAGGCTCTCTTACGGCTCCGGGGACGTCATGCGGAGTCGCGAGCGGAGCTGACGTCCTCATCGGCGTGGAGAGCTAGGAAAAAATTCCGCGGAATGCTCGCGTAGGGGATGTTCATAAGGTGAGGAATCCACAGGCAGATACTGTATCCACCAGAAAAAGCGTTACCAAAGGCAAGTAACTTGTTCTTCTGTAAGCACAATTCTCTTTAATGGATTTCTCCTACTGCAGGCAAGACGTGCTTTCCTCGCCATGTCCGCTTTCAATTTCAAGCAGCCCCAGACTATGGTGGCTGCTTCTTTTAAGTAAAATAGGTCTCGCATTTACAAGAGTTTGAGCTATTGCCATTGTAAATGGCAATAGCTTAAACTCTCGTAAATGCTTGTTGTCTTTCGTTGGCAGTGCTACACAGAGCTGCTCTAAAGAGATAAGGGCTAATTTCCAAGTGAATTAATTTTAAAGTAAATCAAGAAGTCACTTTTTCTGCCCCTGCCCGAGTAGCATATCTGCCAAAATTGAGAGAACTCTGTTACAGGCTGACCTAAATAGTTATGAAATATGCATTTAAAAAAATAGAAAACTCTTGTTCAACCTTAAGTTATTTCAGCGCCTTCTAGATGTTTTTCCTGTGGAACAGGCCATGTGTGAGGGGGACTTTGGGGGCTGTGTGTAGGTGATCATACACGCAAATAAACCCCTCCGAACAGGAACTAAAAACCTATTTTACTTGCACTTCCACCATAATTTTTATATATATATTTTTTTTTTCCAAAACCTTTATTGAAGAACACAAGTCTGACACAGCCGTCTTTCGCCTACAACCCCGCCGGGGCCGGCAGCAGTGCACATTAGGCATAGAGTATGACATTCTGCAGTTAACACACAGCAAGCCGCCTACAACCCATCAGGGCTGGCCGCGTCAGAACACATAATCATAACAACGCTAAGGCAATATGAAATTCAGCTCAGCACAATCATTGGCCCCACAGTGTACCAACCAGAAAACAAAAAAAGGAGTACAGCTAGGATTCCCATGCAGGGTTATGGCCCCCGCCGACCTGTAGTCACGTAGGTCCCCGGTGACAAGAGAGGGCAGCAGCCGCCCCGCGGCTCGTGCTCCGGAATAGGCGCCACCCGGCACACACATATCCATGTCAATTACACATTACAGTATCCAGGGGAACCCATGGGAGCGCAAGTAGTCCGTAAGCGCAGCAGAGTCCCGGCGGTAAGGATCCCGCACCCCTCCCCCGCGCCGAGCCTCAGGCGTCCCCAGCACTGGACCTATTCAGGACGTGGGGGCAGTGGCGTTATCCGGTGTCTGAGGGGTTTGAAGCAGGTACCTCCTTAGAGGGTCCCATATGTCTCTAGGTCTGGAGACGGTCGGCAAGAGGTCAGCATAGAGAGTGAGTTCTTCCTGCCAGCGTATCAGATCCTCCAGCCAGCTCTTGAACTTGGGGGCACGCCCTCTCCCCCATCTGCAGGCCACTTTACGCTTGGCCAGGAGAAGACAAAAAGAGCCGAATTTTCTATGAGGAGTCGGGATGCTCTGCGTGCATCCCAAGATACCCATTTGTGGGGTCGGCGGCAGGGGGGTGGCAATCATTTTCCTCACCGCGTCAAACACCAAGGTCCAGAAGGCGTGCACAGAGGGGCATGCCCATGCCAGATACCACATTCCCGCCCCCTCGGCCCTACATCTGTCGCATCTAGTGTCCTCCCGAAGCCCAAACCGATGAAGCTTCACGGGGGTATAGTAGTAGCGCTGGAGGAACTTCTAATGCGTGACACGGAGCCTGCTGCTAGCAGCCACCTGCTCTGTCTGTTTGCAGCTGAACAGCCAGTCCCGATCAGTTAAGGGTTGTCCCAGCTCCTCCTCCCATCTACTGCACGCGGCACACTGCGCGTATTCCGTCCCCGTGTATATCGATCGGTATAGGGTCGACACGAAGTGAGAAGCCGTCGTGGCCCGTAGCACTGCATATAACTGGGGAGATGTCGTTGGTTCTAGCGGATAATCCGGTGTAATGGCCTGAACTCCAGCTCGGAGCCTGATGTACAGGAAGGTGTCCATTGTGGTGGGAGGAGGGTCATCACAGAGCTGTTGCAGCGTGCTGAATCTGCCGTCTTTATACAGGCCCCCCCACGTATTGAGACCCCTATGTTGCTTAATTTTGATGAAAACTCCCTCCTGCAAAAGAGGCATGCGGGGGTGGTAGACCAGGGCGAGCAGCGGAGAGTACATAGGTGCATCTGTCTGCTTCACAATCCACTCCCAGGCGCGCCCCGTGCACTCAACAGTATCGGGACTGCGTTCGCGATAGGAGATGTGTCTCCACAAAGCCCCAGCCAGCGGTACGGGGTCAGCGAGCCAGTGCTCCGTAGCCACATGCGCTGTGTATCGCGGGCCGCTCGTCCAGTAGTGCACGTAATGTGCCTGGGCGCACTGATAATACAATTCAAAGCCGCAGGAGTTCAGTGCGCAGGGTAGCGAAAAAGACTTTCCCCTGATGGTATGGGATATTTGTGAAATAGTAAAGCATTTTTGGTAGAATTACCATTTTGATCAGGGATAATCTGTTCGCAATGGACAGGGGCAGGGCGATCCACCTTGTGATAGTGTCTTTCAGTGCCTCTATTGCCCGGCCATAGTTGTCTCTCATGAGTTCCTCCCGATCAGCAGAGACTTGCACCCCTAGGTATTTTACAGTGGAGTCGCACCACTCCAATGGGAAGTCTGTGTGGAACCGCGACACGGCTGGGGTAAGGGGGAAGATCTGGGATTTATCCCAGTTGATATGGATACCCGAGAGCCCCCCAAACCTCACAAACTCTCTCAGAAGCGGATTTAAGTTATTCTGTGGGTCATTTACATATAGAGTCACGTCGTCCGCGTATAGCGAAATGAGGATGGGACGTAAGGGGCAGCTGAGCGCCTTGTCCCGATGATACTGCCGCACCCGCGCCGCCAATGGTTCCATAGCCAGTGCGAATAACAGGGGTGACAACGGACGCCCCTGTCTGGTACCTAGGGAGAGTATGGTATGGCGTCAGAGGTGTGGCCGTTTAGCAGTACCTTAGCCACTGGTGCGTTGTACAGCAGTCTAATCAAAGCGGAGAAACCCACCGGGAACCCCATGTTGCGTAAGACCGCATGCAGATAGTCCCACTCAAGCGAATCGAACGCCTTAGTGGCGTCTAAGAAAATAGCAGCCAGGGGGAGGTGCGGGGCCACCTGATGCATGATAGAGAAGAGTACGCAAATTATGAGACGTTTCTCACCCAGGGATAAATCCTGCCTGGTCCGGCAACACCAGCTTATCCATGAGGAGATTAAGTCGATTCGCTATCATTTTAGTTAAGATTTTGACGTGCATGTTGATTAACGATAGAGGCCTATAGGAGTCGCACAGCGCCTCCGAGTATACCTCCAGCAACACCGGTGCGAGCTGGTCTGTATATAATTTGTAGAAGTCTACCGGAAGACCGTCAGACCCGGGCGCCTTCCCGGACGCTAACTGGGCAATTGCTTCCCGAATCTCATCCAGCGTAAATGGGGCAGCTAAAAACTCCCGTTGCCTCCCACTAAGATACCCTAAGGTGATATCCCCAAAGAAGGCTGAAAAATTAGTCGTGTTTACCCTTTTGACGTGTACAGCGATTCGTAGAATGCCTTGAATGTATTCAATATCTCAAGGCCATCTCTGTGTCTATCCCCATGCGCATCCTCTATTTCCAGCACATAGTTGGTGTACCGTGGTCGTCTGATATCGCGGGTTAGTGCGCGCCCTGGCCTGCCTCCCTCTCCATAGCGTCTGGCGGTTACATATTTCCCTCTAAACCTTGCCTCAGCCGTGGAAATATAGTCAGAGATTGTGTCACGCAATTTAGCTCTCCCCTCACCCGAGTCCTCGCGCCAGACATCAGCCTCCAGTATTTTAAGTTGACCTTCGAGCAGGCGTAGACGCCGACGTATGTCTCTCAAGACCCCGAAGCTCTTTGCCCTACAGGTGCCTCTGATTGTGACCTTGAAGGCCTCCCATAGCATGCCCGCTAGTGCTACCGTCCCCTTGTTGCGGGCTAAGAAGTCCACGATCTCCTCCTCTAGCTCAGATTTAAAAACTTCATCAAGGAGTGCCTCAGGGACCAGTCGCCAGCTTTTGGGACTAGCAATCAGGTTCGGTATCTCCAATGTAAGACACACTGGGGTATGATCAGAAAACGTGCGTGCAAGGTGGTCCACCGCGCAGACCCAGTGGCACATCCCCCTAGAACCCAGCCAGTAATCCAGCCTTGACCAGGCCGCATGCACCGTCGAGTGGTATGTACCCTCCCTCACCGCCAGATGAGTGTGTCGCCAGAGGTCAGCAAGTTCCTCGTGTGTGAGGAGCCCGGCCATCACCGCCTGACTACGAGTGTAGTGGTGCAGTAGCACGCTGGACCTGTCCGTCTGGTGGTCGCTGACCGTGTTAAAATCTCCGGCCCATAGTACATGTGTGGCTCCCACTCCTGTGATCTGTCCCCAGAGTGAGTGTAAAAAATCGGGGTCGTCTGTGTTGGGACCATAGCAGCTCACCATCACAACCGACTGCGTACCCAACGTGCCCCACAGCATACAGCTCCTCCCATCCCTACCTCCCTTCATTCCCGCACATATAAACGGAGTGTTACGTTTTACGAGTATCACTGTGCCCCTAGCGTATGTGGAGTATGATGAGAATACTCGATCAGAGGCCCATTTGCTCCCAAATGTCGGATTGCCCCTAGGGTCCATGTGTGTTTCCTGTAGGAGCGCTATACTAATGTTGTGCCTATCAAGGTATGAAAGAATCTGGCGCCTCTTATGGGGGTCCCCTAGCCCTCTAACATTCCAGGTCAGTAATTTCAATTTAGTCAGCGCGTGGGGCGCGTGTGTACCGCAATGTGCGTGCGCTGTGGGTTGACACACAGGGGTCCAACTCCTAGCGCCGGCCCCATCCCACGTGTAAAAGGTACCATGTATGCCGAGTGTTATTACAGCTGTAGTCGTCTGAGCAGTTGCTGATTCCGTCCCCCCTCCCCGCCCCCCCAACATATTAACAACCCATGTACTCTGCCCCTACCCTCCCACAACAGCACCCCAACCGTGCCGGCATCAATATTCCCCCCCTCCTCCCAACTCCCTGACGACCGCAACCTGTGGGTCAACTGTACAACCATAACATTCCCACCATAATTTATTTTTGTTAAATTCTAAAATTCTTGAAGTGTGGACGCGATGGAAGGAGGCTTGTCCACCTAACGTTAAAACAGATGTGTCTAAGGAAAGGTGCGCGGCCGCTATTAAAGTGAAACCACGGCATGGGGGCTTTAAAAAAAAAGAAAGGCATTTGTTTGACAAACAGTTGCTATTTCTTTTTTTGTAACAGCCCTCATGCCACGGTTTCACTTCAATAGCAGCCGTCCAAATTTGGTTAGACACAGCTTTATTGAAGGAAGGGGCACGGAAAAATGGGTGGAACTGGCGTCATCACGCCGACGAGGCTCTCTTACGGCTCCGGTGACGTCATGCGGAGTCGCAAGCGGAGCCGACGTCCTCATCGGCGTGGGGGCTTGAACAACAAAAATATTTGCAATGCAATAGGTTACGCATTTGCGAGAGATTAAGCTATTGGCATTCACAAATGTAAATGTGAGACCTATGGCATTGCAAATGCTTGTTTGCTTTACACTAAGTCGTCTGCTTAAGGCACTATGTAATGCACTTCATGCGCCAACATGATCCCTTTGAATTGATCTCCATGCAAAAATCTGCTGGCCAGAAGTTCGATTCCAATAGCGAAAACGAGGGAGATAGGGGGCATCTCTATCTAATCCCTCTTCCCAACTTGTAAGCTTCTGATATCACTCATCCAATAAGGACCTTCAGAATTGGCTAAGTGTAGGGCAATTCAGTCAATTTTCTAAACTTTACCCCGAGGTCTACTACTTCCATTGCCTCATAGAGGTATTTCAACTTCTTCCACCTTTGCTACATACATCGCAGCGTGTTAAACGCTTTTGCATCGTCAGCTAATATAGCCTCTGCATGTGTCAGCCACTTGAATAATTTTTTTGGCAGCCTCCTAGTGTTCCTAGCCACATGTCTGCTAAGAATAAATCTGCACTGAACAGGGTATATCAGCCATTGCAACGAGGGAAGCAACTAACAGCAAGGCTGGTGCTCAGTATCTTATAATCTACACCGATCATTGAAAGGGGCCTGTAAGCAGAAACATCGGCTGTGACGAAAACCTTGTTTATGAAGGGCTACCAGCAACATCTCTCTGGTGGATTTAGGGATGGGGGTAGAAGCATGTCTCTCTCATATAGTTAAAATTTTCAACAGCACTAAGGCCAGCTGATTAAGGTACGTTGCACACTATTCAGCAGGTAAACCGTCTGAGCCTTGTGTATTTCCCCATGCCATGTTTTTAACAAACTCTCTGACCTCCTGCTCAGTATGTCCTTGTGAAGTAAGTCTGCCTGCTCCAATTGAACCACTTTCAGTGCCAGTTACAGGGAATATATGCCCCTTACCCCAGTGTACAAATTCCTACAGTACCTCTCAAATACCTAATTAATTTTGCACTGTAAGGGTGCAGCGTTACCATGTTCTGTCTAGATTCCTAGAGTAGGGCGCCATGTTTTTGCGGGGTTGCTAACCAAACCAGCAAACTACCGGCCTTGTCATGCTGGTCATGTGCCCTGCCATATATGCTTTGTAGTTAAAGAACCAGAGCTTCTCAATGAGCTCAACCAGCTTTCCCCTCGCCTCAGCAATTTCTCCCTGCAAATCAGCTAGGCCATGGAGCCTCTGCTCCAAGTCTCTAAATTTCCACTCCCATTTTGTTAACAGTGATGGTTTGATACTTGAAAATGTCTTAATACTCTACCCTCGAATCGTGACCTTAAAGGCCTACAATTCTATTAATGCAGACAATGTGCCTCCCATTCTATTAGTGCAGAAGATGATGTGCCTCTATTCTCAGCAAAGTAGTTCTGAAAGACCTCCTATTGAATCTTTAAAGACCTGGTCTTCTAATGATTCTGTTTTTATTTTCCATGTTGGCATAATTGCCCTCACCCTTCGCCAGTTCAAATTCAAGTGCAAGGGTTGTAGTCTAAAACTGTTCAGGCCAAATACTGAGTATTGACATCTATAGCATGTATTTGAGAGGAGCACACAAAAGCATCTAACCTCAAGGGTAAGTAATAAACGTAATAGTGCCTTGTATGTTTGTTGAGCCCTCCAAGTGTATCAACACCCACTGCAACCTCCATCTCGCTTTCACTGTTTCAGCCATCAGTTTATCAGGAAATGGTAGGTGTGCTATACCTGTGGTCACATCTGCAACGCAATTAGAGTCACCTTCCACAAGTAATGGAAGATGTATAATCCAGGCTAATTGTTCGATAATCTGTCTAAGAATCCAGCCTGATCTATATTCAGGGCAAACATATTTACTAAGGCAACATCCTTCCCTTCTGGATTTCCTCCCAGTATAATATATACGCCCTTCCCATCTTCTATCACCGTTGTCAATACAAAAAGGGTTCCAGACCTAATCCATATTAGCACCCCCTGGCATATAGTCGGTGAAGGGTACCTGGCCTCTCCTGTGCTGCTGCAATGCTTTCCCCTCTTTTATCATCAAGTCAGTCACCTGCTGAAGTGCAATTTGTGCACCCTTCATCTTTATCTATGTCTGCACATTGTACCTCTTGGCTATGCTATTGAGTTCCTGTGCATTCCAAGAGATTATCTTATCTTTTAGAGTTTTTCCCACCATTCCGTTAGATAGCAGTCTCTCACCTTGCACCCAATGTAAAGAGGGGATAGAACCCCAACACACCTGATTACTCCTGCCCTCACACAATTTTCTGACCTCCTAATAATGTGCTACATGTATTTCCTGAGAACCTCACGTCCAGTTTACCTGTAAGCAGTAAACATGCACTCCCCCATGCCTGGATAGGTTGGCCAGAGCCCCTAACCAAACTCTTATGAACTCAACAATCGTATCTGCCATCCATTTCCACATTTAGATTCCCTCTAAAGTGTTCTGGAAGGGCTGGTGTGATTTCAAATTATTAGGAAGATCCCAGCTGTACCTAGCCATCCTTCTCTCTCAGTTTCCTTTCTACTGTTGCATGACAACGTTGCTAATTTTTACAGTATCTTCTCACGCTTATATATCACTTTGTTGTGTCCCTCACAGTAGATTGTCAGCCATGTCATGTGTTATTTTGGGCATCTGTTCCTCTTCAGTGAAGAATCCGAATCCTGTTCAGAACGGGAGTCCTTTTTATTTCCTACCATGCTCCAGTCGTCATCTTTGGTCAGACCCAATGTTAACCCCGCCACAGCTTGATTCTGATCTTCCTGCACTTGCCATATGGAGGGGCATCTGGGGAAATCACGTCTCACCCAGTGTTTTGCGTTTTTGAGCAATAAATTCCGACCACTTGCCACTTGGCTTTGCCCACTTGTCTGCTCCTCTGCCCTTTTCCACACCTCTTCACAATCTGTGAAAACTCTGGGTCTTGACTCAGTCATTCATTTTAATTTGGCAGGAAATAGGAAGGCATACTTCACACCCATGTCTCGGACTCTACATTTCGCCTTTATGAAGCAGGCGGTCTGTTGCTGTACTGCCGCCATGATGTAGGAGACGATGATTACTTTATTATTCACAGTTTGAAATTTTTTTAGTCGCAGGAGGCACACGGAGGGAGTGGGGGGGGGCAGAAGACGAGCATGGATGCTTTGAGCCTATACAAGGGCAAACAAGCAAGCATTGACAAAGCCAATAGGTCTCGCCCACAAGTAAGCTTTTGGCTTCAGCAACGAGGTAAGAGTGGCGAACGGGCGGGGTGGGAGAAACAGAGGCGGGGAGGGAGAAACAGAGACGAGGGGGGAGAAGAAACTGGTACGGGAGAGCAGGGGGAGAAAAAGTAGGGAAGAGAGGGCAGGTGGAAGGGAAGAGGAACAATGATCGTAAACAGATGTTCGATTTCACAGAATATTTATTACTGTATATTTGAAATAAACGATTGCTCTGAACTCAACCAAAACATTGCATTTTTTGCCTTTAAAGTGCTCCGAAATGGCATGTTGGCAGCGCCAACATTATACAAAGTCATTTCAGTCATTTCGGCGAACTGTAGTGAATGAGTACTACAGTTCACATTATTCACTGGGCTCATAAATAAAGGTCCAGGAGAGCAACTTCATGCCCCTGATGACAATCGTCTATGCTACAGACTACAGCATTCCGTAATTTATTAGAATACGGTTTGTCTAGACAGCTCTGCAAGACATTGGAAAATGAGGAAACTGTGTTTAAAAAGACAAGCTGTTTGCAGGAGCGTCGTACGGCTCCTGATGTGCTTAGGCTGGCACTAGCCACGCTGCCTCCGCCTCTGTATACTGGCCCTGCATGCATTGGTCATTAAACAGCTTTTATCAAAAGCCGTTTCCTGTGGCGGGCTCGCTCGTGTTATGGCCACAAATCAATAAACAGGAACGGAGAAACTAAAAACACAAGCGCTTGTATTACGGCCAGACACCAACAAAATAAATTGCGTGCCGAAAGTAACATAAATAGCCACAAGTGAAATGAGACATGTAATAGGGCCAGTGTCCATGGGAGGGAACAGCACACAAAAAGGAGGGACAAAAGAGAACGATTCACCACTGAAAAGCAAGGAATTTCGAAAGGCACATAAAGGAACAAATGAAAAGCGCTGGGCGTGCTGAAAGCCCACAGAGTAGATACAACAAAGCTCGAACAGACCGTGCATATGTTGCCTAGGCTCGGCTTAAAAAGGAGGTCATTCCCCCGGTGGTCACTACTTGCTTGAGCCAGACCCCCCCTGTCGAGATGCGCCACTCTTTAATCACAAACAGGTGGCTATCATCTTGGGTAAGCTGCATGGCATAGCAACCGCTCCCTTTTTTTGCAATATTCCATGAATTTGTAGTCCATTCGACGCTCCCTCCTCCACTCCAGCCACTACTTCAGCAGGCCCAATGCCTCCGGAGCGTTATAGCATCAGTGCACTGGCAGAGGCCAGCTAGGAGCCATGTTGAGAGTGCAAATCCATTAAAGGAGGACTCGCCTTCCTCTTTTGAGTTATTGAGGACACAATGAGTATTTTAGGTATTGAGGGTTATGGACTGGTGCCTTGAAACTGTGTGTTGGTGGATTCTGCCACTTTTGTCTCAGTTTACATCTTGCTCTTTCCTTCATTTCACCTCATAGGTTTTTTATTAATCTGTCCTCGAATTCCTCCAAGGAATTCCACTTCCTTGGACTGAGTGTCTTCCTTGGGCTGTTCTTGCCTTTCAGTCTGTATTATTCAACGTACCAGGAGGAATTCCTACTTGAGTCCTTGGTGGCAAACGCATGTATGAATCATTATACTGATACTCTATCATAGTGTAATCTTAATTGACTGTGATATCTTACTACGATCTCATATTTTCAGACTTCCATATTGAGGGGTTGAGTAAAGATCTGTTCATTACAACACCAGTGAGAGCGTCATCCATTGTGTCTTCCTTTTCTATCCTTCCCAGTTTCCCCTTGGGCTTGAATGGGAACATATCAGTGTTCTGTTTCAAGGGTAGAGGGGAATTTGAGGAATATCTGCTGGAATCATGGATCTTCTGAAGTCTTGACACTATCCTTTCATGGGATTTTTCATGAATCCTCAAAAATGACCCTGTCAGGGATTGATTTTTGTTCCGGTTTCCAATATATTTGCATTTTAGGTTGGAGGTGGGTGTTGTCAGTAGAGGGTAGATAGAATTCCTTTGGTTCCCGAAAACCCCTGTACTATCAATTCAAGCACCATTGGCTATAATGCACTTGTAATACAATGAAAGAGATATCCAGCACATTTGTGACAGAATATTCCATCCACCAAAGTCTAAATAAGGCTAAAAGTCCAGTATCTGTCTTAAGAACATCAGAAATATGTATTAGTCAAACAGAGAGATAGTGTTTGGAAGATATATCAGTTTCGATATGATGTTCACTGTTAAACCTGCTACTCTTTCAGCACCAAGATATACTCGACTCTTCATCTCTAGAGCTGGTCTTATTTTTTGCAGTAGTTTTGGTAGTGGCTCAATAATTGGCACTCCTAACTGTATCCTCCTTGATTTTGAATGGGGATGCCCATCCAAACTCCTCTAGGTCTTCCTTTCCCACATTGATTGGGACCTCGGAGACAGCAGGTATTGGAAATTTGGATTCAGAGACCAGCAGCACAATGCTGTCTGCAAAAAGTAGGATTTGGTTATCTACCTCCATCCAAACCAACATCCCTTTCAATTGTGTGGAGGCTCTTCTAAACATGGCTTGTAGCTCTACTGCCAGGATGAAAAGGAACGGGGCACAGGGCACCCTGTCTCGAGCCCCTCCCCAGCATAAACCATCAGGAGAAGACTCCATTGATCTGGAGCTACCTTTGACAGAAGACTCCACTGACCTTAACGCTAGACTTATAATGGCCATTTTGATAAACCCCTCTCCTAAACCAAACCTTGTTATCACATAAAACATCAGTTACCCCTGTCAAAAACCTTTGATGCATCAAGCACTTTCAGGGCCATTTGTAGCTTCATTCTAGGTTTTTTTTTTTGTCAAGGTGAGCTATCCGATGAATGCTGTCAAAGGTTTGATGAGTCTTAATTAATACAGGTTGGTTTTCGCGGATCAACTCCAGAAATGGCTCAGACAATCCAGTGGCAATCAGCCTCATACAGATCATATTTTCCCGATTTAAAAGTCCTGTTGGCCACTAGGCTCTGCACTCAAAACGGGCTTTAACCGATTTAGAGATCACATTTATGTTAGCCTCTTACATTATCAGAGTGACTCTGCCCAAGTCAGTTATGAGCTGGAAGACTTTTTCAATGAGAAATATTTGAAGGACAAAGACTTTAAAGAATTCCCCCACAAAACCGTTGGTCCTGAAGCTTTAAACTATTTAATCGATTTTAGGGATGTGAGATTTCTGAAGGGCCATATGAGCCAAAGGAGCTTCTCCCTATTCACTGGGGATGCTGGGAAATATATATTCTTTAAAATTTGCTTCTGTTGTGCTGGGGATTTTGGGGCTTTCTGTTTTATCACGTTTAAAAAAAATGCTTGAAGCACAGCAACTTTGTCCATATGTGGTTATAACTTGGTGATCTTTCATAGCCATAACTTGAGCGGAGCGTGGTACCTCCTGGTTTTTAACAGTGTAGCCAAAGTGTATGGACTTTATTCCTTATTTCATATATGATGCTGGTTGATAACTCAGAGAACACACTTATGGTGCTAAAATGTTGAGTGTTCGTTAGTCCTCTAGTGATTTCATACTACTCTTATGTCTGTAGGCCTGCTGTAGTTAGGTTTAAAAACCGGTCAGAATCAGGTCTCTATTTTTCTTTCATTAAGGGCACCCCACAGGAACACCCTGAATGTGTAATTTAATTGCAGGTATTCTATCATAGTCTCTTTTATCTTGGTTCTATTTACAGGGTCTCTTAATAAGTTGCTTCCGCCTCGTCAACTCTTATCTGTTGGTGTTGGTGTCTGGATCAGGTCTTGCAAAGTGAGGAACATGGTCCATGTTCAGATAAAGTTATTGGATCTTGTTTGCGTCTCCCACCTTGTCTACGAGTCCCCTGGTGTATATCTTCAGTCTATCCTAGAATATGCCCTGCGTACATGAGAGTAGTATGTATAATCTCAGTCTATTAAATGAAATTCCCTCCATTCCCAACTATAATGTCACCATGGTAAGTAACAATTTCATCAGCTAGTGTCCTAATATAGTAATGACTTGGACTTGCCTGAACAAGAGGCTGTTTTTTTTTGTCAATGGACTGGCACTGATCTGCTTCAGGTATTTTTTTTAAATTTTTTAGTGTTGTTCAGATTTTGCTTCCCCCAATTTCAGATGTTTTTTGTGTAATATGACCACTTCGGTCTTCTGATATTGTAAAGAACAAGTTAGTTACCTTTGGTAACGCCTAGTCTAGTAGAGACTCCATCTAGCCACAGATTCCTTAACTTAGAATATTTTCCAGGCATTAGACTTGATCAGGATAATATTTGTGCGCAGTACCCCTGAATTCAGGTAGGTGGCATCTTTCAACTTTGTGTGGCATCGTTGGTGCCAGAAGCGATGTGCACGGTGCCTTTATGGGTGTCACCCCAGCACACGGCCGTCAGTATTTTCGCAACTTTCGAAGCCAGAAGTGCTGAGCCACGAAGAACAAGGACCACTGGTGTGTCAAACTAGGGCCCTTTAAAGGGGAAATCCATTTAATCTAAATCAGTTCGCAGAGTGGGCAGGATGGGTGGGTTGGTAAGGAAACTGCAGCTAGATAGAATCTCTACATGATAAGGAATACCGAAAGTAAGTAACTTGTTCATCTGATAAAGAATTCTAGCCACCAGTTTCTTACCTTAGAATAGATACCCAAGCAATACCTCCCGAGAGGCTGGACTGTGAAACGGACTACACTAGAAAGTCCTGTAGGACCGAATAGGCCAAATGCCCACCTCAACAGACCTGACTGTCAAGGAGTGCAGAGAAACCCACTTTGCTGCTTGACAGATATCGAGGACAGGTACTCAGTGAGCTAAAGCAGCGATTGCAGCCTTAGCTATGATAGAAAGAGCTCGCAAACCTTCAGGCGGTTGCTTTATGGCCAATTCATAGCAGATTTTGATGCAGTGCACTATCCATCGTGAGATGGTCCATTTTGGCATTCTTTCCTTTTTTGGCCACAACGTACCCCACACAAAGTTGATCATCCACCCAGAACTCTTTCGTGTGGTCAAGGGGAGAGGATGTAGCCTTACGACTAGAGCGGTCGACCTTGAAGCTGGGGAACCGGGCTTGAGTCTCAGCTGGGTCACTAAACATCCTGTGATTCTGGGCAAATCACTTAATCTCCCCGTGCCGCACAAAAATGAATGTTTCCATCTGTAACAAAATCGGTGCTCATGTAAAGCGCTCTGATACCAGATGTCCCGGGTCTAGTTCGCGCTATATAAAACTCTAAAAAAATAAATTAAAAAAATGTAAAAGGTAGAACGGCCGCTCTTTTTGTGTCCAGTTGTTGAGTCTTCCCTCTTCTTTAGAGGGATGAGGCAGAGAGTAAAAGGTAGGTAAGGCGGTGGACTGGTGCACATGGAAGGGGGTGACCACCTTTGGTAGGAAGGAGGCTCTCGTTCGAAGAACCAGCTTGGAAAATACGTAGGCTGAGATAAGTTCTCTAGCTCACTTCCTTCCAGGCAGACGTTATTGCCACTAGGAAGGCTTTTTCAAAAGTAAGTGGCCTGATAGGGCATACCTGTAAAGACTTAAAAGGAGCAAACATCAGGAGCGTTAGGACTAAATGAACAAGTTACTTACCTTCAGTAAAGCCTTATCTGGTAGAGAGACTAGCAGAGGAATAATTTCCTTAAAATTATCCCCAGGCGTCAAACTGGATTTGGAATCTTGTTTGTGAGCAGTACCCCAGCGTACTAGTAGGTGGCAGTGCTGGGCTTCATGTGGCGTCGTCGCCATCATCCGCACCAGAAGTGTATAGGCCACCCCATCACGCTGATGTTGGTTTTTTACTTTCTGCGCCAGCCAACCCAACTCCGGACAGAGCTACCCCCAGTCGCTTTCTGATTAGCCTTTTTTGACTTATGTCAAAGTCTTTTGAGAAGTATTTCACCTGGTGTGGCAGGGATCTCATCTAGGAAAGTTGGCTTCAAGCCGCACGGTGCCCGTCACCGATGTCGGCGACTGACCTGCACCTTGTTTGCCTCTGGTGCCCCGAGCGCAACCACGACCTGTCGATCTGCATCCACTGTTGTGCAATGAATCCAATGGCCTTGAGGGAGTGGTCCCTCAAGCTCCAGGCGGCTCGAAGTGCAATGCTGTGTTAGTCTCAATACCGGTCGAGAGGAAGGTAGCAGGAGCGGTCCTGGAGCCACAAATCTTCGTCGCACTCGAAGTCGGCAGATCACTCCGGTAAGTCCCACCGCAAGAAGAGTAAGAAGTCGAAGACATTTTCAACTTCACCTCGTCCGGCACCCAACAAGATGAGGGAGAGTCGTCATTTGAGGCCTGGCTCTGTTGTTGAGTTAGCACCTGGGCAGACTCCACACTTCCCTGGGTTTCCGGGAGCTGGAGCAACCCCGGCTCAACTAGAGTTTTAGGAGGCCATGCGCTTCATTTGAGCGGCCCTTACTCGCCTGCATGCCTTTGGGCCCTATGAATTTTGAAGGGGCCCCTACTGATTCCACACCAGCAGCTCCGGCCTGGGGACAACTCAGGCCCCCTTGGATCCACAGATGGATCTGCACAGGTCATACCACCTCGACCTTCCCCAGTGCCGGTCCCGCTGCTGACGCTCCTGGTGCTGCTGCCCCCATTCCGATTCCAACGCGGAGCTGTAGGGGCATCCCCTGACGCAAACTCTGGCACCGACTAGAGCCATACCTTACAGGCCAGAGCCTGCGCCCTATTCCTATGGGCCAGGGCTCTGGGAGGGGGTCTCTGGACCCAATAGAATTCCAGCCTTTAGATCCACACATGGACTGGTGTGAGAACTTGCCGGAGGCCAGTGGACTGGACACTTCTCCAGATACTGGCATGCTTTTGCTCCCTACCGTGGCTATGGAAGAGGCAGCGTCCTTTGCAATCGTGGTGAGAATGGCAACCTTAGCCTGCCCTCAGTGGCAGTCAAGATAAATGTTCTGACAGAGGTGCTTCAGCCGAGAGTGCCATACTCTCCCAGGCTGTTGCTGACGGGAAAGATACAGCTTAAGTTCACAATCAGATGTGGACTGGATACTACCAACTCGCTGGGAAGAGTGGCTTCCTCGATGGTGGCCTTACGGAGCCACGCCTGGCTGAGAACTGGCTTTTCAGGGGATGGCCATGCATCACTTATGGACATAACCTTTGATGGATCCTGTCTCTTCATAGAGAAGGCGGATTCAGCACTGGCGCGCTTTAAGGACAGCAGGAGTACAGCCAGGTTCTTGGGCCTTTCCATGGATTCTCGCCATCCCCCATTGGCCTTTGGCTCTAGCCGCGTCTATACCCTTCCAGCCACCGCTGAATGCAAGCTTCCCAGCCTCTGCGTGATCGAGGACGCGGTAGCCATAGACCCTGTGGGTCAGGCAGCCAGAGCTCGTGCCAGTCCAAACCCCTTCGGGACCCTCAGTTTCCAAACCCTTATAATCTGCCCCCCTACCATCATGGGCACCCAGTGGGAAGCAGGATACACCATCATCTGCCCCAGTGGAGGTCAAGAACATCAGGCCAATGGGTTCTCCAAATTGTCCGGAGAGGATACTCCCTCCCCTTTGTGACTACCCCTTCACCAAAGCCACCTGCTTGCAACAAGCAGATTATATCTCCCTGCTCAGCAAGGAAATGGCAGCTCTCTTGGCCAAGGCAGCCATCGAGAGAGTGCCGATGTCAGAAGTAGGTCATTTTTGCCATTCCCGCTACTTCCTTGTGCCCAAGAAGGACGGAGGCCTTCGTCCTACCCTAGACCTGCACCCTCTCAATTTCATCCTCAAGAAGGAGAAGTTCAAAATGTTCAAGCTCGCTAAAGTCCTGTGTGCCCCAGACAAGAAAGACTGGAGGGTAACGTTGGACTTGCAGGACGCATATTTCCACATTCCCATCCTGCCTGCCCACAGGTGTTACTTCAGTTCACAGTGGGCCATGAGCACTTTCAGTTAGCTGTGTGCCTTTTTGGCCTTACCAGTGCCCTTCGGGTGTTTACCAAAGTAATGATGGTGATTACAGCTCATCTGTGGAGATCAGGGGTGCCAGTGTTCCCCTATCTTGATAACTGGCTGCTGAAGGCAGGCTCCCCCCAGGTTTTTTTTATAGACTACGGTGGACCTCTTGCATGTGCTCAGGTTTACTATCAACGTGCCTAAGTCACACCTGACTTTCTCTCAGACACTTCATCGGAGCTGTTCTGGACCCAACGCATTTTCAGGCTTAGCCTCCCGATCGGCAAGTCCAGGGTTTCATACTGACACTGGTGTTTCAGCCTCTATCCTGGATTTTGGTGAGACTGACTGAGGTTGCTGGCCCTCATGGCCTCCTACATCCTGTTTGTGACACATACCCACTGGCATATGCGGATTCTGCAGTGGGACCTGAAGTTTTAGTGGGCACACCATCAGGAGAATCTCGCTGACATGGTCCAGATCTCGGAGGGTACTGCAAAAGGTCTGCAGTGGTGGTTAACGAATCCCAATTGGTTCAATGGCAGAACCGTCTCCCTTCCCCAACCAGATACGGTCGTGGTGACAGATGCGTCACTTCTGGGACGGGACGGCCACCGGGAAGAGGTGGACATCCGAAACCTCTGGGTCCGGTGGAATCCAGACTCAGCATCAACCTTCTGAAGCTTCAGGCAATCCAGCTGGAACTGAACGTCTTTCTACCCTCCATCAAGGGAAGGCTAGTGCAGTTGCTCACGGACACCACCACCACCATGTGGTACTGCAACAAACAGGGTGGGTGGGGTTGTGGACCCTTTGTCAAGAGGCCCTGCGTCTCGGGACATGGCTGGAATGTCAGGGAATATCCTTGGTGGTTCAACACCTGGCGGGCTCTCTGAATGCCAGGGCAGAGGAACTCAGTTGAATATGCATGCCTGGCAGATCACGAGTGGCATCTCAATTCACAGGTGGTGCACAGCTTTTTAAATCGTGGGGAGAGCCTAGATCTGTTCGCTATCGCAGAGAACGTGCAATGTCAACAGTTCTGCACCCTGGAGTTTCAGAGGCGGCTTTCGCTTGGAGACGCTTTTCGTCTCGAGTGGAGCTCAAGCCTCCTATACACCTTTATGCCCATACCATACCAGAGTTCTCAAGAAGATCAGCAACAACAGGTCTAAGTCATCCTTGTGGCTCCGGATTGGGCTCTGAGAGTTTGGTATCCCGAGCTGTTGAACATGGCCATTGGCCCTTCGGTCAGGCTGCTCCTTCTGCAGGATCTTCTGTCGCAGCAGCAGGGGAGGGTTCTCCGCCTTCTTGCGTAGAAATTGCGCAGCGACATTTGACAGCTTTCAACCTTCCGCCAGAAGTCTACAATGTTATCTTGTCAGCCAGGCGTCCCCCCACCAAAATGGTATACGCTTGCCTTTCGGGCAACTTTGTAGCATGGTGTGCAGAAAAACAGGTTGACCCCCTCTGCTACCCTTTCTCAGATTCTTCTATTCATTCTTTCCCTGGCCCAGCCGGTCTCTTCTATGGGCACCTTAAAGGGCTACCTTACAGTTATATCAGCCTATAGGAGACCTGTGCTCCATTCGAGACAAACAGCGTCTGAGCGAGAACCGCCTTGGAAACGCCAGCGCGCAAAACTGCTGATATTGCCTGTTCTTGACGGAGGCAAACAGATCCAACCAAGGCTCTCCCCATCCTTAAACGAGACCTTGCACCATCTCCAGAGGCAGACACCATCCGTGATCCGCTATTCTACAATAGCGGAGTTCATCTGCCTTGGCTTTCAGAGAGCCCACCAGGTATTGAACCACCAGGGATATGCCCTGGTGTTCCAGCCATTTCCACAGGATCAGAGCCTCTTGACAAAGGGTCCACGACCCCACCCCATCCTGTTTTTTGCAGTACCACATGGTGTACACCTAACCCAATCTTCCCCTGAGTGAAGGAAGGAAGGCATTCAATACCATTTGAATCGCTCAAAGCTCTAACAGATTGAAGTGGAGTCCAGCTTCTGCCAGAGACTAGAATCCTCTGATATCCGCCTCTCCCAGATGACCACCCAAGTCCAGAAGTAATGCATCTGTCCTCACCGTTAGGTATGGGTGGGGAAGGGAGAGGGGTTTGCCACTGATCCAATCGCGGTTCGTTGGCCACTGCTGTAGGTCTTCTGGAGTTCCCTCTGAGATTTTGACTATGTCGGAGAGATTCCCCTGATGCACATCGCTCCCGATTTGAATAACGCAGTAAGCTAAAAGCTTTATTCTACTTTAAAAAAGTTAATCAAGCGTTTCGCCCGCATCAGAATAATGAACACACCTAAATTTTCCCTCAAAATCAGGAAACATGTTATGAAATAAACCTCAACTAAAACTCATAAATGAAATACATTTATTTCATCATGCACACATCCAAACGAGCTGTCAACATACATTTTTCTACCCGAAAATTGGGTAAATTACTTTCAATTACCACTCAAATGAGCATTCATCTATAAGAAACACTATACTTATCTCGCTCAGAAGCAGCAACAAAAGAGGAAGAAAATGGAGGATATGACCATTCTTTTTTGTTTGTGATGTTATTAAGTTCCATTCTGGGAAGCTTTTAAGTTGGGTTGCTGCTCAGAAGTAATAAAAGATCAATGCATAATGCTATCCTCCTCTCTTGCCATAAAATCACGTCCTTGGCCACAAAACGATTGTGCAGGTTGCAGGCCAGCGTGGCTGGGTGAGTACAGACAGTTGCAAGCCCTTCCATGGCCATAAAAGAGGCAGACTGGGATTGGCATGGGGTCATGGAAAGGCCCCAGTACCTGGCCACCACTCTGCTTTTCTTAAAGCGCTCGAGCACAAAGGCCAACCTCCCACCAAACAAATGAGAGCCAGCAAAGAGCATAAACATAAGCAAGGCCTGAACATCTCCCGAAAAAACAGTGGTTCTCTGCCAGCCGTGGCGTCTAAGGGCCACCAACAATGAAATCGCTCTGCACAGCAAGTTGGTCATATCCAGCCCACACAGTATGGTGAATATCCCATCAACAATTGCTAGAGAGTATGGCTCAGGCCTCCTCAGAGACCATGGCCAATACTTGCACAATCGAGTCCCAGTAAGTATGGGAGTATCCGCTCAAGAGACACACAGTGTTCACCAACCACAGTGCCAGACTAGTGTAAGAGATCAACCTCTTCCCGAAGGTATCCACCCTTTTCGATTCGCTTGTCCTGTGGAGTGGAAGGGAATGCGCAGGGGTGAACTTTGGAGGCAGAGTGCTGGACCACCAAACTCTCTGGGGTGAGGTGCTGAGTGAGGAAACTGGGGTCCTCTGGGGCGGGCGATGGTGGAGAGTATTTGTCCTATGCACAGTAGCCCCTAGGGAGGGCTTAGACCAGGCCCCCAGTAGGACATCAGTAAGGTCTTTATTAAATGGTAGTAATGGTTTTGTAGGGGCAACTCACAGTTGAAGCACCTCCATCAAGATGTTACTCTTAATTGCCACTGAGGGCAGTGTAAGGTCCAGGACCTCAGCCGCCCTCCGCACCACCAATGAGAAAGGGGCACCCTTCACCACAACCACAATCGAGAAAGAGACCAGGCCAGTGTCTGAGGAGGTGTCCAGTACACTGGCATCCACCAGATCCTCGTACCACTTGTCCTCTTGTCTCTTTTACTTTTTATCCATAAGGATCCACAGACCCATCGCATTCATCCACCAATCTAGGCCTATCATATGAACAAGGCACTGGCTCCATCATGAGGGGTGTTCCCTCATTGGCATTGGACAGCGCCCGTCCGGCTCCATGTCTGAGTCAGTGAAGACAATGGGGATGGTGCCACGGTGGGGGAGGGCGGGGTACTCCAGCGCGGACAGGCCGCCCACATATGAGGTGTATGGCCTCATAATGACGAGGCCTGAGCCATCCCTCTAGCAATTGCTGATGGGATGTTCACCATACCGTGTGGGCTGAATATGACCAACTTGCTGTGCAGAGCGATTTCATTATTGGTGGCTCTTAGACGCCACGGCTGGCAGAGAACCACTGTTTTTTTGGGAGATGTTCAGGCCTTGCTTATGGAGATGCCCTTTGCTGGCTCTCGTTTGTTTAGTGGGAAGGTGGACTTTGTGCTCAAGCGCTTTAAGGAAAGCAGAGCTGGGGCCAGGTCCTGGGGCCTTTCCATGACTCATCCCAGCATTATGCATTAATCTTTTATTACTTCTTCTGATGACGAGCGTAGGGGTCTTTCCACAGCTCTGGAAAAAGGCCTGTATTAGACCGATCCTAAAGAAAGATACACTAGATCCCCGGGAGACAAAGCATTATCGTCCCATATCTTGCCTCCCGTTGCCCTCCAAAATTTGGAGAAAGCCATGAATCTGGAATTGATGGAGCATTTGGATTCCAACAACATCCTGGACTCCACACAGCATGGCTTTAGATCTCGACATTCAACGGAGTTCGCACTGATAATGGCAACAGAAGAGATCCGCAAGGTGATGGATGGGAGGGGGTAGGGCTGTTCTTATCCTGCTCGACCTAACCGCTGCTTTCGACACCGTAAACCATACGGTGTTGCTGCGGCGGTTGGAAGCAGCGGGTATCAAGGATACAGCTCTAACTCTTCTTACTTCTTTTGGCCTCCAGGGTGCAATTAATTCATTGGGAGGGTCTTCAGTCAGGAGAATTCTACCTCCCTTGTGGAGTTTCTCAAGGATCAGCCTTGTCCCCGACAATGTTCAATCTGTACGTCCCACCACTAGCTAGAATAATAAAAGATCATGGTCTGACGCTAGTGTCATATGCGGATGACACTCCGCTTGTGGTGTCACTCACAAAAAATGTGGACATAACAGCTGAAAGATTCCGTAACTGCCTCACGGTGTTGATGACTTGGATGAATTCTAATTTTCTGAAGCTCAACACAGAAAAAACAGAGGTTGTTGAGTTTGGTCAGAAACACTCAGAATGGAGCCAACTTTGGTGGCCTCCCAAAGCTGGCACTTGCCCTGTCCCTGTGTCTAAAGTTAGGAACGTTGGTTTCCTGATTGACAAGGACTTAACGTTTGCCCCACAAATCAATCAAGATACTTCGGCTTGCTTTTTTATGATGAAGGTTCTACGAAAAATACTTCTTTTCATTCCTTTTTCACTAAGGAAAACGGTAGTAGGAGCCTTGGTTCTATCGAGAGTCGATGACTGTAACGCCCTGTATCTGGGAGCTGGCGCAAGACAGTTCTCAAAACTTCAGTCACTACAGAATGCAGCAGCTCGAATATTGCTGGACTTACCTAAACATCACCCGACGTCCAGCGGTACAAAGCACTAACATTGGCTTCCAGTTCGACGACGAGTGGACTTCAAGGCCCTCTACTTGGTGCACAAAGCTCTATATGGAGGAGGAGCGGTAGATCTTAGGCTCCTCTTCCCTCGGAACCTACCAGCTCGCTCTCTTGGGTCTGCAAATATGGGGTTGGTATGTCTCCCAAAGACAAACAAGAGTCAGATGGGGAGGAAAAGGCTTTTTGTTCCAAGCGGCTAAGCTTTGGAACTCCCTCCCTACACAGATGCGACAACAACCTAACAGAACACTATTTAGGAAAACGTTGAAAACCTGGCTTTTTGCAAAAACGTAGTTCTGCCAATGATGCACTACCCGCACACACCTCAGCGTCAAGACGCCTCGGTAATAGCGCGCTTAATAAATAATTCAGTCAGTCAGTCATAATATTTACGTAATTCTGTGGGGGTCGCTCCGGCTGCCGGAAACTCTGGGAAGAGGCCCATGTGAAGGTTCCACTACAGCGCTAGGCCTCGAGTGCTGACGCTCCCTCATCTCATCGGATTACTTTGACGGAAGTGGCAAAGCCGAAGCTCTCTTCGACTTCTTGCTCTTTTTGTGCCACTTCGACTTTTTCTTCTTCTTGTGTCGGTGGGACTCAAGCGCTTTTCCCAACAACCTCAACTGCAACAAAACACACTTGGAGTGGCTATGCAACTGAACTCAGGTCCTTCCTCTCGACCGAGATTTAGAACATCATGGTGTCACATGTCGAGCGGCGAGGAGCTTGAGGGTAGCTTGGAGTGCATGGGGCAGCAATCAATGCAGTTCTTGAAACCAGCCTTTCTAGCAGACATCCTTGATGCACCAGGAGAAAAAGTTTCAAAAAATCTCTCAACAAAACATTGAAAAAGGTCAGGAAAAAAAGACTGGTGGTAGCTCTCTCTGGATCTGCACTGACTGGCGAGGAAAGCAAAGAACAGACGGCAACGCAATGCGGTAGCATCATATAGGCATCACGCATGTCACTTCCAGCGCGGACGACACTCTGGGGTACTGCTCATGAAAAATTTCGAAATCCATCCAGTCTGACACCTGGGGAATATTCTACGGTAAGGAATCTGTGGCTAGAAGTCTCTATCAGGTAGAGACAGTATTCTTGCCCTTTTCACTGGGGCATTTAGGCCCCTAATGTTAACTATCGATATCCTGAATGTTTGTATGAGGTGAAATGTAGGTTGCTGTACAATTGCATGTATCTGATTCTCTAAATCTCAAATGTATTCTAGTTCTAGAACTCCAGTTCCACACCTGAAGTCTACCTTTCCTTTCCCCTTCCCTGGCCCTCCCAAAATCCAATCATTTCTCAATTTTCGAACTAACCCTACGTCAATGTTACCTTTAAGCCTTCACTTGGGCCTATCTTGCCCCAGTCATTTGTGACCCAACTGCTGCTCTTCTTCCGTTGTACTAGTGCATTTTGCCAAGCCGCATGGTGTGGGGCAGCATCAACAACTTAATCATCCTTCAATCACTTTACTGCCTTCAATGCACAAATTAATGACTCTGTACACACAGTTAGAATCTTTGCAGCACATCGAATCATTAGCAAGTTCACTCACAGTCTGTCTTCCAGGGACTCTCATAGCTGGCCAATTTCTTGTCCAGCTTGATCCCCTACTGTGAATTTGCGACTCTAGGGCTCATATTTTGTGGTTCCCTCTTGCATCTTAAGAGCTGCTTGTTCCTCTGGTGGTTCCATCAGTAGTGCATCAAAACCTTCATGGAACTCTGTGATCTGGTATGTGGTGCTGTTCAGATGGAAAAAACTCCACACAGGAAGGTCTATCTGTATCTTACCCTTTTCTAACTTGAAGCCTCAACTGGCGGGTGAAAGAGCTTCCTCCTCCCGATGATGGCGTGTACTAGAGCCTGCACAGGCAGAATGTTGTCTCCTTTAACCATCACTAGGCTCTGCCATTTCACACCTCAAAATAATTTGTTCTTTCTGGAATAATGTTGAGAGTTTGTGAGAATCGCTCTTGTTTTTTTTGGCAGACCCAGTTATTTTAGGCTCCATTGTATACACCTTATGAAGGCCTACTTCCTCTCTTTTTAGACCTCAAATTGGAACAAATAACAAAAGGGCACTTCCTTGGACCAACATCTACCTTCCTGCAAAATTTGGTGCAATTCTATTCAGCAGTTCGGCTGTAGCCGTGTCTAAAGTTCCTATTGGAATTAACATGGGGAAAACCAAATGTAAGCACCCCTTGGTTTTTGGCCCCCGTTTGATGGATCACCCCCGAAGCTTTCAAGATAGCAGCTGAAATTAGTGCCATTTCAGTTTTGAATATTTCGTGAAGATTTGTCAACTATATGTGAAGATTTGTCAACTATATATAGTGAGGAAGGCCGCTTGGACAGCCGAAAGGCGTTTGATGTTGGCCGATGAATAAAAGTCAATATTCATAGCACTTGCATGTCATGTCGTTTCCCTTGGGATGAAGGAGGATGTGAATGTATATCTATATGTATATATAAAATACGATGGTGGTGATAGAGCCAGAGCAGTTATTAGTTTCCCTAGGAAAGGTACTCCTTATTTTCTTAAAAACTCTTGCACTATTCAACATATCTGCATAAAACTTTCCCAAAAAAGTACATCTACCTTGGCTTCTTCATGGCAAGTTTCATGCTTTGGAACAAATGTAGTACGTAAATCAAGGACTGTGCTTTTGTTGGTTCGGTGTAAATCTGTTCAGTAGTTTTTGAGAAAGGAGCATTTAAAAGGGTACTTAGATTGGGCTGGAAGAGGGTACATTTGTATGTCTGTATGTATGTAAGTATAAGGTTATTTCTGTACTTCTAACCTAGCCAAAAGCCAGCCTCAAAGGGAAGGTTAAAGTCAACAAGTAAGCAGAGTTATGGTTGGTTAATGACCTGTGATGGAGTGTTCTTTAAAGAGGTGATTCTTCAACTCTTTCCTATATTGGAGCAGCATTGGAGAGGTTATGATGGATACAGGGATGTTCTTCCAAATAAAAAAGGTCTATAGTTACTTCTTAGTCTACAGCCTCACGTGTCCTGGATGCTTGTGAACAGAAAACCACCAGAGTTGGTGTGCTAGTCTACAAGATAAGTGGGTTTGCTGGTTGTGATGGCTTTGTAAATTATGCAGCTAGTTTCGAAAATGGTGCCCACTGGCAGAGGGAGCCAATGGAGGGTGGGAGTGATCATATTCCTTCGGGCACTGGATGAGACCAGCTGCAATGTGTAGGATGCACCTAAGGGGTGCCAGTGTGGAATCTTGGAGGTCATGAAATAGGGCATTACCACCATACAAATGCAAGAGTACGGCTTGAACATGAACTTTGAAGTCGCTTTCTTTAGGAAACAGTTTTAACTTTCTTTGGAAAAGAGAGCTGGTACCAGGCCATTTTTTTTTCTAATGCGGTCCTTGAATGAGAGGTTGATGTCCAGGGCTAATCCAAGTGATTTAGCATTTGAACAGAGTTGGTGTGCGAAACTGTCAAGGTTTATGTCAGTCAAAGAGTGAGGTGTTGTACTGTAAGTGGTTTGTTTTTCTTGGTAAATAACAGGAATTCAGGTTGAGATTCAGGTAGGCACTGGATGATGTGCATGCATATCATCAGCACATCAGTAAATCGTGATGCTATCTGTGAGTAAAGCACCAAGCAGCACCATGTAAAGGCTGAAAATGACAGCAGACAGTATAGAACACTGGGGGACTCCACAGGAGAAGAGGATCTTTTGGGACCTGGAAGTGCCAATGTGCCCATTTTAAGGGGCACCCAAAAGACTACGAAGATTTTTCTCCCTTCGTCCTTGCGGATTTGCAAAACCAGCTACGGATTTTAATATTTCCCATGTTCTGATTGGCTGGACATCACTGAAACATTTTGGTTGTAGCTGTTATACCAAACACAAAGCATGAGAACCAAGTTGGGAAAAGTACAAAATAAAAAGTGTATTTGGGGGGCAGATGGAACCTACCCTGACCACCATGCCCTATGTGGCAAGGGGAACAAATTGACCTCCCCTGGTATTAAAACAAAAACAATATTACATTTTTGTCATGAGATTGTCAAGTCCTATGTGAGAATCGCAGATGCCTATCCATCCCTGGGTCCCTCATGGGCCTCAGGAATCGTGAATCCAGTATTGAATTTGCTAATCCTGCAAGAAAAGGTAATATTAATATAGTTTTTAAAGCACTACGGCTATGCCTGGCCAACAGTGAGATGTGGGGTTGGCTGCACACTATAGGACGACAGCAGGGCCTGGCTCTGGATACAATCCAGGCCTTGCAACCAACCTTCCGCTGCAAAAGGCCAACTGTTGGCCCCTACAGCCAGGGGCGTGCTGGGGTCCAGGCCCTGCAAGAAACCCCACTGCAGAGAATTGAAAGACATACACAGCTGGGGTATGGCTAACCACATACAGGTGGGCACAGGCTTTGCAGACAATCCCAGTTGCGCTCAGTTGATTTGGTTGCCAAAGAGAGTTGGGTGCAGGGACTGGTTGGAGGCAAGGTCCTGCGATCGACCCCACTGCAGGCTGGTGAATGCTATGCACAGCAGGGTTGACTGCAAGCCTGTGACAAACCCCCACTGAACACGGCTGAAGTCCATGTGCCGCAGGTGTAGGCTGCCCGTGGAGAGTTAGGTACAATAGCTGGCCAAAGGCAAGGCCCTTCAGTCAACGCCCATTGCACACGGCCCACATCTGTGAGCAGCAAGGGTTGGCAGCCAGAGGTGGGGTGAATGCAGGGTTGGTTGTAGGCCAGGCCCGGCGTCCAAGCCCACACACCATCCCCAATCATGGCTGAAGGCTGTGAGCAGATAGGGTTGCCTGCTCATGGATTGTTGGGTGCAGAGGGTTGATCAGAGGTCAGGGCCTATGGCCAACCCCCTGCCAAAGGCCATGCAGAGTAGAGTTTAATGGCTGCGAAATGTTGGCAGCTGGGCCTGCCCAGAGGCAAGGCCTTGCTGCTAACCACTACTGCGCAAGATCCAAAGTATGTGTGCAGTGGGTATTGGCCACCTACCGCCAGGACCTGCAGCCAACCCCATTTTAAATGGCTGATGGCCTGGAAGTAGGCCCTGTCGGCAAGCACGCTGCACACAGCCTTGCACTGTGGGTGTTTGCCACCTGCGGAGAGCTGGGCACAAGAGATGGCGGGAGGCCAGGCTCTATGGCCAACCTTATGCTGTACATGGTTGAAGGCCATGCCCAAAGGTGATTGATTGCCCCCAGATGGTTGGGTGCCAGGGGCCAGAACTTGCGACCATTGTGCGGCACAATGCTAAATGTGATGCGCTATGGATGTTAGCTGCCTACAATAAGTTGGGTGCAGGGGCTTGCACCAACCCTGCTGCACATGGTTGAAGGCTGTGTACAAAGGTGGTTGCCTGCCTGAGGAACCTAGGACGCAAGGCCTGGAGGCCACATCCTGTGTTGAACATCACTGCAGGCCTTAAGCCATGTGCAAGAAGGGTTGGCTGCCGACAGAGTGCTGGGCATAGGGCTTGGCCAGAGGACAGGCCCTCTGGTCAACCCCTGCTGCACAAGGCTGATGGCGAAGCGATGTAGGTGTTGACTGCTCTTTGAAGGGTTTTATATATAAATAAATATATGCAAAGAGAGATAGGAATATGAACAGATAAAATAGATACATACTTAGCTATATGATCTGTAAGTAGATGGCGATAGTGTAAGATGTTCTTTCAAATCATTGTTTAGTGAGGGGAGGAGCCAATACTCACGAAAGGTGACGCCTGAAGAACAAGTTACTAACCTTCGGTAACGATGTATCTGTAAGAAACATTAGTTAGTTAGATTCCTCACCTTAGAATATCCCCAGGCGTCAGACTGGATCCGGAAGATTTTGTCGTCAGCAATACCCCTTGCGCGTCGCTAGGCGTCGTCTGCGGCTCCGCGTCCGTCGTCGGCGTCGTGCGCCGGGATGACGTCGGAGTACTTAGACGCCGCCCTCGCGCGCTGACGTCAGTTCTTGTACATAGCCTTCCGCGCCAGGAACGCAGAGCCATGCAAAGACCGACACTGGTGCCAAAAATAAAATCTAGGGGCCTGAAAGGACAACCTTAACCCTAGATGTCAGTTCGCAGAACGGGGAGGATGGGTGGGTCGGTGAGGAATCTAACTAACTAATGTTTCTTACAGATACATCGTTACCGAAGGTTAGTAACTTGTTCATCTGAAAGAAACACGTTAGTTAGATTCCTCACCTTAGAATAGATACCCAAGCAATACCATCCCCGGTGGTGGGTCTGCGAACCAAGATCACACCAGAAAGTCCTGGAGGACAGAACGGCCAAAGAAGCCATCCCTCCGGACTTGGCTGTCAAGGCAATAATGCCTGGCAAACGTGTGTAGCGAAGCCCACGTCGCCGCCTGACAGATGTCCTGCAAAGGGACTCCCCGTCCCAAGGCAGTAGTAGCCGCCGTGGCCCGAGTAGAATGGGCGCGCAGCCCAACAGGAGGGTCCTTTTTAGCCAAGGAATAGCAGATTTTTATACACAAAACGACCCACCGAGAGATGGTTCGTTTGTGCACAGCTTTCCCCTTCTTAGCGCCCACGTATCCAACGAAAAGTTGGTCGTCCACCCGGAACTGTTTTGTGCGGTCCAGATAAAAGGAGAGCGCACGTTTTGGGTCCAGACGGTGGAGCCTCTCTTCCTCTTTGGAAGGAGGCGGAAAGAAGGTGGGCAAGGTGACAGACTGCCCAAGGTGAAATGGAGTCACCACTTTAGGAAGAAAGGAGGGACGAGGCCGAAGGACAACCTTGTCCGGATGAACAGATAGAAAAGGAGGCTTTGAAGATAAAGCCTGGAGCTCACTCACCCGTCTAGCCGAGGTGATGGCTACCAGAAAAGCAGTCTTTAGAGTTAGAAGACGAAGAGGGCAATTGTGAAGAGGCTCGAAGGGAGCGCACATCAGGAATGTCAAAACCAGATTCAAGTCCCACTGAGGCATTACAAAAGGGACAGGAGGGAACGTGTGTGTAATGCCTTTGAGAAAGCGTGACACTACAGGGGACTTGAAAAGAGAAGGCTGATCAGGAAGCCGCAAGAAGGCGGAGAGGGCAGCAAGATAACCTTTCAGGGTGCCCAGGGCAGAGCCCTGCCGGGCCAGAGAAAGAAGGAAGAGGAGAACCTCAGAAAGAGGGGCGGAAAGGGGATCCACAGCCTTTGCTGTGCACCATGCCACAAATTTGTTCCACCGGCAGGCGTATACCGTCTTTGTGGAGGGACGCCTGGCTGCCAGAATGATATCACAGACTTCAGGAGGCAAGTCAAATGGCATCAACTGCCGCCGCTCAATCTCCACGCATGGAGGTGGAGGCTGGACAGGTTCGGGTGGAGGACCGTCCCCTGCTGCTGCGACAGAAGATCCTCCCGAAGGGGCAGACGTATCGGGGGATCGGTCAACAGACTGAGTAGCTCGGGATACCAGTATCTTCGTGCCCAATCCGGAGCCACCAAGATGACTTGGGCCCGGTCGCGCCTGATCTTCTTCAGCACTCTGGGCAGAAGTGGTATAGGCGGAAAGGCGTACAACAGACCGCAACTCCACTCGTGACGAAAAGCGTCGCCGAGCGAGTGCCGCCTTGGAAATTCCAACGCGCAGAACTGCTGACATTGCACGTTCTCTTCGGTGGCGAATAGATCTAACCAAGGCTCTCCCCACTGCTGAAAGAGGCCTTGCACCACTCCGGAGTTCAGACGCCATTCGTGATCCATCATGCACCGGCGGCTGAGTTCGTCTGCTCTGGCGTTCAGAGAGCCCGCCAGATGTTGAACCACCAGGGTGACGCCCTGGTGTTCCAGCCATGTCCAGAGGCGCAGAGCCTCCTGACAAAGGGTCCACGACCCCACCCCGCCCTGTTTGTTGCAGTACCACATGGCGGTGGTGTTGTCCGTGAACACCTGCACGACACTTCCCCTGACAGAGGGAAGGAAGGCTTTCAGTGCAAGCCGGATCGCTCTCAACTCCAACAGGTTGATGTGGAGACGAGACTCCGCCGGAGACCAGAGGCCTCTGATCTCCGCCTCTCCCATATGGCCACCCCATCCCAGGAGGGACGCATCCGTCACTACGACATGCTCCGGTTGGGGAAGGGAGAGGCTCTTGCCCTTGACCCACTCGCGGTCCGTGAGCCACCACTGCAACTGCTGTGCAGTACCCTCCGAGATCAAGACATGGTCGGACAGGTTGCCGTGATGCTGGGCCCACTGAAACTTCAGGTCCCACTGCAGAGCCCGCATGCGCCGCCTGGCGTGATGCACTAGTAGGATGCAGGAGGCCATCAGCCCCAGAAGCCGCAACACTAGCCTGACCGAAACCCGGGATAGAGGCCGAAAGATGGGAATCAGGGCCTGTATATCCCGGACCCGCTGTTCCGGAGGATGGACCCGGAACTGCGCCGAATCGAGAACCGCTCCGATGAAGAGGAGCTTCTGAGAGGGACTCAAGTGTGACTTCGGCACGTTGATGGAAAACCCCAGCAAATGCAGGAGATCCGCCGTAGTCTGGAGGTGGGAGACGACTGCCTGGGGCGAGCCCGCCTTCAACAACCAGTCGTCGAGATAGGGGAAGACTGGGACCCCTGATCTGCGCAGATGAGCTGCGACCACCGCCATCACTTTCGTGAACACCCGAGGGGCACTGGTGAGGCCGAAGGGGAGCACGGTAAACTGAAAGTGCTCTTGGCCCACCGTGAACCGCAGGTAACGCCGGTGGGCCGGCAGGACGGGGATATGGAAATATGCGTCCTGCAAGTCCAACGCTACCATCCAGACTCCAGGGTCTAGGGCAGCTAAAACCTGAGCCAACGTTAGCATCTTGAACCTTTCCTTTCGGAGGAAGGCATTGACGTTCCGGAGGTCCAAGATAGGGCGCAGGCCCCCCTTGCCCTTCTTGGGAACCAGAAAGTGGGAATAACAACCACGACCTACTTCTGGACCCGGAACGCGCTCGACGGCCCCCTTGGCCAAGAGAGCCGAAACTTCCTCGCGGAGAAGATCCAAATGATCCTCCGAGATACGGTGGTGCTGTGGTGGCATGGCTGGAGGGGTCGTCTCGAAGGGGAGGGAGTAGCCCCTTCGGACGATTTGCAGCACCCACCTGTCCGATGTTCTGGACCGCCAGTGGAGCAGGTGATGGCGAACTCTGCCGCCCACTGGCGTGGTATGGGCCTGAAAGCTCGGACTAGGAAGGCTTTGAGGCGGATGCTGCCGGGGTGGATGTGGGCTGACCACGTCGTCCTCCATTTCCGCCACGGCGGAAGCCACGTCCGCGCGCAGGTTGGTTCTGCGGCTGGTGGCTTTGCGGACGTGAGGAGGCGCCCCTTCCTTGGCCACGAAAGGGGCGAAAAGCGGAGGTGTGCGCCCGCGGAGCCGAGAGGCCCAAGGACTTGGCCGTAGCCCGGGAGTCCTTAAAACGGTTCAGCGCACTGTCCGCCTTCTCACCAAACAGGCGAGTGCCATCAAAGGGCATGTCCATGAGGGTGTTCTGGACATCCCCGGAAAATGACGTGGACCGCATCCAGGCGTGGCGGCGGAGCGCCACCGTGGTGGAAATCGCCCGACCTAGCGAGTCCGTGGTGTCAAGCCCACATCTTATGGCGTGCCGTGCTGCATCCCTCCCATCGGCCAAAGCCTGGGTAAGACGCGTCCGGACCTCCTCCGGACACAGGGGCAGCACGTCCTCCACCGTATCCCACAGGGAATGGGAATAACGGTCCAAGAGACAGGCGGTATTTAAGGACCGCAGGCCCAAACTAAGGGACGAGAACAGTTTCTTGCCAAACTGCTCGAGTCTCTTGGAATCCCGGTCCGGCGGAGCGGTCGGGAAGGAGGACTGGGAAGTAGAGGCCTGGATAACCAGACTCTCGGGGGTGGGGTGTTGGGACAGGAAACTGGGGTCACCCGGGGCAGGGCGGTGGCGCCTGGCAACGTTCCTATCCACAGGAGGAACTGTGGAGGGCTTGGACCAGGTGCCCTGCAGAACGTCAGTGAGGGCCTCGTTGAACGGCAGCAGAGGCTCAGTGGAGCTTGCTGAGGTTTGAAGCACCTCAGTGAGGATGTTGGTCCTCACAGCCACGGCAGGCAACTCGAGCCCAAGGGCCTCAGCCGCCTTGCGCAGCACCACAGAAAATGCTGCACCCTCCTCCGAAGCCACGGTCGGAGGAGAAGTGAATCCAGCGTCTGGCGAGGTGTCCAGTCCGCTGGCCTCCCCCAGTTCATCTGCCCAGTCCTGAGAAAGCTGTGACTGAACAGCCAGAGGGTCCTCGAACCCCTCCCAGTCGCCCCCTTCTTCCGATTCCTGATAAACAGGAGGAATGATCGGAACCGGACTGTAGAGATGGTAGGTCTCAAGCGGCGTCGGATGCGGCGTCGGCGGACGCCGTGCCGGCGTCGGGTCCGGATGAGGGCTAAACCGGGGCGTCGGCGTCACAGGCGTCGGCGTCGGTGGCGCCGGTGACGGCGTCGGTGGTTCAGGCGTCGGCGCCGGTGGAGGAGTGACAAGGTCAACCGGCGTCGACTGGGGCCCAGGCAAGGGCCCCGCGGGGACCTGCGGCGTCGAGACCGGAGTCGTCGACGGCGCCGGGGCCGGAGCCGCCGGCACGCGAGGTCGCCCAGTCGAGTCCGCGGGGCCCGAAGGCGCGCCAGCGGGCGTCGACGGCGGGGCCAGGCTCCTCATGGCCGAGAGGAAGGCACTGATCTCCGCCGGCGCCGCGTCAGCCCCAGGGACCGGAAGGTATGGGGGCGGACGCGGCACCTGCGGCTCCGCCGGAGCCGCGGGGGTGGAACCACTTGGACCCTCGGCCGAGTCGCGCGACCGGCGAGGGGAGTCCGAAGAGCGATGTCGCCGCTTCGACTTCTTGGAGTGTTTAGACTTACCCGACGACTTGGAGCCCGACGAGCGATGGTGGCGTCGGCTAGGGCTCCGCGAGCGATCCTTGGACCTCCTCCTGGACCGGGATCGCGCACGACGCGGAGCCGAGTGGCGAAGCTCCAGAAGCTTGCGGGACCGCTCCCGCCTAGCCTTCGAAGTCAGGGCCTGACAGTCGTTGCACGACTCCGCGTCGTGGTCGAGGCCTAAGCAGTAGAGGCACCGGCGGTGGTGATCGGTCACCGACATCAGTCGATGACAATCTTCACAAGCCTTGAACCCAGGCATCCTACCGGCACCAGATGTCGACAGACAAGGATCAAAAATGATCAAAAAGATTTAGTCAAAAAAGACCAAAAGGGGTAGCTCTCCCGGATCTGCGCTTACTGGCGCGGAAAAAAGAAGAACTGACGTCAGCGCGCGAGGGCGGCGTCTAAGTACTCCGACGACGTCATCCCGGCGCACGACGCCGACGACGGACGCGGAGCCGCAGACGACGCCTAGCGACGCGCAAGGGGTATTGCTGACGAAAAATCTTCCGGATCCAGTCTGACGCCTGGGGATATTCTAAGGTGAGGAATCTAACTAACGTGTTTCTTTCAGATGTGGATCATACTACCCACTACTGTCCCTCAGCAATGGTAATATAGAACATAACATTTGATGTGCACTAAATATATGGTTTATGCTATGCAGTTCTTTTGTGTGCAATTGTTGCCAGCCTCAGGTATTTAAGCAGAACAAGAGTACAACCTCACTGCGCAGGCCCATAACATGAGCAGTGAAGATCTAGCGTTTGATCCGGGTCCAGAAGAAGCACCTCTACTATTGTAATAACACATCGGCGATTTTCGTTCATCTAAGAATATTATGACATCTATTTCAATGTAGAAACTTTGCTCAGCTTCTCAAAATTTTATTTTTATATGACTTTAAGACCTTAACAGAATTAAAATACTTCCCTTTACATTGTTCTGCATGAAGCTTCTTATTTTAGTGGCTCCTAATCACTGCTTATTTCTAAAATAAGGGGTATACAATCCGTGTATATGACTATCTACGAGACCAGCCATAAAACTGGCTAAGGCAATTGTCTTTCCTAGTTACAAAATGTACCAGATCTAAAAAAATAAATAGCACCAGATATAGATAAATCTTTTCTCCAGATCCTATCGACAAATTCAGCAAGTCATGGCCACTTTTTGCCCCTCAACTTTGACAACTTCCCCAGCTGTTCAATAACCACATAAGCCTCTAAAAGTGGTGACTGTACCTTCCATCTCACCAAGACTAACTAGCCTCTTTTAGCACGAGCGAGCTGGAAAAAAGTAAGCTCACAAAGGTGAAATTCAACTAGTTCCTATATAGAGTAAAATAAAAACCACGCCAGGTAGGTCGTCAGATAGAAAGAGTTGATTATCACAGCCGGAAGCGGGGGAGGGGGGTGGGTGGAGGGGACAAGAGAGGCCTTGCAGAAGGTTTTCATCCGCTAGCATGAAGACACCATGCCTGCATAAGAAAGAAAGGAAATATAACCGAGACTGATATCCATTTAATTCTTTTAGGGTTGAAGATGTTGCGTAGTTAAACGAAGAGCCAGTATGGAAGGATACTTACTCTCCATTCTGCAGGTCCGTCTCGTCACACACTTCACGCGTAATCTTCTCACCGGCCATCATGCTGCACGTGGTTCCCAGAACTGCAGAACTGTGGCAAGAGAATACACCGAATTAGCGTGTGCGGGCACATATCCATGGCAACAAAAGAATGCAAGCTCTCAGACAGATGACAACACCAGTGCATTGTGAGGAAGACAAGGCTACATCATTGATTTGTGGGATAGACTGGTCTGACGCAGCAAATTGGAGGACAGAAAACACGGCAGCAGTGCATTGTGGGATAGAGAAACTGTGTCAAGAGGAAGTCGTGGCCCGTGGGCCTGTGGAGACCAAGATGGCAGTGGCTCGCAGGCTCTTCTGGGGCCACAGAAGGCGACAAATTTACTGAGCCCCAGGAGTGCTCTTTTTCGTTTGGTTTGGCAGTTCACAATCCAATAAATGTACTTTCACAATGCTGTGATTACGAGACAGCCCTTAAGTGTAGTTTTGCCAACTCGGAGCATGGCTGTAGTTAGAGGTGCGGCCTGCTTTTGGTAGACATTAGATTGGGGTCCTAGTTTAATTCTTTGGAGTTAGGGTGACCAACTGGCATGGGTGCAAATTCAGGACGGCGAGTGTAAAAATTCAGGACAAAGGGTCAAAAATCAGGACAAAAATTCAGGACGGGAGGTCAAAATTCAGGACAAAACCGCTGGACGACAGTCACGTTTTACATACCCAGATCAGAGGAGGTTACACAGTAGTATGTAAGTAAATAGACAACCACTTAAGCCCAACTCAAAAACAAGTTTATATTAGGTTGAAACAATCTTGTACTTCACGGTTTTTCAGTATGCACGCAGCTTTGATCAACTGTGCAGGTCTTTTTGTGGTATTTCATCTGATAATTATCTATTTATATGGTTACAGCACTGGGTTGTCCAGTCTGATATTTTGTTTCCAATTCATGGTCCTGTGGAGACATGTTTGGTGAGAGAAATTGGCGGGAAGATCTGCTCGGATAGACATTGTGAGATGTAAAGTGGCCCGTATAAAATGCAGCTAATCCCTATCCAAACATTCAACCATTTGCAAACCTATCCATCATGTATCCTTCCATCCATCATTTCACTCATCCATCCCTTCATCCACCCTTTCACTCTATCTACCCGCACACTCATCCATCCACTCTTCTACCCATTCACTCATCCATCCAGCCATTTACCCTTTTGCCCACCCAACCACCCTTTCACTTACTCATCCACCCACGGTCACTCATCCTTCCACACATTCACCCTTTCAGTCATCCACACATCCATCCTCCCTTTCTCTTTCCATCGACCCTTTCACTTAGCTATCCATCCTTCCATCCACCCATCCATCCATCTACTCATCCACTCATGAATCCATCCATAAACCCTATCACTTATCCATCCTATCACTCATCCATCCTTTCACTCATCCATCCATTTTTTCTCTCCTCCATCCACCCTTTCACTCTTTAACTCATCTATCCAACCTTTTGCCCATGTACTCTCCCTTTCACTCACTCATCCATCCTTACATCCACCCTTTCCCTCATTTGTCCATCCATCCACCCTTTCACTTATCAATTCATCAATCCATCATTTCACTCATCCATTCACCCAATCCTTTATCTCATTATCTATCCATTCACCCTTTTACTAATCATCCAGCTATTCACCCATCCCTTACTTACATACTTACTCACCCACCTTTTCACATTAATTATGAGCTGAGCCTTCGTCTGCAGAGTTGCAGACGGAAGAGACCCATCAAGAACTCACCGCACATAGTCAATCTGAAACCTTGGAAGCCATGAGTCATGCATGATGCAGTGCTAGGACATGAGGTGACTGTGGCATGTTGTTGTTTCCAGGGCTTTAAGTGGGATGACAAAACTGGGGGGGGTCTCTCCAAAGGGGGTGTTCGATGTAATTAAGGGGCTAGGTTAAAACACCTAAGCTAAAAATCTGTGCCTAGCATAGTGTGCCGCCCGACTGGTATTTTGCTGCTTCCGCCATTGCATTCAGATATATAACACAACAAGTAATGTTACACCTATAACAAGCCTGAACTATAGGCTTCGTCAATGGTTGTTAGTTGCTTAAAATAAAAAAGCAGCAACCATGGCTTCGTTGAATATAATGTTGAAAATCCATCAGTTCTAAAATGATAAGATGGTGAAAGAACTATAACCCTTTTTTTTTTTAAACTTCTTTCACCGCCTTATTTTGATGAATTGGATTCTCTTGTAGCAGCATTGGCGCTTTTGTACATTTCTTCATTCTGACAGGATGCCCTGCCCCAGACCGAGGCTGGAGGAGGCCCGCCACATGCTTTACCAGCCCAGACTGGCCCATTGTCATTCTGTATGTGGCAATCAGCCGCATACAGAATGACAATGGGTGGGGCTGTGTAAGAATCCACTCCAACAAAAGTGTAGATTTTAGTGGAAAAATAAGATTAATTCAAGAACAAGGACCTCATCCACAAGCTGCCTATCTTCAGGTTCAGTCCCTGGCTCCAACTGCCCCTAGATCACATCAAAACATTCTAATCACCTAGCAACGTTTGTGGAAGCCTGAGATGTGCAGGATGCCACACATCTCCCTTCTTTACAGACAATAAAAACAATAATTATAAATATAAGGAAAAGGTTAATATAACCTCTTCAGTGCCCCGCCCTTTCCACGCCCTGTGCCGGGCGTTTCATTAGCGGGCGGGGTTCATGACGAGATAGTCTTGTCATGGGCACAGCGCAACCGCGCTCCATGACGAGACTATCTCGTCATGGGCACTGAAGGGGTTAAGCAATGAACAAGACAGGTGCAATTGTATAAGCCTAGTGAACATAGTCTTTTAGGTGCTGTGGTGTAGAAAGAATCCTTGAAGATTTTCGTATATATGAAGAGGACTTATCTTGAAGATCTTGTTGTTCTGCGTCTGATGAACAATCCGAATTTCCTGAAGCTTCTTCGAGACCTGTAATAAAGTCCTTTATCACTACGACCACCCTATTCAAGTTCCAAATGCGATGGTCTGCGGTTTTAATTGCGTTGTTGAATAACTTAACAACCTGAATAGGTTTCAAGAAAGCCCCTTTACCTTTGCTAGGATTCTTTATCCCCTACTTTCACAACAGTTTTTTTTGCACATTTCTTTACGTCCTGCATTTTTTTTCCTTTCTTCGATCTTCTTCTATTCCAACGACTTCCAGTCCTCTTTCTCATTCTCAACAAAGCGATTTGGTTGTAAATCATTAACCTAAGAAGGTGTAACTATAGAGTTAGCACACCTACCCCTAAACAATTCAAAAGGGGTCCTTTTTTGTGACTGCATGAGGGGAAAGCCTATACACTCTAATTTTTTTTAAAACTTCAGAGCGCCAGTCTAGACCTGCTGATTTTGCCATCTCAATTGTTTCTTTGAGCACACGATTAAAACGCTCTACAAGCCCATTTGTCTCTGGGTGATATAGGGAAGACTTCTTGTGTTTGACCCCATGGGCACACAAAAACTCTTCCATCTCCCTTGAGACCAATTGTACACCGTTGTCAGTGAGTATCACGTTAGATATGCCTTCTCTATCAAATAATTTTTTAAAGAAAGCTTTAACATGTTTAGATCCGATTTCTCGCGTTATGGCAATTTCTGGCCAGCGTGAGAAGAAATCTACTAGAACCAGAACGTACCATTCGATGCCAGACAAACGAATTGGTCCTAGAAGGTCTAACCCAACTTCTTTCTAAGGAGCATCAGGTCGGTCCCTAATTATCATGGGTTGGGTTCTAGGCTTACTCACTCTCTCACTCAGCGCGCATTGCATGCAGTCTCTTATTTTCCTCTCGATTAATAAATCCATACCTGGCCACCAAGAAGAGGACCGCAACAGCTCCTTGGTCTTAGAAATTCCTAGATGCCCATCATGTGCCAAAGAAATAAGTTCATCTCTAAGTAGAGTAGGAGGAACCAATCTTGCTCCCCTGACAAGTAAGCCTTCTCAATCCGAGAGGTGATCCTTGACATGCCAGAACTCATCTACTTCCTCATTTTTATTCTTAGCATTCCAACCCTCTTTTAAACAAACTTTGACCTTTGCTAGCACTTCGTCCTCAAGAACAGCCTTCAACCACCTTTCCTTTTCAATAATACCACCTTCAATAAAGCAAACCATTTCACCATCCTCCTCATCCTCTTCTTCTGAACATGAATTATCACATACAACTAATCTTGACAAGGCATCTGCTACCTTGTTTTGAATACCGGGGATGTACTTAACTTCAAAATTATAGTCTTGCAGTGCGACTACCCACTTAGTGATCCTGCTAGAGATTGCATCTATTCCCTTTTATAAAAATAATTTCGCATAAGGGTTTGTGGTCTGTCCTGACCTCAAATGTACCTACCCAGAGCAGATTCCGTAACTTCTTTATAGACCAGTGTACCGCTAGAGCTTCTCTTTCTATACCGCACTTCAGCACCTATTAAGCTCCTAGACAAAAATAAAATCACCTCATCGTCACCATTGTTTCTTTGCATCAGAACTACCCCCAGACCTTTTACGCTGGCGTCGGTTAACAAGACGGATTTCTTCTCAGGGTCAAAGCTGCTGAGTTTGGGAGCTGAATCCAGTCTCTTTAAGAAAACAAAATTCCTTCTCACATTTATCATCCCACACAAACTCACATACTCTATGCAACAATGTCCTCATTGAAGCACAGAGAGAGGCAACATTTTGCACAACTTTGCTATAAAATTCGGCCATGCCTAGAAAACTTAATAATTCCTCTGTTACTTGTGGAAGGAATCTTCCGAATGGCAGTTATTAAACTTTCCTTAGGTAACAATCCCCCTTCACCAATTGTATGACCCAGATAGTCTATTGATCTCCTTTTAAATTTGCATTTTTCAATTTTGACAGTTAACCCGGATTCATCTAGTCTCTTTAGAACTTGTAATACTCTCTCATCATGCTCATTATCATCCGCACCGAAAACCAGGATATCATCTTGATATACCCTTACTCCAGGTTGCCCTTTCAGAACTGTCTCCAACTCTCTCTGAAACACCGAAGCTGCTGAGACCAAACGGTAACCTCAAGAAACGAAAGGTTCCAAAGGGCGTAATAAACGCTGTTAAATCCGTGGAACTTTCGTCCAGTCTGATCTGGTGATACGCAGACTTCAGATCTATCGTACTAAAGACTTTCGCGCCTTTTAGCAACATTAACATGTCTGCAATTTTCGGTAAAGGGTATTTATCAATCACCACGCACTTGTTCAATTCCCTAAGGTCCACACATAGCCGAAGAGAGCCATCAGCCTTCTTTGCGGCTACGACCGGAGCAAGCCATTGCGTTGCTTCAACCTCTTCAATGATGCCGTCCCTTTTTAATTATTCCAATTCTGTTTGTACCATTTCTCTGACGGCCACAGGAATACCCCCCACCTTACAACAAACTGGTTTGGCTCCTTCAATCAAGCGAATGCCAGGAGTGTAGCCTTTGAGATAACCTAAAGTACTGCTAAACACTTTGGGGAAACGTTCTCTCAACATGCAAGTAAAGTGGTTTTCAGTTCTAATTTCAACACTGGTCACAGACTTAGGGATAAAATCTTCCTTTAGCAAAATGGGTGGAGAGGCATTCGGATCTAAGATCACACCAAGGTCTCTCTGGTGAAACCAGCTCAAAATGCGGTCACCTTTCTTTAATACATACATTTTCCCGCTTACAAGTCTGTTTTTGTATTCGAGCAAACCCCAGAAATAACCAGATAACTTAATGGGTTCACCCCATAGGCAAAAGATCTAATGTCGGGAGAATAGATTTTGATGTGGTTTTTGATTTCTTTTAAATAAAAATCTTTCGAAACTATGGTGATCTTAGCACCAGAATCAGAGAGTACCTTTGTAGCTTTACCTTCTACACAGATTTCATCAGTCGGGCAGTTTTTATTTTCTTCACTTTGGACTACCTGAATTTGACTGACCGCAATCAACTTCATTTAGAGACGCACAAGTGTCCTCAACATCATAGTATATTTCACTAATTTTGCTCCTATAATTTTTTCCTTTACATGCAATCGTAAAATGACCTTTTCTTTTACACTTACTGCACGTGGCTTTCCAACCAGGGCATTGCTTGTCATTTGCTAAATGACCCGGTTTACCACAACGAAAGAATTTCATTTTAGATAAACCATACTTTATACCACTCTCGTTAGATGAACTTTTCTTAATATGATCCTTTTGCTCACAACCATCTTTAGATGTTTGTTTGAGTACTTGTATAAAGTTTTTTTCTTTCTTTTCACCATCTTTCTTGATGACCTCTACACATTGCAAGGAATGTTCAATTCTCTTGGCAATGACTAACACATCTTCCAAGCTAGGTTCATCCTTCTGCCAAAGCTCTTCTCTAACACGCTCAATGTTACAACCAAACATAAATTGATCCCTAATACGCTCGTCAAGGGTAGATTCAAATTTGCAGGAAGAGGCTAACTTCCTAAGAGAAGTTATATAATTCTCAAAGCTCTCATCTTCCATTTGCGACCTTCTACCAAAATGATACCTTTCAAGTATTGTGCTGACCTTAGGCAGATAGTGTTTATTGATGGTATAACAAAGGATTAATTTCTCAAATCAAGCCTCCTTTTTAAGGGCAGAAAACATGGGGTTCTTCACAGGAAATACTGTACAAGGTCTTTCTCGATCGGCCCCATTAAAATCAGCGTTCAAAGCCCGCGTTTAAAGAAATGTCTATCCACATGAAAAATAATCGTTCTCCAAAGAACGGGTGCAAACATACAACGCGCGGCAGCAAAATGTCAAGAAAAAAGGCATGAAAGTTTGATACCTTGTTAAAGAAGATAGTCCAGGAGGATTTTCTTCTCCAAAGGTGAAGATAGTGTTGAGGTCCTTCTTTTCTTTTTGAATTTGAAAAGCAATCCCATCTTCTGTCGCCAAATGTAAGAATCCACTCCAACAAAAGTGTAGATTTTAGTGGTAAAATAAGTTTAATCCAAGAACAAGGACCTCATCCACGAGCTGCCAATCTTCAGGTTCAGTCCCTGGCTCCAACTGCCCCTAGATCACATCAAAACATTCTAATCACCTAGCAACGTTTGTGGAAGCCTGAGATGTGCAGGATGTTACAGGCTGGTCTTGTGCTCAGAGGAGTGCAAGGCGGTCCCCATCAGGGTGTTCAGGATTCTCACATGGGAACAGTGCTGCTCCCCAGAGCCCAAAATTACGGACAAAAGGCATCCGTAAAAGGGATTATCACGGACAACGGACGTGAGATCCAAATTACGGATGGTCCGTGAAATTTACAGATGGTTGGTCACCCTATTTGGAGTGCTTCGATTAGGTTAGACAAAGCAAGTCCCTTGTTCAACACGGTATAACCCCATACGGCCTCTAAATACTGTCACTGAGGTAGAGCCTACATTACAATTGACGGTTGGTAGTTTTCTGCTTTGGACATGGGAGATCACAGGTTAGACTGGTTCTGACATATAAGCTCGCATCTGATATCTGCTTGTGGCTTGGCCACTTACTAGAGATGCACGGTCCTCGCTAGACCCCAGTTTTGGACGAGGAGGCCTTCGTAAACACAGAACGGGCTTTCTTTGGGTTTTCAGGTTCTTGGCTTTGAAACAGATGACACACTAGCAGGATCGGGCTGGCCTATAGGGCAATCAACCATTGTCCGACGGCCTGGTCTGAAAGGTCAGTGTGCGGGCATGTTTTATAGTCTGCTGGGCCGGTTCTTACTTTTAGTTTCTCTGATATTAAAACAAACTTTGCCTGCAGCAAGCTCAAATCCATGCAGTTTTCTATACCTTGCAAAACACTTATAAAGCGTATCTTTAAAAGTTCAAAACTGCCCCAATTTAAAATATGGGCAGCTTTTTAGCTAACTAAGGGCCTCATGTAGGTAGCTAAATACCGGTCGGTAACGGCCGAAATTCGGTAAAAAACCCGTTACCGACCGGTATTTAGATAGTTGAGATGTAGGAGGCCAAAAACCCATATTCGGTAAATATGAATCGTAAATACCGATTCAAATTTACCGACTTCTAAAATACCGCTTCAAATTTACCGAATACATATTTTCCGATTCGGTAAATATGAAGTGGTAAATATGAAGTGGTAAATATGAAGTGGTAATACGGAAAAATGATATGTAGGTAAATTCGGTAATTAAATCCTTGAAAATCGGTAAATAAGAGTCGGTAATTAACACTGATAGAAAGCAGGTGGTAATTTTCAACAGTGCATATAAGCAATCCCAAAATGCAACAGCATGGACAACATGGCCGCTCTGTATGTCATTGCAAGGCGGCTACGTCTACAGGCTGCAGGACTGAGGATATGGAGACGGGAGGAACGCATCTACAGACAGCGCATCACACTCTTCCAACTGACTGACGCAGAGATACATGAAAGGTACAGGCTACACCCCCAAACCATCATGGACCTGATAAGGGACCTGCACCCACTCCTGGACCAGCCAACAAGAAGGGCGCATGCCATACCACCACATGTGCAGGTTCTCTGCAGCCTACACCTACTTGCATCTGGCAGTTACCAGGGGGTGATAGCTGCGGTGGGCGGTGTATCCCAGAGTTGCCTGTCCCGTTTCTTCAGGAAGTTCCTGGATGCCATGATGCAGAGAATGCACCACTACATCAGCTTCCCAAACACACAGGCTGAACTGCAGAAAACTAAAACTGACTTTTATCACATGGCACAGTTCCCCCATGTCATTGGCTGTATAGATGGCACACACATCCCAATCTGCCCACCAGCTGCCACTGAGCACATCTACAGGAACAGAAAGTCCACCCACTCCATCAATGTGCAGGTAATCTGCGATGCAGGGAACATCATCACTGATATCGTTGCCAATTTCCCTGGGAGCACCCATGACTCCTACATCTTCCAGAACAGTGGGATCTACACACGACTGCTTGCGGGAGAATTTGGAGAAGGATACCTGCTAGGTAAGTAACAGTGACGCTCCATAGTACTCAGTGCAAATCATAGTGTATTGAGGCATGTGACTGATGTCTCCCTTCTACTCACCTAGGGGACAGTGCATATGCCGTGCGGTCATTCATCCTCACTCCCTACCTACACCCATCAACCCAGAGTGAGAGACGATATAATGTGGCACACAAATCTACACGCAATGTGGTGGAGCGCACGTTTGGACTACTGAAGAGCAGGTTTCGCTGCCTCCATAAGAGTGGAGGTGCACGCCAGTACACACCCATCCTCTGCTGCAAGATAATTGCCACTTGTGCAATGCTGCACAACCTTGCCACAAAGAGAGGCACAGAGGTCGAAATTACATATATTGAGGACAATGATGATGAGTCTGCACAGGCAGAGGCCAACGCAGCAGGAGTGCCAACAGCAACAGATGGAAAAGTGAGACGGGCAGAGATCACATGCAACTATTTCTGAATGAGTAAGGGGACACAGCCTGTAGTTGGATGCCATAACGTAGTTTAATCAGGCAGCACTATGCCACAACACAAAGGAAATCGTATTCCAACAACAATGAAAAATAAAATTTTGTTAGTTAAGGGTTACTTCACCCAATTGTGTCATTGTTTTGCCTGACGCATTAATGTTTGCGCCCACGCGCACCAGTGCGGGATGGAATTGAGGGGGCGTCCTCACTGGCTGGGGTACCAGTGGCACCACGTTGACGCCTGTTGCTCCGACGAGTGTCTGGGACAGGGGGGGTTATGCTGCTCCTGCTGGTCGTGTCTTCTGTGTCGCCAGCATCCAAAGCGCCAGCTGTTGCAGACTGGCTGGTGAGCAGCACTTCTAGTGCACTTGTGACCCTAACCATCCCCCTGGACACATCTGTGCTGCACTGTGCAAGGCCCTCCTGCATCGCCACAGAGCGCCTGCAGATCAGCGATGTGGCAGTCGCCAGCCGGTTCACTGCCCTCGAGGTCAGATCCTTCCTCTGATGTCCCCTGCGCCGTGTTGCCCTGTCCTCATCGTACTTTGAGCACAGCAGCATGATGGATTGGGACATGTCCCGCATGCCCGCTGCCATATCAGCCATGCCCCCTGCCATGGTGCTGATGCCCTTTTCAATGTTTCCAAAGGTATTGTTGAGGCCACGCATTTGTCGCTGTACGGACACCATTGCCCTTGCCTGGATGCGTTGTATTTTCACCATGGTGCCCTCAAGACCTGAGAACACTCCATGGCCCTGCCCAAGGGGAGGGGGACTCTGCGGCCGAGCCCTGCGGCGCCGTCTGCCTACTGTGTGTTCTCCCTCAGACTCGGAAGGCACACTGGCATGGGTTACATCCTGGGGTACAGTGGACGTTTCCGGGCCCCTCGAGTCTTCGGATGATGAGTCGGTCACATCCAACCTGGCTGCAGGACGCCTCCTCAACCTGTGCAATGCAGGAGGTGAAGATGGTGGTGACACCTGCAGGACTGGGGATGCTTGCAGGAGCGGCGATGCTGGCTGGGGTGGTGTAACTGCCTGTGGTGCCGTTCCCTGGGCGGAACTGGTGGTGGCCTTCTCTGTGCTGGGTGTGTGGTGTGCCCTCTCTCCCTCGTCATGGCCAGTTCTGTGCGCAGTAGTGCCTGTGAACAGAAAAGCGACAGCAGCTAAGTGTACCTGAAGCATTTTCTTGATGACATGACAATACATTTTCTATTCAGTATCTCACTGTCCTCGTATCATGTTTGGGCTTTCAGGGACTACATCTCCCATGATGCATTGCAGGCATGCACTAATACCTGTACTGGAGTGGGATTCTCATAGCACATTATGGGAGTTGGGATAGGGGTAGGGGGGGGGCACATTGCTGTGCAAGCGTCTTACCTTGTTTGGAGGAGCCTCTGGCGGAGCTGTCAGCATCCCCAATCCTTTCTGGCTCAATCGTTGTCTCCACTAGCTCCTCCAGTTCTGTCAGGGCTGGTGCTCTGTTGCGTCCACCTCCTGTCTGGCTGGCCTCTTTTTTTAATTCTGCCACCTTCCTCTTTGTGATGATGCGGATGTCATACCACCGCTTCTTCAGGACATCGATGTCCCGGGGGGTCACTCCCATGGCATTCACCTGTGCCTGGATTCCAAGCCAGATCTTTCGTTTTTCTGACTCAGGCACTTGCTGTGACAGTTTTCCAAAAAGTTTCTGGTGCTGCTTCACGACCTCCTCCACCAGAACTTGCAGCTCCTTTGGGCTGAATTTGAGCTTTCGCTTCCTCTCCCCTCCTTCCCTCTCTGTGTCCTGGCTGGCCATTCTTGCAGTCTCCAGGGCTGAATCAGGCAGTTGCTCTCTTCCTCTCCTCAGCACTCCCAGCCTCTCCAGAGTCTGCTGATTGTGTGCACCTGCCTGGGTGTGGCCACTCCCTGGTTGGGTGGGGTTCAGGTAGCACAGGATTGGCTGATTGAAGTCATGTGTTTTTGAACTACCGATTCGGTATTTACCGAATCGGTATTTACCGAATCGGAAAATACCACTTCGGTATTTTCCGAATTGGTAAATACCGCTTCGGTATTTACCGATTCGGTAAATTCCGATTCATGTTTACCGAATTTTACCGATTCGGTAATGTTTACTGATTGTTGACCTACATATAACTTACCGATTCTTAAATACCGATTCGGTAAAATTCGGTATTTAAGAATCGGTAAAAAAAAATTTACCTACATATGGCCCTGATTCACTAATGAAGAGCACTTATATATTGGAGCCCAGGACTGTTTTCTGTCCCAGTCCATCCCTGAATGAAAGGCTGATTCCTACAAGGGGTTTACCGAAGAATCCTCTAAACGGCAAAGGATTCCTTGTACATAGTAGTATAACCACCATATATAGTGCAACTAAGCAGCCAGCCATAGTGCTAGTGGAGGCTCCCCAGACACTGCCATTGGTTCAGCTAAAGTTCAGAGTTAACTCACAACTGGGCCAATCACTCTAGAGTGCCAAAGTTTACCCAGTGAAAGACCCCCATGGAAATGGATGCAGGATTCATTACGTAACCATAAGAAGATGTACAGTACTTTATAGCACTCCAAAAATACTTAAAAGTATGGTATCCCTAACATACGGGGGCCTCCCTCCTTTCACAAACATGTAACGGAGCCCATCTATGTGCCCTGAAAACGTGTTCTCAGAAGATGTACAGTGGCACTGACCAAATGGCAGTTGCACTGTACAACCACTTTCAAAAGTCCATTTCTAGGACCCCCAATTGATGCATATGTTCAACGAGGAGTGACAGAGGTGCCTTTTGCGCCATACAGTTGTTCCCAAAAGTGACTCATTCCATGACAGATGGAGTACCCTTAGGGGAAAAACATCATCATGGGGTGACAGATTTGCCACCGTAGCCTTGACAGTGGGAGTGATTCTGCCTCACTGTTAGATGGAAAGTTCAGCAACCAACCCTCAGATCAGGTACTAATGGGCTCCTTTTGAACATGGTGGGCTAACAATCCGTTTAGGTGACACAGGTGCTTTCTTTGCCAGCCCTGTCGTGAACTGCCCATTATATACAGAGTTCCCTGCTTTGGCAGGATGTTTCTGCTGAAAGTGCTCCCAAATGAACAGTGGGAGCACTGTTGGCAAAATACATGCAGCAAGCTTGGCATTTTGTTTGTATTCCAGAAACAAACCCCCAAAGTGGGGGATTATTTAGCAATGCAAAAGAATAAATGGTAGTGGGGTACATGTATCCTCATGAACCAGAGAAGGGTGAAGAGACGGAAGAAGAAAGAATCACATTTGATACAGCAATGTTCAAATTTGAGAATTTGTGTGATAGAAACCTGCACATAGGGTTATTAAAGTGGACAAGAAAACTAGGCATGCCAGTTCAAGTAAGGGTGAACCTGTGAAAGTCAAAGGAGGGTGTATTTCTCATGGGATTGGGGGAGGGATGTGAATTAAGGATGCCATTTTTCATGATGCTTTCCCCTCAAAAAGTGTCCCACCATAAGTATCATATATATCAGGCATTGTATATTGGTTTTATATACAGTGGTGGAGGAGGGGAGGGATCAGAGAGGAAGGTCCTGTGAGGATTAGTGTGCTTGCTATTTTTGACACTGAGAAAGTTGGAAAGGGGGTAAGAGATCTGGTATTGCACACAGGAGGAGAGAATGAGGCCCACTCATAATGTCCTAAAAAGGTTGATGAGAGCAGGGTCAACATCATGAATGATTCAGTAAATGTAATCCTGCAATCACTGATGGTCTACCCCACTGCGTATATGTTGCAGACATTGATGTGAAACATGATAAATGTAAGTCTATATAACTAAATGCCAATAAAAAGAATTTTCAAAAAAAAAAACATCATGAATGATTCAGGATCAGCTTCTACTTCACTAACAGAAACGAACTTGAGACTATTTATGGAGAAAGGTGGAGAAGTTGGAGGTGTGGCATATCCACACATAGGTATGAGGAGACGATATATTGATATTTCTATATTCTTACTCGAGTATTTTGATGCTAGCTTGTCTTTCAATGTTAGACCGACTAGAGGAAAAGTGTAGGCAACACAAAGGTTTAAGGTACAACGGTGCTTTAAAAATGATTATCCAGCCACCTTGGTGTTGCTCCAATGAAGACTGTTTGACTGTATGGTGGTTTTTAGGTTTGTCTTTATAAGCAGATGGTGTGTTGATTAGTGTGAAGCATGAACACAAATGGCAAGGAGGAGAACAGCACGTCATTGGGAAGCTCCAAGACCTCCTAAGTATGGTAACTGGAAAATGGACTTACAAGGATGGGCTTTGGCGGATGAGCAGCACATGAAAATGACGAGAAAGGATGACAGGCTCACTGAGGAGTTGCCTGAATGAGATGTTGAGTGAACCAAATAACATGCCGTCCTGATTGGTGTATGAATGTGGTACTTTCTAGGGAGAGGTCAGCCAAATAAAAATTTCAAATCTTTATTTGGATTTAAACATCCAGAAAAGCGAAAGTGAACAAATAAAAATCTTATGTTTCAGCAAAGAAAAACAATTTTAAAACTATTAATACAGAATTACCATGCAGAAAGTATAGTGCAAATGTTGCGGTATACAAACAATAATTCATAAGTTTAAAATTTTCCTTTATACATAGTAAAAATATTCCTAATAAAAAGTCATATCAAGATAAATTCATTTGACTAATGTCCAAAACTATAATGTACATAAAAAATAGAGGGTTATAAGACCATAAATACATAGGAGTTTAGGGTTTGAGATACGCAATACATGATTTACACTATGAAATTCTATCAAGAATGCACTTCAGACTCTGTAATTAAAACTATCTGTTATGATGTTGTAATGTTATTGCTCTAATGTTGTGTGAGGCTGACTGGTCGAACTTGGAATACTTGCGTGTTCCATGTGGTCCGGTCATTCTCGGAGTAGCGGTTGCCGGAGGCAGGAGTCTGGGAACCATGTCTTTGGAGAGGCATTGAATAAACTTACTTTGTGGGACCTTGCTGTGTCCAGTTTCTTCTTGAACACTTTGGCGACTAGGATGCCTCCTCCTGCCTTTCTTATTGAAGGGGATACTCCTTCAATTGAACGGGAGGAGTGGATTGGAATTTTCGAAAATTATCTGGAGGCTATTGATGGTCTTAGGTTCCAAGCGTCGAGAAAAAAAGCCATATTGTTCAATTCATTGGGAAAAGCTGGCCAACATGTTTTTAAGTTTTTACCTGAATTTTTAGGTGCTGATGGTGAACCTATGGACAATCCATACATTGAAGCTAAACAAAAGCTTTCTAAGTACCTTGGAAAACAAGTCAACATAGATATGCAACGGCACAAATTTTACACGGTGCCTCAAAAGGACAGAGAGACGGTTGACCAAATGGTCACTCATTTAAGAGAACTTGCTATCAAATGTGATTTTGGCGCCATGACTGATCAACTCATAAGAGATCAGCTGATAGTCCAATGCAAAAATAAAAGGATGCAAGAAAAACTTTGGGCCGCAAAGAATCCTACACTTTTGGAAGCCATCTCTATTGCCAAAGTTGTTGAAGAATCAGACAAATGTATGCAGGAAATGCATTCTCTTGAGCAAAAGAAAGAGGACACTGTCAATATTGTCAATAAAAATGTGAAGGAACCAGACAATGATCCAAAAAACACTGACTCTAAATGCAAGCCTTCAACTTCTAAATTCAAACCTAAAGTTTCATCTGACAACAAAACTAAGTTCGTTGGCAGTTATCGTGGTGGCAGCATGAGTCATGCTGCTGATTTTGCGGGGTGCTTTGCTAGAGACAAATTCTGTAAGAAATGTGGAAAGAGAGGCCACATTAGCAAAGCTTGTAGGAATCCATCTAAGAACAGAGTTGCTTCTGTAGAAGAAGATTCTTTGTCTCCTGATATTTCTTTGTGCATTGAAGATAATTGTCTTGGTTCTTTGCAGAGACCTAAAGCTACTTTTATTTTAAATGATGTTCCCATAACACTTTTGGTTAATCCAGGTTCAATGTTTACCATCATTCCGTTCCATGTTTTTAAGGAGTGTTGGCCTAACAGTGTTCTTTTGACTAGTGATATTACACCAAAAGGTTATGGTGGTGAGGTTATTGACATTAAGGGGTGCCGCTCGAGGATTTGGACCTGGCTGCTGAACTCTGGGGCTTGTCTCCTATACTGGCCATTGCATTTTGAAGGACGCCACGCTGTCTGCTGCTATCTGCCAAAGGGGAGAGTTTGCCATCGGATAATCACGCACTCGGGACTGCGAGGACCAAGGTGCTGTGCGCGCTGCACATCAGCTGCACCTGGCCCTCTTCCCGACTCCTCCCCCGCAGACCTTATCACGACTCGCGGCCCCCGCTTCGCGGGAGCCGCTCGAGGATTTGGACCTGGCTGCTGAACTCTGGGGCTTGTCTCCTATACTGGCCATTGCATTTTGAAGGACGCCACGCTGTCTGCTGCTATCTGCCAAAGGGGAGAGTTTGCTATCGGATAATCACGCACTCGGGACTGCGAGGACCAGGGTGCTGTGCGCGCTGCACATCAGCTGCACCTGGCCCTCTTCCCGACTCCTCCCCTATTTCCGCCCTCTCCTTCTTCATTACCATACTACCGCCCACACGCGTTAGCGGGACGAGAGCCGGGGCAAAGACCGGGCAAAGAGCGGGCAAAGAGCGGGCAAAGAGCGGGCAAAGAGCGGGCCGTTTGAGGCCGTTCGAGACTGGAGACGCTGGGCTGGGCCACCCCCCGTGCACGTTTCTAATTTATTTGTCAGAGGTAATCATGATGAAAACTGCAGGAGGAATGCCTAGGACCAAGAGTACTGTTGCTGGTACTTCTATGGCAGGAACTTTAGACAATTTCATCGTAAGAGCAACTAATTTATTAGAACGTGAAATTGATCTTACAGAGCGTCGTCCCTCGTTGGATCCTCTTAACGCCAAACGTTCCTCTTTAGGGAAAATTGCTCTAGTTGTTACACCTGTGGTCAATAATACAAATTCTATTTCAACTAATTGTACGATAAGTGAGGGGGAAAGTACTGACTCTTCTATGGACTTAATTTCGGAAAGGAAAAGGGATAAAGGCACTAGAAGCACTAATAGGTCTGACTCTATTTCTGCTGATGTTGCAACTAATCAACCAGAAGGTGTACTTACTCGAGCTCAAACACACGCAACATCTGAGGTTATCTCATCCTCCCCTGCCCCAATCTTAGGGGCTAAGCCAAAACAGAAGGCTGCCCCGCGTGGGAAAAAAGGGGAATCAGCCAAGATCGACTAAATCAAAAAGTGCCAAACTTCCACTTAATCATATTCTGGGAGCTGCTGACCTACCCTTGACCGAAGCTACTTCAGATCTACCTAGGCAACTAGATGATGGTTTTTATCTAAAAATAAGGGAAGTCTTTGAATATTCAACCCGTCCGATTTTGGATAGACTCACTAAGATAGAGGAGCGTCTTAAGAAATTAGAACAAACTGCTCTAACAAATCTCGAACTTAATCAATTGATGAAAACAGATTCATATAGAGAGCATTGCAAACACCCTCCTCTTGTTAACACTGTAAGCAATCCTAAAGAGAAAATTTCCTCCCCCCTGTTAGGAACATCTCGGGGCAAAGGCGAGGCTACTGCTTGTATTGATAACATCACAAATACTAGCGGTTCTCAAAACCCACACACAGGAGTCATGTCCCCGCAGAAATCCTCTAATGCCAATGCAAAAGCTGACTATGTTATGCCACAGAATATAAATCCAAAGGTGAACAGAACTGATTCCTCCCATGGTAACGCTTACAAATTACCTACCATAGATCTTCCACCAGAATCTGCACCATATGTAGTTGTATTGACGGGGGTACCTAGTCTTGAAGAAAAAAATACTGAGTCATACTATGAGTTAAAGAACAAAACAATGCATTGGCTCAATACCAACCGACCACTCCCTCCCTGTACCCACGCTAAGATCTTGTTTGTCCGGAGAGTTAGCTGGGTGGGCAGAAGTAATAAAGACTCATCGGGGGACTGTATTGTTGTTAATTTCAACGACATGCAGGCTGTAAAATACATTCTACAGGCACGACCTTCTCTGCATTACACCAATATTACCCCATTACCCCTTGCTTACTTTTATCCTTATCAAGCAAATAATGACATGTGGATCAAGGTAGGGAGAGGCAATTTTAATATTAACCGCGCAAGAGGTGGGCCTGTCCCAACAGAACAGGGCTGGTTGGAGTCCTTCCCAAGAACAAATAGGTATAGCTGCCTAGATATGGTCGACTGACTATCCCTAAAACCCCATGTATCTGACTTTGTAGGGGAGGTTGCAAATGATGACGTTTTACTACCACTGTCTGATCAATGGCCCGCACAATTGCTAGACTCCCCTAGGGACAATCTTGAAATTACCACTATAAATACTGTGGGCGAAGAGATACGAATTAATTCCACTCGGCCTAACAGAGGAACATCTGAAAGGGCCGTCCCCCGTGAAACTACTACTGCTCCTTCTTTGCCAGAGGGTGATACAGGTTCTGTTCTTACATTCTTGTCCTGGAACATCGCAGGCCTGTCTTCTAGGCTAAGAGATATAAATTGTACTTCTTTCCTAAAAAAGTATTCGATCATCTGCCTTCAGGAATGCTGGACTGTACATCCCATTCATATGAATGGTTATCGCACTTATCATACGCCAGCAATACACACTCTAAGAGGGAGAAACAAAGGGGGCTTATGCACCTATGTTTCAAATTGTTTAAAGGAAACAAAGATATCCTTTCTACCAGTTTCTGCTTTTTATCAAGTTTTGCACATAACGTTTGGGGGTAAACAACACATAAACTTGATAAACTTCTATAATAACATCCCAAAAGATTTATGGGCCTCGACCTTAAAAGAACTACACGAGACCCTAAAAGATATAGATGAAAATGAACCCTCAGATATTTGTGTGATTTGGCTTGGCGATTTTAACTACTCTTTATGTCCATTTAGTGATCAAAATATATGTGATTTGGGGGAGAGGGAAGGCCTTCCTTCAGCACATTTTTCTCATACCTCCCTGGGAAACCAATTAAATGATATATTTTTTTCCCTGGACTTAGGCTTTGCAAATGAACTCTGTTCACCACCAGTTCCGTTTAATTCTACTTTTATAGGAAGGGGCTGTAATTCAGTCATTGACTTCCTCCTAGTATCTAAACGATACTCTCACCACATTTGTGCGTTTGAACTATGCGAGGTAGCAATGAGTGACCACTTACACATTAGTATGGCCTTTGCTATTCCGATGGGTAAAAGTACTACTGACTCTACGGTTCAGAACCTATATAATTATAGACTAGAACTTGCAAGGAAGAATGGTTATACTTTAAAATGGGACAAAGTGGAACCAGTGACCTTCCTTGGAAATTTAATTCGCTCCAAGGAAGTGGAATTTAATATCTGCCTCACTGAGAATGTAGAATTTCCCAAAGTGATCGATGCATTCCTTAGTATTACTGAGGAAATTGGAAAGTAACTTACAAAACCCTCGCATTCTGGGGCTAATAGAAGTAAGAGATGGTTTGATAGAGAGTGCAGCAAGACCCACGCCCTTCTAATGACCCAACTTACGCGAATTCCCAGGGAATTGGTTGAAGTTAGATCTGCCAGATTTGCCTACCAACAGGCAGTCAAAAAAAAGAAAAAAACAGATTAAACAGGATGCTTGGCACACCCTCTGGGAAGCCTGCCACTCCAAAAATAATACTGCTTTTTGGAAAGCTGTAAATGCTCCTTTCTTCACTCATAACGAATCAGCATCCATTGAAATAGCCATCACAGAAGAGACTTGGGTGACCTATTTCCGGGAGCTCTATCAAGAAGACCCTGAGGTAGTCATAGAAGGGGGGTTAAACTTAAGATCTCAGGATGTATTGCCCTATCCAATTAATGTAGACTTTTCTTTAGAAGAAGTCTCGACAGCCATTGACAAGAGCCCAGCGGGAAAGGCACCGGGACCGGATGGAATACCCGTGGACATATTTAAGGCTAAAAATAAGTTATGGGCTCCTCTTTTAACCAACGTTCTTACCAGCTTTATAAAATTGGGCTTTCCACAGACTTGGCAGGAAGCCATCGTGGTGCCCATATTCAAGAAAGGAGATCGCAACACACCTAAGTGTTATAGACCGATCTCCTTACTTGATTCATTCATGAAGATCGCGGGGAGAGTTATACTCCGTAAATTGCAAACTTGGGCAAATGAAAGAGGTATTCTCTCCCAGTTCCAATATGGTTTTAGGGAAGGTTTGGGAACAACTGAGCAAGGTCTGAACCTAGCATTATTAGTAGCCAAATACGTCGAGGCCAAAAATGAGAACTTATTTCTCACATTCGTGGACTTAAGTTTGGCTTTTGACTGTATTAATCACAACAAACTATGGCTAATTATGCAGGACATGGGAATGGACCCAAACCTTTTAATATTCATCAGAGAAGTATATCAAGATGCAGGTGCCAGGGTCCGTTTTGGGGATAAGGGGGACTGCACTTCCAAATTCCCCATAGGAAAGGGAGTGAGACAAGGCTGTATTTTAGCCCCTTTTTTGTTCAATTTATATATCAACTCAGCTGCATCTCACCTTCTGGAAGACAAGCAGGACTATCCTAAAATCGGCAACTCCTATATCCCCATTCTTTTATATGCAGACGATGCTGTAATTATGGCTCGGACTCAAATTGGCCTCCAAAGATCGATTAGTAATTTCTCAGAATATATGGGTAATAGGGGCCTAAAGATTAACATAAGTAAAACTTTTACTATGTGTTGCACAAAAAAGAAGAACCTCTACTGCAACTCCTTTTTGTCCAACACAAAAATTATGACTGTTAACACCTTCTCCTACTTGGGTATTAACTTTGACAAAAAGGGCACTTGGATAGCAGCAGGGAAATCACGAAAATTAGCACTTTCACGAGCTATAGGGGCCGTCAAGCATTTTTCAAATAAGGTAGGAGGCCGTCCAGTACCAGTGTTGTTAGATATATACAGATCTAAATGTGTATCTACAGCACTGTACGGTGCAGGAATCTGGGGGATTGTGAATACCTCGAGCATTCAGACCTGCCAGAACGCCTTCCTTCGCTTTCTACTGGCAGTGCCCAGGACTACCTCTTCTTATGTCTGTCACCAAGAGTTGGGTGTACTATATATTTCGGACCTTATTAAGTTGGAGCCCATTCTGTTGTGGCACAAAGTCTAGACTGGAATCGAGACAGGCTTGAACAGGGATATAATCAAGGATTGTTTAAGTCTTGATGGGGCCTCAAAAATGTCCTGGTTTAATTATCTCAAAACATTTTTTATCGAGATGGGCCATCCAGAATTTTTGACTCCCCAGAAAATTTAGCGGATTTGTCAAGAAAGAACCTTAAGAAATCCTGCCTGCACTTTCTAACAGAGAAAAGCTGGCATACAGAGAAATGTAAGAGCTCCGTTATGGCTAATCAATTACTTATTCAAAATCAAGGTATACAGCCATACTTGAAACTAGTCCCCAGCTGTTACTCTCGAATGCTTTTGACCCGTTTTAGGATAAATGTCTTTTTTAGATTAGTTACCTTTCCCGCGATGAATTGTTGGTCAAAGGACCGTATTCCTTGCCCCTGTGATCAGGTCTCTGCCCAATCATCCCTCCATTGCATCCTTTTCTGTAAATATTACTCAGCACCAAGGAAAAGTTTGCTCCGACCCGTTTTAAAAAAATTAGGGCTGAGGCAATGCAGAGTGGCATTGGTCAAACTGCAAATGTTAGATGAGGAATTTCTTATTTCCTCTGTGTCATTGCTTCTTAAAACCATCTTAAGATTTAGGATCTCCATGAATTAGATTATCTTTTAATGGTACGAATTTTGTATTTTTTAAAATTTATTGTCTTTTTGTCAAGAATGTATTATTATATATGTATGCTTTTATGGTTTTGTTTTTAAAAATCGAATAAAGCTGTTTCTGAATCTGAATCGGACATTAAGGGTGTCATGCAAACCAAGTTTGAATTTAAAGGGAGGTCTTCTTCAGGTAAAGTTTATATCTCTAATGATGGCCCTGCAATACTTGGTTGGACTCAACAACATGATCTACATATTATTATAGAACCCAGATCTGATGAAAAAGTTTTGGTTGTTGAAGATTTTCCCAATGTTGATTCTGTATTAGCAAAATACAAAGATGTATTCCACACAGATCTTGGTAAACTTATTGGCTATGTGCATGAAATTAAACTTGAGGACCATGTTCAACCTGTTAAACATTCCCTAAGGAGAATCCCTATTTCCATCTGGCAAGAAGTCAAGGAAATGCTTGAGGACATGCAGGAGCAAGATATTATTGAACCGGTTGAAGCATCGGAATGGCTTTCTCTGGTTGTAGTTTCCCAAAAGAAAGATGGTAAACTCCGCTTCTGTGTATACCTCAGGTCCCTAAATCAGAACATCATTGTGGATAAGTTTCCTCTCCCTAACATCTCGGAGATGGTGCTCTTGATGAATAAGGTAAAATTATTTAGCAAATTTGATCTTAGATCAGCCTATCATCAAGTTGTTTTACATCCTGATTCTTGCAAATTAACAGATTTTCTGACCATTGATGGGGTGTTTCAATTTAAGAGGCTTCCTTTTGGTCTAGCTTCTGCAGCTAACGTTTCCCAACGTATGATGCATTCTCTCTTGAAAGGTCCAAAGCATGAACATTATTTTCAAGATGACATTCTTATTACAGGTGACAATGAGTTTGAGCACAATTGTAATTTAGCCAAAGTATTGCAGATTTTACTTAATGCTGGTCTTACCTTGAGAAAGGATAAGTGTACATTTTTAATGACTGAAGTGGACTATCTGGGGTATACTATTTCACAATCTGGAGTGAAACCTAAAAAGATTTGTTGAAAGCCATTAAACTTGCAGCTACCCCTTCTAATAAGGATCAATTTAAATCATTCATGGGGTTAGTTGAATATTACTCCAAATTTGTTAGTAATTTTGCCCACAAAGCTGAAGCCTTACGTTTGTTACTCAGAAAAGTTACACATTTTCTTTGGGACGCACCACAAAATGAGGCCTTTAATAAGATCAAATCTGAGATTATTAATGCTGGTATTCTTACTACATATGAACCTGGGAGAGATACTTTTATCACAGTTGATGCGAGTGTCCATGGCATTGGTGCCATTTTGTCTCAAAGAAAGAATGGCATTGCAAATTCTGTTGCTTTTGCTTCGCGTACGCTCAGTAGTTCTGAACGTAATTATGCGGTCATCGAACGTGAAGCATTAGCTGAAGCATGGGGTGTGTTGTATTTTCGCACCTATGTATGGGGCACACATTTCACTTTGAGGTCTGATCACAAACCTCTCATTAGGATGTTATCCCCAGCTGGTGCTAATAATGGTTCGCCCCAATTAATGAGATTTGCTGCAAGGCTACAAGAATTCATGTATGATATGGAGTATATATCTGGTTGGAAGAATGTCCAAGCGGATTGTTCATCTCGTTTACCCCTTGACATTGAACAAGATTTTGATTTGGATGATGAAATGGTGTGTCTTGTAGAGGATGCATGTTCTGAGGAGTTTAAATCTATTTCAAAGGATGAGTGGCATCATGCAGTCATTGATGATCCTGATTTTGTGGAATTAGTTAAGTATATTCGTCATGGTTGGAAGCGTGAAGGAGATGTTAAGTCCACATTACGGAGCTTTGTCAAACTACAGGAGGAACTCAGTGTTGGCGTCTCTGATGATTTAGTTATGAGAGGTGAAAGATTTGTTCCTCCCAAGTCACTCAGAAAGAACTTTTTCTTTTAGCTCACGAAGGACACATTGGAAAAACCATTACTGTGAAACGTCTCAAGCGTAATTTCTGGTGGCCAGGCATTGATGATGAAGTTCGTGGTTGGGTTGAAAATTGTGTATTATGTAAGGAGAGTGAGGAAAGTTTAAAAGTCAACTCACAGATTGGTGGTTCTATTTCGTGTCAAGCTGGCTTGCCATGGGAGAAGGTTTGTTTGGACTTTATTGGTCCCATGGATTTTCTTTCTTCCGAGTATCGATTTGCTATGGTTTTAGTGGATGTGTTCTCAAGGTGGGTTACGGTCGAGTTTGAGGAATATCACTACCAATATTGTGATCAAACATTTGAGGTCCATTTTCTTGAAGGAAGGTTTTTCCCATGTGCTTGTTACAGATAATGGTACTCAGCTTACGTCTTTTGACATGCGAAGTTTTCTTTCAGGTTATGGCATCAGGCATGTGTACACCTCTCTTTATAACCCTCAAGGGAATGGCATGGTCGAACGCATGAATAGAGTGGTCAAAGGTACTATTCAGTTGGCTGTTCAAGAGAGTCGTGACATTCAAAGATGTGTGGATGATATGGTGTCCTACAATACCACTGCACACAGTGTAACAAATGAAATTCCATTTGAAAAAATGTGTGGAAGAATAGCCAAAACTAAACTCACTCCTCAATGGTTGCATGATGAGAGTACGTTATCTTCTCATGTTGAGCATTCCAATGATGCTTGTAAAATTGAAGAAGGTGATCTTGTTAAGATAAAATTGGGTAGGAGAGAGCCAGGTTTGAATACGTTTTCTCAGCCCTTAAAAGTCAAACAAGTATATAGGTGGCATGTCGTTTTAGAGAATGGGCAGAAATGGAATTTCAGAAGAATTGCTCTTTATGCTAAAAAAGATGCTGGAGTGTTTGATGGTGTTCCCTGGGTCCAACACCCGATTGCTATCAAAAGTGGTTCTGGGGCCAACCCGGCACGGGAAATTCCCGTTGTGCAACAACCTAAACCCATTAAAGGTTGTCTTGGGATTAAACAAGTACGGGAAACTCGCATTCCAAGGAAATATAGTGACTTCGTAATGTGTTAAGTTTTTTCTTCTTTTTCTCTTTGTATATATATATATATATATATATATATATATATATATATCAAGAAGACTACTCCCATCAGCCTTGAAGGTCCTTCAACTGCCAAAGAAGTAAGTACACGAGCCTGGAATTGGTGCTGGTTTCTTTTATTTACCCAGAGCGACGGCCATAACGTTTCGGCTCCGTGGAGCCTTGATCACATGACAGCTATTTGCTCGTGAAGTTACAAATTTAAAGTGAAAAAGTAGGTCACATGGGGGGAATCACTTACGTTTGCGGTCATGGACATAGACAAGGATATAACACCATTGGTAGAAAGAGAAGAAATATCCAATCGCCAATTTACAAGTGATCATAAATCAACAAGTAAAATAATAAATAAGAATACAAGCAAGTAATAATTTACAATGTCGGCATAAATGCTTAGAAAATCTGGAAAGGATAGGAGCAATTGTCCATTGTAAGACCTGGAAATATAGATAACCAGTTGCTCATGATTACTAAAAAACCAATCGGTTAAATCACACAGTACTTGTCAGACCGTAATGCCATAAAACTGCATATCACATGTAAATAAATATATAAATATATATTAAAAACATTTTTTGGCATAAAAACATTGATAAATGTGGTTAATCCAAGTTGTCCCATGGACCCCTCTTAATGGAAAAGTGAATAGTGCAAGAAAAAAATAATAAATAAATAAACTAATAAAATATAAACATACAAATAAGCATGCTATTTAACGTGCCTGAGTTCTAATGCTAAGGGATACTGCATAACCTAAATAATTGGAAAAAATAAATGCAGTTCTCATCTGGATGTAGCGCAGGGATAGGGTAAATAAATGGGTGAACACAACGTGGGTAGAATGGGTAGCATAAAAGGCAAATTCATGGATAACGGGGACTCCTTATCGAGAGAGTCAAACTAATTCTCAACGGGTTCATTTAACGTGATGGGACCGCGGAGGGTCTCAGTTGTTATGCCAGTATGAATCAGCTATCATGGTCAAATAGACAGCATACGGGCGGTAGTGGGTGCGGAGTTGAATCCCAGGCTGGGGAACTTTACAATCTATAATGGGATCAGGATGTGCAAATCTCGCAAATTTTACATGAGAAAAGTACATTATGTCAACAATAAATAGTAAAATACTAAATAAATAACCTAAAAAAACATATTTAATAGGATTATGACAAATGACTAAAATTCGTAAAAAATAGCTAAGAACACATCAGATAAATATATCGATATATATATATATATTACCTACTGGCGGTCGCCAGTAGGTAGTTATAGTTAGGACCACGTTTCCATAGGAAATCCGCAACATTCTATTTTGAATAACTTTGGCGCCGGTCGACGAATCCTCGCGAATTTTTCAAAATAGGTGGGGCGCTACGCTCCGCTCCTACCCTGAAAGTCTCGGGGGGGATTCGTCAAGCGGGGGCTGAGATAAAAGGGGGGTCCCAAAACGCGTTTTTCCCATGCATTTTTCCATAGGACCTTTAGACACAGCTACAGCCCGAACGGCTGAACAGAATTACTTGAAATTTGGCAGAGAGGTAGTCCTTAGGTCAAGGAAGTGCCTTTTGTAGGTTTGGTGTAAATCTGTTCAGTAGATTCAGAGAAAATAGCCTTTAAATCAATATATATATATCTGAGCCAGCTTACGGTGCGCTTACCGTACGCGTACGGTGGCGTGCGCGAGCGCGATTTTGATTGGCTGTTAGATCTTAGTAAACATTCGAATCGGTCGAAACCAGGAAGCGGCGGCCGCCATTTTCTCTCTCGCTCTCTGAGTTGGGCAGCAAAAACGATGCCAAAAAATGTCTAAAGAGGCACTTTCTTGAGATCCTAACCACCCAGCATTGATATAGGGGTCCCCAAACAACCCCCAAAAAAAATTTTTTTTGTTTTTTTCGGAAAATCGCCGATTACGCTTACCGTACGCGTACGGTAAAAATTAAAAAAAAAATTATCCACACCCTCCCCACCCCGTGTGCAAATGGTGCCCGAAGGGCACCATTTGTGCATGGCTTATAACAGGTTAGAAATAAACAAAGAATCAATTTCACAAAGATGCGCATAATATGTCCCCCATGTGCGCACGGTGCGCGAAGTGCATCGTGCGTACATGGCCCATCCCGCATAACGTGGGCACGCGGTGCGCGCAGCGCACCGCGTGACCACCGTGCGTGCACGGCACTTTCGCGCACCGCGTGCTCACTGTGCGCGCACGGTGCGCGCACGGAACGAACTGCGTTAACTGGGCGCGCACGCCACGAATGGCGTAAAGTAACTTAGCATTTAAAAAAACGTACAAATTCACTGAAAAACCATAGGTTTCACACACGTTATAGTTGGGAATTAGCATTTAAAAAACCTTGCAAATTCACTGAAAAAACCATAGGTTTCACACATGTTATAGTTAGCTGGACATTTTATTGATAAAAAACCAATGAAATTCCCCCGTTATAGTTTTTTTTTTTTTTTTTTTTTAAAGACCTTTATTGTGCTGAAGAATGGTCACACCGCGTCACGCCAACAACCCGGAGGCAGGCCGCAATATCAACAAGTGTTTACAATTAAGGTGTACCAGATTAGGAGACGTAAACAATGTAATATCCTAACATTCATGGCGATACACACCCTCAACCCTGGTGAGGAGTACCAAGGTGTAACCAGTGCAGAGTGGATTGGTCTTACATTTTTGGGTTCGTGAACTGGAAACGAATCCTAGGCTCACGGTCTCATCCAGACACTCCGGCGAGTACCAGGACCGCAGCACATGAAAGAGATACTGTATAGGTAAATCGTCCACTACCACCTTTACACCCAACCCCCCCGCAACAATCGGAAGGAAACAGCAAACTTCGGTGCAGAGCTATTACAAAAAGAAAACCCCCGTTATAGTTAGTGCAGGCAACTATAACTCACGCGACCGCAATCTTCTGCTGATGACATATGTGTCTTTATGAAAAAAAAATATTTGTAATATATGTATAGCTAAAATTTAATGGAAGAAGACATGGGCAAATAAGTGTCTAAATACAGTATTAGCATCAGCAGAGGATTGCGGTCGCGTGAGTTATAGTTGCCTGCACTAACTATAACGGGGGAATTTCATTGGTTTTTTATCAATAAAATGTCCAGCTAACTATAACATGTGTGAAACCTATGGTTTTTTCAGTGATATATATATATATTTGTTATTATTTATGTTTTGTGTACTTGCCTTATGTATTGCATTGCTTTTTCCTTCATTATTATTTCTGTTTTCTGTAAGAGAAGAAGATGCGTTATGATGTTGTAATGTTATTGCTCTAATGTTGCACGAGGCTGACCGGTCGAACTTGGAATACTTGCGTGTTCCATGTGGTCCGGTCATTCTCGGAGTAGCGGTTGCCGGAGGCAGGAGTCTGGGAACCCTGTCTTTGGAGTGGCATTGAACAAACTTACTTCGTGGGACCTTGCGGTGTCCAGTTTCTTCTTGAACACTATCCAATCCCTATTTCAGCCTTTCCTCGTAACACAGTCTTTCTAACTTGATCAATGGTTTATACCTTCGCATAGCCTTCTTAATATAGGTCAGAATGGTACAACATGTATGTGAGTCTGACAGATTCCGTAAAAAACTGAAGTCCTCCTGATGGTTGATAAAGCCCCGAGTTAGAAATGGGAGATGCAATATAAGTAATCTAAAATCTTTATAGAATTTGGAAAACAACAAAGTGGATTGTGGTTTGTCTAGCCTTTCCATAACAAGGGCACCTTGGTACATTTATTGGCCGCTGCTCTGATTTAGGAAATACAACTAAATGATGGAGCAGTTCTAGGCGAAGTCTAATTAACAAGAATCTGTCCTGGATATTATTCACATTTATCAAGTAGTCTTGCATCCCGCTTGTATTGGGCCCAAATAATATCTCTCCACTGACGGCTTAGATCTTTCCCGAGACTATGTATAGTGCACACTTTTTCCCCATAAAAACAGTTCTAAATTCCTTTTTGCTAAATTGTACGATACTAGTTGGGTACAAGATATTAAAACATCCCTCCAGTTCCTGTAGTAAACCATTCATATACTGGAGCCATGATATTTGTTCATAATGGTTAAGTTCCAGGCAGTCCCTTATGATCTCTTGTAAACTTAGTGCCTGGTTTGCTCCAAATAGGATGCCATTTAGTCAAGCTGTTGGGATCAATGGAATCTTTTGTATACATACTTATCAAGTTCCTTGTGGATAATGTAGACAGAGGTCGAACTTGGGACTTCCATAAGCCAGCATCAGAAGATGTTCTCCTGTGTCTGGATCGGTTACAATTTGTCTTACCCCAAACCGGAACCCCCTATAATGCAACTAGGACACAATTACTTTTATACAATTTCACAAGTTCTCTTATGGGTTTATTGCCTAATTTATTGGTGAATCGAAAAACTGCATCAATAGCCTTAATGAATTTTAAATTGGCCGTTTTGAGATGTGGTACCCAATGTCCTCTCTGTGAGAACAGCAGGCCCAGATAACTAAAAATCTTCACTTGTTCTAGCTTTTGGCCTGCAAAATATTGATTTTTTTCTCCTCTTTCTTCTTTTGCCACAAACCATAGTATATGTTTTAGCCAAGTTAAGTTTTAGGTCTCTACCCTCCATAAAAGTTACAAAATATTTTATCAGTAGCTGGAGACCATTAGCCATCCTGGACAGCAGTACTGCATCGTCTGCATATACTAAGATAGGGCTAACTCAGGTGCCCACTCTAGGGGTATCTTCTTTTACACTCTGTAGGAGGTCATTCACTCTGTTAATATACAGTGAAAATAGAAACGGTGCGAGGACACATCCCTGCTTAATTCTGCGTGTTACCCGGCATTTGTCCGGGTACTCCCTATTTCCAAAGCGTAAGCAGGCTGTTAAAGATGTATATAGCTGTGAGAGGTGGCTTATGATATCTACCGGAGCACCCATATGGGCGAATATCTGCCATAGTTTAGCATATTTCACAAGGTCAAACGCACTACTCAAATCTGCAAAGCAGAGATGAATGTGCCCCTCACAGGCGATTGTATGTTTACTAATTATTAAGTACAAATGGATGCCATGTCCACAGTGCCTATTTCTTGTCAAAACCCATATTAAAAGTCTGTCAGTATATGATTTTCCTGAGTCTAGGATTCTAACCAACCTAGTATCACCCTTCCCATGATTTTCACAAAGCAATCTAGTAGATAGCATCACCCCATCCCCCTTTCTAAATATAGGCATAATAATACTGATGGAGCAAGACTCGTAGAAAATAGACTTGCTCGGAAGCAATCCTCTCATTTAACCTCTAACCTTGTATTAACTATGTATTGTGTAAATTAATACGCACCACATTGGACATAAAAGAAAGAGAAGCTTGCCTACGTGTCTTACTAATAAGAAACTTGAGCAAAATTCTAAAATGGCCGCTAACGGGAAATCTTTATTGCGCATGCGTCAACTGCATCTACGCTGTATGACGAGCTGTCGCTTGGAAGGAATTTCTTGCGCCTGCGCTGACGCTATTAAAATGGCTGCTTGAAAGCTCACATGCTTGGCATCTGCTTTGCCGAAACTAACCTAAGCTATTTTTCTAATGCTAAAGCAGGGAAATCAACAAGAGTAGAGATAGGTGGTATACAGTGAAACCATTTTATTTTGAAATTAATATTGGTCTTTCTGACTTTCCTATTAGTATGCATTTGGGCCTCTTGTACGAATCCAGAGTCTGTAACCCACCTGACCTCCGCCCATGTGTGGTGTGATTGAGCCAGAAGAAGTGATGTGACTCTTGAACACAGTCCTAGGACGCAAAAGATACATACCCTGGGAACCAGCACCGAAGTCCTCTGAAATGAATGGGAACACATGAAAATTATACTTTTGTATCTAATAAGATGTGAATACGGATGGGAATAAAGATTTATGAATAGAAATTAAGGGGTGGGATCTTTGAACAATAGACTGATAGACTAAGATGAAAAGTAGGCATGGTGTGATGATCATACCCCCTTGCCTGTACAATCAGAGTTAGTATTTTTATGATATTGAAACATTAATGGGTGGTACATGAATACCAAAGGGTATAATTGAGGTAGCTTTAGTTAGTTAGTCAGACGAAGATTTGCTGAATGCTTCAGAGCTCGGGATGCTGTCGGAGTGATAAAATCGAATGCAGAATCATCTATCCTAAAAATTAATTTAGAAGAAGATCGCGGAAGAATCGAGGAGGAAGAGAGTGTCAAGCGTCGGCGTTGGAGAGATCATATATCCTGTCCTGATTCCTGTCCTGAAGCCTTTGTTGCCTGATCTTTCCCGGGGGACACTTCCCAGCTCCTTGGCCAGGGGATTGGTTTTCACACCATCCTAGGCAAATATATTTTTCTTGAATGTGCAGATGTGCTTTTCACTCTATCCTCTCCTTTCTGAGCAACATCATTGCAGAGTATGATATCATATATTTGCAATTAGCGACAGAGACTGTACTGTACTTTGAGAAATGGTTCACATGAAATTAATTCGGATAAAGATTTAAACTTTTGTCTGTGGTTATTTCATCATAATAGAAAAATAATTTATGTCATTTTACCATTAACTAGTTCAACTAATGGTCCATTGAACAGAAGAAAGAACTTTTTGATCGGTGAAAGATTAGTTGAGAACGAAAGGAGACTAATCTTGAAATGATAAAATCATAAAATCCTTGACTCCAGTGGTTAGCACCAGGCTGTGTGTGAATTGTGTGTTTTATGGGCCCAGGTGAGTATATGGTATTGGATTATCTGTTGCTGGTTCGCCGCTGGATCAATTTTCTGGTAGCAGAGCTATGGTTAATAATGACTAGTTTGGTAATAAGTATTGATTATTGTTTTATGTTTAACAAAAGAAGTCTGCGTCGTGTTTTGTGTTGTCTGGAAAATTCCCGTGGAATGAATAGTGGGTGGTGATAAAAGCCATACTGCAGTGAGGTTACTCGTCTGGTGGAATAGCACGGAGAAGCTATGCAGGGCTGGCAGTGTTAAACTAAGGACTATTTGGTATGTAAGTTGAGTGTGTGTGAAAGCAAAGAGGTTCGCTGGTGAAACTTTGGTCTTATATCGCCTAGAAAGGGTAACACTGAAGGAATAACAGGTTCTCTTGAGCTTGAATGAAGGGTAAACAGAGGTTTTTACTTGCAGTAGAAGAGGAGAAATTCTGAGTCTCCAGAATAAGTCGGAAATCTATCCTTTCGTTTAGTGGACAAGGCAGAGTAGCAAATGTTTTTATGTTGTTATTAACAAAGAGTTAATGCAAAGTATTAAGAAATAAAGTTTCCGTATTACCTTGTGAAGGGAGGGTCAGTCACCGGAGATGCACTGACGTCACAGAGAACTGCGCTGGGATAGGTTGAAACAGCGGGCGTGTGACTGACACAGAATTGTAAAGGAGGGTTCAGTAGTAAGGAGCATAACTGACGACATCGAAAAAGCCGCGCTGGTATTGGTCAGACCACGAGCGTAAGCCGCAATCGGATTGGGTGATTGGATGAAAACTGCTTTTAGATTGGTTGGCGAAAATTTGTATGGTTGATTCTCATTTGCCTTTTGGTGTGAGCCACTGTGACAGAAAAGCTCGAGGGTTTGCAGATTATTGTTTTATGTATTCAGGGTATAGAATGTATGGTGAAAAGAGGAAAATGTCACCAATAAAGAAAATTAAGAATTTCTTTAGAAAAGATAAGCCAGTATTGACTAGAAAGGGAATTCCTATGCCTCCGCCAAAAAAACCCGCTTCATTTATGATGATGGAGAGAGGATATAATACATATGTATGGATGGAGAATTGGATAGAGTACACGAAAGGTGATGGTGTTTTAGATTTTCCAGAACATGGTACGTTTAATGGGAGAAATCTTCAGAATTTGAGAAGGAGGATGAATGATTTAGATCCGAGACCCTGGATAGCACCGAATGAGGCATTAGAAGAATGGGAGACTGAATCATATGATCGAGAGAAAAACAGGAGTGGAAGATATATGTTCATTTCCTTAGGTATTTGCGTGAGTCACGGGAGGGTCAGATGAAGCAATGGAGAAAAGCAATGGTGTCAGAAGGATTATATCCAGTGTTAATGGCTGAGGAACAGTCATGGGGCAAGTGTAAGGAGAAAACGAAACACATGAAAGTGACAGGTTATGGTGAAACAGATGATGAATTTATGGAGGATATTTTAACTAAAAACCCTCCACTAGTAGAGTCACCCCGAGTGCACCAGTCCTGGGAACACCCTTGATTCCACAGATTTTACATGATCCATCAGTTAATAGAGTACTTCATGATAAAGAATAGGAAGCGTTAAATAAAAACAGATTAATTAATACACAAAAATAAGCCAACTAAATTTAAACCCTGAAGCATTGACAATACCCGTAACAATAGCTCCCGTTGTTCCATTGTATAGAGACAAGGTAAATTGTCCTAAAACAGAAGCTGTATCAACTCCTTTGAATAATCCTAGAAAAGAAATTATAATAACTGATGACCAAGTCAGTGAGTGCGATTCAGTAATTTCATTAATGGATCTACCAATAAGCGAATCGGTAAATGAAACCCCCAAAAGAGTTACACCCAGTAGTTCAAAAGAAGGAAGGTCAGTGGTATCCTCAGGAGCCAGGAGTTCCACAGCAGTAACTCCAGAAGATTTGGAGAGATGGGCACAGGGAATAGAAAAACAAAGTTCACCCCCCAAGATATTAGATATTTACAAACTGAAAATAGAATTGGAAGAGATGATAGCTGGAAACGTAGAAATAGACAGATTAAACGCTTACAATGAAGAGGAGGAGTTGTTCATTTGTAGGAGTATAACCAGAAACGCAAGATTATTTCATGAGAAACTGACAGAACTTGCCTCTGAGATGGGAATAGAAATAGGGAGATCAAAAGTGCTACAGAAACCATATTGAGTGGAGTTTACTGACAAAGATTTAGAAAATATGAATGTGTCTGGAAAGAAGTTACAGTTAAAAGAGTTGATGACTATCTTGCAAAAATGGGGAGACATTGACAAGTGGAGGATAAGGTGGACAAAGAAGAAGGAGGAAGCCCAGGCAAACAAAGCGTCTACCACATATCTGTTAAAAGAGACAGGAAAAGTAGAAAGGTTGTGTCCCATGAGAGAGGTAACTGGTGGTGGATATGTTCATGTTCCATGGAGTCAACAAGATATTTTGTCATTTACAAACGACTTCCCTAAATTGAGAGAAAAAACAGTTGAATGGTACAAACAGGTTGAGAGGTTTGTGAAGGTTTCGAAGATTCTGTTGAAAGACTTGGATGGTCTGTTTGACATGGTGGTACCTGCTGATTTATGGACAGAATGTAAGATCACAGTTGATTGGCCAAGTGACGAGTATCCAAGAGACTCGAAAACAGGAGCACCCTCAGATGATGTGATGAAGAAATATCACCAAGTAATTACTTTCTTGAAAGGAGAAATTCCTCCTAAAGAAACAGATTGGGTAAAAATAGATAGAACGACCCATGAGCCAAATGAATTTGTTCATGCATATTATGATCGATTGCTGCTAGTGTTTAAGCAGTACAGTGGCTTTGAGAATATTGGAGATAAAGATATGGATCATTTTGTGTATCGGTTTGTGTACGGCCTGAAACCAGAAATTAGTCAGGTGATTCAACAGCGTATGTTGTGTTGGCAGGGAAAGCCCATAGAGGATATTCTAAAATATGCGAAGTATTGTTGGGACAATATTGAGGCAAGGCATAAAAAGCTAACAGAGAAAATGACGTGGGAACAAGTGAAATTGGCAGAACAACAGGAACTTAATTTAAATAGTCAGACTGATGGTCAGATGAAAGAACAGAATCAGAGTGATAATGTGGCAAGTGCTGGTAAATCAAGAGGACGAATGAGTAGAGAGGATGCAAAGAAGAAGTTTCCTTGTCATGGGTGCGGAAAGCTTGGACAATGGAAAAACGAGTGTTAGAATATTCAGAATAATAATGGGCCAAACCAAAATTTAAATCCACAGACGCAGAATACGGGGCTTAGGAATCAGCCGCAGCAGGTAGTTAATCAGCAGTGTCAGGTGCAACCTGCTCCTATGCCAAATTTTGTGAACAAGCCAAAGTACAGTGCGGATGCCGGGTTTCAAGGAAGTGGTAAGAAAAATTCGATGTTTTCACAATACCTTTTGCAGGATAACTATGAAAGTGAGAATGAACAATGACAGTACCTGAGGAGGGGGAGGAAGAGGAGTGCGTACTTGGCGCATCCTTGCCGGTAGATCAGTCAGGTCCATTTATTGATGGGAAAGTGGAAGGAAATTATATCACTTTTCTATTGGATACTGGTGCTACCCGTTCTACTGTGAGAACAGCAGACATCCCAAACCTACCCCTCTTGGGAGAAGCGATCCAAGTAGTCGGAGTGTCGAATCAACAGATTAGAACCCCAATTACAGAACCTATGGAGGTTCATATTGGGAATTTTAAAGACCTGGACAGATTCGTGGTCTGCGAGTCTAGTCCAGTGAATTTACTAGGAAGAGATCAACTGTGCAAACCGAACTGCACAATTTATTGCACACTGGATGGTGTTGGTCTTCAAACCCCTATTGAGGATATTGTATACAAAATAATGCTGGCAAAATAAGGCACCGAGGCAGATGAGATTTATTCTTTAATGACTAAAGATGACTTACTAGAAGAACTGAAAACAACCGTGAACCCAAAAGGTATGGGATTTCACTGGAAAAGAAATAGGGCTAATGGTAAATGTAGACCCAGTAAAAGTGACTGTGAAAGAAGGTACAGTTTATCCCAATATTCGACAATACAAAAAGAGCCCAGAAGTAAAAAGCAGGAGTAGCTTCAGAGATTGACCGAATGATTAAACAGGGCATTTTAAGAGAGATAATGAGCAGTCCATGTAATTCAAATATAATAGGACTTGAAAAGCCTAGTGGAAAGTACCGGATAGTACAGGATTTAAGAAAGATCAATAAAATCATAGTTTCTTGTTGTCCTGTAGTGCCAAATCCAGCAGTGATTCTGTATCAGATACCTTGGAATGCAGGCTCGTTTACAGTAATTGATTTGTGCCAAGCCTTTTTCTCCATTCCTTCACATCCAGACGGCCAGTATCTTTTTGCATTTAAATTTGAGGATCGTATCTTGGCATGGAACTGTGTTCCTCAAGGGTATACAGAAAGACCTTCAATTTTTAATCAAATATTGAAAAAGTGTCTAGAGAAGTTAGTTATGTCTAGAAATTCAGTTCTCGTGCAGTATATCGATGACTTACTGGTAGCATCGAAATCCCGAGATGACTGTGTTACTGATTCAATAGCATTGCTGAATCAGTTGGCTGATGGAGGACACAAAGTATCTCCAGAGAAATTGCAATTTTGTCAAACAGGAGTTAAGTACTTGGGTCACCAGATAGAAAGGGGAGTGAGGAAAGTGACTCCTGAGAGAATTAAAATAATCAAGCAGATGTAGTTACTGCAGACACAAAGAGAGATCAGAATGTTTCTCGGAGTGATGGAATACTGTAGACAGTGGAGTGTAGGTTTTTCTTTACTTGCAAAACCATTGATTCAGATGACACGGAAGAGAGTGAAAGATCCAATAGTTTGGTATGATGAAAGTGTGGAAGCATTTGTAAAATTGCAAAATTGTCTATGTGAGACCCCTGCCCTAGGTATGCCGGATTATACGAAAGAATTTTCACTGTTCTGTTGTGAAAGAGAAAGTTGTGCGCTTTCAGTCCTAACCCAGAGACACGGATTAAGTCGACGTCTAGTGTCATATTTTTCTGCTACTTTGGATCCGGTGGCTTAAGCATTACCTGGCTGCTTAAAAGCAGTAGCTGCTACTTGTATGAGTCTGGAGCAAAGCGAGTCAATTGTGATGGAACATCCAATAAAAGTCTGTGTTCCACATTCAGTCGAGATTCTTCGAACCAGAACTAGAACACAGCATCTTACCCCTAGTCGAATGACTATGTATGAAAGAATAATTCTGGGAGCAGAAAATGTGAGAGTAATCAGGTGCACAATGGTGAATCCAGCTACCTTATTACCAGATTCACGTTGTGAAGAAGTGAGGGATGAGGTAGATCATGATTGTTTAGATGTGACTGAAATGTGTACTAAGCCCCGTCCTGAAATTCAGGAAGAGCCTCTGAAAGAGCCCGACCATGAATTATTTGTTGATGGCTCTTGTTTAAGGCTTGAAGGAGGAGGACTATATGGGGTCATTGAAGCATCCTGTTTACCGGGAGTCAAGTCTGCACAAGTAGCCGAATTGATAGCTTTAATAAAAGCATGCAAAATTGGGAAAAATAGGAAAAGTGACCATATTTACTGACAGCCAAATGGTTACAGGGTTGTGCATGACTTTGGCCAGCTTTGGATGCAGAGGGCATTTCTGACTTCCAGATCTCCCATTAGAAATAGGAAATTTGTAAAAGAACTATCGGAAGCAATACAATTGCCAAAAGAAATAGCAGTGGTCAAATGTGCTGCTCATCAGTGAGGAAATGACTATGTAGCGGCTGGTAATCGTTACGCTGACCAGGTTGCTCAATAATGTGCGAGAAATAATATGGTACTAAACAAAAAGATTGAAACATGTGGAATCAGCTGCCAACTTATGCTATTATCAGCTTTCGAAACATGGGATGAGGTGAAATAATTACAGGATGAGGTGGAAGTGAAAAGTAAAACTGGATAAAATCGGGTTGTGAAAGGAGGGCAGAAGATGACGTGTGGGTATATCCTGGTGGCAGACCAGTCCTGCTAGACTGCTTGCTCTCACAAATGGCAAGAATGTACCATGGAGACACTCATGTAGGCATGGATGCTATGATCAGACTATTTAAACAAGACTGGTATAACCCAAGGTTTAGGGTAGTCGCAGAGAGCCTTTGCCAGAGACGCTTAGTTTGTCAACAAATAAATCCAGGCAGGAAGACAGTGGTCAGTTGGGGAAAAAAAATCGGAAAGGCAGAAGGACCATTCAGAAGATTACAACTCGACTTTATAGAGTTACCACCATGCAGGGGAATGAAGTACTTCCTTGTCATAGTGTGTTTTTGTTTTCACGATGGGTGGAGGCATACCCCACTAGGAGAAATGACAGTATAACAGTTGCCAAATTATTGTTGAGGGATTTAATTCTGCGTTTTGGTTTCCCAGTAACTTTGGAATCAGATAGAGGACCTCATTTTAATAATGAAATAATTAGATTAATCTGTGAAGCATTTAAAATTGAGCAGAAACTGCACTGTGCATACCGCCTAGAGGCATCTGGAGTGGTGGAGCAATTGAATGGCACAATCAAGTCAAGACTGGCAAAGGTGTGTGCATCCACATCACTGAGTTGGCCAGACGCATTGCCACTTGTACTGATGGGACTCAGAAGCATTCCTGACAGAAACACAGGGCTGAGTCCCCATGAGATTCTCATGGGAAGGGCAATGAGACAAGCATTTATACCAGGACTTCAATTGCTGAATATATCTGATGATCTGGTATTAGACTATTGCAAAGGATTGGCTGACCTAGTGAGTTCTGTCGCTCACCAGGTTGTAGAAGACGCAGTTGCCAGGCAGCCAGATCAGGCGCATAATTTGAATCCTGGAGACTGGGTGGTAGTGAAGAAGCACACCAGAGAGTTGTGCCGGATCCACGGCAAGTCATACTGGTCACTACTACAGCAGTGAAGTGTGCAGGTTTGCCCAACTGGATCCATACCAGCCACACAAAAAGGGTTCCAGCACCTACTGAAAAGAGACCACAACTGACTGAACCAGTTGAGGCTGCTGAAGGTTGTGCAGTCAAAGAATCTAGAGAAACAGATTCTGAAGTGGCTGACAAAGAACAACTGAGCACGAGACAGGCGGACTGGATACCAGTAGTTGACATACCAGAAGTGATTATTCAAAACAAGAAGCAGACCGAGATTAGAAAGAGAAGAAGCTAGTGAGGACCAGATAGGCACAGACTAACACACTCAGGAAGAAGGGAACAAAGCAACTAGAGACCCTGAGCAGGACCAGTCAGGGAGAGAAGAACATTCTCAGGTAAGCAGATCAACCAAAAGACCTGAGCAGGGTCAGACAGGTATAGAAGAACACGTTCAGGCAGCAGAAGAATCAATTGTAGTAAGACCTGAACAGGACCAGTAAGGAGATGAACAAGCTTGGGTGGAAGAAGAACAGTATGAGATAAGACCCGAACAGGAACAGACAGAAGAAGAATAACAAGTTCAGGCAGATGAAGCCACAATAACAAGACCTGAACAAGGACCGATAGAGAGAGTATCTGAAGAAAGGGAAAAACAGATTGTGCCACAACATAACGAAAATCAAAGAGCTCTTGAAAAAGACAAAGAAGGTGAAAGTGCAGATCAGGTTAAAAGGGTCAGGAAAGGTGATAACTGGCCAGGTGGAGTCAAGAAGTTAAAGTATCATCTGAGAAAAACAAGTGAAAATCCTGAACAAGTGAATGAAGTTACAAGTCAGACTGAGCACACAGCTGTGAAAATCACTCGAAGAAGTCCAAGACTAAGAGTCTTGAACAAGAAGTAAAGGTCCTGAATGGACCTACATGATTCTAGAAGAATTTAAAAATCTAGATTTAAATGAAGAGACAGATGAATTAAATACAGAATAGATTGACGAAGAGAAAGTGAGGCCTCCTCGAAATAACAAAGAATTAAATTCACAAGTAAAAGAAAAGAGAAGAGGAATCTTCTTAAAACAAAAATGGCTGACGACAGGGTTGCTGAAAGACCAAAACGAAACTGTATAAAGAAATGCTGTAGGGTTTGAATATGTAATATTTTATTAGTGGTCATAGTATGGCTATTTCTAACAATAGCAGTTCCATATCTTATGATAACAGACAAGAAGAAATCACACACACTAATGAAAAGACAGCTAACATGAAAGGAGATAAGAGTAGAATTAGAAGCAACAGAGGAGATAGATTTACATCACACAGTAACAGATAATGACACATCTTTAAATGTATTCACAAAGTTATTGTTCCAATATGTAGACAGAATGGAGATTAGGGATTGTTACGTTTGTATGAAATTACCAGGTTCAGTAGCAGAAGGAGTCACATATCATTTACCGTTAACATATGGTATTTCACGTAGCATACTGACAAGTCTATTCTATAGTACAGGAAAACGTCAATATTATTATTCAAACTTAGATATAGTATTTTCATAAATTCCTATTCAAAAGAATATGAATCCAGTGCTTAGTAGTCCTGATGCACAGTTTATGGGTGAATTTTTCTTAACCATGAAGTCACTAGATGTAGCAAAGGCACACAAGAATAACCTAACATGCTCATTACATGAGGAAGAGAAAGTGTTTTTGAATTTAGTTGAAGAAAGGAGACAGGATTTCTAAAGAAAAGCTACAGAACAGAAAATTCATATACCACAATGGGCTGAGAAAGAGGGAATTTATACAGCTGGCAAAGCTCATGCTGTGATGTCCCTAGACTTTGTAAAGACAGGGAAAACCTGCCTCCATAGATTAAAGACTATAACAATGTATTTATTGGTTCCAGTGAGTGTGAACATACCTTCCTAATTCTAGGAGGTTGGGGGAACAGATCCAGTATTTCCTGGTGTTTACTACGTGTGTGGGAATAATGCTTATTATAATCTGCCTGCATGATCATACGGGAGTTGCTACTCCGGAATAGTATTTCCGAAAATATCATGTAAAAAGAATCACTGGAAGCAATGACAACACTAATGAACTAACACGAAGAAAGAGAGCTAGTTTTTCAGAAATAATAGGTGACATATTTGGTGCATTGATATCTTCAGTGGGAGTCATTCTGAATTCGCATAGAATCTGTCAATTGTCAACAGTAGTTGATCGTCTATCGACTGATACTGCTGGATGTTTCTTGATTAATACCGAAATGGTTGCAATTAGGTTTATGGTTTTACAAAATCGATTTGCGCTTGATATATTATTAGCAAAGGAAAGCGGAGTCTGTAAAATGTTGAAAGTGCAACATTGTTGCACTTACATACCAGATAAAAGCACAGAAATTAGAGGATATATTAAGAATATTACAAAACTTCAAGAAGAATTGAAACCACTAGAGGCTGACAGTGTATGGGAAAGACTAACAAAAAGTATTTCTTCAATAGGGACTTGGTTTACTAAACTTGGGAAAGGCATTATATGTCAAATAGTGTTTCCATTCGTTGGTATAACAATAATAGTTCTAACAATAATGATATGGTGCAAATGTCGCAGAAAAGGAAGGAAATATAAGATAAATGGAAAGGGAAAGTAGAGAAAATTTGAAGAGATTCAGCTAGAAGAAATGAACAGAGAAATATATATAAAAGAATTAAAGATTTGAGATACAAAGATGAGGACAGGGATGAAAACAGTGGAAAGGGAATTGAGATGTGCTAAAGTTGGCATCTGGTTTATGGGTGGTTTTATGATGGCTCAAAAACGCCATCAGAGAGGGGACTGATGGAGCAAGGACTCATAAAAGACTTGCTCAGAAGCAATCCTCTCATTTAACTTCTAACCTTGTATTAACTTTGTATTGTGTAAATTAATACGCACCACATTTGACATAAAAGAAAGAGAAGCTTGCCTACGTGTCTTATTAATAAGTAACTTGAGCAAAATTCTAAAATGGCAGCTAAAGGGAAATCTTTATTGCGCATGCGTCAACTGCATCTACGCAGTATGACGAGCTGTCGCTTGGAGGGAATTTCTTGCACCTGCGCAGACGCTATTAAAATGGCTGCTTGAAAGCTCACATGCTTGGCATCTGCTTTGCTGAAACTAACCTAAGCTATTTTTCTAATGCTAATGCGGGGAAAGCAATAATGGTTAAAGGGGTTTCGAGTAGAGATAGGTGGTATACATTGAAACCATTTTATTTTTAAATTAATATTTGTCTTTCTGACTTTCCTATTAGTATGCATTTGGGCCTCTCGTACGAATCCAGAGTCTGTAACCCACCTGACCTCCGCACTTGTGCTTCAGCCGGAAGAAGTGATGTGACAGCCTTAGTTAGTTACTCAGATGGAGATTTGCTGAATGCTGCAGAGCTCGGGATGCTGTCGGAGTGATGAAGAGTCGAATGCAGAATCATCTATCCTAAAAATAAATTTAGAAGACCACTGAAGAATCTTGAGGAGGAAGAGAGTGTCAGAGAAGGGTGCTACACAAGCGTTGGTGTTCGAGAGGTCATCTATCCTGTCCTGATTCCTGAAGCCTTTGTTGCCTGATCTTTCCCGGGGGACCCTTCCGAGCTCCTTGGCCAGGGGGTTGATTTTCACACCATCCTAGGTAAATATATTTTTCATGAATGTGCAGATGTGCTTTTCTCTCTCCTTTCTGAGCAACGTCATTGCAGAGTATGATATATAGGTTTGATTGATTGATTAATTGAATCTTCCTTCCTCTGAGTGACGGACACTGTACTGTACTTTGAGAAATAGTTCACATTAAATTAATTCAGATAAAGATTTAAGCTTTTTCCCCCCCCGAGTCTGTCGTTATTTCATCATAATAGAAAAATAATGTATGTCATGTCACCATCAACTAGTTCAACTAATGGTCCATTGACCAGAGGAAAGAACTTTTTGATCAGTGAAAGATTAGTTGAGAACGAAAGGAGACTAATCTTGAAATTATAAAATCATAAAAACCCTTGACTCCAGTGGTTAGCACCAGGCTGTGTGTGAATTGTGTTTTTTATGGGCCTAGGTGAGTATATGGTATTGGAGTATCTGTTGCTGGTTCACTGCTGGATCAATACTATCACTCCATGATTTGGGGAAGTGACCCTTTGCCACCACATTACAAATTTGGGTTAATATCGGTGCCCACAGTGATGTGTGGGATTTGAATGCATCAACTTGGGCCCCATCCGGGCCTGGGCCTTTCCAAGAGCACTATTTTTCTAAAGCTACGCTGACTTCTTCCATAGTTATTGGCTTCAAGGGTTCAAAACCAGCTACATCGAGGAAGCACTGGGTTATACCAATGTCTATGTTTTTTGGGTTAAAAATCCCCCCAAAATATGCGATCCAGTCACCAGGTACAAATTAAATTTCTGTGGATGGCATCAGGTGATCTTCTACGAAGTGGGAATTTACAATTTTCAAGAACAGAATACAATCACCAGTATTTGCTGCACGTTGCAGATTTGCCTACACCCGGTCCTAGAATTCCTTTTTCCTTGTAGATAACACTAACTTGTAATTGCTTCTTCGCTCTTTAACCTTTTCCCTATCTCTCAGTATTGCCTGAAAAACTTTCCTTAATATCTGATTTGCCTTGGTACAATGAGAGTTGAACAACCCGGAATCCTTTCTTATTTTACCCGGATCCTTTGTCTATATTTTTAAGTTATCGGTAAATGCTGATACAATAGTATGTAATGCCTCCAAAAAACTCAGTTTACCCCCATTCAGTGCATATGACAAAGGCTTCACAGTTTTCCTTAGATACAGTTTCTAATACTCCTGTCCCGTTTATACCTGCCCATTTTAAGCTAACGCAGTTTCTACCCATAGTTCCAATAGGGGGTGCTCGAGCCAATCCCTTTATTTTATCACCGGTAACATTGAGTCTGAGTTTAAGTCCTGAGTGGTCACTGAGGGCTGAACATTTTATTTTAAAGGATTTAATCAGGTTTAGATCCTCAACTGAGACCATTATATGATCAATAATGGAAGGATGGCCATTTCCGTTAAATGTGGGCAACAGATCTGTTTACCTCGATATCCTGTTCTAGCAATTCCAAGTTTGATTTATATAGGACCTTCTTTATTGAATCACCCTACGAGTCATGGGGGAAATTAGATTGTTCTTTTCCATAGCAGTCTTAGTAACCACATACTGCACTAGCGGGGCATTGACACCTGCTTATGTTTAGGTCTCGAACCCAAAGATATGTATAGTCAATACCTGTTTTCTTTGTGAACTGCTCGATTCCTTTCCCGATTCCATAATAATCGTGTTACGTATGCTGCTAATCACGTTGTTTTAGAAGTTAATTAAATTGACCTCATAATTCTGATCAATTAACAGGTTTGCCAGCTGATAGTAGATTGATTCGTTCCATATTCTCTTGATATCGATGGTGGACAGAATGGAGATAAGGATCGCCAAGCCGCCTTTGGCTCGCCCACTAGCTGAGGGCATTGCTAGGGTGAGTAAGGAAACCTATTCGGAACACCGCGGTCTGGACCACGCGTGTTCAGACTACGCAAGCTCTACCCCGCATGCCTTTACCACGCATATGCGTGGTGAAGGCAGAGCGCGGTCTAGCTGCAGGAAGACGCCGCGGTGAGGTAAGAGGGCATTGTAGGGTTTTAGGCTTTATGGCAGTGGGAAGAGAATGGGTAGTTGGGGTACTTTTTAGGGCTGGTAGGGGGTTGGTAGGTTTTAGGGCAGTGGAAGGAGTTGCAGAAGTTTAAGGAACAGCGCAGGGGGTGGGGTAGAGTAAGTTAGGGTGCAAGGTTTTAGGCCTTAGGGCAGTGGGAGGGGATTGGGTAGTTGGATTAGTTTTTAGGGCGGGGTAGGTTTTAGGACAGTGGAAGGGGTTGGGGTAGTTTTAGGGACAGAGGATGTAGTGTAGGGGTTAAGGCCTTAGGGCATTGGGGGGGAATGGTTAGTTGGGTTCGTTTTTAGGGCTGGGAGTGGGTCGGGGTAGATTTTAGGGAAGTGGAAGGGGTAGTTTAATAGACAGCATGGGGCGGAGTAATGTAAGTTAGGGTGCAGGGTTTTAAGTCTTAGGGCAGTGGGAGGGGAATGGGTAATTGGGTTAGATTTTAGGGTGGGCGGGGTAGGTTTTAGGGCAGTGGAAGGGGTTGGGGTAGTTTAAGGGATGGCGGGGGCAGGGGGTCAGGGTAGTGTAGGGTTTTAGGCCTTAGGGCAGTGGGAGGGGAATGGGTAGTTGGTGTCGTTTTCAGTGTGGTGGGGTCGGGGTAGGTTTTAGGACAATAGAAGGGGTTGGGGTAATTAAAGAGACAGCACAGCGGGGGTGGGTGGGGTGGTCGGGGGGAGGCAGAGTAGTGGTGACCTTAGCCACACATACACCTTTACCATTCATGCCTATACCACGAAATTTAGTGGAAAAGGAATGCATGGTTAAGACACATTCGTGGTTGGGCTGCGTGGTAGAGGCAAGCGTGGTAAAACCATTCGTGCTTCTGTCATACAACCCATACATATGGCTATATTCCCTGAGCCAAGTTTCCTGCAGGCAAATCAAATGGGCAGAATTTTTTTTAACCAGTTGGGTTACCCAGCTTACATTTCACTCCCACGACATTCCAAGATTTAATTATAATATAGTCATCAATATTATTTGTATCTCCCAACCTGCTCCTTACATGGCATTCAGGGTCCTTTGGTTCTAAAACCTTATCACGGATGTATATCCAGTTGATCTCCTCTCGTCAATCCTGTTCTTCAGGGGAGGGGGGTTCAAATAGGCAAATCTATTTTTAGTGGTAATAGGATAGTAATAATTATGATTCTGGGTCTGATACACACCAGGTTGGTTTTCCAATGGCTGATCTTCTCTGACTTCACAGGGATGTGGCACTGGGGTCGCTAGTTTGAGTCCCATAATAGGTCTATAAAAATACCCTAGTGGGAGGGCTTTTTTTTTTTACTCATACAAGATGTCGTCTGTGTGGGGCACAGCAACAATAGTTCTACAATATTTGGGCTCCTATAATTTATTATTGTGCAATACCCTGGTATATCCTTTGGGTGAGCTCCCAACCATGCTATCCTTTTCACATGCACCACTTCCTGTGTCAAATCTCCCCTCCAACCAGAATTTGTTCTTAACCAATATAATGCCTTATTTTTAGTGCCATGTAATCCTGTTTACAGTAGATAACACAGAAACATCTTTTAGTATAATTATATAAGGGTTACATTCTAGGGGTAATTTTGGACACCTTATTGGGGGCGTTAAGTAACATTTACTGGCTTACTTGTGGCTGTAATTTTCGTCAGCTGTTGCGGACGAAGAATTATAATCCGGGGGTGCATGGAAGGCCCTCATTTTATCTGACACACTTTTGGGAACCCCATTTGTATTTGGACCCTCCTTCTGTTGCACCGGATTCTCAGAATTCGCACTTACCAGAAGAGAATCCGAGGCACTGGGGGTTTCTTCCCCCTTGTCTAGAAGCTGGTGTACTCTTAAAGGCCATAGGATGGAACTCCATAGCGTGTATACGTGCATAGAGAGGGATGAGTGCTTGTTTTATTATGGCTCTAAACCGCTCTATGCACTTTTTTTTAAAAAAGGGTCCACAATGTCCTGATGTGGTGCGGTTGGGCTGTCTCTTTGTAGCCCACTTGTTTCTGAGAGTTGCCTCTTCTGTGATAATTAATATCAAGAAACACCAGCTGATGTCCCGGCCCTGGCAGGTAACAAGGTACTGACTCTCCTGATTGCCGACGACACATTGCTGATCTCCAAGACCCCAGCAGGCCTGCAAAAATCCCTGAACAGGTTCCAAACCTTTTGTAACACCCGGGGGGTTGGTCTAAAACAAAATGTATGACATTCACTCCCCACAAATCGTTCAGGAATAACATCACCTTAGATGAGACACACTTAGAGAGAGTCACCACCTTTGATTACCTTGGGATACGTCTCTCAGAAAAAGCGCAGTGAAGACCCCCATCTTGATAAAATGTTCCTGCATCACAAACGTGCTGCCGGGGCACTGAGCAAAGAACATCGCTCATCATTCAGTAGACCTGTTGCCCCGGCACTCACTGTGTATGGAGTTAAGGCAGTTAGCTGGGCTCTGTATGGCGTCGAGCTATGGGGCTTTGACAACCTTGATGCGATTAACATGTCAGAACACAAGTACTTTACGGACCCGATCATGTTACCTCAGGGCGTCTCTTTTTTTTTTTTTTTAAACAAACAAGATCTTTGTTGTTATCGTAGTCCATGCAGCTCATCCACTGCCTACATCCCTTCGGGCCGGCAGGGCCAAAGTACCAGTGCTAGGTGGTATGTGGGGGGGGGGGGGGGGGGGGGAGGCAAAATACACAGCAAGCCGCCTACAACCCCATGAGGGGCCGGCCGCGTCAGGGGGGCAGCGGTGACAACACAAGGGGACTTAGATCTCGTTTTTTTTATTTTTTTCCTTTTAAAGCAATTATATAACTGAGAAAGAACTAGGGAAGGGAAACCACTATCATCGAAGTGTGTGCTAGGGGATGTGCGCCATGACAGACCTTGTTAGATCCCGATAGGCCCCCGGTGCCGACATGGCGCCTTCAGACAGCGGCGTTGGAGGATCCGGAATTTCGGGCCTCCTTGGGCACTGCGGTTGAAGAGTATTTTGATCTTAATGAGGGCTCCACAAATAGTGAGCTGATAGAATGGGACGCGCATAAGGTGTGTATCAGGGGGCACTGCCTGGGTGCGACCTGGAATATTCGGAAGCAGCTGGCGGGGGCTCTTGCCACCTTGGAATCTCGCCTCCTCTCGTGTGAGGTACGTGGCGAGGGGGGGGGGGGGCACGGACTCGAGTCACCTATCAGAACTCAGGGCGCGACATGCCGACCTCCTTGAGCGGCTCCGTTGCCTTAATTATGCGGCTCACTCGGCCCGGGTACACGCTGAGTCGGACAGGGCAGGGCGACTCCTGGCCTGGCTCATCCGGCAGGAGACGGCCCGTACCCCAGTAGGTGCGATCAAGGGGCCTGCTGGAGTACTGGTCCACATGCAGTGGGAAATCCACCAGGCGTTCACGACACACTACACCGCTCTGTACCGGTCAACGGGACGGAGGCGTGCGTGCGATCTGGATGAGTTCCTGGAAGCGGTGGAATTGCCTGTGGTTCCGGAGGAGCACCATGCGACCCTGGAATGCCCCCCTACAATAGAGGAGATAGGGGACGCTATTTCCTCTTTAGCTTCGGGGAAAGCGCCGGGACCGGACGGACTCCCGGTGGAATACTACAAAACTTACCGTGAGTCCCTGATCCCTAGACTTCACAGTCTCTACTTGGCTGCCCTAGAGGACGGCACATTGCCAGCATCGCTGAAGGAGGCTTATCTGATCTCCCTGCTTAAGCCGGGGCGGGACGCCACTCAGCTGGGGTCCTATCGCCCACTCGCCCTGCTTAACACGGATTATAAAATATTGGCGAAGGTGCTGGCAGAGAGATTGGCGCCGGCGGTGCCTACGCTAGTGCACAGCGATCAAAATGGCTTCGTGCCCAAACGCAGCACTTCGCTTAATTTACGGCGGTTTTTTCGGGTGATGGGGGAGAGCACCCGACAATGGCCCAGGGCGGGTTGTCTGGTCCTGGACCTAGAGAAAGCCTTTGATTGCCTAGAATGGGGATACCTGGTGTCGACGCTGTCGCGGTTCGGATTGTGGCTGGGCTTCCTGCAGCCAGCGGCTCTTCTGTACAAAGGACCTACGGTGCGGGTGCGCACGGGCCCATATGTCTCGGACCCCATCGTAGTCGGTCGGGGCACTAGGCAGGGGTGTCCACTGTCGCCCCTCCTGTTTGCGCTTGCAATGGAGCCGTTGGAGGCGACGCTCCGTGGGGAACTCGCGGATGGCATCCCGCTGGGGGACGCAACTCACCAGGTGTCCCTTTATGCGGATGACCTCCTAGTATATGTCAGGGACGTGTCTTCTATCCCTGCGGGGTTGGACCGCATCCTACACACCTTTGAACAGCTCTCAGGCCTCCGAGTGAATGAAGCCAAATCCTGTCTGTACGCCTTCGGGGACGACGTCCAGGACCCCGGCTACTGCCTTGGTGGAGTGTGGGTACAGTGGCAGCCGGACACCTTTCGCTATCTGGGTGTCCAGATATATTTCGCCACCCGGCGGATTTAGTGGAGGGTAACCTAGGGCGCGCTGTAACCGCGATCCGGGCCCAGATGGCGTTCTGGAGCACGCTTACCCTTTCGGTGACCGGCCGAATAGCGCTTGTTAAAATGGTTGTACTGCCCCGTCTGCTGTACTATTTTGCCAACTTGCCGGTGTACCTACCGGTGTCCTTCGCGCCCCTCACGCGCTCCCTCCGCGACTTTATATGGGGAACGGCGTGCCACAGGGTCGCGCTGCCGAAACTGTGCCTTCCCGTGGGCCAGGGCGGGCTCGGGGTGCCCTGCCTGGAGCATTACTATCTGGCAGCGCAGCTGCAATGGGTGGCCCGCTGGCTGGCTGACAGGTCCCGAGAGGACACGGCGACGGTGGAGAATCCGCCGCTGACATCAACTGAGCTCCTCAGGATTTTTCATCCGACGACGGGAGCACTGAAGCCTGAACCGTTGTTGTTAGTGGTGGCCTGTAAATGCTACCGCAGAAGTCTCCGGCTGACGCGGGCCACGCTCCCATACGCCCCGGCCATCCCACTGGAGGGTTCTCCTTGCGGGCGAGGCACGCTGGGAGCTGCGGAGTTAAGGGATTGGCACGCGGTTGATATTCACACAATGGAGGACCTATACCACGAGGGGGGCCTCTTGTCGTTCGCGACCCTTGCAGAAGAGACGGGGCTGGCGCAGGGCCAGTTTCTCCGTCACCTGGCACTGGTAGAGACACTGGTGGGCCACTGGGGGGGACTTGCGGGTAGAACCGGAGCAGCATTTAGTGCTGCAATATCTCCATGTCATGGGCCGATGGGGACATCTGATCAAATGGTTTGCTGGGGCCTTGCGGATTCATGCGGCGCCGAGTCTGGGGGCACTGCGCGGGGAGGGGGATCTTGCCCGCTCTATGGTGGATAGGGAGTGGGAGGGAGCGCTGAGGGGGCTGAAGAGGGTGCCTCGAAATATGAGATTCCGTCAAATACAGTTTTTTGTCCTACACAGGGCCTACCTCACGCCGGCCACCATTAATAAGTATTTTCACCGCGCGGACGCGTGCTGCCCCCGTTGTGCGGCGGTTGACGCCGACCTGATCCACATGCTGTGGGGCTGCCCAACACTGCAGATATATTGGCAGGCGATACATGGGGAACTCCGCAGGTGTACGGGCCGGGACATTCCATCTGAGTGGCCCACTTACTTGCTACATCTCTTTCACCGAATGCCCCCGGCTAAGGTGGCCTCTCGTTTTCTAGATCTAGGGATAATAGTGGCTCAGCGACTCATCACCAAGCGCTGGAAGGCAGACACTGCGCCGCATGTGCGAGCGTGGCGTAGTTCTTTTATGGTATGGGCGAAGGCAGAGGAGGTGGCACTTCGGCGGGAGGAGACACTGGGCCTTAGAGCGACGCCCATCGCAACCCAGTGGGGGGAGATGAGGCGGACCCTGTTGCAATCGGAGGAGGTGGCCCCTGGGGGGGGGGGCAGCGATGCGCTGTAGGAGCTGCATTAGGCGACGGGCGCTGTTCACCTGGTCGAGATGCCGCGCTGGTGGGTGCGGCTGGCTTAATAGCAAGGATAATGCAAGCCGCAGATTGGATACCAACGCCTGATCCATTTTGGGTGGTGGGGGCCGGGGAGGGTGGAGCCTGATGGGAGAGGGGTCAGTGGAGTGGGGCCGTCTAGACTAGAAGATGTGAGCTGCTGTTGTAAATTGTTTTAGTTGTTAGACTGCTGAAGGGACAGCTACCCAGATACAGAATGGGGAGTATAGCACTGTTGGTATAACTATTTGGGGAAGCACTGAGAATAGCACGCAATTGGCACCGAAGGTGGTGAGCGGATGCTCTCCACTAGGGCTGTGGCCACAACATCACGAATGGAGACGGATTTACTCATGGCCTCACAGGTTATACTTTGGGACACAACTACTTACCGTATATTTACTGTAACGCAACCTGATTACATAAGTTGCACATCGGTACCTCGCTCAATGATTTATGTAACAATGCTATTTGATGAAGTAATGTGTGGTTTTACCTGCAAATTCAATAAATAGATTTCTAAATAAATGACAGACCGTGTTATAATACGCAGCAGGGATGGGGGCTGGGGGCGGACCGGGGGCGCCGTTGCTTATGTGATCACGTTGCGTCTACTATGGTGGGCCTAGATTCCGCCCCTGTGCTAGGGGCGCACCTGGTCAGTGCGGAGGATAAGTGTAATCCATTAGGTGTTGTGGTTGGAGTATCAGAGTCCGTGGGAGCCATCACCTTCCGAAACAGGATTTAAGGGGGAGGGGGGCGTGGGCGGTGGTGGTGGCGTCAAGCATGTCCCTGTGGGTGGCCAGGCTTGGGTGAATTGAAAGAGTAGTTGGGACCATTCCATGGCAAGTGGGTACTTTGTGCCCCCGCGTTTCCTCCTCTCTAATTGCTTCCTCCTCCGCTGCTGCCCATTTCCTCACCGCCCCCGCCCATGCCTCTCTAGATGGCCCTTGGGGGTCTCGCCATTTCATGGCGATGGCCCATTTAGCTAGCAACAATGTGAGGGAAGCAAAGCGGGTGTGGGCTTTGAGCGGCTTAGGTTTGCGGAACAGTCCCAGGGCCACCGCCTCCCAGGAGCGCAGGTCTGGGAGCTTGGTTATCGCAGTGATAGATGTGAGGACTGCCGTCCAATACTGACCCAGTGACGGGCAGCTCCAGAACATATGCTGGAGCCGGGCATCCAGGGATCGGCATCGGGGGCACCAGAAAGGTACATCCAGATAGAAACGTTGCAGGCGTGCAGGGGTCTGGTACGCCCTATGCAAAATATTATATTGGACGTTTTTGAAGCGCGCGTTGAGGGATACCTTTTTGGGGAACTCGAGGGCTTTATCCCATTCTGTATCATGCAATTGTCTCCCGATGTCCTCCTCCCATTGGGATCGAAGGGCGACCAGTGGTTGATTAAGAAGTTGTCTAATAGCCTTGTACAACCAACGAACGAGGTGGCGACCAGAGCCCATGTGGAGGATCGTATGGCTGACCGGGTGAGTCTCCGGCTCCCCTTTGGAGAGGTCCACCTTAGGGCATCTCTAACCCCCTTGATACACGATCTGGGCAAGCTCCAATTCAAAGATCTGGACAAACTTCGCCCACTGCTTTATTGGACTCCCCTTAGGAGCACCCCGGAACTCGCTAACTATGCAGAGGCATTTACAGAAGTAATGCGCATAGACACCAACAAGTGGATTAAATGGATTTTCAATCTCAAGACACTACTGACAACACTTGGCCTTAAGGAATCCTGGGACACTCAAAATCCGCCAAGTAAGGTAGAACTCAAACGGATCTATTGGGACTGGATAGACGCTAGAGTCCTCAATAACCCAAAAATGGGAATGCTTACGGAAGAATTCTTCCAGCATAAACAATCTAGAGGCCTCGAACCTTATTTGGACACAATCCAGATCCCAAGGGATAGGACATTATATACCCAATTCAGATTTGGCTCACTTCCAGTCCGCGAATTTACCGCGAGGTGTCGCCCCCCTCATCAGACCACTGAAGAATGCCCCTCCTGCGGGATCTCAAAATAGAGTGTTGCACTTTTTATGTTTACTTCCCCAGGGTACGCAAGTGTCAGGTCTAGGTGGCTTACGCCAATCTGCAAACAACTAGGCACTCTCGACCATCGAGGTGCCTTACGCATATTAAGATCTGATCCGAGAACCCTCTTTGTTTGCGGAGTCGCCAAGTTCCTGGGCCGAGCCTGGATGATCAGGCACAGGGCTATACGAAGGGCAAGCTGCTCTTGATTTAGAATCCCTGTGAGCATGCATAGCGAAACCAAAGGGGAGGACAAATGTATCTTGAAACGCTATACTCTGTCTCTGATAAGAAACATTAAACATTTCACTTTTAAATATGTTTTATAGATTTTATCACTCTAATCAGAAATGACATTTTCAAACTAGGAGGAAATAGCTGCATATTTCGATTGTTTTAAAATAATTTATTAATTTTAATAGATTGTATTTTTCACCTTTTCATATTGATGAATTGTCTGATGCTTTTATGATATTTATATCGAAATAAAGCTATTTGACTTGATAATTAATATACTCTCTGGGTCCGATCTATCGTTTTACCTTTGGTTGGGACCTTAGCTTTTTTGTTAGATGTTATACTAGAACTTGGGTACAGTTGATCATGAGACGGCGCCTTTTAGAGCATATTAGAATCACTTACAGAGGCATTTAAAGTAAGAGTAGGCACAGAATCTCTCTCGGGGGGTGGTAGAGATATTCATTTGTGATCTATCCTGTTACAAGAGGTGTTACGGGGTGGGGGTGGCAGTGCCAAGGCTCACTGATAATCTCCTCTCCGAGAGCTCAATTTCAGCTTTTACCAATCCTGTAGCTGCTTCTAGCATATGGTCAATGACCGTATGCTTTGCACGAGTACTCAGAGCGGGATCCCCCCCACCCCCTTACTGGCAGCTTTCTTTTAACCATATTGCAGCAGGATTCAGCAAAATGCAGTAGTTCAAGTATCCACCTCGATTTTCAAATAAGCAGCAACAGGTAAAGTCCCAGAGAATCCCTTTGTTAATAGCATAGATCCCACACCCTTCAGCTCTCAAATTGTATTGATGAAATCTAACCCCCAGAAGGCCGATGACAGACGGTGGGGGGGGACGAGCGCAGATGGGTCTGCCCGGGCGCGTACTACACGTATCCTGCGCAGTGGGGCTGCCGTTCCCTTTTTAAAGAGCAGTTCTTTTTTGTGTTGTAATTCTTTATTAAGAAATTAAAGACATATACATAAATACATATAGTGCAATATAATAGACCCACAGTGGTCTAATGGTATTACACATACAATGTAATATAGAGAGATAATAAGAATATCATATAAGAAAGGAAAAGGGGGTAGAGAAGGGGAAAGATAAAAGGTAGAAAGCTAATAATCAGAAAGAAGGGTATTGAGCATGATAAATTTAAGTATCTTAAAAGATCGTAGCTGTGGTTTATTATAATCACAGAATAAGTTAGACAGAATGAGTTGTGATGTGGGCAAATGTATTTAGAGCTACTAAGTTATTATAAGTATAAAATAGTTTGTATGGTATTTATTGGGAGTGATGAAAGATCATAAAAATTAATAAATTAATTAATAACTAAATCAATAGATAATTGGAAAATAGATTAAGTAGATGAGGAGAGATATGATTGAATAAATGGAAAAGTAAATAGATAGGGGAGTTCAAAGACAAGAAATAAAAGTCAAAGTCAAAGCCATCTCTCTACCGGTAATGAGAGATAAAAAGTTAAAGGACAGAAGGGAACAGAATATGAAGGGAAAGGAGGATAGTGGAAGGTAATAGACAAGATTATAAGAGGAAAATATTTAAGAATCTCGGAGAAAAGAAGCCCAAAATAATTTCTTCTTGATCCTGAAGTTTGTATATTATACGCTCATGTGATGCCGTTTGAATCATCACAACCATCAAATCCTCCATAGAGGGAGGGCTAGGTGATTGCCATAATCGTAAGATACAGATGTTGGCTGTAGAGAGTGTAGTATGTAAAAGGCAGCACTGATGACGCGAGATGACAGGTGGACTCCCAGGATCATGCAATAGAATAATAGAAGAGGTAAGAGTAAGTCAAAGAGGAATATTCTCTTTAAGTGTATTTCCTATTTGTGTCCAAAAATATTGTATAGAAGGACATTCACAAAATATAAGGAGAAGGTCGCAGTTAGTACTAGAACATCTTCAAAATTTAGAGTGCAATAGTAATCCTGCTCGTTGTAATTTCGATGGTGTCCAGCAACAGTTATGTAAAGTTTTAAAAAGACAAAATTTCAGACACGCTTCACAAGTGTTTTTATCTAGGGCTTGTAATATGTCCGGCCAGGCATCTTTGTCTATGGTATTATGTATACGTGTTTGCCAATGTTCGTGAAGAGCTTTAAGAAGTAATTGTGAGTATAGGTGATTGGTTAAAGTGCAGTAGAGTCCCGACTTTACCCCCTTATGTCAACCCCAAGTATGGTGATAATCCAATATTGGTGATGTTTCTAATGTCCAGGGAGAAGAACCAAAACATTTCCTCAGGCAATTCTGTATTTGTAGATGTTTTGGAGCTTGATGTAGAGGAAGGTCCGATTCTAAACAAAGGAGATCAAAGGATTTCAATTCACCATTGAGTATAATCTGATCTCACGTCCGTATACCTCTTGAACTCCAATCAGTCCAGTAAAGTGCACGACCATTGATTCTAATACTTTCATTCCCCCATATTGGAGCTTTAGAGGGCAAACGATGGGCAGTCCTTAAATGGCGATGTGCACGCTGCCATGCTTGATATGTAGCTTGAAGTACACGATGCGGTGGGGAAGTTCGAGGCCTACGAGTACTGTATTAGAAGTTACGGTCATCATCACATTCAAGTATTAAGCATTCTGTTGCGACCCATTGCGGAGGATCATTCACACCTGGAAGTAGGTAGTGTCTAATGATGGTAAGCCTAAACCTCCATGGGAACGACGAGCAATTAGTTTAGCAGCAGCTAAATGAGGACGCATAGTTCCCCAAACAAAGATCCATATTTTGGAATCTATATGACGAAGTGTGGTCAGAGGTATTACAATCGGAAGCATTCCTAGTGCATAAGTAAACCGAGATATAGTGACCATTCTTACCGCCTGTATTCTTCCCCACATAGAAAAGCCCAAGAGTGACCATTTTGCAAAGTCTGTTTCCATTTACACAAGAAGAGGCGATAATCAAAAATTCCTAGATATTTTAATTGAGACGATTTCCAGCAAAACAGAAACCCATCAATTGAGCCTTTTGTGGTACCTGGAGAGAGAGGGAGGGCTTCAGTTTTGTCCCAATTGATCTTATACCCAGAAAGGGCTGGAAACTCATGAATAATCTCAAGTAGAGTGGGTAAGGAAGAAAGATCTTTTAAGAGTAAGAAGAATATCATCACCGTATAGGTATAGTTTTGACATTCCTCCCCTTATGGGTATACCCTGAATCTGTGATAATTGACGAATGAATGAAGCAAGGGGTTCCATCCCTAAAAGGAATAAAAGGGGGGATGGGGGCAGCCTTAGGGAGTACTTAAATGTTTGCCATTTCTGTCTACAATAAGTGTAGTCAGCATTGTGTTAACATTCGAGAAGATGGGGAACGGCTCATTGAGGGCTCTATATGCAAATAGGGAAAGAAGAACATGTGAGATTTGTATCACTTGGGAGAGGTTTCTTTAGGGTACTGCTGTTAGAGTGTAGTCACATAATTTAGAGTGAAAACGTCGAGCATGGAGTCTGTTTTAAAAGCAAGGCTAAAAACCGTTGATACATTGTTGACAGTTTGCCATGACCGTGGTCTGATTACACAGTTTAACGTTGTTGTTTTTAAACTTGTAGTGAACCCCTGACGAAGGGCGATGAACAGCCCGAAATGCATTGGGAAATATCACTGAGGTTGTTTGATGTATACGTCGTACTACACAAAGAGGCCTGGATCGGCACATCTGCAGTATTAGAAACTTTAATACATTTTACGTCTCCTGTGTGACAGGTTAAATTAGGATTGAGCAGTATGGAATCATTGATCAACCAACAATAAAAATCATTCAGGGTCTATGACGCCCTAGGTGAGATGCTGGGGTCCCCGCTACATCCCTCTCCTCTGCAGGCCTTATTGGGATACACATCCGGGATATACCTAAGTCGGATCGTCGCTTTGTTACTTGCGCGCTACTACTTGCTAAGCATCGTGTGGCGTGCCGATGGGGGCGGGGGAGACGTCCCAAGTTCAAAGAATGGTTGCGGGATATGCTCACCTGTCAGGAAAATGTCCTTCTGTATGCTGAGTTGCTGCCGCCTGCGTCCCGCCCCCCTGACATTTGGGGACCCCGGACGCGGTACCTCGCTGCACATGAGGATCGGAGATCAGAGATCGGAGATCGCCCCCTGATGCTGCTGAGGGACACTGACTGGAATTATGAGTTGGGTTTGGGTGGGAGGACCGGGTTCCCCATCGGGCCTAAGATCACGTGTAAGATGTCAAGTGGTATGCTGATATTTCTATGTCTCCGTTTGTGAATAAGTGTGCTGTGCTCTGTACTTTGCTGTATAATCTCAAAATAAAGTTAAAAAAAAAAAAAAAACAATAAAAATCATCGAACTTGAAAAACTTGCGATACCTTGGACTTTCTAAAGGCACAAGCTGTGCGTGCGATACAGGAGCGGGACGCCGCTCCAGCTATGTCATACGTTTTCTAGTGAGTGGTTGTTAGGCAAACCACAAATCTGGGCTGCACGCAAAAGTATAAACAATTAAGAAACTTCACAACATAACGACGGAAGAAACTGGTGTGCATTTCGTCACTCTTGGTTGGAATTCTATTCGTTTTGCCTAAATTAACGACATGCTGCACCCATGGATCATCGATAGAACAGTTAATGTCACATGCAAGACGTTGAAACACTGTTTTTAAGATCGGTGTTTTGGAAAACAACACGGACGATTCGGGAGTTGGACTTTTAAATCACGAATGTAAAAAATCGTTTATCGTTTTTTAAGCAAACATGTTTGTATTACAATGCAATGAGTCGTATTTCATAATCCATGTGTGGTTAACATCCGAGGGTGGGCGGGATATTGTATTTTATTTAGTTGAGGTGCCTTGGGTAGTTTCACCAAAGAGTACTGGTCAGCATATTGACTAAACAACAGTGTATACCCATGAGCAGTTTGTGAGAGTTCATTCGGGGATTCGTACTAATGATGTTTTATGAATCAGGTTTATTGGTTGAATCAAGGGGGAGGAGACACGATTCATTAATTGAAAAGGAAGAGGGGTGGGGAGGGAAAGGTTTCCATCTGGGTGAAATGTTAGTTTGGCGGGAAGGAGATTACATGCAGGTATGGGAGTACACTGATCTTGTTTGTAGGTAAAGGGTTGTGTTATCATTCGAGAAGATGGGGGAACGGCTTATTGGGGGCTCTATATGCAAATAGGGAAAGAAGAACATGTGAGGTTCATATCACTTGAGAGAGGTTTCTTTAGGGTACTGCTGTTAGCGTGAAGTCACGTAATTTAGAGGGAAAATGTGGAATACGGGGTCTGTTTTAAAAGCAAGGCTAAAAACCGTTGATACATTGTTGACAGTTTGCAAGCACCGTGGTCCGATTACACAGTTTAACATTGTTGTTTTTAAACTTGTAGTGAACCCCTGACGAAGGGCGATGAAAAGCCCGAAATGCATTGGGAAATACCACTGAGGTTGTTTGATGTATACGTCGTACGTACTACAGAAAGAGGCCTGGATCGCACATCTGCAGTATTAGAAACTTTTTTAATACATTTTACGTCTCCTGTGTGATAGGTTGAATTAAGATTGAGCAGTATGGAATCATTGATCAACCAACAATAAAAATCATTGAACATGAAAAACTTGCCATATCTTTGACTTTCTAAAGGAATAAGCTGGGCGTCCGATACAGGAGCAGGATGCCACTCCAGATATGTGATACAGTTGGAAAATTAACCAGACTGGAGAGAGGAGTTGGCGGAAGCCAGTGGTCTGGATACCTCCCCGGACCTTGGCATACTGTATCCTCCTACCGTGGCTACAGAGGAGGGTGCTTCTTATGCAGTGGTGTTGCGTAGGGCAACCAAGGCCCTCAACCTCGAACTACCTACGGTGGCAGTCAGGACGAATCTCCTGACTGAGGTGCTTCAACCAGCAGTGGCCTCTTCGGAGCCGCTAGTGCCTTTTAATGAAGCCCTTACCGACATCCTTTTGGGCACCTGGTCCAAGCCCAACACAGGGGCTCCTGTTAAAAGGATGATTGCTCAACGCCACCGCCCAGCTCCGGGCAACCCCTCTTTCTTCTCCCAACAGCCCACCGCTGAGAGCTTGATGGTCCAAGCCTCTACGTCCAAGGGTGCATTCCCTAACGCAACACCTGATAGGGAATCCAAAAAGCTGGACCATCTTGGGAAGAAGAGGTTTTCTTCCTCCAGCTTGGGACTACATGGCTGTTGGGCCGTTACTCCCACTCTATGTGGGATACGGTAGTGCAGGTGCTGCCACAGTGCCCGGAGGAGGCCCGGGCCGTGCTCTCCCATGCAGTCGCCGAGGGGAGAGACTCAGCTAAGTGTGCCATTAGATATGGACTGGACACCGCCGACTCGCTAGGTAAGACAATGTCAACGTTGGTAACCCTTCGACGCTACGCCTGGCTGAGGTCAACTGGTTTTTCCGGGGATGTCCAGGCTACCATGTTGGACATGCCTTTTGATGGTCGTCGCCTGTTGGGGAACAAAGCAGACAACGCGCTGGAGCGCTTACAGGACTCCTGGGCTACAGCCAGGTCCTTGAACCTCTCCACTACCCGCCCTGCGCAGTCTGCTTTTCGCCCCTTTCGTGGCTACGGAAGGGGTGCCCCGCCATGTTCCACGCAGAGCCACAGGCCAGCGCAAGCTGTCCAGCCCCTGCATGGCCGGGGACGTGGGACCCACCGTCATGGGTCTGGGGACCAGCGAGCGGGCCAGTCCACCAGCACCCCCTCTGCAGCAGCCTCCAAACCCTCCTAGTCCTACCTTTCAGGGCCACCAATCGCCAGTGGGCAGCAGGATTTGCCATCACCTCCCCCACTGGCCAAACATCACGTCAGACAGGTGGGTTTTGCAGATAGTCCAAAGGGGCTACTGCCTCCCCTTCAAGACTACCTCTCCCCCATCCAGGCCACCTCAGCATCATCGCATGTCAGAGGATCATCTGGCCCTTCTCCAACAGGAAGATACCACTCTCTTGGCCAAGGGAGCCATCAAGCGAGCTCCTGCCCCAGAAGTAGGTCGTGATGGCGGTTGTCGCAGCTCGTCTGCGCAGATCAGGGGTTCCAGTCTTCCCCCATCTCGATGAGTGGCTGTTGAAGGGGGGCTCGCCCCAGGCAGTTGTCTCCCACCTCCAGATTAAAGCAGACCTCCTGCACTCGCTGTGGTTCACTAAAAACGTGCAGAAGTCACACCTGATTCCCTCTCAGAAGCTCCTTTTCATCGGAGCAGTTCTGGACACAACGCAGTTTCGGGCTTATCCTCCCGAGCAGCGAGTCTGGGATATTCGGGCTAGGATTCCGTTTTTTCAGCCTCTATCCCGGGTTTCGGTCAGACTGACCCTGAGGCTGCTGGGCCTCATGGCCTCCTGTATCCTGCTAGTAGATCATGCCAGGTGGCATATGCGGGCTCTGCAGTGGGACCTGTAGTTCCAGCGGGCACAGCATCAGAGGAACCTGTCCAATTGCGTTCAGATCTCGGAGGGCACTGCACAACAACTGCAGTGGTGGCTAATGAACTAGGATTGGGTCAACGGCAGATCCCTCTGCCTTCCCCAACCAGAGTTCACAGTAGTGACGGATGCATCACTTCTGGGGTGGGGCGGACACATGGGAGAGGCAGAGATCAGAGGCCTCTGGTTTCCAGCGGAGTCCGGGCTCCACATCAACCTTCTGGAGCTTTTGGCGATCTGTCTTGCACTAAAAGCATTCCTTCTAACTGTCCGGAGAAGAGTAGTGCAGCTGTTCATGGACAACACCACTGCCATGTGGTACTGCAACAAACAGGGCGGGGTGGGGTTGGGTTGTGGACCCTATGTCAAGTGGACGTCTCTGGACATGGGTAGAACATCAGGGCATATCCCTGGTGGTTCAACAACTGGCAGGTTCTCTGAACACCAGGACAGACGAACTCAGCTGCAGGTGCATGATGGATCACAAATGGAGTCTTCACTCGGAGGTGGTAGAAGGTCTCTTTCAGCAGTGGGGAGAGCCTTGGTTAGATCTATTTGCCACCGAAGAGAACGCGCAATGTCAGCAATTCTGAGTGTTGGAACTTCCAAGGCTGCACCCGCTAGGCAACGCTTTTCGTCGCGGGTGGAGTTTCGGTCTTCTATACGCCTTTCCGCCTATACCACTTCTGCCCAGAGTGCTGAAGAAGATCAAGCGTGACCGGACCCAAGTCATTCTTGTGGCTCCGGATTGGGCACAAAGAGTCTGGTATCCCGAGCTGTTACACATGGCCATCGATCATCCGATCAGACTGCCTCTTCGGGAGGATCTTCTGTCGCGGCAGCAGGGGACGGTCCTCCACCCGAACCTGTCCAGTCTCCACCTCCTTGCGTAGAGATTGAGCAGCGACAGTTGACAGCCTTCGACCTTCCTCCTGAAGTCTGTGATGTTATCTTGGCAGCCAGACATCCCTCCACTAAGACGGTATACGCCTGCAGATGGAACAAATTTGTGGCATGGTGCACAGCAAAGGCTGTGTATCCCCTTTCTGCCCCTCTTTCTGAGGTTCTCTTGTTCCTCCTTTCTTTGGCCCAGCAGGACTCTGCTCTGGGCACTCTAAAGGGCTACCTCTCAGCCATTTCAGCCTTTCTTGGGCTTCTTGATCAGCCTTCTCTTTTCAAGTCCTCTGTTGTAAATCTCTTCCTTAAGGACCTTACTCATCTTTTTCCTCCTGTTCCCTTCGTAATGCCCCAGTGGGACTTGAACTTAGTTCTAACTTATCTTATGTGCTCTCCCTTTGAGCCGCTACATAACTGTCCTCTCAGACTTTTGACTTTAAAGACTGCCTTTCTGGTTGCCATCACCTCTGCTCGCAGGGTGAGTGAGTTCCAAGCTCTTTTTTCAAAACCTCCTTTTCTGGCTGTTCATCCGGACACGGTTGTCCTTCGAACTCTACCTTTTTTTCTTCCCAAAGTGGTTACTTCTTTCCATATTGGTCAAACCATCAGTTTGCCCACCTTCCTTCCGCCTCCTTCTAAGGAGGAAGAGAGGCTCCACCGTCTGGATCCAAAACATGCGCTTTCATTTTATTTGGAAGCAATTCCGGGTGGATGACCAGCTCTTTGTTGGCTACGTGGGTGCCAAAAAAGGTCAGGCCATGCACAAAAGGACCATCTCTAGGTGGGTTGTTTTGTGCATGAAAGCTTGCTGTTCTTTGGTAAAGAAGGAGCCTCCAGTGGGACTGCGCACCCGTTTCACCAGGCCCCCTCAATGACATCTGTCAGGCAGCTACGTGGGCATCTCTGCACACATTCACAAAACATTACTGCCTGGATAGCCAAGTCCGGAGAGATGGCTTCTTTGGCTGTTCTGTTCTCCAGGACTTTCTGGTGTGAACTTAGTTCGCAGACCCACCTCCAGGGTTGGTAATGCTGGGGTATCTATTTTAAGGTAAGGAATCTATAACTAATTGTCTCTTTCAGATTAACAAGTTTCTTACCTTTGGTAACGATATATCAGTAAGAGACATAGATTAATTATAGATTCCTTACCTCTCCACCCATCCTCCCCGTTCTGCAAACTGACTCCAAGGGTTAGGAAAATTCTTTCAGGGCCCTAGTTTTGTGCACCAGTGGTCAGTGTCTTGCATGGCTCTGCGCTTCTGGCGTGGAAAGTTGTGTAAAAGAACTGACGTCAGCATGCGAGGGTGGCGTCTAAGTAGATTCCGCGATGTCATTCCGGCGACCTCTACGCCAACGACGAACGCGAAGTCAACCGACGCCACCTTCGGACGTGCAGGGGTACTGCTGACGAAAAAATTCTCCAGATCCAGTCTGACGCTGGGGGTAATTCTAAGGTAAGGAATCTATAACTAATCTATGTCTCTTACAGATATATTGTTACCGAAGGGAAGTAACTTGTTCTTTAGGTCGAGACTGGGCAGCGCCTGCGCTACTCTGCGAGCAATGCTGTGTTGGAGTATGTACTTGAAGCCCCGCCCACTCTCCACCCATATTTGTCATTGGCTTGTGTCATTGCCCTTCATAAATGCTGGCTTCTAACTCGTTCATAGACTTGTTAGTCCCTCCTTAGTACTGCCTTCTCTTTATTTGTAACCTGCCATGGCGACTGGCCCGTTTACTTGGCTTGTTACACGGTACGGGTTATTTACTCTGTAAGCACTATTTTTTTTTATGAGTTTCTCTTATTGCAGGCATGACTTGCGTGCCTGCAACATTCAGCGCTTTCACTGGGTGCTTTTACAAAAAAAAAGCATTTTTTTGTCAAAATGACAAACAAATGCCTTTTTTTGGTAAAAGCACCACATATCGCACTTTCACTTCAATAGCGGCCATGGCCCTTTCTTTAGGCACGGCTCGTCTAAAGAAAGGGGTGTGGCCTCTATTATTGTGAAAGCGCGGAATGGGATGTTTTTGCAAACAACTAAGTTCAATGCAGTTGGTCTCGCATTTGAGTTTCGTAAATGTGAGAACTGTTGCATTGCAAATGCATGTGTTTTTTGTACCCCGGACACCCATGAAAACGTCTGTGTCTTGTGACTTCTGCAGCGACATTACCCAGCCAAAAGAAGTTTCAGGCTAGCTCGCAAAGCATGTATGCTTTAATGAAACAAACCATGTTGAACTTAATCCTTGCACTGTTTCTAAAAGACTCCCCACCCCTCATACAATATTATGTTGAAACACGCGGGTGTCCCTGAAAAGTATAATAATGGAACAGTTATGAACAACGCCTACCTACAAGACCACTGTGCCCCAGACACCATTTCATGGCATAGGGTTGTGCCAAATGATGAAACTTCCCAAGTTATGAAGTCCACTCTGGGGATTAGGAGGTCTGGTACGGATTTGTTTTTTGTTGTACAACTATTGTCTGGCACGGTTCCTATCACTCTAGCTCTCTAGCAAATGTTCTGGAGGTTTCCAGAAATGTTGGTTTCTGTCCTCTTCGTAGGTGGCAGTGCACCCCCATGTTGTATTTTAAATAGTTCTTCGGACATTTTTGTAAATTAAAAAGTAGGTCAGTGAACTATCTTGTCTAGTCGCTCGTTAGACCAATGCAGCCCTTGCAGCAGTTTAAAAATGACCTCTTAGTCAGAGGTTCGAATCCCAGCAGGTCCACTCAGCCTTTCAACCTAACGCTACAGTAAGTAATTGCCACTAAGATCCCCTGTGGTTTGAACGTGGACTTTACATACATACAGGGACTGCCCTTCTTGATGTATGTAAACCACGCTGCGACACTGTTGAAGAAAAATAACTCGAGAATTTTGGAGTGAACCACAGCTTATGACAAATCTTATAATCACTTTGAAACTAATTTACAGTGTGCTGCAACCTCTGTTTGATATTTTAGTGGGCCCCCAAGGCTTGAGGAGCCCATACCCAACACTTTAGGTAGCGGGTGTTTGTTTGTTTTGACTACCACATTGTTACACCACATCTTCATATTGCCATCATTGTACCTACTTCTCTTCTACAATGCAAATACTCAACGAGGTGTACAGCTAAGTATAATCCCTGCTACCGATGTAATAACAAACGCCTTTTACAGTCAGACACGATTCTATTTTACGTTACTCAGGAGCACTGTACTTTTACTGTAGGCCCTCTTTTCCGGGTTTGGCCTCTTCCGTAGTAACCTGAGACGAGACCTATCACTATCGTCACTGTTTCTGAGCGGCGGTATAGTTATTGAGCAGTTTATGTAATGGCTAATGCTGAAAGGAGCAGAGAGATCACGGAGTGCCCCATACACTGCCATTTCCACTTGCTTGATAGGATTTTGTACTGGTGAATGCCTGCTTGTATAATGAACTCAAAGAAAGGCACAAACAGTATTTATCCACCCTTAGTCACAAATCAGCACCTTCAGCGACAGAGGAATTCAAGTATTCATATTATACAACACATCATCTGGCAGTTCCTATTTAGAAAAAAGTCTCTACTTTCTTTGCTTTTCTTTTTTTATTGCATTTTGCTCTTAAAGAAAGACAGGAGAATAAAAGGAGCTTCTCAATGTAATCCAATTATTGATACATACTCTTATTTTTCCAGGTGCTCCCTTCTTTGGCTTCCAGTGACTTGCTTGTTTAATGTCAGAAAAGGGCACAGGTGGGAGATAGGTGAGATTGGTTCTTTTCGACATACTTTTCCAGACCCGAATAGTTTGTCTTTCTGTGGCCGAGTGCTTAACATACCTCAGCAAGGCGCGCTTTATTCTTGCCAGTTAAACAGCCATCAAATAATGATATGCTATTATTGAACATGTGCATGAATAATTGGTATTCTTGTTACCCTCTTTGGTAGGATGGGAGACCAGGGTCCTGCCCAAGATTAAAACCTTTGAACGTTGGGTTATCCCGCTGTGCAATAAATACATTAATCTATGTGTGTATACTTTTGGCCATGTGTGCTGTAACTTCCTTGCAAGCATAAAAACCGCAGCTTCAGTGAACCTTGAAGTCTTTGTTGTGATGCAAATGGTTTTGCTTCTACTAGAGACGTAAAGAGAATTGTCTTCTTGTTCTTTGCACATCTCCTGCTGGGAGTGCAATTGCACCACTTCTTAGGATGCCACAGTCATGTGGCTCTTTATTTCCGACATCCCTTGTACTGAGTACATCACAATGCTTCCCGGTTTTACCCCTCCAACTTGGTGCTCTAAATTTCTACATACACAATTCCCTGTCCTCATTCTACTTCCTGTAACATAAATGACCGCCATAATTCCTGCCTAACGCTGCAACTAAGGCCATTCAGTGTTGCCGCTTATTGGAACGACTTTCCGCTGCAGCTTAGTTCCCACACTTTCTTGTTACATGTGAACCTTGATTATCATCAAATATAATAATTGCCTTGCTCAGCTAATTGGACGTAACAATCTGTATCTGAAAATTTTTCAACGACAGACAAGGTACCTAACTGCATGGTGCATGCGACTTTCTCTTACACTTTGGTGGACCCACGAATATCATGTAACACCCATTAAGATCACCATTTTTGTCACTAATCATAAAAGCTATTGCTTCCACATTCACTCCCTGGATGGACAAGAGAGCACAGTGAAACTTTTTCCGTTCCAAAATAGGAAAACATAGCTTCTCACAGCAAGCCCCTAGCCAGCATTTGGGTGCCTCGGTGGGTTTTCTGTTACTGTAATAGTTCATCATCATAGGCTTTATTTCGATATAAACAATATCTTTAAAAGCAGTACAGTTAGTACAGAACAATAAGAGAATAAAAGGAGCCAGTACATTAACAAGCAATTCATATTACAAATGACCCCAATAAATTAGATAAAATCATTTAAGAACAAATTAAACAAGATAGGAACGCCTAGATGATCTAATGCGCCAGGCCCAACCCAGGAACTTAGCTATACCACAAGCAAATAGTGGGCGGGGATCATTTTTTAGAACACGTAAGGCCTCCTTAAAATGCCTTGTCCCAAGTTCTCTGCATAGTGGTTTTAACCACCTACTGCGGGGGAGAGCATAGGCCGGACATTCAAAAAACAAGTGTGGGATTGACTATCTTATGCTCACAAAATGGGCACATAGGGATGGTTTGAGCCGAGGCCTTCCACCTAGAGGTAAGTTCCCCTACAGGAAGTAGGCCTATCCTGAATTGAAAGTACAATGCTCTATCACTGCGCTTTATAATGATGTCCAAGTAGGGTTCGCAAAGGGGCATATCTTTTACTAGTAGGAAGTCCAGGGAGGTCCTGCAAAAATTGGAGTTACCAGATCTGCTATCGGCTACCCAATTCCAATATAATTTCTTTAGCACAGGTTTAGGGGGGGCAGTTCTATTAACCCAGGCATTACCAAGGCCCATGTTGAAGAGAAGACGCTTGACTTCCCTCAACCATTGTATCTTAGACCAGCCCGGTGACTCCAACACATCAGTTAGGCCTTCCGCAAAGCAAGACAACTCTGGGACTCTCCAGATTCTTGCCCATAGAAGGAGAGGGCGGAGTAGAGCCTGATCACCAATTGAACTTAACCCCATATCCAAAAGCAGTGGGAGGGTTGGGGTACTATAAGGAAGTCCCATTAAATCTTTCAGAAACTTATTTTCCGAGCGAGTTAGCTGGTCCGCCTTATATGTCCCCCAAAGTTCTGCCCCATATAAAACTGCATTAACGCCCCTTGCCCTGTAGATGTCAAGAATTGTTACAATAGGTTTTAGGGTTGAGGCACGTTGTTCCTTGAGAAGGACACCCAAGACCCTTTTATGAGTCAACAACATCTTTTGTAAATGACATTCCCAACTCATCGAGTCACAGAGGCGGATGCCAAGATAGTCGAACTCAGTAACCCTCTCTAGAGGAACAGCATCTAAAATTGGTGGTTTGACTGTCTTTTTCGGGGGATTGAGAACTAAATACTTAGTTTTCCCAGTATTGATAACTAGCCCCCTTGCATCGCAAAAGGATTTGAACCTAGATAACAGGCTCTGCAGGCCTACAGGGGTCTTGGAGATCAGGAGGGTATCATCTGCAAATAGAAGAGTAGGTATTTTTCTGCCGGCCAGGGATGGTGCATCTGATGGAACTTCCGATAAAAATTCCACCACTCCATTTACATACAAGGAAAACAGAGTGGGGGCTAGAACACACCCCTGGCGTACTCCTCTATTTACAGGTATTCGATTTGTTTTTTGGCCCGGATTACCCCACCTGATCTGGGCAAAGTTGCCGGCATGCAACTTTATCAATAGGCTTAGAAGGTACGGGGGAATGCCCAAATCATTCAGCACACCCCAAAGTTGGTTACGCGGGACCAGGTCAAAGGCAGTCCGCAAATCTATAAAAGCGAGATACAGACTGCCTTTGCCCAGTACAACCACTTTCCAATAGAGCATCAAAAGCCGAAAAGATTGCTCTATCGTCCCCATACCTGATCTAAAACCAGCCTGGAAATCAGAGAGAATGCTTTTTTCCTCCATCCATTGTAGTATCCTACCCAAGATCACTTTGCCTGCCACTTTCTGTGAGGAGTCTAAAAGACTTATGGGGCGATAATTAGCGGGGTCGACCCGACTCCCTTTTTTTAAAATGGGAACAACTTCGGCACCCTTCCATGAGCCTGGAAAAGTTGCCCCACTGAAACTAGCATTCAGTAGGGCAGCAATAAGTTTCCTCCACTCTACTGGGTTGATACGTAATAAGTCCCCTGGCAAACTATCCAGACCTGCCGCTTTATTGGGGACAAGACATGTAATTGCCCCCACCACTTCCTTAACTGTGAACATATGCTCCTCAGTAAGTTCACAGGGTTCTACAGAAAAGCATTCTGTCTGACATGTCCCCGCACTCAGGGCCACAGAGTAAAGCAGGGAAAAGTGGTCAAACCATGCATCCTCTGTTATATTGCATGTAATTAAGGAGTCCACAGGCTTGTCCCTTGCTCTTAGTAAGTCCCAGAAACCCTTGGAGTCCTTCCTTATGCTAGCGGCTTTTAGATCGTGCCAAAACTGGTCCTCCCATGCAATTTTAGCCTCCTTTATAATTCTCCTCTGGTTACCCCTCGCAGCACTAATCAAGGCTCTGTCCTTAGATTTAACCGCCTTGATTAGTTCCCTTTTGGCCTCTCGGCAAACAGGAGTAAACCACCCGACGTTGCCCTTTGTGGCGCCTCTTGAATTACGTCTCTTTCCCACATTGGGGACTAAGAATAAATCGCCTAGTGCATGCGTGATTTGGTCGAACAATAATGAGATCTCCTGTGCACTAGCAGGGGGAGAATCTAGGCGATGGGGAATATTGGACATTATTAACTTTACCTCCTGAATCTTGCACTCCCTGGCAGCAAAATTATTCCATTTTAGGCGCCTACCACAATTTGAGGGGCATACTTCATGGGTAGCTCTCCACATATGCGGGATTCGAGGAGGGGAGTGGCCCAACCAGAAGGGGCACAGGGATAGTGACAATGGATTATGGTCACTGTCAGTAGACGGCAAGACCACCATATCCAACAAATAGGGCCACAAACAGTAGTTCAGCAGAATGTAGTCAATCCGTGAGGAATGCCCTACTCTGTTGAACGTGTGGGCCCCCATTAGGTCTGAGTTGGATCTGCCATTGGTGGCTCTAAGGTTATACTCCATACAAAGTGCATTGAGATCAATAGCACCTTGATTCCATCTCCTAATAGGTGGAAGTTGCAATATTGGAATGCCTCTCCTAGTGTCGTCTTCTCTATTGCCCAGCACATCATCTGCAGCAAGGGGTTCATACGTGCAATTAAAATCCCCGCTAGCAAGATATAGGCATCAGATTTGATACTTCTGAGTTCCTCGTCAATGCCAGTTGAGGATAACATAGAAGAACCCCCCCGTGCTCCTCTAATATAGATATTAAGAATTTCAAGTACTTTCCCTCCGCAAGGGCCTCTAACTATTAGCCTTTGGAGATCAGGAGACTTAGTGGTAATAGATTTGATAGAGTAACGCAAGGAAATATTCACCCAAATTGTCAGCCCTCCCGAAGGACGGCCTTTCCCTCCCTTAGGGCGTATGGCAGGGACAGAATAGGTGGTATAACCCATCTTGTGTTGAGGTTCCAGAGACCAGGTCTCCTGGAATAGACAGATCCCAAACGATTCGATCAAGGCATTCCAATCTGGTATACCCAAATTCCGTCCAAGACCTGCTATATTCCAGCTAACAACCTTCAATGAGACACTGCGTCCCTCTTCCCGCCCTAACTCCATATTACTAACAGGGGGGGGGGGGGGGCTAGCAGTAGTTGGAGTTGTCTCAATGGCCGGCAGCGACAAGGTCTCTATAGTTGTGATAACCTCCTTCAGAACAGCCTTGGTTTGGGAGGATGGGACTAGCGTTTTTGAATATAGCAGAGGTGAATGCAATTGCTCCCTAGGGGTATTTATATTAGCTAGAGTATAAACGGGTGGCCTCGCCAATTCCGCACCAGTCAATTGACTAATGCTTAGTAGCTCCTCTATTCCCTCAGTATATATTTCCCTTGTTGGGCTGGTGGTAAGTCAATAATGTTGGAGGGGCCAATCTCGTGACTGGTATGGAGGCTTGACAGAGAAGCTAGGGTGGAGGAGGGGTCCATAGAACTGTCTGCCGCCTCTCTCCTCCCGCCCATAGAAACCAGCTGTCTTCCCAGACTAGTTTGGGGAATAAAAATAACTAAGATCGTATGTATCAATTTGGCCCCCACCGACGGGTGCACTATACACCCTCTGAGGCCTACTGCAAACATAACTAGCCACTCTTGGGTCGTCGAAATTTACGATAATACAGTCGCCGTTTATGGTTTTTTGCTGAGGACCAATCCAACCAACTCTCCTAACATGTATAATCCGACCCCCCAAGGGTTTAGGCAAAGGCCTATTTTCTTTGAGCCAAAAAAAGAGTCTTATTGTATAGGTCCTCAAAGGTCTCCCGCTTGCCCGGACCAAGCACTGGCACCCCGGTCAAGACAGCTACATAAGGCTGGCAGGCAGGGGGGAGGTTGACATTAGTCGCCCTTCCCTCGCTTAATCCTTCGCTTAACGAATGTGAACCAGCTTTTGCAGGATTTAATTCTTCAGGGTTTAGGATCTTAGGTGGGCTTGAAGCCACAGGCCTAATAGCAGGGGTAGTGGAATTATCTTTGGGAGCAATACCAGAGGCTACGGAGCAAGTCTTCATTTTGCCTGACGTAATATTGGTGGTTTTAGTAGGCTTGGTTTTAACTGCAGATTCAGTTGCCGACAGGCCAGGCTTCCTTCCCACCCTTGCAGTTGTAAAAGTAGGCTGTGGGGCACAAGCAGGCGCCTCGAGTACAACTGCTATGGTGTCTATTGGAGAGACTAAGCTTTGAGGCACTAAAGATGACTCCCTACTAGTATTCCCTCTCCCTTGGCCATCCTCCCTATTTCCCAGCTGTAGTTTAATAAATGATTTTAGCGAGAAAAAATTGTCCAGGGTTACCTGCTCCATTTTGTCCACCCACTGTGAGAGGCCCTCGATTTTGTCCAGCACAGGGAGAAGTAAGGATTTCATCATTTTCTCTAAATTGTTAACAAGTAGGGAATCAGAAGGTGGTTGTGTTAAAGAGTTTCGGAGCGGTACTCCACAACCAGTATTCAATATCCCACCTGAAATACCCATCTCTAAAGCTCCCTGCGGTGGGCAGGAATCTCGCCCCACTTTCGCCCCACCCGACCTGGTGCCAATCCGCCTGGGCCGCTTAAAAACTTTAGCCAGATTGCCTTTTTGCGGGGTGAGCAGCCTTTTCCTTTTAATAGGGGCAGGGTGAATTTCTGTCTGTACCACTAAGGCTGGAACAACATTTGTTTTTGCGTGGGTGGGAAGACTGGCCAAGGGCAAAAGCAAGGGGTCCGCCTCGTTAATAGCTGTATCTATGACCAAGTTAGATTCAGCTTGGAGCACTGCATCTGTCAGCACTTCAAGATCATCTATATTGGCACTCAGGGCAGCCACCCGGGGATGGTCCAGGGGAAAGGGGACAAGGGAAGGGGGCTCCTGGCCACGTTCAGGTGAAGGCACCAATGCTAATGAACCCAGCGATGAGCGTCGACTACTATGAGGCCCTCGCGACAAGCGGCGCTCGGCCATGCCAATTTCCTTGTCAATTACGTTGGCCACACGTGTAATAAAACGATCCATGGTGCCAATCATACTCCCCCCATCACCCTCCCCTCCCCCCCTCAAACTTTTACCGGAGCGAGTTGACATTTGCAATCAAGTACTCTGTCCAGATCAGGTCCCAAGGCACACAGCACAGTCCCACAATTGCCAACAGAAAATGGAATAATAATGTACTTATCCACAGGACTGCAGCTAGATGCAAAGAGGGTGGCCCAACCCGACCTTGTTCGACCTCGGACGGCCACAGACGGCCCGCCCTCTGCCGGGCTCAGCCCGGCGTCGCCCGCGCGCGTCCCGCGACGCGGAGGGAGCCTCGGTAAAAGTAGCGCCTCCGGGCGCGTTCTCCGTCAGAAATGGGCGGAGCCAGGGAGGATGCTGGGGCCTGTAGTTTCCCCCTGCTGCGGCCTTTTCTGTTACTGCATTCAGACCTGCCACAGTGACCAATCAGCAGTCAAGGGCACTAAAAACAAGCATTTGCAATGCAATAGATCTTGCATTATTGAAAGTTTGAGCTATTGGCGTTGCATTATTATTTGCAACGCCAATAGCTCAACCTTTCAGTAATGAGAAACTTATTGCATTGCAAATGCTTGTTATCTTGCTTGTCCGGCTGTGTTGTTGGTTTATTGATTTGCTGTTACGTTCTGTGACTGCTTCGGATTTTTGTTGAGTTGGTGTGTTGTGTTTTTGCATTGTCATTTTTTGTGTTGCATTATTAGGTCTCGCCTGACCCAGCGCATGCGCTGGTCTGGCGAGACTTTTTGAGAGGGCTCCAAAAAGTGCTACCAGGCCAGCCTAGAGCTACAGTGCATGTGCGCGAGCGCCGCGCTTTTCCGCCATTACTTTCACTTTCGCGGCCGCTTTGATGTTTGATCGTGATCACTTTCGCGGCCGCACGGCTGCTTGGCATAGCCAATAGGTCTCGCTTTTGGGACCTTATAAGTATTTAGTTATGCAAGTGTTGCATGGCTAAACACTTATAATGTCCCAAAGGCGAGACCTATTGGCTATGCCAATGCTTGTTAAAGTGTAATGAGTTTGGATTCTGTTAACATTTGATTTACATTCTTTTGTGGTTGTGGTGTTTTATGTTGTGTGCTTTTGTTGTCTGATGTCATATTATGGTGTGCTGTGTAGCTTATTTGCATATTTCAACAAATGTTGCTGCGTTTTCAGCCAAAAGCAGCATATTCCATTAAGGTAACAGAAAAACATCACATTACCACTGTTGGATGTGGTTAACACACCACAAGGCCAACTACTTTGACTTTCCAGGAAGCACATCAGTCTAGAGCCATGGAATAGGCTGTCTTACAATACACTTCCCACGCTCATGGTAATGTGATCAGCCTGAAAAGAACTGGTTGAATTTCAGCACCATTGTTCACACAAGTTGCCACTACCCCACCCAGCCCCTCAATACCAGCCTTCAACAGTGACCCTCAAGTTTCCATAACCACTCTCTCTCACATGCTTTTTTTGTTGTTTTATAGCGCTACTCATACCATTGTGGGGTTTCAAAGCACTTTACATCACACACATTACACAGAGACAATGAATCACACGTGTGTAAATCAGTGTATAAGAAATGTTACATAAGAGAGGACTACAAGGGGTAGGAGTCACATGTCATCCATACTGGTAGGAAGTATAGATTGAGTGCTTGATCTGGAGTAGCAAAAACTCAAAATTTAACGTACCACCATGGTTGGGGGTTGCCTTTACTGATAAGAATTTATTTCTACCCAAATGATTACTTTTTGCAACATTAGGATAATGAAAGACAAGGGAAGAAATCATTAACGCTCTAACCTATACCTTGCAGTTTTCACGCAGCTATATAGATATTATTAAATATCTTATAGGCCATGCTAAAAAGGAATGGGAGTACGACAAATGGGAGAAACTTAAAATCACCTTGGCACGAGGAGATTCGCGATTATTCTGGCGCCTCGTGAACACAGGTTCAGAATTGCAGACCAGCGCAATTGAGCCGAATATTTCTGCTACTATGTGGAAAAACCACTTCAAAGCCTTATACAGTGTACACGAGGATGCCCGACCCAACCCCATTATTTTGGATAGTAATGAGTCAAAAAGCCTCCCATTCACACTAATGGAGGTACAAGATGCAATAGGGAGGTTAGCATCAGGCAAGGCCCCTGGCTTAGATGGTCTGCCCGGAGATTTATTCAAACATGAACCTGCTGTTTGGGCTCCCTATTTATTAACCCTTTTTAACTCTGTTTTAGATGGAATGGAGGTGCCAAAGACATGGTTGGGTGCAGAGATCGTCCCAATATTCAAAAAGGGCTCTCCCCTGCTCCCTTCCAATTACAGACCTATTAGTCTAATCGACGTTCCCCAAAAATTGTTCGGTAGACTGCTATTAAACCGACTTCAGGCCTGGATGGTTGAGCGGGAGATATTGAGCCCATACCAAGCTGGATTTAGAGAGGGGGTCTCCACTATAGACCAGATCTTTCGTTTTAACCTTTTATATTGGAAGACTGCATTAATTGAGGGTGGTACTTTATATACGGTTTTTGTGGATTTAAGAGCGGCGTTCGACTTGGTACCAAGAGATAAATTATGGATAGTTTTAAAAGATCTAGGTGTCCCGGCTGATTTTTTATCAATGTTGATGAGACTCCATCAGGGTAATTTCGCCAAGGTGAGGTGTGGTAGAGGAGGAGCCCTTTCTGATGGTTTTCCCGTAGATACGGGGGTCAGACAGGGCTGCGTCCTTGCACCGACCTTGTTCTGCCTCTTCGTGGACGGGGTCATGGATTTTTTGCAAGGGTTAAGCGATACTGACGCCCCCAGGTTGAATGGCAGCAGGGTCCCGGCTATTATGTTTGCGGACGATACCCTGCTGCTCTCTAAATCCCCCATGGGCCTCCAGCAGGTGTTGGATGGATTTACGAACTTTTGTGAGAGGCGTGGATTGGAAGTCAATGCGACTAAAACTAAGTTCATGATTTTCAATCCACCCCTCTCAACCCGTCCAAACCCTACAATAGGGTCTGTTAGATTAGACCGGGTCTCTACTTTTGAATACCTGGGGGTAACCCTCAATCAATCCATGACCTGGGATTCGCATATAACCAAGGCGAACCTGAAATTTGCGCAGCGAATAGGCGGGTTATGCAGGATGGTATCTGGGTCGACATACAAACCCTTTGGCCCACCTCTCCACATCTATAAAACTCAGGTTAGAGGGGCAATAACATACGGGGGCGAGATATGGGGGCACACAGTGTGCCAAAAAATGCAGATCAACGAGAATAATTTCATTAGACAACTGGCTGCATTACCATCTAGTACCCCACTACTCCCGCTAAGATTCGACCTCGGTCTCAGACCAATCACTGAGGAGTTGGGTCTTAAGCCTCTGACTTTCTGGCGTAGATTATGGAGTTCTCCTGATCTATCCAGTTATAGAGCCGAACTGGCAGAAATTCTGTGCCTTCCCAAACTTACACGAATACCTTGGTTTAAATACATTAAGCATACTTTTGATATGTGGTCAAATCCGGAAAATGCTTGTAGTAGGATCTCTCGTAGCTCTCTGGCAAAGATATACTATGCCCATAAGCTACAGGCTGCAACTGAGTCCCTACGTCAGGAATCATTATCTAATCATTTCCTTGCTATTAAAGACCACTACTCCTTGGAACTTGTCCTTGATGATATAGCTCCTCAACTAACAAGGAAGCTTTATATGCAGTGGCGTTATGGAACTCTCCCTCTGAGGGTACATGTTGCACACTGGTCTAAAACACACTCTATAGTGAATTGCCCAGGATGCTTATCTACGCGAGAAGATGAATTACATATTTTTTTCTGTCCCGCATATAATGCCCCCCGGAAATATTGGCTTATTCCACTCCTTAGGTATCTGGGTTTCAAGAAATACTATCCTGCATACAGAGTTTTAAAGTCAGATTTATCGGCACCAACTGTATTTGCTGTTGCCAAATTTTTAACGGCGATGTGGTTCACCCGTAATCGACTTATTAAACTTAATAGCACTAATTGTTAAATAACTTATGCTCTTTTATGCGACTGTTTTATGGTTTCATCTAATCTTACTTTTTTATGCTAAATGTAAATTTTGTTGTATGTTGTTCTCTTTTATGGTCCATAGTGGCCGAAATAAAGATTATGATGATGATGATGATATTAATTCATAAATTGCAAGGAACAAAAAGGATCTCCCGGACCAAAGCAGTAACCCACTAAACTATTTACAGTACATGCACTTCTGTGATCTGCATGGTACGTATTCTTTGGAGCCGGCATGTTCACCCTCTGCACTACTTTATGATGAGTCAAAACTTATAGTAGACAAAACTCGATCTCTCTCAAGAAGGTCCATTAATCTCCAGAGTTACCGGGACATTTTTATTGTTGCCTGAAAGTTGCTGGAGACAAAGAACACTGCAGCAGGTGCATTTAAATACACAATATATTTGACAACACAGCACCACCTGAAGTCAGGCCAGTATGATGACGTGTTCTGTTTGAGCTCGATGTGGAGATCTGATTCGTATGAAGTGGTTGGCAGTGACGCATGCTCTTCATACCGTCGGCCCACACCCAGGGACCAAGAAACGTTCTCTCTCTCTCTTTTTTCCCGCCTCTCGCTGTATTTCTTATTGATTGGCCTTACGTTTTCTACCCTCGCTATTTTTACCTCTTCACTTTTATTATTTCTCCCCCTTTCTTTATCCCGGTTAAGCTAATAACATCGTTACTTTTCTCGTTCTCTTTATTTCTTCTCTGTTGTTATCCCACGGTCTCCCTTATTGCATTCGTTTCTTTGCGCATCTCCGTGGCTTTTTCCCGCTACATCTTCAGTTGCTCTCTACACAGTGGTACCTCCTATTTTTGACTCTGCTCCGTTGTCCTTTAATATTGACCCGGCTTCTCCCTATCTCGCGCTTGTACTAAACGGTTCTATCGCTTGGTTTGCCGCATCTGTTTGGTATATAATTTTAAAGACACATTGGCGTTTGTACAGCTCCGTATGCATATGAGTATTAACAAGTTACACACGGTTTATTATTGCAGATTTACACGAATATCGTCCTCTCACCCTTAATACATCCCCGTCCTTCAAACAGGCAATCCCCTCGCCCCTAACTCACTTGCACCTATGGAATTCCGTTCACTCCTAACCCAACCCCACCCTCAATCTCCCCCTCTAATGTCCCCAGCTGCCTTTTTTATTTATTTGTTTGCATATTTTATATAGCGCGAACTCGACCCGAAGGTATTGGAGCGCTGTACACGAGGACCGTATTTACAGTACATATTCAGGCACGGGGAGATTAAGTGATTTGCCCAGAATCACAAGATGTGGACGCGACCTCGAGGCTCGAACCCTGGTTTCCTGCACCAAAGTGGAACTCCCATAATCCCCCCTCGTCCTCCATCCACTGTCCCTTCAAGGGCATTTTCCCTTCCCTCTCAGAGCGAGCGGTCTGCCTTTACCTTGTTTCCTCGTCTGTGGAAGGCTCCGGTCCTGCGTTCCGACTGGTGTGGGAGCGGCGCGCGAGTGATGAGGAGCACCGGCACAGCCCGCACTCCGCACCTGCAGGCACCTCCTCCATAACAGACTGGTGCCGACGAGGCCCCTGCTCCACCCCCTGCTCTCCACCCTCTGCGGCCTCTCTCCAGGTGCGGGCTGAGGCTATTAATACTCTTGAATAGTGCATCCCGTGAAAAAAGCCGCCACTGGGTGTCCGTGAGTTCAGATTTGGGTGTACAGGGGCCATGACTGACAGTTCTGGAGTTCCGGCCAAAAGCGGAACGAGTTTCTCACAGTGCCCCTCAGTGGATCATAAAGAGGGTTATGAATACATGCTCACCCAAAGCGTGGCCTCTCTGCAGAGCGCACAGATCAATGGTGTGCGCCAAGTGAAATTGTGATTCTATGTGAAAACGTGTGAAGGAAGCACAGCTGTTAAAGTACTGACAGGGTGTGTTGTGGGTGGAGATGGTAAGGTGAAGGAAGTAGGTGAGGAGAGAGTGAAATGAGGGTGATCAAGAGGAAAGAGATGAGGTTTGAGATATGCATATGGAAAGTTTTACAATGATATTGGGAGAAAAGGGATGTGTTTAACCAAGAGACTGCAGAAGAAAGTGGTGAAAGAAAGAGGATTATGGGAATGACCGAGCATTCCGAAGGCCACTACCCCTTCCACAGGTTGAATTCACAGTTTTATAATTGAAATATTTCCCATTCTAATTACTCACAGCACTTTTTCTGATATAACTCCTTTATCTGATGATACTAACAAGCATTGGCAAAGAGAATAGTTATTTATCTTATTTTAGGCACCTAGCCAATTTTGTGTGATATCTGTGAATGCAATAAAACTCACAGAGAGGCATCCAAATAATGGATGAAAGACACACTATGGGCAGCACTGGATTTTAGGAGCGAGAGGCTGAGTGCCAGGCAGCAATGGTGATGCCTAAACCAGATGCCCGGTAGTGATGCTGGGCGACGGATCCTTTGGTGACTGATCAGCAGCGTGTGTGGATGCTTGGCACGAATGCCCAGCAGAGATGTCAAGTGATCGATTGCCAAGTAATGGTCGAGTAGCATGATATGCGAAGCACATGATTTTGGTTTGCACATTTTATGCCATGCCCATAATTACACAGGCCACACCTTTTGTGAAGGATTACTAGTTACACTTCTTAGGCCACACCCCGTGAGAGACCACCCCCACCCTACTTTTTTCACCCTCCGAGCGCTGACATGGTATGGAAAGGAGGGACTAGGAGAGAGGAAATAAAGAAGCCAGTGAGAGAGAATGGGAGTGAGGGGACTTGTGAAAGGAGTGGCCTTCTAAACAAGCATTTGCAATGCAATAGGTCTTGCATTTGCGAGAGTTTAAGCTATTGGCATTGTAAACGACAATGCCTTTTATTTATCGGTTTTGAAAGCCAACACATAAATAAAAGGCATTGTCATTTACAATGCCAACCGCTCAATCTTTCGCAAATGCGAGACCTATTGCATTGCAAATGCTTGGTATGTGAAGGAGGCAGACAGAGTGACGGAAATATACGCAGGGAACAGTATATGAAAATACAGTGTACAGCAGGAAAGAGGATGACGGAGTTGGGCCTCCCAGGGATTTGTTTTATTTATTTTTTAATGTGTTTTTATATAGTGCGAACTTTACCCGAAGGTGTCAGAGCGCATTACAACAGAACCAGTTACATTACATATGGACTTCAGAGTACATGAAGAACATAAAAGATATCGTGCACACCCTTAACAAACACGCAACACATTTCTCACACGTGCACGAAGCAATGGTTAGTCCTTCACAACCCTAAAAACTGCAGAGGCATTTAGGCAAACTCCAGAAAATTACTTTTTATCTTTACGTCCACTGCTGTCAGTAGTAAAAAAGACGTAGGCTATCCTGCGGTTCTCTTGTTCTATGAACCAAACTAATACACCTGGTCCCTGCTAGAACCCACACAAGTACTTGTACTGTAGTGCACTACCCCTTACACAAATGCACCGCCCTGCCAGCACCATGCCAAGCTCCATAAAAGAATATCTGATCTATACTGTATCCCATCTAATACCATACAACATGGTTTCTACTACAACCCAATCCCTTTCCCTCCACGGTATCAATATCCTGTTTTCTGCACACTCTGTATCTATTAAATACAGTACACTTTTCTAGTGCACTCTTTATCCAGGCGTACCCGTCGTCCCCCCTCCAGCACTTGGTCATCAAGCAGCACCCACTGTGTGCATATGAAGGTGCTTCCGTGGCAGGCAAAAAGCTTGACATTGGTGTCACCGGTGGAGAACGTTTCAAACAGGAATAAACTGCTCCACAGCAACAGCTATTTCAGAGACGGTGCATGTGGCTTCACAGCACCCTAAGACGTGCATTTTTAGGTTGAGCCTTAGCGCAGCGCGCATGCGCTGCTCTAAAGAGAGGGCCTCTTGGAGCTGACCAGGACTTTTCGCACACATGTGCGTGTGTTTTTTTTTCCATTGGTCTATGCGTGTGTCTTTCTGAGAAAGACATCACGCAATTGGTCAAAGGTGTCTGCATGTATCCTCCCATGGCCTAAGGCATGCGGTTACGTGCATGGGCCATCTGTTTGACCATCTGCGTGCTTGTTATCAGGAGCCTTTCTGGCCTCTGGCAAGTTGCCCAAGGCCCCATGTAATTTTCCCAAATCTGCGCAGATGGCTTGCTTTTAGGCGGGGTTCTTAAACTCACGGCGGCATTTCACGTAGCTGCTGACATCCTGCTCAGAGCGTGCTCTTTTCACCGACAGACTAAAAACGCCTCCCACTTCCTTACCAGCATACTGACTGGGCTGACTCCATGCGGCTACCAGTGCACTTCTGGCCGTGTGAATGTCGTCTCTCAAAGACACTTCGCCTTAAGGGGTTCCCGGTCTTTACAAACTGAAATCCACTAGCCGTAATCACGCCTCTCACGAATGTATTATATCCTTTAAATTACGACAAGCAGAAACAGCTACTGACACCCACCAATCAGGTTGGTGAATACATATTCTTTTAAAAGATTAAAAGGGTGGTGACCTTCGAATAGTTGAAGGAACTGTTGCCATGGGATTGGCTGGAGAAACTCCTCTTAGCTGCTTATAGGCTGGGTGATCTCAGAAATTATGCCTCTGTTTAGTATTGGCTGAAAATCAGGTTGTTAGCTGTTCATTGCCCCTTAAATTGTGCATCTTTACTGGTACAGTGTTTTGGTATTTGCATGTCCCCAAGCTCCGGTTAATTGGCGGGCTCCAGGCCCGGAGCGAACCGGACACTCGGTTTTGCCATACCAGTCTCGGTCAGCCAGTATTCACCGCTTGACGCTGTCGGAAGACGCTGCGTGTGCCTTTAATCACAATATGGGTGAGGTTGAGTAAACTAAACTGTTATGGCGGGCTTAGTCTGAGGGGACTCCGCCCAGCAGCATCTTCTGTACCCAATCTGAATGCTGCCAAGAATCCGTCTACTTATAATTGTACAAGTGCGTCATCACCAGCAATCAATTACCGGCCCTGCAGCACGTGATCTCGTTACTGTCAGAAATTAAAAACCGTATGTAGGATACCCTCAACCAAATAGTTGAATTTTATTACCAGCCTCAGATAGAACAATGCAGTATTAAGAAGCAGATGTTGCCGTGCAGGGATTTTCAGAACACCAGTGCCATCCTCTCTTTCTCTAAGCAACAAGGTCATTTGTAGCAATCTACCTCTTGTGGCCATTTGTGTTGACGATGTAAGGCTGAAGCCTACCATTGCCTTAATATAGTACTGGCTGTAGGCAGCAGTTCAGTCCTGTTCTCTTACATTCGGCATGAGAGGTAAATATGGTATATATTTTTTTGTGTCCATGTGAATCATGTGCTCTTCAGTGCAAAGGAAGGTGGTACAAGCAGGGCAAGAAAAACCATATATGCATACTAATAAAATATTTCTCAAAGCGGGTTTAAAGGATTTTCAGTTTTCATTACAAGACCGGAGGCTATCATTATGCATGTGACTTTTAATGCAGCCCCCAAGCAGCCGCATACATCATGAAGCAAAGATTCCATAAAGAACGTTAAGAGTAAATAAAAGGCATGAGACCATAACATTCAGCCTCTTTTAAATGCGGCCCCAAGCAGATAAGTTCTTTTCATTACTTCTCTAGCATGGAATTAACAATGTTTGTTGATGTTATTTGCCTGTTTTGCCATGTCTTACTGACGTTATCACCACTCTAACTTCTGCGCATTTTCTCTGGGCCCTTATCCCCCAGCTTTTTCACTCTTATCTTTCCCGGTCATTGCATCCTCCAATTTACGGAGTTCAATTTCTGACCTTCTCTATTGCTTACTGAGGTCGACTTATGACCTTGTCTATTGCTTATCTTTCACTATCTTCAGTGTTTGCTCCACCCGCCTTTTCTTGCTTTGTTACAAATTTACTAAGCGATATTTCTTTTTCACTTCATTTCCTTACCCCGGTCTCCCCTCGACTCCTCCGTTAGCGCGCTATCCCCCCGGAGCGGAATTGGGGTGTAAATGATCGAAACAGGCTTCCGCGCTGATTCGGTAAATATTTGAGGAATGGTCCTTGGCAACGCACCTCTAACGTCGCTGCATTGCCAAGGAACATTCCTCGTTGTTTCAATGACGCACTACGGCTTAGAAAGGCCTTTCAATGCCCCGTCAAGCGCGCAATACCGCTAACATAGCAACCACCCTAACAACAACTTCCTGTAATCGCGCTCGAGCGCATTTACCGTCCTTGGAGCGTACGATCAGCTGGCAGTTTAGCATAAACCATTTCTAACGCCCAAATCAATATAAATCCATAAAAATAAGAAAAAAGGGGGAAATCTATTCACTATTTAATATAAGATCTATTATCATTTTAATATTAAGAAGAAAAAAAAAAGGAGAACAATTTGATTTATTATCCCTTCTATTTAATCCTGACCTCCTTTATCATGTCTGACCTTGATTCAGATGAGGCAGAGGCTAGCATACCCACCCCTAACCTAAATAATGAGGCTTTTAAAAACATAATCCACGAGGAAAGGAGATCTTGTATGTTGGAAACTATCTAAAGTACTGACATCCAAAAGATCCTTCCAATGCGAAGAGGATGTTAATATTCAAGAACAACATACCCTTCCTAATGATGATCTCGTCAATATAAGGAGAAAAAGACTTTAAAAAAGTAAGAATTTAGATTTTATCCCCAAGAGCACTGGAGGCCCTAGTACCTCCACCTTTATGGGAGGCCACCGCACCTCAAATACTTTGGGTGTCCCTAGCGGCACAACGCATAAAGGTGTCCCTAGCGGCACAATGCATAAAGGTGTCCTCAGCGGCACAAAATATCTGGGTGTCCCCTGTGGCGCAAAATATCGAAGTGCTCAAAATGACGACCTCGATGAGAGAGATGATGATTTTGAAGACGACGATGCCTCGGATTCTCCTGACGAATATATTTTAGACCTGGATGAAGAGGACCATGAGTTCAACTCACAACTCCTGGAGGAAGATCTCACTCACTCATCAAAAGATACCATTCTAGACCCGTTAGGTTAAGAAATGTTCTCCCCTCTTAATATAAAACACCCCAGGAGCTCAGAATGGGTTCCTCAGCATCACGTGAGCAAATTTATAAATAAATGGCTAAGGAACCCACTAGACAGGGATGCTCGCAATCTCTTAAGAGCTGAATGCTCCAGACCCTCCATCGGAGATAAAGCTTGCCAGACTCCAAATCTTGACCCCGAACTCATCAAATACCTTTATAAGCTCGGGAGAGACCCGAGGAAGGGAATGTAGAGATCCCTTAATGGTTGTCAAGATAGAGTCCTGGATATCCTAGGCCCTCTTGCCAGAATTATTGATATAACCGAAGATAGCCACATCAATGGCACCCCCCTAAACACAGAAGTAATTAGAGGTCTTAGCCAGAGAGCTCTCGTGCTACTGGGTAATGCTAACGCCAGCCTCAACTCAGAGAGGAGAAGAGTAGTCCTCACCAAAATTAAGCGATCTAGCCAACAAAGAACCCTCCATCAACCCTAAGGGCTTGCACTTTGGTGAAGACCTGATTAAAACCCTAGGCAAATATGTTTCGACCTTTACGGCTTTAGATAAAGCCCACCAAAATATGAAAATAATTTTTAATGCCAATAACCTTTTCGGGAGGGCCGGGAGACGGGGCCTGTCTTCCGGCCGCTTCAACAGCAGGCCCTACCCTAGAGGAAGAGGATATGGTGGGAGGGAATTCCAACCCTCGAATACCCCTCAATTCTTTCCACAAAGAGGAAGAGGACTTCGCAGCAGAAACTTCAGATCTTGTGGAGCATCCAACGACAACAACACCCAAAGTGAGTACAACTCCTACCTTCCCTCCTCCTCCTTTTTCCCCAAAACTGGGAGGCAGACTCAAACTTTTCTTCCACAATTGGAAATTAATATCCCAAGACCCATGGGTTCTGAATACTGTGAGAGGGTTTATGATAGATTTTACGGAAACTCCTTACCAGTCTTCTTTCCCCAGAGACATTCCTCTTACTTTAGATCAGGAAAAAATAATACAGGAAATCTCCCCTATGCTTCAGAAGGTCACTATTGTAGAAGTTCCACTAGTGATGTTAAGATTTATAAGCTCTCTCTTCCTCGTCAAGAAAAAAGAGAAAGGTTGAAGACCTGTCATAAATTTAAGGGATCTTAACAAATACCTCGTTTCCAGACACTTCAAAATGGAGGGCATTCACCTCCTCAGGGACTTACTCCTAGAAGGAGATTGGCTTGTCAAATTAGATCTGACGGACGCTTACTTTACCATCCCTATGGCCAAAGATCAACAACCATTTCTTCAATTCTTGTGGAAAAACCATCTCTTTCAATTCAAAGCCCTCCCTTTCGGTCTCTCCTCGGCTCCTTGGTGTTTCACCAAAGTCATGAGATCAGTCGCCTTCTTCCTAAGGGCAAAAAGGTATTCGTATGATACTATACCAGGACGATATCCTCATTCTATCTCAAGACCACTCTCAAATCATTCAGGAAATGAAGACCGTTATAGACCTATTAGAAAACCTGGGGTTCCTCATAAACAGAGAAAAGTCAATTCTCTCTCCGTCCAGAAACGTGGAATTCTTGGGATTTACCGTAGATACCATAAAATGCCTTCTTCTACTCCCTCCAAAGAAAATATCAAAAATCAAGAAAGAGATAAGACACATTCTAAGACTACAGGAGTTTTCCTTAAGGGAATTAGCCAGGTTACTAGGCCTCCTTTCATCTTCCATCCAAGCTATTTTTCCAGGTCCCTTAAATTATCGTGCCCTTCAGAGAGTAAAAGCGAGGGCCCTTCGATCTCATCTCACTAGACCAGGAAGGAAGACTAGAACTGAACTGGATGGCTGGAATGGGAAAGCAATTTTTGGTTCAGCACCAGAATTTGTATTAGAATCCGATGCGAGCCTTCATGGCTGGGGAGCTTGCTTCCAAGACCAGAACACTGGCGGAGTCTGGTCTCTGGAAGAATAGTCACACCACAAAAACTTCTTGGAATTGACAGCTGGCCTCTATGCCTTGATGAGTTTCAAACAATCCATTCAGGGCAGATCTGTCATTCTAAAGATGGACAACATGTCCGCAGTTGCGTATATAAATCGCCTAGGTGGAACAAAATCTGTAGACCTCTCGAATCTAGCCAAGACACTTTGGATGTTCTGTCTGGAACACAAAATCTCTCTAAGAGCCGAATATCTCCCAGGAAAAACAAACGTATCTGCAGATTGGAACTCAAGGTTCCTCTTAGCCTACAGCGACTGGAAACTCAATGTCTCTGTATTCAACTCTCTCAACAACTCACGGGGCCCTCTGGGAATAGATCTCTTTGCCAGCAGGTTGACATTCCAACTCCAGAGTTACTACAGTTGGATGCCAGACCCGGGTGCTCTGGCATTGAATGCCTTCCTCCAATCTTGGGAAGGCACTAACGGTTATGCTTTCCCTCCCTTTTCAATGATCCAAAGGGTCCTTCAGAAAGTCAGACAACATCGATGCTCGATTGTCCTGATCACCCCCTTCTGGCATTCTCAGGCTTGATTTCCAACTATCCTGGAAATGACTTACGACCTCCCTTTCCTAATTTCTTCCCTAGTGGATCTTCTTACAGACATAGATGGATGTCATCACCCCATGGTTCAAACAGGGAAGCTCAACCTTCTTGCCTGGAGAGTGTCAGGAGATCCAACGATCTCTCAAGACTTTCGTCAACAGCTTCAACTCTCCTCGGAGAGTCATGGGCCCCCGGCACACACTACCGGTATAACATCATATGGAAATCATGGGTTCGTTGGTGCTTGGAAAGGAATCTGGATTCCGTGGAAGCACCTATTCGTTGACATAGTCAATTTTCTTGTAGAACAATTCGAACGGGGCCTTAGTTATAGATCTATAAATTGATCTGCTATCTCGGCAGGTCATTCCCTCGTTAATGGTAAGACAATTGGTAAAAACGCAATTATTTGCACAGTTCTCAAAAGCATCAGACTCAGAAGACCTCCTAGACCTAGATACCAATCCCTCTGGGATGTCAACTTGATTCTTGATCTTTTTTCAAATTGGCCTAATAATACCCTTCTAAATAGGAAAAACCTTTCTATCAAACTCGCTACTTTACTTTGCCTAATATCCTGTCGTAGAGTTTCGGACATTAAAGCTCTTGAAATCTCGAATAGATCCTACAACATGTTTGGAGTCAATTTTGATCTTTTTAGAAGAACAAAGACTATGTCCGATTCTATTTTTTACCCTCGTTTTGATTCTTGCCCAAAACTTTGTGTCGTTGATTGTATGAAAGAATACGACTGTAGAATGAATTCACTTCGCCCTTTAGGTGTGAATCAGTTACTTATTTCCTTTGTCAAACCTCACAGAGCTATCACCTCTACTTTTATTTCTAGGTGGGTTAAAATTGTTATGAACTTAGCAGGAATTGATCTAAATATGTTCAAAGCTCACTCTATCAGAGGTGCAATGGCCAGTAAGTCATTCTGGTCTGGAGGTAAGTTGGACGATATCCTTAAGGCTGCTGATTGGTCTAATGCTAGAACTTTTGCTCAACATTATTGCAAACCAATTTCTCATGTGTCCGATGTAGTCTTACAAAGCTACCAACATGCATAATGGTAGCCTCCGGTCTTGTAATGAAATTGTGATTCTCCTATTAACATGACTAGAGAATCAATCAATCAATCAGTGACACTTGTAAAGCGCGCTACATACCCGTAGGGTCACAAGGCGCTGGGGGGGGGGGGGGGGCGGGGGGGGAGGGGGGGGTGCCGCTACTGCTCGAACAGCCAGGTCTTCAGCTTCTTCCTGAAGGAGAGGTGGTCTTGGGTCAGGCGCAGGTCGGTCGGGAGGGAGTTCCAGGTCTTGGCGGCCAGGTAGGAGAAGGACCTTCCTCCTGTAGTCGCTCTTCGGATGCGGGGGACGGCGGCGAGGGCGTGGTTGGCTGATCGGAGGTGGCGTTTGGGAGCGTGGAAGTTGACTCGGCTGTTGAGGTAGCTCGGGCCTTGGTCGTGTAGGGCTTTGTGTGCGTGGGTGAGGAGGCGGAAGGTGATTCTTTTGTTGACGGGGAGCCAGTGAAGGTCTCTCAGATGTCCGGAGATGTGGCTGGTTCGTGGGATGTCGAGGATGAGTCTGGCTGAGGCGTTCTGGATCCGCTGGAGTCTCTTCTGGAGCTTGGCGGTGGTACCGGCGTAGAGGGCGTTGCCGTAGTCCAGTCGGCTGGTGACGAGGGCCTGGGTGACGGTCTTCCTGGTCTCGGTGGGGATCCACCAGAAGATCTTCCGTAGCATGCGTAGGATGTTGAAGCACGCCGAGGAGACGTTGTTGACTTGCCTGGTCATGGAGAGGGAGGAGTCCAGGAGGAAGCCCAGGTTGCGTGCATGGTCTGTCGGTTTGGGTGCGGTGCCCAGGGCGGGAGGCCACCAGGAGTCGTCCCAGGCGGAGGGTGAGGAGCCCAGGAGGAGGACCTCCGTCTTGTCCGAGTTCAGTTTCAGGCGGCTGGTCGTCATCCACTCGGCTACCTCTTTCATCCCTTCGTGCAGGTTGGATCTGGCGGCGGCGGGGTCGTTGGTCAGGGAGAGGATCAGTTGGGTGTCGTCGGCGTAGGAGATTATGCTGAGGTTGTGTTTGCGTACGATGGCCGTGAGGGGGCTCATGTAGACGTTGAAGAGGGTGGGGCTCAGAGATGATCCTTGAGGGACGCCGCAGGTGACTTCGGAGGCCTCTGACTTGTACGGTGGTAGGCGGACTCTCTGTGTTCTTCCGTCGAGGAAGGAGATGATCCAGTCCAGCGCCTTGTCCTGGATTCCGATGTTGCTGAGGCGCCGTACTAGGGTGCGGTGGCAGACCGTGTCGAATGCCGCAGAGAGGTCTAGGAGGATGAGGGCCGCTGTTTCTCCATTGTCCATCAGGGCTCGGATGTCATCGGTGGCGGCGATGAGGGCGGTCTCGGTGCTGTGATTGGCTCGGAAGCCGGACTGTGAGGGGTCGAGGGATCCGTTTGTCTCGAGGAAGGCGGCCATCTGCTTGTTGACGGTCTTCTCGATGACTTTGGCTGGAAACGGGAGGAGCGAGATGGGGCGGTAATTCTTGAGGTCGGTGGGGTCCGCTGTAGGTTTCTTTAGTAGGGCGCTGAGTTCGGCGTGCTTCCAGCTCTCAGGGAAGATGGTGGTGTCGAAGGAAGTGTTGATGATGTCTCGCAGGTGGGGTGCGATGACAGCGTCGGCCTTGTTGAAGACGTGGTGAGGGCAGGGGTCGGTCGGTGATCCGGAGTGGATGGAGTTCATCGTGCGGATGGTGTCTTCGGTGCTGATCGGGGTCCAGGCGTGGAGGGTGGTGGTGGGGGGTGGTTGTTCGGTCATGGTGTGCGTTGGTTGGTTGTTGAAGCTGTTATGTATGTCCGCGATCTTGTTGTGGAAGTATGAAGCGAGGGAGTTGCAGAGGTCTTGCGATGGGGTGATGTCGTTGTTTCCTGCGCTGGGGTTGGAAAGCTCTTTCACGATGTTGAAGAGTTCCTTGCAGTTGTGTGCGTTGTTGTCCAACCGGTCTTTGAATGCTGTTTTCTTGGCGGCGCGGATCAGCTGGTGGTGTTTCCGGGTGGCAAGTTTGAAGGAGGTCCTGTTGTCTGGTGTCGGTTCCCTTCTCCAGACTTTCTCGAGGGCTCGGCAGTTCTTCTTGGAGCTCTTGAGTTAGTCGGTGAACCATGGGGCCTTCTTGCTGCCGGGTCTGCTAGGCGGGGTCCTCAGTGGGGCGAGTTCGTCCGCGCAGTTGCTGATCCACTTCGTGAGGTTGTCGGCGGCTTGGCTGGGGTTCGCTGAGCTGGCAGGAGGGTGCTGGTTCAGGGAGGTGGCGAGCTGGTCTGCTGTGATCTTGTTCCAGCTTCTGCGGGCTGCCTGTTGCTGGTGTTGGTGGGTCTTCGTTCTCTTGAAGGTGAAGTGGACGCAGCTGTGGTCCGTCCATTGAAGCTCTGTGGCGTGGCTGAAGTCTATGTCTGTGCTGGATGAGAAGACTGCGTCGAGTGTGTGTCCGGCGAGGTGGGTGGGGGTGGACACCAGTTGCTTGAGTCCCAGGTTGGCGAGGTTGTCGAGCAGGGTGCTGGTGTTGCGGTCGTTGTTGTTCTCCAGATGGAAGTGGAGGTCTCCCAGGAGGATGTAGTCGGCGGAGGGGAGGGCATGCGGGCTGACGAAGTCGGCGATGTCCTCGCTGAATTGTGTGCGTGGTCCAGGGGGTCGGTAGATCAGGGTGCCTCTGAGGGTGGTGTTCGGGTTGGTGTGGATCTGGAAATGCAGGTGTTCGGCGCTGGTCAGGGTGTTGTCGGTGCTGGTCGTGAGACGGATGGTGTTCCTGTGGATGATGGCGATGCCTCCTCCCATCTGGTTGGCGTTTCGGTCCCTCCGGACGACCTTGTAGCCCTCTGGGATAGCGATGGCGATGTCGGGAGCTGAAGAGGCGTTCATCCAGGTCTCCGTGAGGAAGGCGACGTCAGGGGCTGTGGCGTCTAGAAGGTTCCAGAGTTCGATGGCGTGTCTGTGGACGGAGCGGGTGTTGAGCAGGATGCACTTGAGGTGGGTGCTGCTGGTGTTCGACTTGGTGGGTGCTGGTGCGAGGCTGGTCCGGATGCAGGTGAACTTGCAGGCGTGGCAGCTGAAAGGTCCGTGGGTACGTCGTGGAGTGGCTTGATGGCATTCTGGGAGTCGGCCGGTGTTGAGTGCGGTGAGGGTGGCGGCGGAGTACGTCAGGCGGGTCGGTCGGGATCTTCGTTGGCCAGGGGTCCTGGCGCTGGGCGCGGTCCGGTCGCGGACGGGCGCAGACGGGCTTACCTTTGGCGCGCCTTCGGCGCACAATCGGCGCGCCCGCTGCGCGTTCGCACGGTCGCCATATAAGGCGAAGTGCGCGGGTGGGCGGGGCAGCTGGGAGGCGGGAGCGGGGAGGGAACAGAAAGGAAAAAGGGGCGTGGTCAGCGGTGGTGGCGGGAAGCGGGGAGCGGGGAGGGAAGGCGGAGGGCGGCGAGGTAGGCGGGCAGACAGGCAGGAGAACGCAAAGGGCTGAAACTGACTAGGAAAAAATACAGGCACAAAAGTCAGACAAAAGCTGCTAACACGGGAGGAAAATGCAGAAACTGACTAGAAAAAATACAGGCACAAAAGTCAGACAAAAGCTGCTAACACGGGAGGAAAATGCAGTTCAAACAAGCACAAATGCTAGACAAAACAAGCAAAAACAGACGCCAGCGGCGTCAGCCGGCAGCGAGGCAGGCAGCGAGGCAGAGGGCAAGGCGAGGGGGCACACACAGCAGCTGGTGGCCGTGCGGCGCGGGGGTGTCCCACAAGTGGGTCACACTCACCTGCGTCGCACGGTCGCCATATAAGGCCAAGTGCGCGGGTGGGCGGGGCAGCTGGGAGCGGGGAGGGAACAGAAAGGAAAAAGGGGCGTGGTCAGCGGTGGTGGCGGGAAGCGGGGAGCGGGGAGGGAAGGCGGAGGGCGGCGAGGTAGGCGGGCAGACAGGCAGGAGAACGCAAAGGGCTGAAACTGACTAGGAAAAAATACAGGCACAAAAGTCAGACAAAAGCTGCTAACACGGGAGGAAAAATGCAGTTCAAACAAGCACAAATGCTAGACAAAACAAGCACAAAAGTCAGACAAAAGCTGCTAACACGGGAGGAAAATGCAGAAACTGACTAGAAAAAATACAGGCACAAAAGTCAGACAAAAGCTGCTAACACGGGAGGAAAATGCAGTTCAAACAAGCACAAATGCTAGACAAAACAAGCAAAAACAGACGCCAGCGGCGTCAGCCGGCAGCGAGGCAGGCAGCGAGGCAGAGGGCAAGGCGAGGGGGCACACACAGCAGCTGGTGGCCGTGCGGCGCGGGGGTAATGGATTTCATTAAAGACACGGAGACTAACATTATCCCTCCCTCCTCTTATCCCATTAAATCTTATCTCTACAGTATAAGAAATCATACTGATGTGTCATTTATAATGTTCTATACATTTAATTATAGATGAATTTTATTAATGTTTTTTCTCTTTGTATGCTTCTTTTAATCACATTGCTTGCTCACCTAATTTATCCTTTTATTAAACGAGATTGGCTTGCATTTGTTTCTATCTGTTTCAGATAATCTCTCATAACGTCAGGACTCTGACTTCCTATTCTTCATCATCCTTGGTTTCCTGCATTGCCTGATGGTTTATCCAAGATGTTTGCAGCTCTTTAAGGAACTTTAATCCCTTTTCAACACATAAAACATTTCAAGTTTTGGAGGAACTTTATCCTGTTTTACGCCCGATTTAAAAGAGGCTGAATGTTATGGTCTCATGCCTTTTATTTACTCTTAACGTTCTTTGTGGAACCTTTGCGTTATGATGTATGCGGCTGCTTGGGGACTGCATTAAAAGTCATATGCATAATGCTAAGCTCCGTGTCTTTAATGAAATCCAGATTCTCTTAGATTAATAGGAGAATCGCAATTTCCAAGTATCCCATGGTTGCTGGAATTGCCCCTTAAATAGGGAGACCAGGCGTCCCGGATTTGCCGGGACAGTCCTGGTTTTGAACAGCTGTCCTGGCAGATTTTGGCATATTTGGCTCATGTCCCGGTTTTTTGACAGGGTCAACGGAAAACAGTGAGAAACATTTTTTTAGGTGTTCCAAAACAGGGATAGTTAGCAGCCGTCATAAGTAAGCACTTTTATTAACAGGTATGATGCTGGTTTTAAACATTACATTTTATTTATTTTCTTAGTGCTCCTTCTGCGTTTCAATGTTGTTGAGGGCTGTTATTCGTTGCCACTTCATTGGTGTAAAATTGTAGTCCTTCCTCTATTTTTGCGAAATGGACCGGTTTTTGGGTCACAAGCTCTGGTCACCGTAACCTTGAAGTCTTTGAGTGACTGTGGACTTCCCCTGACTTAGTGACAGACAAAACACACTGTTAGTGAATTATTCCTACTCCTGCTGTCTATCTATCTTTCCCAAGAGGCAGGCTAAAGGGCCTGGAAAGCAGGAGTCTGTCCCTGGGGTGCCTTCATCCAGAGGGCAGATCCTGCACTAAACAGCTGTCAGCTATCAACTAATTACCAGTACTCAAAGGAAGCTGAGATTTAGTGGAAAAGCAGAAGCCCCCCGGGGAGGGAGGGTTTATGAAGTGAAGGAAGCTGAAGAGCTTACAGAAAATGAAGACCAGGGCTGGCATGACCCCTTGTGAAGACTTCACAGGGAGAAAACTTTCCCAAAGTAAGATGCATAGAGGTACCTTGATGGGGATGTAAAATGGTAGACAAAAGCAAGAGGACAATTTGGTCATCACAGGAACACCTCTGGAGAAATCGGCAAAAGTGGATCGAATATATCTTATGGTGATCGCACAAGTGATAACTACAGAATGAACACAGGGGTAGGGGAAGGAGGACTGAAGGCATCTTAGAGGAGCAATCCAAATTTTCACCTTCACCACTACATCCTCTTGACCACTACTCCATGCAGAGAGGATCTTGATATTCTAGAAGAAGCTGTAACATTAACTATGACAGTCAATACTCTCTGTGAAGAGGTGGAAAGTTCTACACAGAGAAACTGCATAAGGTGCTAAACAAAGAAGACAAGACTCAAATGAGGCCAAGTAATAGAGCACATAAGTGGATATGGTAATGTAGCTCAGTGGACTAATGTGTCCATTGTACAGATCTCTAGGTAACCAGAATGCCAACAGGCTCTCTCAGCCTTTCTTCCTTTTGAGGTTATTAAAATTAGTGCCATAGAGTTGGATAATACATTACAGCTGTTATCAGCTGCACTATAAATGTGCAGTAATTTTTGTTATTTTAAATGTGAGCAGCATCAGATGCAGGAGTGGCCTAGAGAATCCTAAGAGCAGGAAGAAGATAGCCAGTATGTAGGAGTGGTGCTACCTGCCTTAGGTTAAAACATTTGGCAATGCTAACATAGGAGGAAGACACAAAGAGAATCAGAGGAAGGAAGGAGCTATCATATGCAGAGTGACGTCTATAGATGTACGGCAGGGAGAACTGCCTTGTTGGAAAGCTCAGAAATAGCAAACAGAAGAGATCAAGTTCTGCTCCCAAACACCCTCACCTCAGTCACAGAGCACTCCAAGCTACAATCATTAGTTTTAAAACATGGACCTCACTGACTCAGTTCCAGGCGCAGAACAGTAAGGAGAGGTATACTAGGAGGGCAGTGTTATAGGTGAGCTCTGCAGAAATGTAACTATTGAAAACTGGCGCGATTGGGACACCAATGACAGGAGGTATAGTCAGGCCTCGAAAAATCTCCAAAATGTTACTAGACCTGCAGGTCTAGTGACTTAAATAATCTACTCGACCTAATCATAATGCTCTTGACCCATAAACTGGTTTCAAATTATGTGAACCTGGGCAAGTATTCTAATTCAATGAAACACCATTTTCTTCTTTATCACATATGAGAATACCTTTAAATACAAGAGTTCAGCACGTCTGCTGTACAGAAAACTATTTTGTTTGATTCAATAAACTAAATATTAACTCCATATAGAATACAACTCTAGCCACATAAAGGATACACATGACCAATGACTTGCCTCTTAGTTCATTAACTGTATTGTCATCAGGGCGGGTCAGGAATGTTTCTCAAATCATGTGTAAAAACAATCACTTTTAAAAAATACATCACTAAAGCATAAAGTAGCAGCACACTGTAATTTGCATTCAGCAGAACTTACAGTGAAATGGCCACAGAATTTGTCACTGACATGTGGTTTTAAAACTATATAGAGTGCAATGTTTGGAAATAAAGTGTCTGCAAATATTTGTTATTTGCATATCACCAAGTAAAGTATTGTGATTTACTTTGCTAAACTTGACAAAAACAATTAACTGTAATAAATAAGCGAAAGAAAAATTAAAACCATTTCCCAGGAATAGAAAGGCAACAATTAGTAAAAAGTCAAACTGACATTTGACCTCTGAGCTCAAGCAGTCAGCAAATGTGTCAAGATAAAAACATGATTTAAAGGCGTCTTAATTGCTCATTCACTTTCTGAATTAACAGAACACCTTTCTTCTAGCTTAAGTTTACTCCCCATCAAGGTCGAGAAAGTGCTAAAAATAGCTCGACCTGATAAAATTTCACTTGCAATTGCGAGTGGATTTTTTGAGGCCTGATAGTGCTACTTAAATGTCAGCAGAGCCAGAATGATCCAATGCTATGGTGAGCTCACAAGCCACCTGAAGGATGGGGGAAATCTATGGCACAAAAGACACACGAGTGATGCCACTTTTGGAAGTACACTAAGGGGATCATTTGGGTCCACTTTAATGTTGCAAGAACCATGCAATGCCAAGAAGCACCCTGATCTATAGCCTGAACAAAGTTACCCACTGTCATGATTCACAGCTGGCACTCACCTATGTACAACAGGCAGGCATGGAGACGTGTGCCTCTGAACTTCAGCAGGACCATGAGTCTTTCATAGCAGAAGTGGTCACTCATCAGTGCGTGCAAATTGGGGCGCTGCTTGGTGTAAGGCTTCACATCAGCAACACTTGCAATAAGCAAAACACACAAGTGGAGTCAAGACAAACTACATGTCACCCAGCACCACAGGACTCTCACAAGACTTGCAGTAATGGACTCATGGTGTATGTTCCTCATGTTTCAAAGCATTCCTTGATAGGCAATCAAGGTCTTTTGTTGCTGCAGCCAGAAGCCTAGAGTTTGGAACCCAAGCACTATAGCCTGGAGTTACCAAGAACCTACTGGATAGGAAAGGTATTTTATGTTCCATATAGGTACCCCAATGTAGGCTCAGGTAGTCACCTAACCTTTCACCTATATTCTCCCCTACCATTACACTACATAATGGTTCTTAGTACTGACCTTTTTCCTAGTTACGGTAATGTACGAAGACGACATGGGGTTTTCTCCGAAAAGCTTAAGCCTCATTCATTATGCATAAGGATTCTTGGAATCACAGCAGAACAGCAGGCCTACCATCTCCTGCATAATAACTATGTTTAAGGGTCATTCCTTCCGTCATCCTAGTCCGACATGACACAGCAAGGTATATCCCTGGGGGTACCACTTTGGGTATATATACACCATATCTTGCTGAAGTAGTCATAGGAGAAAAGGACTTCCATGCCGACACACTGACGCGAGACGCTAAGGTTCCTGCACGCAGACACTCCAGCTCGCAGTGGTCGGACATCACTTACGGGGTGTCCATCTCGATACACATACGGGGTCCTCCAGTCTCTCACCTCAGGTAATGGGCCTGACTTTATCCTAGAGGGATTCTTGGCTCTTACACCTACATACGTGCTAGGTACATCTAGTTAGGGTCGAATCGTAGGATTATGCATTTTACTACTGTCATGTATTTTATATACTTGGCTGTATTCATTGTTTTAGCACGATGGTAGAAATCTACCATCCTTTTACTGTGTTAGTGCTGATAATAATTTATATCTGTTACTGTCTAGTGATTCTTTCAGCACACCTATTTTACACTAGAATGATGCAGGTTCAATAAATGCTTATTGAAAAATGTCCTCACCGTTTATTCTGTGCATCACTCTGAGACGAAGTGAGCACAAGTGACTGAGCGAAAAGTAGTACACGGTTTCCACGATCCTGAGGTATCAGGGTTGTCATGTTCGATAGTTGCCAAGAACTAGTCTCTTTTTGGTAACAGGGGTTTCTAGTGGCCCTGTGAGCTAGCTGGTATACAGGCTAACATACCCGGTAGGGGTGTCTAGAATCAGTCCAAACACCAATCCTAAAGTGTATGTTGACTAAACGCGCAGATCTTATATAGGTTTATAGGAAATACAAAAGATCACAGACTTATGGAAGGACACTATAGACATTAGAGTTGGATACTGGAGTCATTCTTACACGGATTGTGAACTTTAACTCTGCACTTATTCTTCCATGAGAAAAACAAGAAGAATCCTCACTTCTACAGACTTTGTTTATATTTCTCTTTGAGTTTCATGTGGTGTTAAGATATAGTCAGTGGGATGAGAACAGACTGCTCATTGTCAGGTGGAAAAATACGATACTAATGTATGTTCAGTAAGTTGTAGATTAAGAACTTGTTACATTGAGAATCGTTTGGATCACAGGCTATATACAAATCACTGAACGCACTTTTCCATACAGAAATGTAAGTTACGGAATAGGTTATTCTTGCATATAACAGCAGTCTAATTGAATTTCACCTATAGAAGTCACAGAGTTTCAACCAGCTACACAGAGCCAGATACCTAGAGATTGGTATAAGGTACATCTTATTACATATTGAGAATAGTAAACTTGCATCAGGCCGATGAAATGTTATTTCTCCATTTGGATATCAATGCTTCTGCAATGCTGATTGAGCCCAGCTATAAGAAAAGGCTGAGTGAAAAGATCCAATGGCTCTTTGCCTCTCTCTCTTTCCCCCTTCCCTTTCCCTGGGTCTACTATTGACCAACAAAACATCCTTTGCGTGGTTAGCAGTGGGTTCAGAAAGTGTGGAGAATAGCATGGTTTCTGCTGGGGTCCAGACTGCTACGTTAGTGAAAAACTGATACCCACTTAGCCCAGCAAAGGTGATGTAGGAACCTCTTCCCGTACTGAAAGGAGTACAAATGTGTAAACTAGGTCTCATGGAGTACCTGTGTACGAGAGTGAAATGTCACAAAAGGTGCACAGGTGAAGTCTGCATGACTGAGGCTTGTAGGGGTTCGATTGGGTGAGCACCCCTTGTGGTCGAGCTTTCCAGGAGATTCTGTGAGTAAGGAAAGGATTGTTAAACAGGGTTGAACCCAAGTGATGTGATTCGTTTCTTCATCCTCTAAAGGGGAACAATAGTATATAGGGAGAGGCCAATAGTTCTTCTGAACAGCCATGCCCGTGGTGAGCGCTTCCATGGCTAAAGAACGGGAACTTTTGGTCCCAGGTGCAGTCAAGTCAGCACTAGGTTGGTCCTGAACCATCATGGGTAATTTCTCAAGTCTACCTAGTCCTGAGCAGTCTCTTCAAAGTAGCAGAGTGCTGAAGATGAGCAGGTGTCTGTGTCCTGTGAGGCAGTTATTGAGAGATGCACGTCAAGACATCACTTTAGGTAAGAAAGCAATTACTGCTTCATGTCCAGGGATAGACCCAGCCTCAGAGGTTGTAAACATCAGGGTGCCATGTTCCTACATCTCAGTTATGGAGCTCAGGCCAGCAAGATTTGTAAGTGTGCCTACACAAGACACAGAAACATAACCTTTTCTTGCCGTCTTGTAATTAGTCTCACTGCTTATCACCCGCACCCCCAGGTGATAGATAACTCTTAAGAAATGATTAGGGAATGTGAAGGTAATCTCAGTCCCAGAAGAAGACGCGACATTAGAGTGATGTAGTGTTTCATGTCCAGCGTGAGTGAAGGTTCTTTTTAAAAAAAAAAAAATTTTTATTAGAGAGAGAGACAAAGAAAACAATGTTCTCTCCCCACTCATTTTATCCCCAGCACTCCACTCCCTCCCCGGCCCATACTTTTATCAATGCATAATTCCAATCCCGTGGTGGTGCATAAGCCTCCAACATGCTTACATAATACAATAAGGAAAGTTAAAGTGCCAGGTGCAAAGGTGCGCAAAGCTATACATCTGTACTTTACATTTCAAATTTTGTTACATAGCAGCATGGGTTCATCAAGTTCATTAGTGCCTTCCACATAACATACCGCCTGGTCTGTCCACTCCGTACCTATCCAATTATTCAAACAATTAAGGAATTTAAAGTGCCTAGTGCGTAACATGCCTATAACCTAGAAATCTATACATTTTATTCCTAAGTTTAAATATATAGCATCATAGTGATTTAAAATACCGACAGAGACATCGGCAAGTGAAGGTTCTTAAAGCGAGTTGTACATGAAAATATTTTCTACTGTTGAATGGGCCCTATGGTCTGATTGCCTTGATGGCCTCACTACTTCTCTTAAATCGAGATACTATGGATTTTCTTCCTGTAGCCACAAGCCAGCTCCTTCAAACCCCACCCCATCCATTTGAGCAAGATGAGGAACAGAACTCGAGCCCTGTTCAGAGTCAATCTTACATAATTCTTCATCTGACAAATGCTTTCAGTTCCTGAGCCAGGAAATCCTGACAAGGCCCTGATAGATCTTGGAATATTTGTTTAGGGCTAGTTATGGGCACCCCTTCTAGGTTCATATTTGCCACTTGCACTATTAATTTAGACACCAGTGTGCCCACACATTTGAATGTATAAGCAGCCCTGCCAAGTACCACGCATCAGGGGTTAGAGTAACACATTTTAGCGCTGGTGTCCGCATCACCGCGCTAAAATGCATTAGTCAAACATTATAGCGCCTCTGAGAACACCCCTCCAATGAGGTGCTTTCACTTCGGAGCTGCATTAATAATCAAGCAGTCAGTGCGGTAAAATTGCCTTCTCTGCCTGCTGCTACCTAGAGCGTACCTCTTACATAACTGTCTCACGGTTATAAAAATCATTGCATTAAATGCGCTCTGTGTGGTTTCCATGGTCTGACAATTAAACCGGCTGCCGGGCTTCAGACAGTGGCAGCTCCTGCGCTAAGGCGGAGGAGCGTCGCCCACTGCTATTCAGCAGTGTAAGAAAAAATTAAAGGATTATAACTCCATGTTATAATAATTTTTTTGTTTTTTGTTGCAGGCGCGGCAGCTTTGGGAAGTGGGGTGAGCGGGGCTGCTCTGCTGAAGGAGCAGGGGAGGGGGAGAGAGAGGAGTGGTTTTCATTCCCTACGTGCGTATGAATGTTTGGCCGGCCCAGGACTCTCCTCATACACCTGGGTTCTCCTCAAGTGCCTGCTTTGGCCAGGCCAGTCCTCAACTTCCACTGAGCTGGAACCTCCTCCTCTGCTAGTAGCCCCTGGCTAGTCACCCATACTCTCTTCACTATACCGCATTTGGCTTTCAAGATTCTCAGCAGTACAACGTTGTAAGCATGAAGGGAAGGGCATGAGACAGCATTGTTTCTGTAGCTTACGGGGAAAATTTCCCCTGACGAAGGGCCGTGTCCCGAAAAGCATTGGGATGGACTCAATTTATGTATACGCAATTTACATTTAAACGTGTGACTACTAAACACGAAGATCGTGATATGAATACAAAAAGAAAATAAAGTATTTTATTCAAGTATCTATAAAACTACAAAAGCGTTTGAATTGATTTATATTACACAAAAGGTGTGCTTGGAGGGGACGTTGTTGTAATCATAGACGCCGCATTCTTCTCCAGTCCAGTAAGGACAATACACACTTCCTCTATGTTGCTATTTTTAACTACAATATGGTGGACTCGATCTTTAACTATTTTCAGGAATTTCGTATATTCCCAGATGTAATTAGTCATTGCATTTCTTAGCTTGCTTTGGACTTTAGAATATGTAGTTATCGAGACAGGAACACAACATGGCTTTAATCTGTTAACACTGACACACTTTAGTTGACCATTCTCCCCAAAGGACTTTAAGGTCAAAGATAACTCCATTTTAAGTTAAATTTGAATAGTCCTGAAGGGGTGTGGCCGGCATCTGAACGTAATGGCCGCCGCCTAGTGAAGCTCCGAGCCTCCACAGACTTCACCACTTATCCGATCACTCATCCGTAGCGGTGAGCGATACTGAACATAAGGCAACGGGATTGGACAACAGCAAGCACCGGTCTATCACGTTTCGGTGCTCGCAGCCCTGTAATTAACCGAGATCGGCCGTCTGCAGCGTTTGTGGCCTGTGCATCGGTCTGGAGCTGGGGCCTCGAGTGATTTACTGGCCCAGGCGCCCGGCGACCCATCCTGCACCTCTCTGGGTGAGACGCGCTTGCATCGGTGGCCTGGAGCGAAGTCCTCGCTGGTGGGCTCTTGTGTGAGGCACCAGGACAGCTAACTGCCGAAGTTCCCGATGGTGCAGTGCACGGCGTAGCCCGATCGCCAGGTTACAGGCCCCCATGGGGGAAGAAGGAGGGAGGCGCCTTGACCTGCCTGGACGGAGGCTCCTGCATGCCTGAAGGAACCGGCCCCATTGAGAGGAACACCCGTTGTGACCCTGCATAGACATCGGTGGCATCAGTGCGTCTGGGCCGTCCTTTACACCCTGCTGCATCACGGGTGCCATTGCGGACCCCGGCGGGTAGCCCTGCACTGCAAGGCCGGACTGCTGTAAGCACCATCCGTGGTGGCGCTCGTTTATGGCACCATAGGGGAGACCAGAACCTGGCGCTGATGGCGCGACTGGACTGCCTTGAGGACGAGTGTGCCCAGTCTGCCATACTTACCGGTGCTGACTTCAGCGCTCCGGACGGCCGTCACAACCTGCCACTCACGCCTGCTGCGTAGGCCTCAACGTGAGCAGTATCCATCTCTACGGTGCCCATACCGCATCTGCAGCTTACTGGTTGAAGACGGCCCCAGCACGTTCATTGAACTCTAGTGCGCACAGCCCTCCCTAGGCAGATCGAAAGGCTGCATGATGTAGCATTCAGGACTCCTCCATATCAAGGCGCAATACTTATCGATGCGACCCCCCCCCCCCCTCCTTGCCACAGCCTATTGGCAGGGGAGCAATAAGGGACCATCTTGGGGGTAGGAAACCCGACAGGCCGCGTGTGCTTCCCATACACACAGGCAGGCGGCGGTGAGTACTACCACCTAAGTTGTCGCAAAGCTAACCGCTCAACTGTTGTTCGGAACCATGGGAGGCAGAGGTCAGCATGTTGTGCACCAGACCAAACTCGACAAATATGCCTGTGCCAAATCGAGCCAGGAACAGCCGGAGCATGCAGCGACTCTCACTGAGGAACACGCAGGAAAAGCGAACGGAGAAGTCACTTTACAAGATATTATGTCAACGCTCTTTAAGGTGCACTCCTCCCTCGAGTCAAGAATAGACACTGTCGCTACAGAATTTATGCTAATTTGAGCGGATTTCTGCAAATTGAGCACCAGAGTGTCATATGTAGAGACAACCACGGCTCGCCTCTCTGAGGACACAGCTGCCCTCAAAAGACAAGCGATGCATCTGGAAACTGAAAACGAAACCATAGCGGCAAAACTAGACGATGTTGAGGGCTGCTCCCGATGTGATAATGTGCGCATTTTGGGCGTGCCAGAGGGAACTGGAGGTCCAGTGGTTGACCTTTTCGTAGAAGACCTAATCAAAAAACACTTGCAGCCCGAGGTCTTTCGCAGTACTTCTCAGTTGAGAGTGCCCACCGAATCCCAGGAGGTCGTCCCAAACCAGATGCGATACCCAGACCTATTTTGGTCTGCATCTTCAACTTCAGGGATCGTGACCTCATTCTGCAGACTGCCAGAATAGCTCCTCTGGTGCAATACGAACACAGTACAATCTTGTTCGTTCCTGACTACACAGCTGCCATAGCTAAACAGAGGCGTACCTTTCTGGCAATCAAGAAAGAACTGTGCGCTCGTGACCTCAAATACTCCATGTTGAGAGTGGTGGCTGACTGGAAGGTGTGGTTCTTCACGTCCCCGGAGGACACCCAAGACTGGCTTGATGGGTGGCGCCAGGTCACCAATCGCGGAAGATCCGGAAGAGACAATGATCAACTGGTAGCAAGTGCACCACAGTCACAGCAACAAGAGGAAGGACTCATACGCGACAGCTCCAATAAAGTCAAGTAACCGACAAACACAATAGAACTTCTCTTAAAGACCGAGCTTCCGACACGGTCTCACGAAATACAAAGCTTTTTAGAGTGACATTTATGTGGAGGCGATAATCACCTGTTCGACGCGTGTGACCCTGACAATATGAGAACGCCGGATCATCATCTATGAATAGTCCCTCAGATGCTCATAGCTTTCAACGCCGTTTGCTGCACTGCCTTCGGATGTAATGCTGGGACTCAGAGACTTGTGATCACCGCTGGAGATCCATGCACGGCCGCAAGCCACACCGCAACAGATATGAAACAGGGGCTAAGGGGGTTCCCGGGGTGGACTCTTCTTCCACAAAGGTATTGAACAATGGGAACTAGGCACTCTGCAAGGTTGGCGAGGCAGATAGTTTTTAAACCGTCAAGCAGCGAGGCAGGGAGGGGGATGGGACCACTGTTTTTCGTTCTCCGTTTTCGTTTGCCTTTTCTTTTTTGTTTCATGTTCAGGTTTATGGTACAACAATTCAATCTCAGTGTGAGACCGCACTTAAACGCCAGGTACAGTGCTTTGACTTTGCCAGTCCTAATGTCACATGTAACCACACACCCTAACCCGACTATTCCCCACTCCACACAGGTCCAGAGCCTGCCATTCATTTCCTGGAATGTGAATGGCCTTGGAGATAAAGTGAAGAGAGGCTTAGTGCTCCAATTTCTTAAACGCAGAGCGCCTGCGGTGGTACTCCTGCAGGAAACCCACCTTGTAGGCACCACTTGTAAGGCCCTCGACAGATGGGGTTTCAAATTAATAGTGCATTCTGAACTCTCCATGGGCTCCCGAGGGGTTGGGATTTTGATTAGTAAACAGTCACCCCCCTCATGATTAAACGTACATATACTGATGATCAGGCTGCTTAGCAGCTGCGGCATGCCAATGGGAGGGGCATTCGCACAACATAGTTACAGCCTATATTCCCCCGCACTTCACTCGGTAGCATTCCCAGCACTTGGCGCATTTCTGCTCCGTCTCCCAGAGGGAGAGCTAATATTTGGAGGTGACTTTAATGCGACCCTTAATGATGATCTTGACCGCGCTCACCCGTGACCACAACACCACTCCCACTCTATCCTAATGGACTTCTTCGAGACAATAGGCCTCGTGGACGTCTGGCAGTCTCACTTCCCACAAGCACGCCAATTCACATATCACTCCGGAGCCGATAACAGTCTTTCTAGAATAGATCATGTTCTGTCGTCAGCAGATAATGTGGGGAGCTTTGTGGAAATATCACACTTACCGCGAGGAATTTCTGATCACTCCCCCATATCAGCCAAATTCACGCAGAACACTTTCACACGTCGTCGCATATTCCCGATCTACCTCAAAAATCCTAAAATTTAGAAAGGCTTGCTCACAGACACAAAACACTATTTTGATGAGAATGTGTCATCGGTCTCATCGCCCCTTACTCTCTGGGAACTGAGGTCTATTCCCCAGCAGTTTCGATGGAACAGGAAGAGGCAGAGTTAGTCCTCAAAGACATCTGCCTCCCTACACTAGCGGAAGACGATTCCAAACTATTAGAGTCTGAGCTCACCACTGGGGAATTAATGTTGGCAATAGGGAACATACAGTCAGGGAAAGCCCTGGGATCAAACGGCATTCCTATTGAACTATTTAAGAAAAGCGCAACTACTCTCACCCCCTAACTATTGGCTATGTACAACTCCAGCATAGACAAAGATGAGCTGCCTAAAGATCAGAGAACTGTAACGATTGTGGCCATACGCAAACCTGGGAAGCCAGCCCGGGACTGAACTTCCTACAGACCCATCTCCCTAATCAACACAGAAGCCAAGATCTTGGCCAAAGTTTTAGCAAATAGACTTACACCCCACCTTGCTACTCAAATTCACCCTGACCAGTCAGGATTCATGCCTGGCAGGAATACAGCCATAAACCTAAGGCGACTCCAGAGTGTACTAGGCCGTAAATACACGATACAGGAAGAAGCCATGATATTGTCCCTAGATGCCTGTATGGCCTTTGATACTGTAGAGTGGCCATTCCTATTTGCAGTCCTCACACGGTTTGGTTTCGGACCTGTATTCTGCTCTTGGGTAAAATTACTTTATATGAAATCTTTTGCGCATGTAGTGGCAAATCTCTACGGAATTCCCGCTCGTGTGAGGCACAAGACAGGGATGCCGGTTATCGCCGCTGCTTTTTGCACTGGTTTTAGAGCCACTCGCGGCATGGACACGACAAGACATGAATACTCGCTGGCTCCGCTGGACGGAAAATTGCGAGGATCGCATATACCTATATGCTGATGATATCCTCCAGTATCTGGCTTCTCTCTCTCCCTAAATATTTGCAAGGCCTATGGAAAGCGATCAGGTTATACCATTAATTGGAGTCAATCCATACTGTATGTCTTGCACGGCCCGCCTCCGAGACTGCTTAAAGGCTGTGCAGTGGAAATAGTAAAGGACTTTGGGGATCCATATCACACCTGACTAGGAGGATATCATTATTATTATTATTATTATTCTGAGTTTTGTATAGCGCCTGGTTACCAGTAGGCATCCCAGCGCTTGCCGGCTAATACCGCTACTGCAAGGATGAGGGGGTTACACAGCAAACAAAAAAGTTTTTAGGAGTTTACGGAACCGGAGGAGACTGGCTTCCGAGCGCAGCTGTAGGGGTAGTGAGTTCCACAGAGAGGCCACATTTATTGAGAATCTTCTGCCACCGGTTCTTGCCTTTTTCACCCTGCCAACCTGAAGGAGATGTTGATGATCAGAGCGGAGAGAACGGGAGGCCTTGTAGGGCTGGACCAATTCCTCCAGAATAGGTGGACCTACCCCATGCAAAACTTTGTGGGCGATACAGAGTGACTTAAATTTCACCCTGTCCCTCACCGGAAGCCAGTGCAATGCCCTCAACGCCGGGCGGGCAGATTGCCGTCTAGGGAGACCCGTCAGGAGCCTGGCAGCCGCGTTCTGCACTTGCTGCATGACATTAAATCTCCTGGAACCCCTGAAGAGATTGTGTAGAGACACCAAAACACTGGCAGGCCCCGCCACTGACACTTCTAGGCAGGGCAGCACTCGTCAAAATGATGGCACTTCCCCGCTTTTTATATGCCCTACAGAACACCCCATTCTTGGTCCCTGCAGCCTATTTCCGGGCCACTGAGTCAGTGGTGACCAAACTTTTATGGAATGGGAAACCGGCCCGAATAGCGATGACCAAACTATTTCGCTCATGGTATGACGGGGGCATAGATAGCATTACCCAACATACAAATGTACTATTGGGCATCCCAGCTGACCGTGATAAACCAGTGGATACATGTCCCGTACACCGATCCGGCCTATCATCTGGACCTACTCACGCTAGGGGTAGAGTGACTTAATTGAGCACTGTACAACACTAACCACCAGAGGGCCTTGATTGGGACTACTAAACATACGGTCTATCTCTGGCACACGGTACACAGAAAGCTCGGTTGGAATAAAAAGATCACACAAACAACACCCCTTTGGGACACCGCCATGTTGGATACATTGCGAAATAGTAAAGGATTCAAACAGTGAGATGACATAGGGATATCGCATGTAGGTGATCGCTGGGCTAAGGGAAAGGTAATTTCATTTGCACAACTCCAAGACCAATACGAGATGGCACCTACAGAACTGTTTCGCTATCACCAGATTCGGCACGCATTAGAGGCAGATATTCTGCCTGACACCGTCCTTCCAGAGGCGTCCCTCTTGGAAGACAGGCTATTGACTGAACACATGCATAAAAAAGCCACGTCCTTGACATATCAGAAGCTTATTAATAATCACCCGAACCACACTCTTTCCCTACGGGAGAAATGGCAAGAAGAGGTAGGAGACATGGATGAGATGGACTGGCAGGAGGCACCAACGTCCCTGAGGGAGGTGGCAATCTCGTCAAAACTACGCTTAGTTCAACTCAAAGTGTTACACTGAATCTACTACACTAGAGTGATGTTATATAAAATGGGGAGGGCAGATAATCAGCTTTGCCTACGACAGTGTGAGGCAACGGGTACATTTCACCATACATTGTGGGAGTGTCCGGAAATTGTAGTTAACTGGGAGGCAGCGATGTCTACAATAACGAATGTTAGTGGGGCCCCGGTACCTCAGGAACCTAGGAGATGTCTTTTGAATATCTGGAAAGCCACATATCTTAACAGTGCAGCACAAAGCTGGGTGACACTAGGTATAACCATAGCTAAAAGGAATATTGCAAAACAATGGTGAGCGCGAACTACTCCCACTGTAAGAGATTGGAGTAAGGATATGGATATGGCGATGGTGGACGGAAGAGCAGTACACATACACAGGGGGTGCCCTAAGAAATAGGAACGGATGTGGGGAGAGTGGAATACCTTCAGAGGTAATATATGCGCATCACCGACCGACAATCTGTCAATGGACAACAGTGATTGAATCACAAACTGTATGATGATTCCAACTGTATAGACTTAATGCCACATTGTATAAGGAAGCATGCAACGATGTAATTACATTGTAAAGTGATTATTGGTCTCACTGTTTTGTAAATCTGATAATGTTTCGTGACCATTCTCAATAAAAAGAATTTTTTCAAAATAATGTGAATAGTCATTTTCAAACTTATGCGACGTATAACCAAGCCTGGTTCTACCAGGTTGGCCGGGCCCTCCCAAACATGACCTTTGGTCCTCCCAATCACACAGCAGAAGAGGCCACATAGAAAGCACCTGTTAAGTGCTTCCTCCAAGTGGAGGGCCAAACCTGGTGATTTTCTTTTCACTTTGTTTACTTTCAGTCAGGGAGCATCAAGGAACCTCTAGAATACATTTTGAAGCGCTTTGTTTCACTAATTCTATTTTACTTATGTACTGATAGGGAGAAAAATATCGCCTGTAGATTATTTTCCCTATTTTTGTACTGGCTGAGACATTAAAATACTGGTCATGCGAGTAAAAAAAGAAAAACAGCCCAGTGGCAACTCTAGCTTATGTCTGAGGCAAACTGCAGTGGGGAGGTGTGTGTTGGGGGATAGGGGACAGTGCTTTACCTCCCAATGGCGCAGCAGGTACAGTAGCACCAGGGTCCAGGGCTATAAATGGCCTTCTGCACCTCATTCATGGCTGGTTCTGTGTGGGGGGGTTCAGAGAGTGTTATGTAGTTTAGTCTGTGTAGAATGCGGGCAGTAATATACTGTAGAATGGGGCGTGCATTATACTATTCAGATAGTGGCAGTTCATGCCTCATTGGATAAGCAGCCATAATGTGCATTTACAATGCCTACTAGAATATGTGGGTCTTTCTGTTCTCTCCCATATACTGAGGTCAAGTAAATAAACGTTTTATCTTCAAGTAAGAAATTGTGTTGGGATGGATTTATTCTCACCAGGATTACAAATGTGCAAATTTCATATCGGCACAGTATACTGCACATTTCCAGGTTATAGTCGGGGCCACTGCAATTATGCAATTTTGCGGCTACGGTGCTTTCCGCATAATTATGGATTTGCCAAGTTTGCCACATAATGCATTATTTGATGAATAATCTGCAGATTGTAAAAATAAAGTTTCTAGCTTAAATTGATAAAAAATACTGCAACACGTGTTACCACACAGTTCAAGGCACTTCACAAAGGCTGAAGGGTCACTTCTTTGTTGCTTCTTGCCATTACTTGGGTGGTAACCTACGCCCAGATAGTGATAACAAGTGTAAAAAAAATGATACAGGAATGAAGTAATACTATCACAAAATGTCTCATTGCACCACATTATTTATCTTTCTTGCTGCATAATTTAGTCAACCGTGCCGCATAATTTGGTCCTCCTTACGGCATAATTTCAGTTTTTCTTTTTATAGTGATCTTACTCTTCATAAGTACGAGCAACAGTACTGATCAAAATTCAGTTCAATAAAGAGCTACTGGTAGCTATGCAATGTGGCATGACATACGCATAGTGGTATTAAGGCTAATAATCCAAACTTACTTCAGAACTAAATAATTTAATTCCACAGGTATCTTTTAAAATTGATATTGCTAAACGTTTGCCACAAAGTATGATTTTCAGATAAATGGATAGTCTCTGCATACATCGCAGCATATACTTTATACAGCTATGTTAAAACCAAATATCTACACTTTTTAAGACAAAATTTCCTCTGTTGTATTCGGTCACATTTCCTAAATATGGTTTGTTAGACCTGGCATCTTTTGGTGTGTTTCCCCAGCCTTTTTGCTTCTGACCTCCTGGTTTTGGTGGTACTCTGGATACTGTTTTTGCTGGTTTGGTGTTTCTGCGCACATTAATACTGCTGATCAGTACTAAAGGGCAAGTGCTCCTACTGTAAATTGTGTTGCTGGATTAGTGTTTCCATGATTGGGATATTTGATTTACTAGTTAGTCCCTATTACTGTGCACTGTGTGTCTCCAGGGCCTGTGAATCAAATGCTACTAGTGGACTTGCAGCACTGGTTGTGCCACCCACACAAGCATAGCTGACAAGGTTTCAGCTTGCCATGTGTGACACTTTCATAATTTCAGTGTAATTATGAGTGACATTTCAACGACTACGAGTGACACTTTCTCACGAGCAAAATCAAGCAAGGAAGATGAGGGAAAGATAAAAAAAAAAAAATCAGAAATTACACCAGCCCTGCTAAGTACAACGAATCAAGGGTTGGACTAACACACCCACCTGCCGCATATTCAGCATACATACCAGTGACATTTTTATATTTATACTCTACTTATTAGTGGTATTTACGTCTATGAGGTGTGACACTTTTAATAAAATTAGAGGAGTTAGAAAGAAAACGTGTACGGGACAAAATAGCAAATCATCACCAAACCCACCATAGGACAGTTTTGGATTTCTAAAGTGGTTGTGCATCAGGTTCTACAGTACTGAAATAACATAAAGAACAAATTTTATTTCATTCATTGCAACAACTAACGGCCCCACCATCATTAACAACCTTAAAAACTCCTTACTGGCTCTCTAGCCCCCTCATCCCCATCACTGAAATTCCTGCCCCAAGGCATCAAAATAAACATGACAGGGACAGGGCAGAGAACCGGAGCCGGGGAAGGCAATAACAGGGTGTCAGAGGAGGAAATAACAGGACCTTAGACAGGGCAATAACAGCATTGGAGGGGGAAATAAGAAGGCATAGAGGGAGCATTAACAGGGAATAGAGCGGGTAATAACACATCAGAGGGGACAATAATTAGGAGGCATTAACTGGACAATAGAGAGGGCAATACTAGCATCAGAGTTGGCAGCAATCAGGCATCAGAGGGAGCATTAACAGGGAGATAGAGCAGGAAATAACGGCATAAGGCAGGACAATAATCGCACATGGAATGTGTTAATAACAGGGCAATAATAAGGAAATCATACTACTTCGAACAGGGCAATAATACTGCACCAGAGAGGGCGTTAAGAGGGCATCGGGGAGGTTAACATGGCATCAGAAAGGACAATTATGAGGCCTCAGAGGTGTCAATAACAGAGCATCAGTGGCAGGAACAACAGCAAATTAGATAAGACAATAATGGGGGCGTCTTAGAGAATAAAAGTGGTGCTCCAGATTGGGTAGTAATAGGGCATCCGAGAGGGCAGAGGAGCGAATCAGAAGGGCTATAATGTCATCAGAGGGGCTAATAAGGCATAAAAGAGGACAATGATAAGGCGTCTGCGAGGGTAACCAGACAGGACAATAATATGGCACCAGCGAGGGCAATAAATAGGTGCCAGACACAATAACTGGGCATCATAGATCATAGAGGGCAATAATAGAGCATCGGGTCAATGGATCATCAGGTCCAGAAATATCATGATACCTACTTGGGCCACGGCCCAGCCGCAGAGGAGTCTTAGTGTTTGTGTGTCCAGAGGCTGCAGATGGGTGGCGCTTCTAGGCAGCACTTCACTCCGGCCTGCTAGGGCTGGCTGTGGCACTGCAGGCAGGCTGAGCTCAGGTGAGGGCGTGATTCCGGGACCATTTGCATCTTAGGACCGGTTTTGGGGTTTCACCCCTCATCAGCCAAGATAGCTTGACTCCAGTGGCATGGAGAGCACGGGACCCATGTCTGGGCATACCCGTCCCACTCGGGGTGACAAATGCAAAAAGAACAATTGATGGACAGAACAATGTCATACATTCCCCCCAGTACAGAGATCTGGGCCTAAATCCATCGATTTTTTGCTCACCATGCCATTCCAGTATGAACCCAGCCATATGCAAATCAGTCTTCACCCTGCACTGATTTGCATATAGCTGGGTCTGAACTGAGGTGGCGAAGTGAGCTAAAGAACGATGATGTATTCAACCAAGATCTGTGACTGGGGGTGAGTGTCTGAAAAGTTTCAGCACTACGTTCATCATCTCCTTGCATTTGCTTTGTTCGCCCTAGGTTGGCAGGGTATTCCCAGACGTTGGTCCCTTGCTCACTTTGCAACTGGATACAAGCTAGCCTGGCTGATGAGGGGTGTTACCCCGAAACCAGTCCCAGGATGCTTGTTTCCAGTTCAGGGAAGGCCTGGCTTGGCAGTTCTGGTTGGACTGTTCCCATGAGGCACAGAGTCAAGACTCATTTGCATATAGCTGGGTCTGAACTGAGGTGGCGAAGTGAGCTAAAAAACGGTGATGGATTTAACCCAGATCTGGGAGTGAGTGTCTGAAAAGTTTCAGCTCTCCGTCCATCATCTCCTAGTGTTTGCATTGTTCACCCTAAGTTGGCAGGGTATGCCTAGACGTGGGTCCTTTGCCACTGGATTCAAGCTAGCCTGGCCGGTCCCAGGATGCTTGTTTCCGGTTCAGGGAAGACCTGGCTTGGCAGTCCAGGCTGGACTGTTCCTATGAGGCACAGGGTCAAGATCGATTTGCATTTAGCTGGGTCTGAACTGAGGGGGCGAAGTGAGCTAAAGAATGATGAAGGATTCAGCCAGCAGATCTGTGACGGGGGCGAGTGTCTGAAAAGTTTCAGCGCTCCGTCAATCATCTCCTTGTGTTTGCTAAGTACAGCCACTTGCTAAGCCCAAACCTTCCCTTTTCTTACATGTAAGGCACATCTCAGTTAGGCCCCTGGGCAGGGAGCACTGTATGTGAAAGGTAGGACATATACTGGTGTGTGTGACATGTCCGATAGTGAAACACAGCCAGTTTCATTTTCACTATTAAAAGGATATCTGCCCCATAGGCTAACATGAGAGTTGCTTTGCAACATCTAACAAACATAACTTTCCATTTGGACAAGATAAACAAATGGAGTTTGGGCATCCTGAACTCAGAATTTAAAGATAAGTCTTTTAGCAAAGATGATTTTTATAGTATGTGTTTGAAAATTCCACTTTTAGAAAGTGGGCATTTACTTTCTTAACCATCCAGTGAGCCTCTGCCTTTTGTGTATTCCCTGTGTGGGTTTCGAGGAGCAGGGGATGTGCACTCACACTAGACAAACACAAGGGTGTGTCCTGCCTTTCCTGGGTGACTCATAGACAGGCTGAATAGACCTGACTTCATTTATAGTGGGAGGAGTTGTCACTTGCACCCGAGTAGACTGTGACAGCCTTCCACAAAGCCGTCTCGCTCTCCTGAAGTGGACCTGGCCTGAGCCAGGCAGAACTGGTTAATGTATGCCAGTGGAACTTTGTTTGTACCAACTTCAAAGAGAAATGTGGAATAAATATTGGGGCCCTGAACCTAGAATTTTAGAACTTTTTTGGATCGAGGAACCTGCCAAGAAGAAGAGCTTGAGAAGGTGTGAGGAGAGACTACCACTTTGCTGTGTGCTTTGCTGTGTTGGCCTGCAGCAGCTGCTTCTATCTTGGGCGGAGAAAGGACTGGACAAACTTTCTGCAACTTCTTTCTGAGTGTCTCCAAGGGCTTAAAGTAGAGCTTGCCCCCAAAGACTTCAAGAGCCTCTGGGTACCAGCTTCTGGAACTGGCTGTCTCAGTTGCCAAAGAGTAAAAATCAACAAAACACTGTCCCGGCATCGCTGCCGGCTCCATGACCTGAAGGCACCGCAAAGGGCAGCGCTGCACTTCACACCGCAACCCTGGTCTAACCGACGACGACTTACGCCGCCACCGAGCCGCTGCCTGCAACCGCGACCTGTGGGCTCTTCACCGCCTCACTTCACACCGCCGGCCTAGTATCCCCTGTGACACCATTACCAACGTTGCTGCCTGCATCGTGACCCGAGGACACAGCTCGTGGAGAAAACGGAGCACCGTCCCGCTTCACACCACAGCCCTGGTCTCACTGACGCCACTGCTCCAGGCTGACCTCAAGGCTACTGCCTACATCGTGGTTTGGGGCACCGCTCATAAGTTACAAGACGCACCGGCCCGTCCCACACCGCAGCCTTGGCCAGCCGACACCATCAACTTCAGTTCGTCAGCCTACGACAGTGCCGCAGCAACGACGACAACACTGCCTGCACCATGACCTGCCACCAGCGCGACCAGCGCCGCCCCACTTTGCACTGCAGCCCTGGTCTCACCGGCGCTATCACCGAGCCGCTGCCTGCACGCCACCTGAGGGCACTGCACGCCACACCGCAGCCTCAACACCGGCGCCCCGGCATTCAAGCGCACAGAGTTCGATCTGCAACGCATGTGACTTCAAAGGCCTGACGACTCCTGCACCGACCCCCAGAACCAACCCCTGCCAACACCGGCTCTTCAGAGCTCATCGCAAGGTCCCCGATGCCCTGCATTTCTAAAAGGTACAGTTGGCGGGTCTTCACAACACCGTAGCTGGTCCGCAATGCCGCGGTTAGCCAGAACTGTTGGATTTGTTTGTTCACGAAACTGCGATAGCCCCGGACGGAGCGATCAACTTCAAGGAGCTGTTTTTAAAGTCTACCTTTGCTTTATGAGTAGTATAAATAACTGCATGTTGGAATTTAATCGGTTTGGTCTTGTTTATACAGATAAATATTGGCTATTTTTCTAAAACTGGTGGGGGTCATTTTGTAGCGTTTTCACTGCATTACTGTTGGTTATGTGCAAATGCATTACACACTGCCTCTGACATAAGCCTGACTGCTCGTGCCAAGCTACCAAGGGGGTGAGCCGGGGTTATTTTCAAAGTGTAACTCCCTTACTCTGACTAGGAAGAAGGGTCCCTACTTGGACAGGGTAACAACCTGTCAACTAGAGATCCCCATTTCTAACAGTGTTTGGTTACTTTTTACATTTCAGTGCATAGCACTAGGGTTGATAAGGTTTGCTGTTACAGCGAGAGGTCGCACAACTGACGAATCATGCACAGAAGCTACAGAGTATGTGGTCCTTCAGGCCTTCATCACATACAGAATCAGAAAATACCTGCTGTCTGCCTGCATCAAATAAGTTATTGTGTAATTTTATCAATATCATTTTGCACAGCCATTCAGTGTTTAATGAATGCAAAACACATCACATACACTCTCACCACATGCATAAACACCATGTTTATACCCATACACAACACATAAGCACACTCACACCAGGCTCAAACGAACGCTGAACACAAATACCTACACCAGAATGGCCATGTCACAGACATGCTCAAGAACACCACAGGCACTCACACTACACGTGTAAATATGTAGATCCCATATACTAGAGTCAGACAAGCACAAACATTCACTATTTGCAAGCAGTAAAAAATTGCAAGCCCCACAAGCTCTCAGTGCTCATCTCCCCTTAGCTGAATCTACCTAGAATGTATATATCACAATGACCAATGAATGAAGTCCTGAAATTAAACAATGAGCGGACTGAAGTTGTGATCTTTGAGGTGAGCTCTTCTCTGTGTGACGACACTCGCCAGCAGATCTAGGACCTACTCCCACTTCTATGCCAAGAATCTCAAGATCGTCACCAAATGCAAACTCAACATGACAGCCCAAGTCAGTGCTGTCACAACCTCATGCTTCCACACCCTAAAGACACATATCTGACCTCACCAAAAGAAGCTACATTGGTGCAGATGTTGTCACCATGTGTAATCTAGTGCATGATTATGCTGAAGCTTTTTCAGTACTTCGTGAAATGTATGCATCAGCAGTTGTTACAGGGATTGCAACTGTAGCCTTTAAGAACTCATTTTCAACACTATCTCCTGTCCTCACATCTTTAATGGGCATAAGTAGGACCCTGCTACAATGAATGAGCTGTCCTCAGGACAACCGGGAAGCCGTGCCTGCCCTGGGAGCAGGGCTTTTAATGAAATACGGAATTACTGTTTATAAATATAGGAATCAAGTGTTTCACTATGCAGTAATTTAGCACCAAGTGGGGCAATTTCTGATATTTATCTTCACAGGGATTTTTTTGCATGGTTTAAATCACAATTAAGTTTTGCACAGTGTCACACATGAAGCATGGAATGTCACACATAAACACTAGTAATGTTACACTTTAACAATCTGAAACTTGGCAGCTATGCATAAGAGGTAGTATGTGTTGCACTGTAAGACACAAGGGGCTACTGTGACCTACTTCTAGAACTGGACCTACCTCTAGAACTGGACCTACCTCTAGAACTGGACTGGACGCTGCACAACTTGCACCTGGGTCATACATGCCAACCCTCCCGATTCAGGTAGGAGACTACCGATTTCAAGGCTGGTCTCCCGCCGCCCGATTCCTGCATTCAGAAACCTGAGTCAGATTGCCGAAGGCGGGTTTGGGGGGCAGCCGAGCACCGCGAGGTCTGCCCTCCGGGCAGATTGGGAGGGGGTGGGGCCAGCCAGGAGCGGCCATTTTGTGGCCTTTGGGCTACATTGGGGATAGCTCAATTGTAGCCCAAAATGTAGAAAGGAGCCCAATGAATTTAAGGGGTTGTCGCACTGTCCCAGCCACCATTTTAGGATTGGTGACCTGGGAGCTGGGAGCGTTGTAGTGTAGGTTTTTGTCAGTTAGGCCTAGTCTGGTTCTGCGGTGTGGTTTTTCCCATCATTTCAGCTGTACTTCGTGGGAGTGCTTTAGCGGGAGCATGGCGGCTGAGGTCTATAGGGTGCTGGAGGCAATCCGCCTCCTCAGCGAAGCCGGCCGGATGGATCTGCTCTTGCCAGGCCCGTCAGGGGTATCGCGCCCGGTGAGGCGCGCGTCCGCGGTGGTGGCGGCCGCCGTGGCGGCCTGCTTGCCCCCCCCGCAAAACGTCGAAAAAGAAAGTGAGCTCACAGGGCCGCGCGGATGTTAGGAGTGCGGCCCTGGGGTTGTGACAGGCAGAGCGGGGGGCCGCGAGGAAGAGGAGGCCCGGTTTGTAGGCGGAGGGGAGCGCGTCTCCCCGCCAGGGCAGCAGGGGAGAGCCGGCCGCTCCAGGTTGCACGGAGCGGCCGCGAGTGGCAAAGGGGGAGAATTGGAGCTTGAGGAAGGGTGTGGGGAGGCCCGGGCCCTCACGGCTGGGCCTCGGCGAGGCAGACAGGAGATGCGGAGGGGGAGGGAGGCGAGCCCCTCCCCAGCCCGCATGCAGGACGAGAGGGGGCGCCCTTGTTGTGAGCAGCAGGGTGAACATGGCGAGGCAGGCCACAGGTGCAGGGAGGGTGTGGGGCTGCAAAAGGGGGGTCTGCAGGGCAGGGGGGCTGAGGCCCCGGGTTATAGTCAAGGTAGGGGGATGTGGAAGGGGAGGGAGGAGGGCCCGGAGTAAGCAATGGGGGGTCACTTAGGGGTGGCCTGGAGGGAGGCACTTTTCAGGAGCTCGAAGGGGCCGGAGGGAGCAGGGCCTGGCGCGCAGGTGTGGGCGACATGTCCCCGCTGTTGTTGGAATCGAAGGGGAGCGAGAGGGACTGGGAGGGGTTGGATGTCTTTGATTTGTAGGCGGAGGGGGTCAAGGATGCCCACGGGGAGGGGAGGTCGGCGGAGAGCCAGGGGTGGGTGGTATCCCCTTCCCCAGAGGACAGGGGGTTGGGGGTGCGGCGGACAGTGGGAGGGAGGGGTTGAGGGATCCCGGGGGAGGGGGGGGGGAGGTCGGGGAGGGGGTTGGTCTGGAGCGAGGAGGAGGGGGACGGGGAGAACGTGGGGGACGGGGTCGACCTTAGGGTGGTAGGTAAGGCGTGGGCGGCTAGGACGTTGGGTGTAGGGGTGAGGCAGAGGGGGATAGGTAGGGGGAGAAGAGTGGGGACCAGCACACCAGACCCTATGTTTATGTTGCAGGCGGCGGACCGACGCGGGGCACCAGACTTGGCAGGGTTGGGAGCGGCCCACTGGCGCCAAGGAGAAGGGAGGGCTGAGCCTCGGATGGCGTGCTCGGTACCGGCGAGGGATCCCGTCGAGGCCGGCAGAAGTAGGCCCACAGCAGGCTCGCCGGCCCCAACACCCACAACGGCCCGGGGAGCACCTTCGGAGGGGGAACGTCAAGAAAGTTGATTTGCGTGTGTGGCAGAGGGTGCAGTCGGCGCCGCCGGCCGTGAGGGCTGTCTGTTCCCAGGATGAGGAGTTGATGTATGATGAGGATAGTATGGAGGAGGGAGAGTTGAGATAAGGAGGGGGGGGGGGGAGGGCGAGTAACGCTGTGCGTAGTGTATTGCAGGTGTCACAACGCCAGGCGGAGCCCATGGGTCGGACATCGCGCTGGGAGGACAGGGTGGCCCCTCCGGGGGGAAGACCGTATGAACGGCGAGCGGAATCTCTAGCTCCAGGTAAACAGTGGCCAGTGCGGCCACTTTTCTGGTGTCGGTGGGGGGGGGGGGGGGGTGAGAGTGGGGGGGCAGGTTACGGAAAGGTACATATGTGATGGATGTTGGGGTAGGGACAGAAGACAAGGACACGGGGGCACCGGAGGGCGCAGGTAAGGCGCCCGGGGGGGGGGGGGGGAAAGGATGGCCCTGGGGTCTGCGGACAAGGAGTCGGAGGGGGGCAAAGGGGGTGACGGGTCTGGGGTGGAAAAGACTGGGTCAGGCGACGTATCGTCCAAGGAGGGAGGAGTAAAGTTGGAAAGTAAGGAGCTGAAGATAAAACGTCTGCCGTATATGGGGGTCACGAAACCTTTGGGGGCGCATTTAATGTTGTCGACCAAGGAGCGTATTTGGAAGGGAGAGTATGTGGAGATACTGAAGCTCCTGCATAGGGAGGTTAGGGTCAAAGAAGGGTCGAAAGACGAGGAATACGAATTACAGAAACGGCCGAAGCTGCCGCTTACGATAGAGAACTGGACAGCAGCGTTCCTGATTTATGCCAGCGTATACTGTGAAAAGTTCCCGGAGAGGTCGGTGGCCATGTTTAAATACATGGACGTGGTTAGAAAGGCCCAGAATACTGGGGGGGGGGGGGGGATATGCCTTGGCTCAGTATGATGGGGAGTTTAGGGCTCGCATGGCATGGGACCCTGAGGCAAAATGGGGTGAGCTGGACTCAGACCTGTGGCAGCATACGATGAGTTTAGCTGGGTCGGGAAGACCATTTTTACAGCCAGTGGGCTGCCCATAGTGTATCAGCCCTTTCAGGGCCGCCCCACCCGAGGAGGGGTGGGAGGAGTGGGGAGAGGACAGTCTGGATCCAAAGGGACCTGTTGGGACTATAATAAGGGTCCCTGCACACGGGAGTACTGTAGGTTTCGCCACGAGTGCTCGGGTGTGGAAAGAGCGGGCATGCCTTGGTCAAATGTTGGGGAGGTCAGTGTCAGGGTCAGCAACAGGGGGGGACAAGGACAGGCTGGGGGGTTCCGATATGGGTCCCAGCAACAGCCCGCGGGTGGTCGAGGGGCCAAAGAGTCTGGGCCAAAGGGCTCATACGCCAGTTAGGAGGGACACTTTGATCGCAGCCCTGCGGGGATATCCGGACGCGGTTGCTGTGGACCATTTGTGGGGGGTGGGGGGGGTTTCTAGAGGGGTTTGGCCTGGGGTACGAAGGACCGAGGACACGACGATGGGCAGACAATCTGAAGTCGGCAAAGAAGCACCCCGAGGTGGTGCAAGATAAATTAGACAAAGAGGTACGCGAGGGCCACATGGCCGGATCCTTTGAGGATTGGCCGCTAACAAATTTGATTGAGTCACCCATTGGAGTGGTGCCAAAAAAGGTGCAGGGGCAGTTTCGCCTCATAACGCATCTGTCGTAGCCCGAAGGTGGCTCGGTAAATGTTTTTTTTGAAGAGAAAGAGGCAACAGTGTCATATTCATCAGTTGACGCAGCCATGGCACTAGTAGTGACCGCGGGTGCAACGGCCATGATAGCAAAGTGCGACATTAAGACGGCTTTCCGGCTGCTTCCAGTCCACCCAGACGATTGGGCCTTACTGGGGCTCCAGTTTAACGGGCGCTAGTACGTGGACAAAGCATTGCCGAAGGGCTGTTCTATGTCCTGGGCACTGTTTGAATGTTTCGGTACGTTCCTTCAATGGCTATTCAAAGCACAGATGGGTCACCAAGGAGTAACACACTACCTGGATGACTTTTTCTTTGGGGGCACCCCAGGCTCCGCGGACTGCCAGAAGGCGCTGGACAGGTTCCAAGAGATCATGGGGGAATTGGGCTTGCCGCTGGCACCGGAAAAGACGGTGGGGCCTTGTACGGCACTTTCGTTTGTAGGAATTGAATTGGACTCTGAGGCGATGGAGGCACGCCTACCGGCAGACAAAAAGCAGCGAATGCTGGAGCTGCTGGCAGCTATGTTGGCACGACACAAAGTCACAGTGGCAGACATACAGGTGATTTTGGGTCATCTGAACTTTGCATGTAGGGTGGTGAGAGCAGGGCGGACGTTTTGTAGGCGACTGGGCAGAGCACTGGCGGGACGGAAACCTCCGCATCATCACGTGCGTCTGTCAGCAGGGGTGAGGGAGGACCTGAAGATGTGGCAGTTCTTTTTACTGAACTTCAATGGCGTACCAATGATGTAGGAGGACGACATGGTCTGGGATGTGCAGATCTTTTCTGACGCGGCAGGTAGCGAGGGATTTGGACTGTACTGGCAGGGGAAATGGAGCGCAGAACAGTGGCCTCCTGAGTGGGCGGGAGGGGGAAGAAGTATTGCGTTTTTGGAGTTCTTCCCGCTAGTGGTGGCGATATCACTGTGGGGGAGGGGGTGGGGGGGAGGGGGGGGGTAAAAAAAAAAAAAAAAAAAAAAAAAAAAAAAAATCGCTGGCTCACAAACGGGAAACGTTCCGAGTAGATAACATTGCGAATTGGCAGTCTGCAAGGGATGTGCAAGTTTTGAAGCTGGTAAGGGTGTTTGTGCTGGGCTGTTTGCGGCATGATGTTGCCTTTCGCGCAGTGCATGTGCCAGGAGTGGACGATGACATCGCTGATGCTTTGTCTCGTTCGCAGTGGGGGAGATTCTGTGGGCTAGCCAAGGACGCAGACAGGACCCCAGCCAGCATGCCGCAGCATTTGTGGTACGCAGGCAACACAGGATGTTGCAGCTGGTTCAAAGTTCTCTGGCGCAATCAACGAAGGTGGCATACACAGTGGCGTGGACTGAGTTTTTAGGCTCTGGGGCAAAGCGTCGGGTTTCACTGGCAGGGCGGCAGGAAAATGTGATACAGTTTATACTGTCTGTGATAGAAAAGGGTCTCACGAGGGTGACGATAGCGGGTAAATTGGCAGGGATCGCGTTCATGGGAAAGCTTTTGTGGGGTTACGCGCCGTCGGCGGGGGAAATAGGATCGCATATGTTGGAGGGGTGGGCCCGAGAGTGTGGACGGGTGGCTCGTACCAGGAATCCACTATCGTGGGATCTGCTGGAGAGGGTTTTGCGGACTTTGCCACGGGTGTGCAGGGATGACTCAGAGCTTTGCCTTTTTGCCACGTTGATGTCGTGGATGTTTTTTTTTTGTTTTGCTTTTTCCTCATATGACCTCCTTAGCTACTGCCACCTCTCGACCTGTCCCACCACTGGCGCAGATAACTAATTGGTGGTACTTAGTCTCAGCTGAAGTATTCCAAACAGGGAGATACCCGTTTATACTCCACTTGAGCTGATTCAGAGATTTTAATCATTGGAAGTTTTCCTATACTCAGAAGTAAACTTAGGTGACCCAGAAAAACTAATCAAGAAGGGTCATCCAAACAATTCCAAAACAGCCCAATGTCAGGCCTTCCCCTGAAAACATTAGCCCTCTGATCTACAGCTCGGTAATACTTAACAGAATTCCACCAATCATTCCAACTAGGAGAGATTTCCTGACGCCACAAGATACAAATCTCTCTCCTGGCCAACAAAATCAGATAGAATACCAATTTATGTTGGGGACCAAGGTGATCTCTTATCCCACCCGTCCTGGGCACAAAACCAAAGAGAATAAGAGTTGGGCTTACCTCCACCTCCGCACCCATGACCCTGCAGATAGTCTTAACCACATCCGACCAGAAATCGTGTAACTTGGGGCAAGACGCAAATATGTGGACATCATCCTCATTCTGGAAACCACACCTCCAGCATTTAGCTTCTCCTTCAGCCTTCAAATTGGAGATTTTAAGAGGGGTCCAGTATATCCTATGGAGTGTGAAGAAATGATTTCTCCTGAGTGCAGCAGATTTAACCACAGAATAAAGCAGGTCATTAGATACCTGCCACAACTCTTTCCAGTCCTAGCTAGGCAAGTAGTTCTCCCAGGTCTGGTAAGGCTTTTCCATCCCTCGTTCTACTGCAGCCAGCAGATAAATGTACCATAAAGCAACTTCTTTCTTCCTTGGGATCTGGTTTTACAGGTATCTTTTCATGGAATTATCCTCACAACACAACCAATTTTGTGATCTACACCATGAAGAAATCTGATAGTATATAAATCTGGACAAGGTTCCATTTGTAATATGGTTCCAGACATCCCAAGAATGACATATACTGTCCACTACCAAGTCCCCCCAATGAAGGACTCCTGCCGCTATCATAGGCTGAGCTAAGGCGTCCAAAAGGCCCTCTGGAGTTCCAGGTGAGTCCCACACCGGCGCCCATTTACTATAATAAGAGAGCCCCAAACAATTTCGACAATCTGACCAAAGCTTGGCCGCCATACCTAGCGTCTTCAGACGGACCTTTTTATAAACTTTTGGAGAGCCAAATTTATACATAAAACCATGCTCCCCCAGACCCACCAGCATGGCTTTGAACATATTGCCGATTAATGAACTATCCGGAGTATGCAATAGCATCCTGACATTTTTCAGCTGAGAGGCCCAACAGTAGAGCTGGAAGTCTGGTAGACCCATACCACCCTGTGTTAGTTTGCGCCTAAGTTTTTTCCAGGACAGCCTAATCCCTTTTCCTGCCCAAATAAAACAAGAGATCCTGCCCTGAATTTTAAGAATCTCAGCTCTTGGGAATTCTAATGGAATATTATTAAAAAGATAAGTATACTTCGGAAGAATACACATTTTGGCCAAATTAACCCGACCATAGTGAGAAATAGGAATGTTCTGCCATCTTTTTAGAAGAAGCTCAACTTCCTTAGAAACTCTGTCTAAATTAACCTTTGGGATTTTCATGGGATCTTGAGTTATTATTATTCCAAGATATCTAAGTTCTGTTGCATATGGCTCAGCCTGATTAACAATATTCCAAGCCATAACCTCAGTCTTATCTTTATTTATTTCATAACCCGAGAATTTCCCAAAGGTTTGAGTTTCAAATATAAGTTCATGTACGGTGATATCCACATTAGAAGAGAAGACAACTAAATCGTCCGCATACAAGGCTAATTTCCTAATATACCCACCAAATTCAAAAGGAACAATTTTTTTATTTGATCTTAAGCTCTGAGCCAAAGGCTCCATATACATATCAAATAAACGTCGATCCGTGACTTAATGGCAAGGAGCTTACCACAATTCTCCCCTTGGTCAAACTCAGGCATTTTACTTATCTCCCACTTTTGATGTAAGATTTCTTCTGTCTTAAGTTTAAATTGTAACTGCCGCTCCTCCACTCTCTTTACCCAATATTCTTTCTCTGAATCATCATAAGGTCTGGCTTTCAGGTCAGCTTCAGCCCCCGCTATCTATTGTTCTAAATTAACCAATTCTTCCCTCTCTGACCTGGCCCATCCAATTACCGCCCCTTTTAATAGCCCCCTCAACCAGGCCTTGAAGGCATCCCAAACGATATGTTGGGGGGCAGACCCTGAATTATTATGAAAAAAGGTGTCAGTTTCAGACTTCAAGAGGCCCGGGGTAGAAGATAGCAGGAGAAACCTCCTATTTAATGTCCATCTCCTTAAAGAATGGTCCAGGGGAAAGTCGAGTTTAAAGACCATAGCTCCGTGGTCCAATAAATGAATAGGCAGATATTTAATTAAGCTCACCTTATGAGCTTCCGCATGATCCATAAATACATAGTCTATCCTGGAATAATGGGAGTTCTTTTACTATGAAAGGAATACTCCCTAACCTCTCCATGTTTTTTTCTCCACAAATCACATAGATTAAAATTTCTCAAAATATTCAACAGATGAGCTTTAACCCGAGGGGCTGCTATATGAGTTCGGGGAGAAGACCTGTCAAGCTTATTGTCTAAAAGTACGTTGAAATCGCCAGCCAAAATCAAAGGGGCATCAAAGTCCGCGAGGGCCAAGCAGAGATTGTACAAGGGGGAAATATCATCTTCATTAGGCCCATAGTAACTTACTAACGTATATTTAACCCCTTTAAATTTGATTTCAACTATAGTCCAACGTCCTCTATTATTTACCTGGGACTTAGTAAACTCGACTCCCAAGTTAGCTTTTAATATTATCGCAACCCCCTTAGAGCAGTACTGCTGGTCCGAAGCAATGATTTATCCACCCATTTTTGTTTTCCGAATAGTGCATTACACTCTGCGAGGAAGAGATGGGTCTCCTGGATCAGGAGCAGTTTAACTGAGCTATCTCTTAAATATTGAAGAATCAGGCGTTGCCTTCTTCTGACTCTCAAACCATTAATATTCCAACTAAGACACTCGAGATATTGATTCCCATCACGGGCAGACCTACCCCCATCATAGAACATGTTCCACCCTATGCAGTTGCTACTGGAAGTTGTAATGTCACATGAATTTAATATTTTTATTTTTTCCCAATGCTCCCCACCAAACTCTGTGAAAAACCCCATTAACCCCCATCACCACCCAACTACCCCAACCCCCCCACGGAAACGCTCCTAAACTACCAATTGGCAATAAATATTGCCTATTGAGCCGAGGGCCCATAGCCTAGCTTCTTATATGTAAGAGAAAAAAAAAAATATCATAACGGATTCTAAAAGGAAGCATCTTGGACCTGAGGCTTAATACCTCTTGAGCATTGTCCTTCACCTCATGACTCAGTTCCCCAACTTTTAGTTCTAAATCTTCCATCCAGTGGGTGAGTGCCAGAAAATATTCTTATAAACTAGTACAGGTATCTTGTATTTTTTTCTGATTCGACTCCGAGGTAGAAAAACGAGCCCCGATTTCCAGAGTTAGCTGTTTTACCAACCCCTGTACTGTTTCAGCACTTTGAGCAACCTCCTCCACTGGCGTAGAACCCACCTCTTCAAGCTCTTTTTGTCTGTCCACCCCAGATGATACAGGCATAACGCTCAGAGGGGCGAAACGATTAGAAAGTATAATAGATGGGTCCACCCCACTGTTTACCTCTACGGTGGTTGTAGACTCAAGACTGTACAGAGTCTATACTGCCCTGTAGATTAGCCATGAAGTAGGACCGAAGTGAGGGGGCTACCTTTATGGGAACTGAGTTCTTATTCTTCTTGCGGCTCTTTGCTGGAGTAGGCTTTCCGGGTTTATTAGGTTTGCTGGATAGCTGTCTCTGATTAGAATTCTGTCTAGATTCGCCTTTACAGATCTCAGAGATTCGATGAGGCTGTACTAGCGGAAGATCTGTCCATAAAATGTTACGCGATCTTAACTTATACCTCCTTCCCCGAGACAACTCAGTGGCTGAACTGGAAGAAGGAATAGAGGAGGCGGAGGCAATAGTATTAGAGGTAGTAGTGGCGGTAGTGGGGGTAGTAGTAAAGCTTAAACAACCTGGGGTATCAGAAAACTGTGAATTTAACTGTCCCTCCCCGACGGCTCCAGAGGAACCGAGTTGTCGGCCAGGTTGCTTAATAACTACCTCCATGGAGCAATGGGGAAATACAGATCTTAAATTTGTGCCCCGATTTATCTGCTCCCTCAGAGAGACAGAGATGTCATGAAAGGAGGCCAAACTCAGTCTTAACACCACCCTTGGACCTGTACAAGGCTCAGAGGATGAACCTTAGTTAATGCCAAGCCTAATACCAGGGGTGCTGATACAGCTAATATTGCACCGAACACGACGATGCTCTGCAAGTTCACCAGCTGCCCTGAAAAACATGATGCCAGGAATATCATACATTAAAGCTCGGGAAAAAAGGACAGTACCGTAATGAGACGTCTAGGGCTTAATTACTTTAACCTTAGTGCCCAGGTCTCACTTGTCTTAAGCTGTTACTGTGGTGCTCTGGGTATTTATACAGTTCAAAAAAAAAAAAAAGCTTACCAGCATTTCCCCCCCTCCTTCTCCTCCTCTCACCGTCAGCAGCCTGCCCCAGCTTCACCTCCAACGTTTCCCCCCTCCCCTCTCCAATCAGCACATCACCGGGAGGCCGTAGGAGACCAAACAGAGGGCGAAAGCGGGAGCAGTGAGAGAACTCCGAGATGTCCAAACAGCAAAGACAGCACACAGAAAACAGAAGGTGAGCCAAAACCTGCACCGCCGGTTCCCCCCGAGCGGCCGCCACAACCAAGCGCCGGGAACGCAGAGAAGCCAGGAGGCAATACGGCAGATGCCACCGGAAGACCGGGGCAGCCCGCAAATCCCTCTGGTGGCAGTCCGCCCGACTGCCCGGCCCACAAAGCACAAGAAAAGACAGGGCACGATCAAATAAGTCCAAGATGCATTATATGCATCACGCGCTTCACAGTGTATTTTCAACAATGAATCGCAGTGAATCAGGTGCCTATCCGCATGATACGAAAGGAGCTAGCTAGGGCGCACGGCTTGCGACCGGCTTCCTAGCTGGATGTTTTTCGGGACGTTTCGGGTTTCGGAGTTGTTGGGTTCCAAATGGATGGAGGGGTTGTTATGGACCGAGGTTTCCCTCCAGGGGAACAGGGTCTGCCTGTGGCTGAGGAAATCGGAAACGGATCAGAGGGGCGGGGGACGTTGGGTCTCTTTACAGGCAGCCGATTTAGGTTTGACCTGCCCATATAGGTGGGGGAGGAGATGGAAAGCCTTTGCCGCAGACAAGCGGGGATTAGTTTTCAGGCATTCGATGGTCGGGTGGCGAAGGGGACCCAGCTGTTGGTGGTATTGCGGAAGGGTTTAGCCCAGCTGGGGTTGAACTCACTCGTTCAGGATTGGGGCGGCGTCCGAAGCAAGCAATAGGGGTTGGGGGCGTAGGGACATAATGAGATTGGGTAGGTGGTCCTCCGACTGTTACCAGCGTTATATGCGCAGCGCTCCCGGCCCATTGTAGCACGGTTATGTGTTTTCCCTGTGTTCATTCCTGTTTTTCGTTTCAGGTTCCGTGATGGGTCCCCTCGCCAGGGAAATGGCCATTTGGATCGTGGGTCATTCTTTCGTGAAATGGGCCCAGGTCCAGGCACGCACCAGCTATTTCGGTGAGAACCTGGGTTTTAACAAATAACGTTTCAATGTTTGTAGGAAAGGGAGAGGGGGAATGCTCTGGAAAGAACTTTTGCAAGTGTCACCTCGGTGAAAATGATATGGTGAGGGAGACAGGCTTGGCACTGATGAGGTGTATGAAAAGCGATTTGGACATGATCAAGCGGCAGTGGTCAGGGTGCGCAGTTGTGTGGACGGAATTTGTGCCGCGTAGGGTTTGGAGGGGTGCTGTGTATCCAGGGGCCGTGGACAAGGCTAGGAGAAAGGTTAATGTGGAGATGGTGCGTTTTTGCCGCCAGCTGGGTTTTGGCAGAATTCGTCATAGAGACATTAGGTACGACACGCCAGAGTTTTTTCAGGGGGATGAGGTCCATTTGTCCAGGATAGGCATGGACCTGTATTTGTTGGAGTTGCGAGAAGTACTTGCCAGAATGTTGGGGGTGCGTAGGAGCTGAACGGGAAATTGTCTGGACGGCCGTCAAAGGGTGGGGGTCTGGGGAGTGTTAAGGGGGCAGGGGCTAGGGAGCAGGAAAACAGGGAGGCGGCATTTCCGCCTACGCTCCCGCCTTTTCCTGGGTGGCGGGGTTGTTTGGAAGTTGGCAAAGTTTGGCTGGAGTTTTGTAGTTTCTTGTTAAGTTTGGGGACTTTGTGAACAGGAGCAGGGAAAGGGTAAACAGGCAGAAGGTTTACATTACAGGTTTGTTAGTTACAGTTGCATAAAGGAAGGTAGGATTTTAGGTCAGGGGAGGTTAGGATTTAGAAATGCTATAAGGTACGATTGTGTAATATTAGTGTTATGGAAAGTTATTTATTGTATGTTGCAGGGTGGGGGTTTATGATGTGGGGATCGTAGGGGTGGGGGGGAACAAGGGGTCAGGTAGTTTATGTTTAGAGAGGTTTTAGTTTTGTAAAGCAAAGTGCCAGGGTTAATAAAATTGTGATATGCACCTGTTTCAATAAAGCGGCTTTTTTCACACAAAAAATGGGTGTCGGTGTGGCTTCCCCCCCCATCCCTCCCAAGGAGGGTTTGGGGGGCAGCCGAGCACTGTGAGGTCTGCCCCCGAGCAGATTGGGAGGGGGTGGGGCCAGCCAGGAGCAGCCATTTTGTGGACTTTGGGCTACATCGGGGATAGCCCAATTGTAGCCCAAAATGTAGAAAGGAGCCCAATGAATTTAAGGGGTTGTTGAACTGTCCCAGCCACCATTTTAGGTTTGGTGACCTGGGAGTGCTGTAGTGTAGGTTTTTGTCCCCGCCCTCCCTCCCTGGGCTTGGGTGTTTTTGTGGGAGGCAGTCAGAGCAGGTTTTTTCCCTGGAGTAGTTTTGTTGGAACAGGTTCGTAGGGGTGGATATATTGGAGACTAGTCACTTGGAACAGGTGCTGTTGGGGTTGTTTGGAAGTTGGCCAAGTTTGGCTGGAGTTTTGAAGTTTCTTGTTAAGTTTGGGGAGTTTGTGAAAAGGAGCAGGGACAGGGTAAACAGGCAGAAAGTTTACATTACAGGTTCGTTAGTTACAATTGCATAAAGGCAGGTAGGATTTTAGGTCAGGGTAGGTTAGGATTTAGAAATGCTATATGGTAAGATTGTGTAATATTAGTGTTCTGGAAAGTTATTTATTGTATGTTGAAGGGTGGGGATTTATGATGTGGGGATCGTATGGGGTGGGGGGGCAAGGGGTCAGGTAGTTTATGTTTAGAGAGGTTTTAGTTTTGTAAGGCAAAGTGCCAGGGTTAATAACATTGTGATATGCACCTGTTTCAATAAAGCTGCCTTTTTCACACACAAAATGGGTGTCGGTGTGGCTTGCCCCCCCCCATCCCTCCCAATCATGATCTGCTGGAACAAACGCTTCCGGAAGATTGCCTCTGCTTCAATATAGATCAATGGGGAAACTACATTCTCCCATAACTTTTTTTTTTTTTTTTTTTTTATCTGCCAGCTGCCTGTTCTGAAAAAGCAGGTGCCGAGTCGGGTCCCTATCGGGCTCTCCATTTTTGCCCTTATCCTCAAGAGTGAGAAATAAATCTTAACTCTGATGCAATGTCACCCTTCATTCACTGCCTTTGGTGTAACTTCAGAGAGACTTGTTATAGTTCTTTCACAGTCTCATTTCAGAGCTGAAGCATTCTCAATATTCAATACAACGAAGCCATAGCTGTTGCTTATTTATCTTATGCAACTAACAACCACTGGCAAAGCCAATAGTCCTGGGTTGTTTTAAGTGTAATGTTACTTGTTGTATTACAAATCTGGAAGCAAAAACAGAAGCGTAAATTACCAGTCAGGCGGCATACTCAGATTTTTAACTTTTGTGATTTTAAACCACGCCCTAATTAGATCGTCCACGCCCCTTTTAGAGACCCCTCCCCCTAACCCTCCAGTTTGTTTCATCCCACTTAAAGCCCTGTTGGCATCTATGCTGGGTATGTGCACAGCAGTGCACATACCCAGCACTTTAAATGGGCCGGTACTCACCGGTACTGAGTACCGGCACTTCTGAATTTTCTGGCCCTCAGTACCGGCACTTCTCATTCGCCAGGGAGAGTACCGGTACCCTAGTAGATGGCACTGCAGGCTCCAGTTATTTATCTCCTCTAGCACAGGGCAGATGCCGCTCTGCTTCTCAGGAGCTTGTAAGAGCGCCAAGCCTCATGCTGAGTCCCTGCTGGAGATTCCAGCAGCGCCCATGTGAATGGCCTGAGCCTGCAGGGGGCAGAGGGCTTACCATGCGTCACGCTGTGACTAACAGTGCAGGGTCTAGACAGACCCTTCACTGTCGATCATGTGCCCGAGGACTATTCTGCTGAAAGTGCTTTAGCCTCACCCCGCCCCTCTCCATCAGGTGTGTAAATGGGTTGGGACGGGCAGTCAGTCAGGATATTGATTGCACTGGCTATTCTAAAGCAGTGACAGCCCAACAAAATCCTCTGCCTTCGCCAAAGCCGGTTTTCTTTTCATCTTTTTGTTCAGGACAGGAGCTGCTTCTCTTTGTGGACGGAAGGAGTAGGGATGAATGTAAAGACATGAGGTGATTTGAGTTTTGAAATCATGAATCGTCTCAGAAATTGTATTTTAACACACATTTCTGTAAAGTCAAATCTGGTGCATTTCTTAACTTTAATTTTCCAGACGGCAAATTTAGGGGATGAGTGCAGCATGGAGGGGTTAACAGGAGACAAGTACGGAAAAACCAGGGAGAAAATGTAAGACTTGTGGAGAGTAAGCAAAATAGGAGCAGAACTAGTCAGAAGTTTATAGGCTGGGTGAAGATTAGAGGCAAGTGGAGATAAAAGGGAGAGAATTAGGACACTCAGTAGATTTTAGAGGGAATGTGGAGAGATGGAGCGTGTGCGTGTACGCTTGAGAGCATATAGTATTGTGCCACATAACAGCATGGCATTAAGCAGCAGCAAATATTACGGAACGATAAACTGTTAACATATCATCCTTTTTGGGTTTCATTTTGTGTAATGAGTTAACCTGTTTTGGTTACATAAACACATTTCTCATGTGTTTTTCATAGTTGCTGCGACTGATATAGAAGTCATTAGGTATCGTCATATGTTGCCCTAAGCACCGCCCCTTGCCCCGCCCACTCACCATGCCTCTAGCTCATATTAATGAGTACCTGCACTTATTTTTTCCCATTTAAAGCACTGGTGCACAGGCATCATCTCCAGAGGTTCCACTGTTTTGTCATCGGTCATTTAAAAGATCCGCTGCCCGACAGCCTGGACACACGCAGTCAGGAGAGACTGAAACCTGGAAATTAGAACTCACCGTTGTTCACAGACTGTATGTATGCCCTGTGCCTGTACAGGCCTGCTGCCAGTTCCACAGGCCTGGTTTTCTTCTCAGTGTCTTTGCGGTTCGGCCTCCCAGTTTTGCGTTGGCCTGCTTCCAGCTACCTGTAGCATCTCCAGGACCTGGATGCTTGGTAAACCTTCCAACAAGACGAGCGTTTACAGCTTGTTTAACGCTGAGCGTCTCCCGTTAAAGTCTTTTGTCTCTGTTCATTACTTCTCCCACCTTCCTCTATGCTCTCTGTCGGTGACACTTCTGGGATTAGAGACTCGTAGCACCTGAGCATCGTCCTATACTTCTCTTCGAGTTAAATAGGAGCCGTCGCCTGCCATGGGGCCGCCCTGTACGCACGCACGCACGCGCACGCGCATGCATGCATGCACGCTCGCACGCACGCCCGTCCGCCAACTGTGCTTGTACCAGAATCATCGTGAGTCAGCTAAAAAGCTGCTCGAGGGTTGTGGCTCCGGGAGCGGCTTTCCTGCAGGCAGAGCTGTTTAGCTCCGGCAGGACACCACATTGCGATGCCATGTCGCCCTCGGCCGCAGCCAGGTTGTATAATTACACGCCAGCGTTCTGTGGTTTCAGGTTTCTTTCATTGTCCGACCAGCTCGCTCCCCAGACTCCAGGTTTTGGCGACTGGTTATTTTACCTGTTCTAGCAGGTGGTTGTTATTCCTGCTCGAGTTCATTGTAGACACTAGGCTGCATTCACTCTTCCAGTTGCACGCACTCGTTCGCTGTATGACAGTTGCATTTTCTGCCCCCAACGGAAGTTCCATTCTTTGCTCTGACTGCACCACCCATAGTGCCTATATAGTCAACCCTCCCCACCTTTGCAGAACCTAGCATGCAATTGGAATAAATAAATCACACAACACATTTCTGTTGGGAAAAGTTTGCTTCAGGTTTATTCCATACTAAAGTATGCCAACGTGGTGGGTGCCAGATGGGTGGGGGCAGGTATAAATACCTCACCTCTGCGCGTTGGAAGTGAAGCGGCCGGCTCGCCGGGTTCGGGGACTCCTCCCTGGTGTCCCCTCAACTAGAGGGGTGGCGGTGTGCCTAATGTGGCATGGAGGTGGTCGCCCTTTTGAGGTGGCCCACTGCATGAGCCACGGGCAGCCTCATTCTGTGCACTGGCTCCATGTAACATTAGCTGCCCACGCAAGATGTAGTCTCTTTCTTGGCTAAACTGAATGTGTACTTCATCTCCTTAACGCAGATTCAAATGAGGCACAAGTTCTGTTTTTAGATTTGGCTGAAGGTTTGAGTCTCTGACTTCGCTGCAGGTTCTAATCTCTACGTGATGATTGCTCATTTAACACTGCCTGCAGATTCACCCCCTGCTCAAGTTGAAACTCCCCACTGGGAAAAGTTAGAACATTGCATTTGTGTGTGAGCACACAAGAGCCTAAGCGGTGGGCCCTAGGTAGCCCCATGGGCAGGGTGCAGTGTATTTAAAAGGTAGGACATGTGGTTTTAAGTTTTACATGTCCTGGTAGTGAAAAACTGCTAAATTCATTTTTCACTGCAGCAAGACCTAACTCTCCCAAAGGTTAGCATTGGAGCTGACTTGTAACACTGTACAAGTGTATTTTCCAATTGGGAACAGATGGAAAATTGGAATTTGGTGTCTCTGGACTCACAATTGAAAAAAACACATCTTTTAGTGAAGTTGGTTTTTAAGTTGCAGGTCTGAAAATGCCACTTTTAGAAAGTTGGCATTTTCTTACTTAACCATTCTGTGCGTCTGGCTTTCCCTAGAATACACGGCTAGGTTGGATGACAGTTGGGCTTTGTGAATTCACTCTAGAAAGTCGCACACAAAGGGAGCTGAGGTGTGCCCTGCATATCCTGATGCCTATCACAAGACTGATGAGTCTTCGTGAGGTAGAGTGGTGGGAGGATTTGACACTTGCACCTGAATAGGGCTGGGCCTGTCCCTTTGCAAAGAGCTGCTTACCACCCTGTAGTGTGTCTGGAGCTAGTACCAAGAAGAGCAGGGTCTTGTGTCATACCAAGACCTTTCTGTGAAGTATCCCTACCCCAATTAGTTAAAATTGGTCTCAGTACTTGACCTCTGACACCACATACTTGCAACATTTTTGGACTGAGGACATTCTGCCAAGAAGAAGAGCTATTATGCGGCCAGGAGGGACTGCCACTTTGCTGCTTGCTTTGCTGTGTTGTCCTGCTGCTTTTGTCTTTGGAGTGAGAGAACTGAAGTTTGCTCTCTTCATCCTGCTTTCTAAGATTCTCCAAGGGCTTGAGTTGAAGTTGCTTCCTGTTTGAAGTCTCAGTGCCATCAAAGACTTCACCTGCTTTTCTACTGAGAGCCCTACTCTGCCAAGTGGTGTCAAATCCAGTTCCTGGGCTCTTGGAAGTGAGTTAGCTGTTCTAAGCAAGAAGAAACCAATACATCGACTTTGAGCGTGACTTCGAAGCAAGTGCCGCTTTTTGACACCGCGCTCCTGCCTGCACCAGAGCCATGGTCCCTGCTCAACACATAGACTGCGACTTACAATGCAGGCATGACATCGCCGCAGAACCTTTAAAGAGCCACTGTGCCTTGCAACGTTCTGGGCGTCAACAGCTCAATGACTCTGCACCGCCTCCAGGAACTGACACCTCTCTTGCGTAAGTGACGCCTCACTTCCGTCCCAAACACCGACGTGCCAACTACCTATACCGACAATAAGGAACCAATGCTGCACCGGCCTCAGTGACACCTCACCTCCCCAACGCCTTACAACATCTTTGTTTTGCCATCGTTTCCAAGGTACTGTAACCAGGGTCTGTACAACTCAGTTGCCGGACCGTGCTCCATCGCGGTCAGCCCCGAACTTTGAGATTCAACTTCGTCAAGCTCGTCGCTATAGGCCCACCGGAGCTATTGTGTTTCTAAGCTGTATAACTACATTTAATCTTTGAAAATTCATAACTTGACTTGTTTATGTTGGATTTATGTTGTTTTGTTCTTGTTTTACTCAAATATTGGTTATTTTTCTAAACTGGTGTGGACTACTTTTGTTGTGTTTTCACTGTGTGTGTGTACAAATACTTTACAGATTGCCTCTTTAGTTTAGCCTGAGTGCTTTGAGCTAAGTTATCCGAGGGTGAGCATAGGTAAACTTAATGTGTGACTAGGATTGTGTGTCCCTACTGAGACACTGTGCAAACCGCTGCCAAATCGAAACTCAATTTCTAACACAGAGCTACACTGTGATCTACATATGTTTAGGTCCATGTCACCACCATGGCCTGTGTTACAGGCAGTGTTCCCCCCTAATGTATTTCCTATGGTGTGCAGGAGTGTGAGGTCTGCAGTCAAGGCTGTGTGCGCCAAGAAACTGCCATGCATGCAATAGTTACTGTGGGTTCCAGTTTAGGCCAAACGGGAATGTGCTCACCTGTTTATTTATTAGCATTAACTACACTAAACAGGTTAATTACCAAACATTGCATGTTAAACTTTCTGTATTGCAACTTTGCCCTGGGATTCGTTATTCACAAGTGGTAGAGCAGGGCATGCTAGGAATTTCAAATGAAGGACTGAGCCAGATACGATCCTTTAGAAGACCCCACGTAAAATGATACAGCGAGTGACCCGCAAAAATATAATAAAGACTCTTGCTAATTAAAAATAGGTTCTTTCTCTAAAATGTGCATTTCAATAATAGTACAATAGATGATAGCACTGCACAACGAGGGTGACACACTTTGACAACCCCTATAAGGAATGGGCAGCGTACTGTTACTGTCCTAAAACCTGAAACCCATCTTTCACAGTACACCAAAGACGCAGCATCAGATTGTAAATTCTAGAGCCATTCTTCAGATTGAAACTCTAGAAGCCAGAGGGACTGAAAGCAACCCAGGTTCATGATAGCATACCATATTAATAGAGTAGTCTGTGTACCACAAATGTACTTTCCCACCATCATTATGTAGAGGCAGTATTTGAATCTGTGTTCCTGACCCTACGTGCATGTGTGGAGGAGTTGAGAAGATGTGCACACACTTCGTAGGCCTTTGGGGTACCTACAGACAATATGCGGGTTCCGTTCCCTGCAGGCCAGTTCAGAGAGATTCTTTACAGTATTGCATATATGCAGCAGTGCTTTAAGTGGACTGATATTAGTGAGGTATCTCTAAAAGGGGCATGGTCCAAGAAGTATAACTAAGAATCCTTTCAGTGGGGCATAGCTGAAAACATGTGAACCAGAATCACTTGCTTCACACAGCGACCTACCTAACCAATATTCTGGTGCATTTCAGAGTTTTCTGTTTCTACAACTACTGTAATTCTGCTGCAGCAAATTATGCAAGTTACACCTTCTCCTACAATGTACATGGTTCAATGGGCTCGAGTGTCACTGCACCTGCTGCATGAATGGTAGCTATACTGCTGGCAGTAGCAGCAGCTCATGCACAATACATGAAAACAGTGAATAGGTGCCCTAAAAGACAATTCTACAATTAGTGCTTTGCAGATACATAGGTTCCATTGGGGCAGCAGGTGGAGCTGAGGGGCCAACTGAATGCTGATTATTGCTGTATTTCAAAGTTCAAGTAGCAGCTATTGGGACCATTTTATTCCGTGTACTAGGTCCCATGCCATGCTTGCTATGCCACTGGTACTGTGCATTACAGCAAATTCCTCGGGCATTCTAAGATAATGGTAGCGACAAAATTAACACTACGTCTAACAATCTGAGATATTTAATTTTTCCCTTTCTATACAAACTGGGGCAAACAAGATGAGAAGAGGGGAAGAAATAGTATGACTGTTTCTCCAGTGGTTCATAAGCAACGTGGAAATTATGTCCATGAGTTAAAAACAAAGCATAAATATTTGAGGTAAAAAAAAAGAGACAAATGAATACCTATTTAGTGACTGATTTGTTCAAAGTGAAATCAGAAAAACTAGGATTAATCCCAGCTTCTCTGCTTAACTAAATTGAGTGACCGTAGCCAATTATTTTATTTCAACATTTTCTTCATTATCGCATAAGAAAGTACTTTTAAATGCATGAGATCAGAAAAGGAGGTGTATATGCAATTCTCGTTTTTAATTTAAAAGACTATAATGTTGCTTTATCTATAAGTATGTGGGCCACATAAATAGTGCACGACAACTTACTTGCCTCTTAGTTGCAGTGTTCATTGTTAGGAGGGCAGGGTAAGAATGGTTCGAAGTTCTTGTTTAAAAACTCTCAGTGCAGTGATATAAAGTAACCTATTTATGTCAAAGTATCCGCATGTTAGAGAAAGGTGCTTTTTTAATTTGATGAGACCTTATCATATTTTATCTGATGCTTGATGCATGATTTACTGTTGAACATTTCAGCGCTCAGATCCTACAAGAGCTAAAAAAAAAATGAGGCATCCGGGCCTGTGCACTGATGGAGGGAGAGTGAGCAGACTGATCTTTGTCTCTTTTATTATCACTCCAAGGAGTGGAATGGGTTGCCCAAAAACAGCAGAAGTTGTCCTGCAGCATCAACTGCCTGCTCGTAATGCAGTATCAACTACCAGCTCGTAAAAACGAACAATGCCTAGCGCATAGACTTTAAACAAATATAACGAAAACTTTGCAAGATGTAAAACATCCCTGACCAAATAAATAAGTGCTTCTATCTTGAGCACATACTGAGGTAATGACGAGCATCATGGCTGGACACTGAACAATTGCAATTAGTGCACTGCGTAAAAAGTACATTCTCTAGAGGTGCTGCTGCTGCCTGAACACCCATGTATCCCCTTGTTCCCATTTTCAAAACAAGCACTGGCATAGCCAATAAGTCTCGCTTTTGGGACCTTATAAGTATTTAGTTATGCAGCACAATATCCTTTGTGCAACAACATCAACTGTTGCATGGCTAAGCACTTATAAGGTCCCAAAGGCGAGACCTATTGGCTATGCCAATGCTTGTTCCACATGTTATCACTGTCTGGGCAAAGGTCTCACTTCATTACCAGTTTAACATCCAAATGCAGTCATAAGCATCTGAAAGATGACCACTCAACCGTAACATAGGGCATTCCACTGCAGGGCAAACAGATCACCGTGATTTTATTAACGTTTGTTCCGCTTGAGTTGGAAACATTTCTCCACCGCAGTAAGAGTAGTGCAATCAAGCCAGTTGACACTACTACCCTTCGGAGAAAAAAAAGTGTCTCCCAGGTAAATCCAGTAATTTATTTAAAATATTAACTCTGGTTCACGCAACAGCACTAACACTACTGCTAAAAACCAGGGCTTCCAGAGTAAGACATTCAATCAATGTGAAATATATAGTCCGGTCACAGGCATGCTTTGAACCATGTCCAGATTCGAAAATGTAGAGTTTTGACCGATCAATAAGGTAAATTGAAATATAAACCAATGGAACAAGCACCATTAAAACATACTTCATGGCCTCTGTGCAGGGTGCAAAATCCAGAAAATTTCCCATAAATAATTGAAAATGCAATTTGAGAAGAGTTGATTTTCTGCCTTAAATTCAGTGAACTCCTGAATGAATATCTTGTTTCTAGCAAATGTAAATAATCTACCATAAATTAATGCAGCAGTGCCTTTATTCATGCATCTACTGTCAGCTGAGTATTGTGCCCTTCACAAATATCTCTAAAGAAAATACTACTGGCTTAAGCACACCTCTACTTTGACAGAGCATGCAAATATGTTAGCCAACACATTTGGCGCTTTAAAAAAAAAAAGGATTATTTTATATTAAACAGCAGGTGCGGGACATTCTTGTTATTAATGGAACATTGGCTCTTGGAGAATGTGAGGTGTTCGGACAGCGTCAAACACATTTTTACATTGCAACGTGGCTTTTGCGAGGCCATAATGTCTTTCTTGTCATATGCCAAGGAACAGTTGGAAATGCGCCAATGAATGCATCATGCCCTGGAGGAAATGTTCAGACGCACATGCACAGACCCTGCTGACAGCGGCCTTCTTCTGAACACTGCGCAGCCATATGTCACCGCTCTACTGCCTCACCACATGTCGCAGGCGCAGTATAGGAGCAGGCATGACCTCTAGAATGGCAGAAACGAACCCCCACCCCCTGCTGTCTGAATCACTTGTCGAGGAAGTAGACAACACCTACCTATCTGTAGAGCACTAGAGCTAGTAGGGCTGTTCTTTTTCTGAGACTGGTGTTGTATAAACTCCCGAAATAAAAAAACAAGTGCAAAAAATGTGACTTAAAAACATTCTGGCTATTAGCACAGTGATATTTGCAAATAGTTTCAGAGAACAGAACACAGTCAGACTGAATGAATGGCCGTTTAGAGAGGGGGTGGGTGGTTCTGTCGGTAGGAAGACCCCTTCATTCGTGCCATGGTGAGTTGGAGGGTATAAGCTGGTGGGGAGTTTACATCCGCCCAGTAGAACATGTAGGGCACACTGAGCAGGGATGCCCTTCTATGAAATACACAATTCCAGTCCTAAGTACAAGACGCGCGGCCGCGAGACACACTCTGTGGTGGGGGAGGGTCGAGCAAGACAGAGAGGCGGAGCGAGGTGCCTGCGCTTGGGAGAGCGAGAGGAAAGCCAGATGGCGCCTCTGCTTGTGCCTGTGCGCGTAACCGCATGCATTATGCCACCCAAAAAGCTGTGGTAGGCTTTTTAAAGCCCACTCACTTAATGTCTCGGCAGATCAGCGCATGCGCTGGCTCAGGCAAGACCTAACTAGTGCAGCAAGTGGCATGTGCCGCTGCCACTTGATGCGCTTCTTTTAACCCTCTGCAGCCCCATACACAGCAGTGGAAACAGAATGCTAAACTGCTGCTCTCTTCTTCCACAGTGGTCTGCTCTTCCACTTGAGATAGCTGCCTCTGCTCCCTGTGCTTTTTCAAACGAGCAAGTGACCGTGCTGGTTGCGTTTTTAGAAAAACAGCAGCGCAAATGGTCTCTGTGTGAAGTGTGCAATCTTCACAATAGAGATTGCAAGCTCTGGGAAGTTTTGGCGCTCGCGCACACCCTACAGGGAACACTAGTTACAGAATGCCCTCACCTCTGGCAGCTACCTTATCTACGCTTGCTGACAATCAGCACTAATGACACACATACACACTTGGTCATGGTATGGGTGGGTGACCCTGTGCGGTCTCCTACCCTTTTATTTATAGCCTCTGGCCACAGCTGGCCAGAAGATTTACAAGGTGCATATCCAGAGCAAAGAGCCACTGCCATAAGGTCCAGGTGGGTCAGTACATCCCTCCACAACTTGACATTGAACCTTAACTGTGAACTTGGTTCACAAAGTCTTTGGTTTGCTGGCTCGGTTGTGGATTCAGTCTGAGGTTGTATCGCAGATGTTGAGAGCAGTCTTGCATCTCCTCTGATCATGTCGGGCATCACTGCTACTTCCCTTTCGTTCACTAGCCTGCTCTGTAGTTTTGCTGTCTGTGGTTGGGCTACCGGGCCTCTCATCCCTGGGTGCGTTCTTGGCCATGGCATTGTCCACTCCATCTTCAGGATCTTGCTGACTTGGTAAGCCCACCTTCCGGAACCATGAAATGTTTCGGGTGATGGTTTTGTCCCCTTTTTGGACAGTTATCATAGTGGCCTCTACGTTGACCACTGTTCACCCTCCTGATTTGAAAGGTGTTCTGAACTTTCATCCTGGCCTTCTGTCTTTGATGATCATGGTATCACCTCGTGTGATATGTAATGTCATTGCTCGCCTCTTCAGGCTTACTTGTACATTATTTTGTGTGTGCCAGTTCTGGGCATTTACTTGATCATAGATTGGGGGAGTCCATTCTGGTTTGATCGGCACTATGTCCCTATTGGACCCATTGAGCATAAAAGACCAAGGAAGCACTGTGTGGTGCAATGCTGCGTTCACTGGTATTTGTGCAAGAACCTTTGGAGGCCGAGTCCGAGGTTGCAATTTTGGGGGATTTATTCAGGGTGCGCATAAAGCGTTTGGACTTCCCGTTCACCTGCAACCACTGTGGTGTGAAGCTGCGATGTTGGATTCCCAGGTGTTCGAAGAGATCCCTGAACTCTGACCCTTGGAAGGGTCGTCCATTATCTGTTTTAATCTCTGGCAAGCCGAACAGTGCAAATACCTTTTCTAGTGCTGGGGCTGCATTAGCGAATGCTGTAGAGTCAACCACATCTACGATTTGGTATTTCGATTAGCTGTCCACCAGAACCACGGTGACTCTCCAATCAGGGAAACTCCCGAAATCCATACTCTTCTGAATCTTCTCAGAGCAAATGGGGCTCCTTGCCCAAATGGGCTATCTGGTGCCATATTCTGTGCCAATGCTGATACGTAGGCCGAAGTGTTGACTCCAATTTTAAATGAGGTATTGGCATTGAATATTGCACCCGAGTCCTTGCAAGGCAGTATTGTACAACCAATTTTCAAAAGTGGCCCAGTAGATAATCCTTCAAATTATCAGTTAATTGCCTTAACTGATGTAGAATTTAAGGTCTTTGCTGCCCGTTTATTTATTGATTTGGAAAATTGGGCAGCATTGCAGGAAATAATGCCAATTAACCAGACAGGATTTTGCAAGGGCCAATCAACAATTACTAATTTATTGAACGTTACTCTTTTAGCTGCATAGGATGTTTTAGAAAAACAAAATCCATACATTTGATTTATAGATTTAAAAGCTGCTTTTTATTTAGTGCCATGAGTATTATTATGGCAAAAACTTGCAGGATGGGGGTATTCCCCAAAAGTTGCATCCAGCTGGCATCGACCTTGGCCAGGGCTCAATGGTTCAATAATTGTTGCGTGATTGGGGATTAAATCTGACCTGCTCTTGTTGGTGGTATCCAGCGTTGAGATCCAATTTTGAAAAACACTGTGCTCCGTTTAAATCGTCAATAATATCGTCCATTGTGGGCGTTTTGTCTCCTGTTTTATAGTCTTATTTGGGAAGTGCATATCGATACATAAGTGCACTTTTGCAGGTTGTTTCGGTTTTTCGGCTATAACCATCGAGCGCGTTGGACCAGATACATTCTCAATCACCCCTTGACTTTCTAGTTTGTCTAGCTCTTTTTGACAAATGACTTCAGGAGGAATGGCACCCGTCGAAGGCAATTGGCTAGACTGATTTTTCAATGTGTAACTTGGCAGGCGGGGCCTTTAGACGTCCTACGATGCTGAATAGGTGAGGGAATTCTCATTAACTGGATGGGCTTTCACGCTACATTCAAAGGAGGGGAGCCTAGGTCCTCTGATATGACTACCGATTAGGGTGACTGCCTCTTTGTCGATCATGTGGAACATCGTCAGGTTTTCTTGGTCGTTTGATCGCACACTTACTGTCATGCATCCCGTGAGGGGTAGTGGGGACTGGCTCTCATATGTGGATATTTTGGTGTGTGATGGGGCCAGTGTGGGCTTTGAATGACGGCATTGGTATTGCTGAATGCCCATCATATTCACTGATGTCCCTGTATCTTTAAAGGCTTTGACTTCCAATCCGACGATCTCCACAACACATGTCCATTCTGGTCTTCTATGCCTTTTCATGTTGATTGTTAACAATATGAGGAAAGCGTCCTCTTCTGAAGCTAAATCTTTTAGCTGGTGTCTGTGTCATTGTGAATATTTTACAGCTTCTTGGGTCTCGGGTTCATTTAGGGAGAGCTGTCATACTGCTTTGGTGGGGTTTTTCCTCCCTCTGGCGCCTCTTTCTCTTTGACCTCTCCGGCACACCCTTGCAAAGTTATTAATCTTGCCACAGTTGGAGCAGGTGCTTCCTTGAGCCGGGCACTCGTCTAGGATATGTTCATCACCACAGTACCTGCAGCGAGGCCCTGTAGATGGCGGAGCTGGCATCCTTGGCTTTTGTGTTCTCCCTCTCGAGTACACTGCGTCAGCTCGCTCCGTCTTCACGGTTGGTACTTTCACTTGTTTCTGCGTTATGGCAATGTCCATCTCGGTGGCTCTTACAGCAGACAGATTGTGGAATCTATCCATGATAAGGATGTCATCTAGGCTAATGTTTGGTTGTCTTAGGATGAGCCCTCAAAGTGTTTTGTTCCATCACCCTTGGATGATCTGTGCCCTTTTTCCTTTAACTGGTCATCTGCTGTACACGTGCTGGCTAGTTTGTGCAGGCGTACATAGAATGCATTGATGAACTCACACTGATCTCCTCTCCTGCGCAATGGAGTAGCTGTGAGCGTTTCACAGCCCCATCGTTCTCTTGGGTGGCACCAAAATGATTTTTTAGCCTCCATACCCATGTCTTTCTTCAGGGTTAGGCTGTTGCTGTGTCGATTAGCTCCCTGAAGGGTTGTGACCCCCCCACTAGTGCATGTAGCTGGAGGACTAGTCTTTGTTGCTGCCCCTGAGGGGTCCTGCGTCTGCCTTATCAGCCATGATAGGGCGGTACGTTGTGCAGTGATCCCCACTGCCTGGGGTATTGGCCGTGTTTTGAATTTACTAATTCACTGTAGTAGGGTGTCATGCTCCCTCAATGATATACTTCTGTGTATTATTTTTATTTGATTTTTTTTGCTTTTCTTCTCTCCCACAGTAACTCGCCACTAATGACACACATACGCACTTGGTCATGGTATGGGCGGAAGACCCTGTGCGGTCTCTGACTCTTCTATTTAAAGCCTCTGGCTATGCCTAGCCACAGGATGTACAAGGTGCATATTCAGGGAAACAAGCCACTGCCATAAGGTCTGGGTGGTCACTACAGCCTGTAGTCATTGCCTAACAGTCACACTTGGCATATAGTGTACACCACTCTCTCCAAATTGAAGGATCTAGCAGTTATTCCTTCCAATTCAAGGTAACCTAGGGGCCAGCATGTAAGCCATTTTGAACCGGAGGAACTCACCTTCTCAGTTTATTTTCCTGGATAGTTTTCTAGACCTCTGCAACTTGGTTGCTCCTTATGCATTTCTGCTTTAGAGTGGGTACTACCAATTTGAGTGATCCAGGGTTAGCTCCAGGATGAGCGTGTTTGAGCCTTATCTCTAGTGTGTCATCAGGGAAAGGGTGAGTGTTATGTTTTGACATGTGTAGTAATTCTGTCCTTTGTCTCTTTGCAGGTCATTGTGCTGTTTCCTCCTTTTGATACCCTTACTTGTCAGTGTTATGTAGGCAGTGGATCAGTACAACTCAAGCATGGAAACCAGTTGTGCAGTTATATAGAGACTGCTGATGCAGGAGCCATCTTATATTGGCTATCTTACATGGTACAATTCAGTAGGTGCAGTGTGTGCACAGGAAGATGTCAGCCCTTTTCAGGCCATGACTACGTGCTGAGTAAATTAACATATCATCCCTCCCACAAACAAATGAAGAGGATTAAAAGCTGCTTTTGATTCAGTGCCATGACTATTATTATCATTAGAGATAATGGGGTAACCCAGGAATCCTCAGAACCTGGGCGTTATAATGAAAACAAAAAACAATGGTTCTGTTGGGAAACACGTAGACTTAATTCAGTATGTACTCAATACAACTAATCAATGAGTCAGTAAACATTCAGTAAGAAACAACGAAGCACACACATGAGCCTAGAGATTCAGAAATTGAATTCATTTTACTCTATGATGTGTATCAAAATATTCAGCAAAATATTTACAGGACTAACCAACCATAGAACACATAAAACAATCAGTGACTCAGCGTGTCTATTAACATACAATTGACCACAAATTCACATATAACATATATATACAATAACAATAGACTGTGATATACAAACGGGTCCAAAATCAAGAGCATAGACCACAGCAGGATATAATTTTCTTAGTTCTGAATGTGGAATTGCGTAGACAAATAGGACAAGTAACGTCGACGTTTCGACTCTATGTAGTAGTGCCGAATTGTGTGCATCTAGAGCGGGTCTTCATCAGGACAAAAAGTTGGCTGGCGGCCTGGGATCAGAATTTATTATAGGATATGGTTTCCTGGTATCGCATTAAAGGAGATGTCAGCCGACATCTGGATTGGTCATAAATTCTTAACAATAATTTACCCAATTTAGAAAGAGAGTGGTGCCGTCATAACGATCGCCACATAGTGGTATTCTCGGTCAGGACGTCTATATCCGTCTAAGACTCGGCCGCTAATAATGACTATTATTATGGCAAAAACTTGCAGGATAGGGTATTCCTCCAAAAGTTGCTGGATGCACTAATACTCCTGTGTACCAATACTTGGGTTCAGGTCATATTAGGTGACAGTTTTACTTTGTCTCAAAGAATCAAAACTGTATTGGCCTTAAACAATGCTGTGTACTTGCCCCCTGTCTTTTTAACCTTTTATGCAAGATCTCCCAAAGTAGTTTGAGTCTGTTAATGCCCATCTTCCGAAATTTGCTGATGTACATCTTAGTTATTTACAATATGCTGATGATACGATTTTTGCTGGGTCAAACTCCGATAGGTTTACAAAGACAAAATTACTGCATTTGATTATTTTATTTTTGTGAAGGGTCTGGAGTTGAATGTTAAAAAAGCTTAAGTCCTGGAAACTGGCAGAGTGAAGTTGAAGACTAGATCATGCAGAGCTAGAGGTGGGCCAGTTGAAGTGGTGAAGACATATAAATTCCCGGGCTTTTTACACAGGAACACCAGTGTCACACCACCACACAGATAACGCAACCCTTTAGGCTCACTGAAGGTCGGTGGTTGGATTTCAACTGGCACTACCAATAGGATACAGAAATGGCTCAGCACACAGCTAAAATTTGTATGTTGCAGACAGTAATATATGTCAAAATCTGTGAGCAAACAAAAGTGCAATATATCCCAAAAGATTCACAATGATCTTCAATATCTTGATGATCAAATTTTCTTTATTCTGTTGTTCAAAACAAATTTAGATTTTAAAAGTACAGCACACAGTTCATAGCCGACGCGGCGCGTTTCGTCCCAACGGGACTTCTTCAAGGCTCTAAAGTAGTGCATATACAGTCCAGCGAGAAATTGAGTATTCTATGAGCAAATGTTCAAAGTTCATAAATCTGTATATTTATAGCGATCGACATCTATATTCATGTGATGTAAAGGTAGGTAAGTCAAGGTTCGATTGCCTTAGCCAAATGAGATAGTCGATCCACAGGATCGCGGCTCCTGTGACTGAGCGATTACTCAGCAGTTTATGCTTGGTTTGGTGGCTACTCCTTTCTTAGATATCTTGATGGCTCTCTCTCAGCACCATTGCTAAGGGTGTTAGGCATCCTGTGTTTGGGACATGTGTTCTCTCTCTCCTATAGAGTCCCGCAAGAGCCAGCTCCTGGTTCACATCTGGGCTTCTTCAAGGCCACTATTGAGCCACACTCAGGCTGCTATGGGGCCGATAGTCGATCACTTCTGGTCTGCAGATTTGTATTCTTAGTCATATGTCATGACCTCTGGAGGAGCTGGTATCTGGGGCATGTGCCAGCATAGTCAGCTGGGTTTGTAGATCATCAATGAATGTTGTTTCTTCTTGTTACTCTAGAAAATCTGCAAGCTATCTAGAGGAGCTCCATGAAATATTTTGGCAAATGACACTAAAACATATGTTCTACAAGTTAGGAGGTGTACTTACAGTGCACCACGCCCCTTCACTACTGCCTCCTCGATTCTACGCCATGTGTGAATGTGTTTCAAGCCTTCTTACATGTACTTCTGATAGAAAGGCGGCCATCTCTGTGTAAATTCCAACTTGTTCCTTATAACTGTGGTCCTTGCATTTCAAAGAGTGGGTGTGGTGTGTAATGTGTGGTCTGCTTGTTTATTAAATATGTGCAAAATCAGGAGACCATGTACAGGACACGCATGACACTATATGCGGTCAGAAATGTATAGTAGCTCTCCAGAGGTGACAAGCTGCATGGTTTCTTTAATATAAATACGTTCATTAGTGTCACATTGCCTCAAATGCAGAGTAGCCCTGTACCATAAAGCACAAATGAAAGGAACATAAACCTGTTAGTAAGTACTATTAACACATAAAAAGAACACAATACAATTTCTTTTTTAATCAAATCACAAAGTAAAATCAGCATAGGAAACCAGTAAATGTAGCATTTTCAACTTTTTTTATAAACAATTATCAGAGAACATTCTAATCTCTGACATGCTGATAGAGACGTCCACAGCACTGTGGCCAAATCCATACACAACAGTTTCATAAATCCTGAAATCTCAGGGCCTGAAATTCAGTGATGATCTTTCAAGTGGTGAACATAGTACATAGCCCAATTACAGCGAGTGAGCACTGTAACAAAGCCAACTTTGTTAAGATAGGTCTGGAGGGAGAGGTGGTGAACCTCTCCATGATAAAAGGTTGAAATATTGGGATCAAATAATTTCACACAGATTTGCTAAAAAAATTCTTATGCTACCCTGGAGCATTGCTGGTTCGCACACCCAAAGATCATTTAGAGAAAATGGTGACAAAAATGTACATTTTTAAAACAATTTATGTAAAAATGTCTAAAAGTTATATATGATAAATGAAGGGATCACAACTTCTTAAAGTATTACATTCATTACTGCATCTGTGCATACTGGGAACACATGACATGAGATAGTCGAGTTAAAAAATCTTTATTTGGCACAATCAAATTATGCCCTAAAAGAGAAGATACTAAAAAATACAGTACATCAATAGAATTAGTTACAGAAAGAAACAGATGTGCACACATATGGTGTAAAAATGGATGAAACAAATGCTACAATTGGATAAAAATAGTTTTCCTGATGCGAATCGCTCTCCAAATGTAAGAGGCATCATTAAAACATAGAGTAGGGAACTCGGAAAGCGGTGTTGGGTGTTTGTAACCAGGGACAGGTTCGTTTGGAAGCCCTCCGAGAAGGCATTTGACAGGCATGTAACAACAGTGGGTTTCTTGGCCTCAGCAAGGGCTCTTTTTTTTAAACCTGGAGCCTAGGAAAGCGGCATTGACCTCAGTCTTATAAAAAAAAAACGAGGGCTCTTGGAGGGTCTTGAAACATGTAGAAGCCAAACCATGATTTCAAATATTGTTAATATAGGAAATCTAAGGTGATGGCTTTCGTGAAAGCTGTTTCAGTTTTGGCTTAAATTGAATGCCAGAGTAAACTAGCCTTGAGTTAGCCCCACTTCATTATGAGCAATTGAGGATGGAGTTGAGCCGGGCATACACAAGAGGCGCATAAGCAAAGCATCCTCACCCTGAAGAGAGCCGCTGGACTCATGATCCCAAAGGCCCCCACCATATACAGGAGCTGACTATGCTCTAGCCTTATATATATATATATATATATATATATATATATATATATATATAAATAAATTATTTCCCTGATAGGGCAGCTGCCAAGTTTATGGGAGAACCTGAATATACCCGACACACTATTTATTTTATATTGAGCGTTTTGTATATGTTTGGACCATGAACCATTATTAGAGAAAAGAATGCCCAGATAGCAAAATGAATGCCCCTTCACAAGAGGAATGCCCTTGATTAAAAAAAGTCCTACGCTTCTGAGTGTTTTTCCTGCAATACATTGTACACATTTTGGCTTTAAAAATCTTTCATTTTCTGGCATCCATAAATTCAGTGAAGGTGTCCATAAGTCTCTGCAGACCAACACCTGTCCTAGACAGTAGGACCACTTTGTCAGCATACAAAAGCGAGGTGACCGGGCGCCCAGCAACTACGGGTGCATCGACCTGCAGAGTCCAAAGAGCACCATCAACACCAGTTATATAGACGGAAAATAAGAATGGTGCCAGAACGGAGCCCTGTCTGACTCCCCTCCTAATTCTAAATGATGGGGGAACACTCCCCATTGGGGCCATATCGAACCCTGGCAGATAGATTCTCGTACAACCAGAAGAGGAAGAAAACGATATTCGCAGGGGCCCCAAGTGAGGGTAATGTATGCCACAGAATTGAGTGGTCCACCAGATCGAAGGCGCTACTGAGGTCGGCAAAGCACAAGTGAAGAGAACCTGACTTAGCCTTGGTATATTTCCCCAATGAGTAGGTCTAAATTTACAGACTGTTCCACTTTCCCCAGCTCTCTCCTGAAGTCATACTGGGCTTCCGAAAGAATAAAATTATCAGTAGCCCACTGCCCCAATCTCTACAGAAGAACCCTGCCCAACAGTTTCGCACAGGATTCCAGATGGGAGATGGGGCAATAACGCTTCAGGTCCAATCCATCCCCCTTCTTAACAAGCATTTGCAATGCAATAGGTCTCGCTGTTATACGAGTTTGAGCTATTGGCATTGTTAATGACAGTGCTTTTTATTTATGTTTTAAAAAACCAAACTTAAATAAAAAGCATTGTCATTTACAATGCCAATAGCTCAAACTCGTATAAATGCGAGACCTATTGCATTGCAAATGCTTGTTTTTTTGGGACTTGTGCTTTGTTTACCTGACATGCAAAACGGCATCTTGAACAGAAGAAAAACACAGGAAGTGATACGGGTGTCTTTGCTTTTTAGGAAGGTGGATGTGGGGGTTGTAAGAATAGGCTATTACTTTACATTTCTTTTATTGGTGAAAAGAGTTGACTTGGCTAGTGAGATAGCAGTGTGAAAAAAAAGCCTTGTTTGGTTAGGACTCGGATGAGGAGGATGGCTGACGAAGATGTAATGGTACTTGCCTGAATTTGGCTTCTCTGGAGACCACGGACACTGCAAACTGAGGAAAGCAAATATATATTTCACAGCCCAGGAGATTAATTCGCCTTGTGGTCATATATGATAAAAGACTAGACGGGAACGTCCTTTAGTGTTATTACCTGTAGTGATCTGCTGATCACTGATCTAGTGGTCCAATGTGCTAGCCACTCCCTGAGCGCTGGCTTACACCCCACCCCACACCCATCCAGCACAGGCGTCACTGGACATGTGACCCTGCCAATAAAAGGGGCCAGGCGCACGTGCCCTGAGCCAGTTCTACCAACTAACCATCCGTGTCTGTGTAATCATTATGAGTACATGAGGACCTCGGGTCCTACAACATTAAAATGGCGACAAGGGGGCTGTGTCTATGCGTGCAGCAGCTCAGAAGATTTGTGTGAGGGGAAATAATGCCTGGGTCTAGGAAAACCCCTGCCTGCAGGCATAGGAAGCGCCTGACCTCCCGTAGGGCGTGTAAAGAGTCCACGGGGGAGAAGGAGGTGATTGAGAGCTCACCCCGCACCTGACGTACCCGCAAGCGCATGGCGGCACCCAACAGAAGGATCATGTGGCAAGTCTAGGAGCCGGTGGCATGGCCCTGCCACCAGCCTACTGAGGCCCCATTGAAGGAGGAGCATCGGGAGCGAATGCCCAGTCGGGCATGTGGCGAGCCCCATTAACGGAAGAGGAACGACGTGTATGGGGCCGGTCTGCTGAGACGCCGGCCGCCGCCACAGACAGCGCCTCGAGGTGGAGGCAGGCCCGATCTGCTATCAGGCGTAAGGTGAGCCCTAGACTGCAAGTGGGCCAGATTGGGCCATCACAAAAGCCCACAAAGAAAGTGAAGTTGGTCCCTCAAGCCCCGCAGTGTAGTTACACGTCAAGGCTGCCTGTTGGGAATAGCGGAAGCAGTGAAAGACACTGTGAGTGGCGTGCCACTGCATAATTTCCCCGAGACTCTGCCGAAGCCTGCGTGGTTCACCCTCTCTCTCTGCTTGCCTGAACTGTGAAAGAAAAACTTACCGGGAGATGGGAGGAGGTGCCGCTGTCCGGCGAGAGGGCCACTTAAGGTGTGTGTGTTGGAAGCAGCCTTCGGCATCAGTGCCCTGCCCGCATGCAGAACGAGCACGTGGCCGGCAGGTACAAAGAGACTACTAGGCTGTGCCCACATGCTGAGAGGTCCCTGCACGGCCCAGGGAAAAGGAGACACCGCAGGAGAGTGGCAGTAGCGGCCGCGAAATGAAGGGGGCAGGAAAGTGTGGACCGCAGCGTTGGGAAAGCTGCCAAGGCCGATCCGTTCACGGCAAATGCAATCCCAGCCCAGGCAGCCTGCAATGCAAAGTGCCAAGAGCAAGTGGGCTGCCGGGGGTAGAAGTAACTGTAGCAAAGCGGTGCCCAGGCCGAGTGAGCACCAGTGAAAAAGAAAATGAATCAAACAAAAGCAAATAGAGAGAACAAGCCGTCTCCGTGGAGCAAGTGTGCGCGCGCGTTAGGCAGCCGGGTCGGCAGCAGCGGGGTGTGTGCGCGCGCGTGTGTCTGCGCGTCCACAGACCCCGATCGCTGCGCGTGCCCCGGTCTGTCTCCCTTGGGAGGCAACTAGGCAACAATAGTACTCGTTGGCGGCAGCGCTTCGCGCTGCAACGCCGAGACCTAAAGATGGGATCACCCCAGCTGACTACTGCATTAAACACTCAAGACAAAATGAGGCCCCACAACTCACCCATAGCTCTATAAGCATCAACTGGCACTCCATAGGGCCTGGGAGGGTTGCCCTTCGCACTCCTTCCCAGAGCTAAGAGGACCTCATCCACAGTGAGTGCAAGCAGCTTGCTACTAGAAATTGGTTCTCTTGGGTATGTCTACTGGAGCCGGTTGACAGGACTCTGGAACATTACTATTTGGTGGATAAAAGATCTTTACAAAATGGTCAACCTATTCTTGGAGAGGGACAAATGATGTTAGTTTAGCGGCAGAATCATTTTTGAGAAAATGAGCATTGACCGTGCTCCAAAACAAAGTGTCATCATTGGTAAATTCAACCAGGCCCCTTCCCTTTTTTCTAGAAGTTAACACCACGTTATATTTTCCTTAATTGCTTAACAGCAGAATCTTTCCCTCGGAGAGCTGTGCAAAGCAATCTGCAGCTACTTGGATGCCTGTGTACATGAATAGGCAAGCCAACCATATCTCTGAGAGGTCCTTGATCTAGAGGAGCGTGTCAATAAACTATTAAGTGCCCTGGAAATAGTTTGACTGAGTCACCCTAGTGGACAGGGGAGGGTTAGGAGAATCGGGGACAATGGGATCGACAATAGTCTTGCAAATAAGACAAAAAAGGCGAGAAATGAGGTCGGTTGGGCCATCTAAACTGGCTGGTTGAGGACTGTCCTCAGAATCAGGGCGTCAATCTACAGCCTGCACCTCATTCAGGGCCTCTAAAAGTAAGCTGATCTGGAGAGGAACGATCAGACGCACAGGGTTCTTGAATCAGGCGATGACAGAAAAAGTGCAAGGGGAAAAGCATAATATTACCTGGATTTGAAAAGTGAGACGAAAACTTATGCAAGATCTCACCCGCAAACCTAGATTGCTTGAAGTTAATGAATGATAACACCATCCCCTCAAAAGTTTTTTTAGATGGGCCAATCCACACAACCCTAAATGTCAACAGGGTTTGGTCAGCTTTGGAGACTGGAAAAATAAACTTGGACTGCTGCAGTTGGAGGACTTTATTCCTTAACTAGGCTGACAACTCAGTAGTGCCCTGAGGCAGAGGCAGGACATTTGTCATCATCGCAACATAATGAAAGCAGGCAGAAGGTAAATTAATAGTGACCTCATTGGGATGCCCACACTCTTTGTTTTGTTTCCTCGCTAACATTTCTGGTCAAGTTTTTAAGAAAATGGTAAACAAGTCGATTGAACTCCAAAGCTGTATTGCAGACAAAGAAAAGCTGTCGAAGCGCCTCCACGGATGGTTGGTTTTAAAATCCTATTCAAGCCCAAGAGAATCTTTACTTTTGGAAGCACCGTATCATTGGAAGGTAAAACAGACAGTCCTGGCTCTAAGATTTGGTGAAATACCTACATTGGATTTCGTCCCAAAATGGAGGAAAGGTGGGGCAGGCGAGATCAAGACCTGTTGCATATGACATCAGGCATCAGAATCTTTACAACGTGTTATATGTATCTGTTCTGTTCTGGTAAACCAGCGAAAAGGTTTAAGACATGAGTTTAATGGCCTAGGAATCGGTACCTGTAGGAATGCAGTGCTGTAGTAATTGGATCCAAAAAACACAATGCTGAACATCAGATTAGTGCATTTTCTGACTACTTTTAAAACCATAATAGGAGCTTAAGTTTGGTTATGGGAGGTGCCGGAGGGGTGGTAAAGTCACCGAATAACTGTCTTACCGGGGCCATTGATATGCATGGGACGGGCTGCTAGAGGAATAAGTCATAAGCTTTCCCTATCCCGTCAAACTACATAAACATTTGCTTAACGCAAACCCACTCTCGGCACGTTCTCTCCAATTTGCCTACTGGTTTTTCTATGGTTTTATATTTTGCACATTGGCAATTTATTTGCAACCAACAATCTGCTATATTATTTGTATGACTATTTAATTATCCTATGCTCTCGATTCCAACTTGCACATTGACATTTTAATTGCGTCTCATTGTATGTATAGACATTTTACATACGTGCTCCTTAAGTAAGATATGAAAAAGTTGATCTATGATCGATACATTTTCTTTTTGAACCATCCTAAAATGAGCATATTGGTGAATACTCGGATTTGTGATTATGACTATGAGGGGATGCAAATAGTCAAGTTATTTATTAATTAAGATATGAAATAATTTGCTGCTGACGGTTGAAATGTTTTTAACCTATTTAGGTAAATATTTTTACATTGTGAGGGGTTTGTAATGTTTATGGTTTTAATTGACTAAGAAACTATTTATTCATTCATTGTATCCTCGCATTCCCTGTATCCTGCGGTAAACTCCCCATGGAAGCTTCTGGAGCCAGTGAGCTATTGTTAAGCCTATCCGGCTTATTAACATTGGCTATTTTTGGGAGAGATGGGGGGTTAAAAACCCACCACACGGCCAGACGACCTACCCAGACTCGGGTCTCCGGCCGTAATATGGAGACCTCTCAAAGTACAAGACCCTGACCCGGCTAGGGATTGGCGGTGTTGTAGAAGATGAGGGGTAGGGAGAGAACTATCTGTCTGACTGACATAAGGGCAGTCAGAAAGGAGATTATGTTTTTTTAATGGCACAGGGCGAAAATGGGAGGCTCCGGGTGCCTGCGTATGAGTGGACTGGGCTGCTAGATTGACTGAGGAACTAGGGAGCCTTGTCTTTATACTATGTAAAAGTTGTTCAATAGCCCCCAGCCTGGTGCAGATAAGCGAGAGAAGACTTTCGACCATTCCTCTCACACTGTCCAGTAACTGCCTCTGGAGAAGATCCAAGTCCACAGCGCTGATCGTAGAATACCTCCTGAGCTGGAATCAAGTTCGCGGGGTTGAGAGTCTAAAAAGAGGTGTGATTTCCTTGCCCCCTTGCATATTTTTCATTTGGCTGTAGGGCCATAGTGGGCGTAGTTAAAGCCTCATCAGTAATCTGTTGGGGGCAGCAGGAAGGGCTGCATTAGGAGGCAATGACAGACCGTTGCCCCTAGGTGTGCTCTTGAACAGTGCCACAAGCAGCTTGGAAGCCTGTCTAGAAGCAAAGTTGACCCAGGACCTGCAGCCATGGTGACAGATAGACAGTGTTCTATTTCCATGTTTAAGGCACCCACTGAGCGTTCAATGCACCCATCTAGGGAAGAAGAGTTAGAACAGAGCTTGACAGGTACAGAAGCTATGTGCTTCGCCATCAAAAGGAATCAAACAATAACAAAACAATAGAACAACAGTACCTCAATATCTTAACAGCGCCAATCAACGGGGAGGGCCCAGCCCAACCTCCTCTTGGCTCTGACGAGCGCAGATGAGCCCACAAAGAAATATTTAAATTTGTTAAAGATTTTACACCTCCCAGTGCTGTAAGTAAGGTTTTTACTCCTACCCTTAGTTGGGTCCATCAGATGGCATGCTTTTTTCATGACAAAATCCACCTGATCCAACAATCGTTTGCCCCTACGGGTACACCCGAAGCGGATACAAAATTGGGTGTCCTGCCACCGGGGTCAAGTTGTGTACTCTCCCAATTTCCTCCTATCTCCCTAGAAAAACCTTTGGACATTACGACCGCCTTGAAGTCAGGCTCTCCGTCCGACCCCTGTCCAGCAAGTATTTTGAAGAAGATTGCGGAACCTCTAAATCCAGCAGTCAATTCAGTTCTTAACTCATCACTTGGACATGAAACAGTACCCAGTTGTTGGAAAAGGACCAAAATGATCCCTCTTCTGAAAAAACCAACAGCAGATCCTGCGATCGCATCCAACTAGAGGCCCATTTCCCTGTTGCCTTTTGATTCTAAGGTCTTGGAGAAGTACGTTAACTCCGTGCTAACAGACTTCATAGAAAGGAACCATGTGCTTTATGACAGCCAGTCGGGCTTCAGAGCCACTCTTAGTGCAGAAACTGCCCTATTGGAGGTCTCTGAAACTATTAAAGCTCAAATGGACAAAGGGGGCAGCGCTGTCTTAATATTACTGGATCTTTCCGCGGCCTTTGACACCGTGCCCCATGATCGGCTTCTGCATAGGTTAGCAGAGTGTGGTGTCCGGGGCACGGTGTACAATTGGTTTGCTTCCTTCCTTTCGGAGCGGCAGCAGGAAATCTGGTCTCTGCCATTTTCAGCTACTATTACCCCAATGCAAGTGGGGGTCCCGCAGGGCTCCATTTTGAGCCCCACCCTTTTTAATATATACATGGCCCCTCTTGCTCATTTGGCCGAGCGGCATGGAGCAAAGATTATTTCCTATGCCGACGATACGCAACTCCTGTTCACGTGTGCTAAAGGAGCGAGTTTTCGCGGTTGGGAGATAAAGGAATGTGTAACGGAAGTCTTTGCTTGGCTGCGACTGAACCAGCTGAAGTGTAACTCAGAAAAATCCGAAATCATTTTTTTCGGCTGCACCCTTAATGTGGACTGGAATACATGGTGGCCTAGCGGCATGTCCCCTCCTTCGGCCCCAGTCAGCATGGTTAAAAATCTAGGAGTCAAGCTTGACTCGAAACTTACAATGAAAGCCCAAATTCAAGCGGTCGCTGGTACCTGTTTTGGCTTGATAAGAATGCTAAAGAATTTTCTTCCTCTTCTCCCGATGGAATCCCGTAAGATCTTTGTGCAAGCCTTAATTACATCTAGGTTGGACGACGTGAATATTTTGTATCTGGGGCTGCCTGAGTATTTGCTCAATCGGCTGCAGGTTGTGCAGAACGCTGTGCCCAGAGCTATTCTCATGGTAAACACCAGAACACGTATGTCATCTCACCTGAAGGCTCTACACTGGCTCCCGGTGAGAAAGAGGGTTCAGTTTAAGGCCTTAGTGCTTGCTTATCGGGCTTTCCATGATACGGGTACAGTATACCTGAGGAATAGGATCCAATGTTACCAGCCTCAACGGGTCCTTAGATCCTCCAAGCAATCACTTATGGTGAGACCTAAGATCTCGAAATCTCGGATTGGAGGAAGATCATTCCAGGTTCAGGCGGCTCGTTTGTGGAATGAATTACCCCTACATCTTAGACAGGCTCAGGACCTGCTGTTGTTTAGAAAACAACTTAAAACGTGGCTGTTCCAACAGTAACTACTGGTGGGGTGATTCTTCAGGAGGTTTCAGCTTCGAGATTAGCGCGGAACAGTCCCTGTGAGTATCCGTGCGCATTATACATTTTTAATTTCATTTCATTTTTTGGGCATGCCACTGGTCTCTCAGTGCTTATGAGCATGGCGGTGTCTACGGAGCACTCCTCCTGGGCTTCGCAAAGGATTTTAGGGGTTGTAGTCCCCCACAACAGGCCAGCAGCAGCAACGTCCAATGTGCATCCTCGCCACCACGGGTCTCTAGGCGCTTATGAGCACGGTGACCCCCTTTTCTTGAGCCTCATAAAGGATCTTGGGGTTTGTAGTCCCCCACGACAGGCCAGCAACTGTAAACTCCAATGTGCTTTTCCGGAGTCTTTTTCCAGCAAAAGGGAATTAAATTGGCTGGATAACTCACAGAATGGCTTCAACAAATATACATCATGTAAGGCCTAAAAAGTAGTCTTCTGTATGTTGAAAAAAAAATACCTTTGATGTCAAATTGAGCATACTCTCGCATTGGACTCTTTAGCTTGCCGTATGTCCGTTTAATTCATAATCTAGCCTCAAATTATTATTTGCCAGGCCAAAATCATCTCAAGTAAGTAACAGGTGGTGCGGGGCTCTTAACGTCCTGTGCGGTCAGTTGGCCGGCTTTATTAAGAGCGTTGAGGGGTCTGAAGATGACCCCTAACCGGTCTTTTCATTTTACTCGCCCCAAGATGCTACAGGCTAATCTGGGAGCACATCAACAAATTTAAGATCCAAAGCTTCGACATAAACAAAATGCATAAAAGTATCCCCAAGGTCCCTAAACTTCTGAAAATGACTTATGATATACTAGCACATCTGCTGCTAAAAAGTAAAAGACTGACCTATGTCATGACCCTTGTCGCCATTGACTGATTGATGCAGTAGCAGCGGATTTCCAGTGAGTGGCTATGTCCCTCTTGGCTACCATGATGGGCATACCCAACAAGGCCCTGCGCTGCCCACATGCCTCTTGTACCCTCATACACCCCCAGCAGCAATAATAGCGTGGAAAGGTCCACTTCTCAACCCAGTACCGTTGATAGTTCTGCAACCACTGCCTCCCAGAATCTTTTGGGCAGCCCAAGACCATGTGGTAGAGGTCAGTGGCAGTTTTGGAGTATTGGGAACACCTGGAATGTGGAAGGAGGCCCTTTTTATGCAGGCGGTCTGGAGTGAGATATGCACAATGGAGATAATACATTTGGATCAGTCGTAGCCTGGGGGGTATTGTAAGGACCCTAGGGGCCATCAAGGCATCTTTCCAGTCATCATCTTCCAGAGGACCGATCGCCTCCTCCCACTTTGCCCGAAGGGATGCAATAGCATTCGGGGATTGATGATAAGTGTGCAATATATTTGAGAGACACTGCCCTTTCTGAAGGTACCCATCATGATCTTGGCCTCAGTTCTGAGAGGGAAGTGCCCTGTGTGAAGAGTATGTAGTGCGTGGTGCAGTTGGAGATATTTGGAAAATTGGGTTTTAGACAGTGAGTATGTGGATTGGAGGTCCTGAAGAGAGTGCATATGTGTCCCAGATCACTAATCTCCCAATAGGGTAATGCCTATTGCATCCCAGTGACTGAACCCTCCAGTGCTGATATCTCTCTCGACCATTTGTTGTGCCACAGGAGAGTTTGTTTGTACAGGGCTATCCAACCCATGACATTCAGCAGAAGGGACTGCCATTTTTGAAGTTCTGTACTGAATCTCTGGACCAAGGGTGTCATATTAAGTGACCATGGCAGCACCAGGTGACGTGCCACCTGTATGCCCAGATAGCGGAAGCTCAACCTGCATAGGCCACACAGTCTTGTGTCACGCGAGGGTGACCGCGGCACCAATATTGACTTGCTGCGATTAACATTCAGGCTAGACACTTCAGGGAAAAACTGAAGGATCCACAGACAGCTGGGCCACTATTCTCTGGGTTGGAGAGGTATAAAAGAGCATAATCCGCATATAATGCTATGCGGTTCTCGTGGTCCGCGTCCCAGGCCCATCTGTTAAATTGTGCGTCACATTGAATAACTCGAGTTAACGGTCCGATCACCAGCACGAACAGAAGTGGGAACAGGGGATAACGCTGCCTTGTATGAAGGTACAACGCATGCCTGAGCAACGCGTACCTGTACCACGCGGTCTCTACCACGACCACGTCTTTACCACGGAATTTTGTGAAAAAGACATGATGGGTAAAGGGACATGCGTGCTAAAGAACATACCACTGCCCAGTAAACTATCCCTTTTCCCTCTGCTCTGAGCCCTAAAAATTTAACCCATGCCCAAAAACTACCCCGACCACAAGCACCCCCAGCCTGAGCCCTAAAAACTGTCCCCTTCGTCCCTAAATTACCCCAACCCTGCCCCCAGCCCTGAGGGCTAAACCTGCCCTCTGCCCTCTAAACTGTCTCTTTCCCCCTGCCCCCTAAAAATTAACCCCATGCCCCAAAAACAACCTGATCCCAGCTCTCCCGCCCTGAGCCCTAAAAACTGGCCATTACATCTCTGAACTTCCCCGACCCTCCCGCCCTCAGGCCTATAACTGCTCTCAGCCCTGTAAACTGTCAATTTCCCCCTATCCCGCCCTTAGCCCTAAAAACTGGTCCCACCCAAAAAACCTAACCTGACCCCAGCCCCCCACCCTAAGCTCTAAAAACTGTCCTATACAGCTGCTAACTACCCCAAACCCAGCCCCTGCCATGATTTCCAAAACTGCTCCCTGCCCTACAAACAAACCAACCCCCTCCTGAGTCTTAAAACCTACCCACAACCCAAAAACTATCCCCCCCAAGACCCGACCGAGCCACACTTACGTCACCATGTCCATGCCAGAATCCAGATTGTCCGTCCTCTTCCTTTCTTCCTCTTCCACCCATCCGCTCGACAACTAGACCGCGCATTGCCTTAACCACACATATATGTTTTTAGGTCTCGCCTGATCCAGTGCATGCGCTGGTCTGGCCGAGACATTTAGTGTACGGGTTTTCAAAGTGCTGACACACGGCCTAGCGCTTGCATTCACGCAAGCGTGCACGAGCGCAGCCGCAGCTTTCAGCGCCCGAGGCGCCATCTGGAGCTTTCACTTTTTCCGCTGCTGCGCGCGCACCTCTCGCGTGTTTGCCATTGCGTGCGTACCCCTGCTTTCACTTTTACCGTCTTGTGTTTTTTTTCATTTTTATTTTTTTTCAAGGCATACTTTTGCAACAGTAAAATCAACTCAAGCGCTTTTGCTCTTTAACCATCATCGTGGTAAGGAGGCGCCGAGTGAGCTGGGGTTACTGCCAGCCTTTGTATGGAAATGAAGTGCATATGGAGAAAGACAGATTGCCACCGTAATCGAGATGTGAATATTTGCATACAGTGTATTAACTGCGAAAACATCCACTTCACATATGACATGCAACATAACCTCAATTCATTTTAATTTTCCAACCTAGTAAAACTGCTTGCATTAGTGCAAGTTTGTTACAGGCAAATGTTTCAGAACTGTGCCGAAGAAGCACAGCAGCAAACTTGTGTAAAATTAGTGACTTTCGCTAGTTTAGTCTGCACAGCATAAACGTTACAGATCTTAGAATATTTTCTTACCTGACACTCCAAGTCTGGGTCCCAACACCGAAAGGCCAGCTAGCGCAGGCTGCTCACAGATCTTGAAAGACCCTGTCCCCAGCGGAACTTAAACTCCCCGGTCCTCCTTGCCACGTGACCTGCATGTATAATGCAGGCCTGACAATTAAAACACAAGCATTTGCAACGCAAGAAGTCTTGCATTTACATGAGTTTAAGCTATTGGCATTGTAAATGACAATGTCTTTTATTTGTGTTTGTTTTTAAAACGTAAATAAAGGCATTGTCATTTACAATGCTAATAGCTTAAACTCTCACAAATGTGAGATCTGTTGCATTGCAAATGCTTGTGTTACTAAAGATGCACTTCTGTAGCTTGAAGGTTTAGGACAAAACAATATTTTCAAAAGGTTGACTGACTAAACCGTGCTTTGCAATTTCAATAGTAATCAGGTTGAAAATTGAAGAGCTTTGATTTGTTCTTTTCATAAAAATATTATGTGAACTCGTAAAATTATTCTGTTTACCCAAACTCATACTTATTGCAATCACTACAACACACTAAACCCTACGTGCATTTCTTCAAGTATCCTGCAATAGAAAATAATTTGTGTGTTCAGTGCTGTTCAAATGATACTAGAGGGTGTAATAAAGTGCGTCGGCAGGAGGGGCCTCCTGATTCCAAGATTTGTGACTGGGTTGTGGTTTTGTGCATTACGTTAAATAGCATATCTGTCCAAAGGGAGAGGCTAGCATACATTACAAGAGTCCCGAAACTACCATGCAATGGCCTGTTGCACATGGTTAAAAGAAGAAAAACATGTCAATAACAAGCATTGGCATAGCCAATAGGTCTCGCCTTTGGGACCTTATAAGTGTTTAGCCATACAACAGTTGTTGTTGCACCAAGGATATTGTGCTGCATAACTAAATACTTATAAGGTCCGAAAAGCGAGATCTATTGGCTATGCCAATGCTTGTTAAGGCATATGTGTGGTTAAGGCAAGCGCGGTTACGCTTGCGTTGGTCGTACACGCATGGCTGAGCCCGCGTTGTTCTGACCGTTTCCCATCTGACACCACCCCACTGATTTGTATTTGTATTCAAGCTGTTGAATTGGAGTAGAGTACATGAATGAGTCGTGCTGACGAACGAGGGCCACATGCAGACGCCGAAGACATAAAGCCACACTGGTCTGCGTGTATGAGGATCTGAAGGACACCATCAACGCGCTCTCAGAGTCAGCAAGACAGTCCATAATAGTAACAGAAGTTGTTCAATACACTGATGGTGACAAAGTGTGGATAATTACTGCCGGTATGCTCTGCTGGCATACGCGCCACTTTTCACGGGTCCGGTGATCGGAAGGAGCGATGAGTGTGAATACAGAAGGAGGATCACAGAAAGGACTGGCTATGTTATACACGAAGAAGGACGCCTGAGGAGATAAGCCGGCGGAGCTGGTGTTTAGGTAAGCCCATTCTTGTGTGTCCTGTCCCGGTGCGGGAGGGGTTCGCTGGGCATCGGATGGCGCATAGTGCTCCCATTTCCCCAGAGTACGGGTGACAACCACGGGCTTTCTATGCACCCTGTCAAAGACCCAACAGTGTTGGAAGTAACCAAGAGGCACAAAGGTTGTTAAATACAAACGATCAGACATTTCTCCCAGTTGAAACACCTTATCCTTTCTTTGAGCCTATACTTATTCAGAGGCTCCATACGACAGACAACAGAGACATGGCAGAAAGAACCTGGTCATTCTGAAAGGGAAGTCACACAGCCAGTCCGTATCATAATTGCTTGACAGGAGTTGGGCGTGCATCAAGGAGGACGAAGCGGAAAGGAGAGCGGCTGCTCTCACTTTATTCTCCAGAAAATCGAGTTCTGGAGCACCCAGAGAAATAAAGACCAATCAAACGCAAACACAAGAAGAAAAATTTAAGAAATTAAAAAAATTAAAACAGACAGAAATCTCAAAGTGGTGGTAGGCAAGCTCTTTATAAAACTACATTGATATCAATATGGTGACTAGAGGCCTAAGAATTTTCACCACGCCATCGTACGAATCCCCTAACCCCAAGATGCTTTATGAGTGGTCTGAGAACTCCGCCATAAGCTCAAGACACATGCTACAAATCTTGGTTAAATACGCCAAAATAGATCGAGAAGTAGTGCTGAGTCAAATTAAAAGCCTTATGGATGATCTTACGAACAGTATGGAACCTGACACCCTTAAGAGATCTCTGGATACCATAAAAGACAGACTAAAAAAACATGAGGAAGAGATCAAAGAGCGTTAACAGCACAAATTGGATCGGGATTATTACGATTATGAGAGCGGAAGAATACTAACCTTTAGTAAAAAATATAATCATCTATATAGAGATCAATCCAAGACTCAAGAAACACCAGTAATAACAACAGAAAGTTCAGTGTCGGATTTATCTACCAACAGAGATATAGAAACAGAGACAACAGCAAGTACTACATCAGACCATGACAAAAAGCACGCGCCCGGTTACTTTTTTAGACGAGTACCGGCTGCTACGCCGGGGACGTCAGACAACAAGAGACACTCCAACACCCAAGACGAGAGGCCAGAGAGGTTGGGGTCAAGGAAGATGAAGAGAAAACGCAAGAATCGAAGAAAGCAAATCCACCAGAGGTGGCAAAAGAGGCAGAGGACATGGTCGTGTTGGAAACAACAATGAATGCCCCAAAAAGACATACTAATGGATACTGAAATGGTGAACAAGACTATTGTTAATCTATCTAAAAGACCTCTTAGTGATATTAAAAAACAGACTCTCTGCCTTGGACTTTCTTTTTGTCCTTCTTCCACCTTTGATTATACCAGTACCAGAATTGACCTGTTTAATTATGTCAGAAAACTGAAAAAGTGGCATAAGCTTAGAGGTACAGGTCCCAAAAGAAGGGAGAACACTACAAAATCTTACAATGATAACAATATTGATATAGAGGATATTGATACTTTAGTCACCATGATGGAACTCCAACAAGATCAGGACATAGACAGAGGGGTGAATAACGAACAAGACATATTGGAGGAGCTAGGCATCATACATGATGCTTCAGCCAACACCATCTTCAGACCCAAGTCCACATTTTTACTCACACTACCACATGATAGTATCGGTACTTTTCATGAAAGCGTGACGAGATCTCTTATAGATATTCACCCAAAAACATACTATAGGAACCGCAAATCCAGCAACCTGACGTTTAGTCAAAGACAAGCTCTCGCTTCCTTGGCCGTAGACACCAAGATTGTCGTCCGGCCTGCTGATAAGGGTGGGAATATTGTGCTTCTAGACAGGGATCAGTCCATCACCGAAGCCATGAGACAACTCTCTGACATCACATTTTATACACCTATTACTAAAGAAATTTACAACAACAGTATCACTGAGATCTGGGATAAACTCACTGTATGGCAAGACAATGGGATTGTGGAATGGGAAGAATACTGCTTACTTAAAAATGATCATCCCAGACTCCCTGTTCTTTACCTACTACCCAAAATTCACAAGGATCCTCTTAACTCTACTGGACGCCCCATAGTTTCCTCCAGGGGCAGTGTTGCTGAACATATTTCCAAATATGTTGATCATTTTTTAAGGGAACACGTTTCCAATCTCCCCACATATATCGGAGACACCAAAGATTTTTGGGGGAAGATACAGGACATTGAATGGGAGCAGAACTATCTACTCATCACATTGGATGTTCACTCCGTATACACCATCATAGACCACAAACAGGGTTTGGAGGCATGCAGACATTTTCTTCATAAAATACTCTACAGATTTAGAGAACACACAAAGATAATATTAGAAATGATAGAGTACTATCATCTTATTCAATGGTGCTCTTTACAAGCAGATCACTGGGACTGCGATGGGTTCATGCTTCGCTCCCGGTTTTGCAAACCTGTTCATGGGTCTCTGGGAGGAGGAGATATTCTCTGATGATGGCACCACTTCAGATCTTGAGCAGGTCAAGATATGGCTTAGGTACATTGATGACCTGTTCATTGTCTGGAGTGGATCCGAAAATTGAGCCAAGGAGTTCATTAAGGAACTTAATGGGAATGACCGCAATATTGGCTGAGTACCTAGATGTCAGGCTTAACGTTAAAGAGAACAGGTTATGCACAGAACCCATTCGCAAATCCACAGCAGGCAACAGTGTGCTCCATGCCCTCAGCAGTCATCCAGAAATCCACACATGGAGCATTCCGTCTGGAGAGCTGCTGAGGGCTAAAAGGAACTGTAACAATGAGACCACTTACCAAACTGAGCGCAAAGTCATATGTGATAGGTTTAAGGAGAGGGGTTACCCAACATGGGTAGTCAAGAAAGCCTGTGATAGAGCTGATGGCATTACCAGACAAGAAACTCTCTCAGATAAAGTGCCGAAAGACCAAGACAGTGATACTGAACCCACCAAAATGATTCTTACATACAACAGTGATGCTGCTGATATCAGAAAGATCATAGTTAAGAATTGGGACATTCTGAAAAACGACACTACCATAGGGCCCAGTTTACAGGACAGACCCAACATAACATATAGGCGCAGCAGAAACATTAGAGATATACTTGTACACAGTGATATTACTGAACATCCCACCAGAAAGGAATTTGGACTACAGAGATTTTTTCTCTGTGGCCACTGTAAGGCCTGAATAAATAGCTGCTTCCGCAAAAAAATCACCCATGAAAGCTACACTGAAGAGATGACCCAGTTCCTTACATGCAGCACTAAATTTGTGATTTACATCATTGAATGTCCGTATAGGCTCTGGTATATTGGCAGTACCACGCTGATGGCCAAAAAGTGCATACTTGAACATATGCGAGCCATCACGAACTATGACCCCCATTACCCTGTGACACGCCATTACCAAGACAAACATTTTTCTGATTCGACACAACTTAGTTACCTGGCCATAGAAAAAATCACTCATGACCCAAGGGGAGGAGATAGAGTCTTGAAATTGAGACAGCAGGAGTCTAAATACATCATAGACTTCCAAACCAAAATTCCTGGGGGCCTGAATCAGGATGAAGAGTTAGCAATCCATCTCAAAGAATCTTAAACCTTTGTGCTCTCCTTCCTCTTTATTATGTGAAGTCCTTCTCCATTGCATTAGAAAGTTATGTACAGGATTGCTGGCACTATGTTTTTATTTGCTTTTAATGGCACTATATTTCATTAGTTTCTAACACAAAGTTTTGTTTCTCTCTTTTTTCTTTTGCAGGAGAAAAGGAAGCGGTCCAGTCACCACGCGCACACTCACGGGCCGCCTACCCTTTTCTTCGCTGACACTGGGAGCACTTTTATAAGCTAAGAATTTCATTTCTCTGAACATTGTTTAACCATCTGTGCAATTGTGTAACGACAGTGCATTCATTATTCTTTTTGACCACACGTGACATTCATGTTACATCCTCAGGAACAGGGGACTTGCTCTTATTACTTTGCACCATGCGTGGACTTTGGCACTAGGCCATTACTTTTGTCTGTAAGTTTTTGCAAACCAGTAATTATTTCAGTTGGCGCTGGTTCACTCTGGCACTTGCCAACTCACCATGAACCAAACACACAATAGATATAGCTCCACGGCTGCTGATAGTTTTTGAATAGTTTTTGACTTGTTTTAACTGCATGAGCTAGGAACTCACAGGTTTTATTCACAGCGCCCTGTTGCGATCAGGACTCATTCTGTATGCGGCGCTATTGAGAATATGTTCCATCGGGGGTGCAACTCAAAGTGCGTATCACACATTTGTTGATCACGTAAACTATGAATGTGAATTTTGCCATGTCGATTGATAATAAGATACATTTATGGGTTGGTTCTCTGTCATGTTTTCACTGTGACTACACATCGCGTACTGAATCAATTGACATTCATGCACAGACAAGACACTATAAGATGGCCGCCATAGTAATTGCATTTAACAGTTCGCCTTATGTGTATACTTAAAAGAAATGTCATTTACTTGTAGATTGCACGTGATCAAGGCTGCGGGGCAGCCAAAACGCGTTGTGCATTAAACAAATTCTGTTACTAAAAAAAAGGTGCATTAAGCAACTTCTGTTACAATTACAGACTGGATTGCTGACTCTGAGAGCGTGCTGATGGTGACAAAGTGTGGCTATATATATATATATATATATATATATTTTTTTTTTGCAATGAGGCTTAGTCCGGATCGCTCAGCAGCGGGTGCGGGTGTTGGGCCAAGCCAAAGGCCAAAGTTAATTTTTAAACCAAGAGACACTCGCACTCTGGAACCTTGAAAAGATTTATTTAGTTGACAGAGCCCAGTCTGTCACCACCAACGCGTTTCAGCCTTGACAAAAAAATAAATAAATAAATAAACAAAATATATATATATATCAATGAAATTCCAGTCTCTGCTCAAAAACCGCACACCAACACTGAGAGGTAAGTTCAATGCACATATTTATTCTTCACTGTTACTCGTTTCGGCAGTTCCTACTGCCTTGGTCACACCTACATTTCACCAACAATCCTGCTCCAAAAAATGAACAGGGCCGACACAGCGCGGAATCTCTTTGAACTTTTTATTCAGATACGTTTGTCCATCATGAACGCGTTTATCTCTCGAAGGCTTTACAAGGGCAAGAGGTTTGTGATCCGGGCTTTGGTGATAAGCGCTATGGAGACTGATTCACCCCTCATTAAAACCTGCTGTGCTGCGTGAGTGATGCCAGGCAGCACAGCACAAGACTCTTTGATCAAGTAAACGGTGTCTCGGGTTTGATGCGAGGGCCAGTGTAAACAGTGGTAAAGTTGCGTGCTCACCCGGCCCTCTCTCAAAACCTGGACACGTATTTATTTTATTACTTTATTAAAGTGTCCAGACGCTGGGACAGTCCTTGAAAAGGTGTGACTGTCCAGGCAAATCCGGGACATGGATGCCCCTTTCACTTGTTTAATGTTTTAGTTAATGCCATGAAGTAAACCATATCAGATTTCTCTAACAGCCTGAGACGGATTTCTCATCAAACTGTAATATTTCAACAGCTGCACGTAGTATTTAATGTCTGCCCTCTTTATTTCTCATAAAATTATTTTAGTTGTTCCGTTATGAGAGTCGATGTGCCGCGGATTCTGAGACAGAACTTATAGCCAGCTTCCGTGTGCTAGATGCAGGCAACTTGCCTGCTGGTGATGAATGTATTCTTGATGGTGAAATGGAAATCCAGAAACTTTGTTCAGAGTTTCAGCTGTCATCAAGAGAGACTATCCAAGCTTTTAGACTTTTCAAAGATTTTGGTGGAAAGAAAACCACTGAAGCATTAAAAAAATCAGTTGCTTGCATGGAAACCCTACCAGCAAGTAATGCTGATACAAGAAAGGTTTCAGGACAATGAACAAGGGCCTCTCTTCATGGGGAGACCATTTATTCATGCTTATGTGCAAAACTCAGTGGTCCTCCATTTGAAACATTTGAGGCAAAGCTGTATGTTAAAAGTTAGTTGGCAAAAGGTAGAAAGTCTATTGATGAAAATTGTTGTGAGAAACCGCAGCGAAATAGACGCAATGAATATCTTCAAGGGTTTGGGGAAATCCTGCAAAAGATTTCTTGGTAAAGTAAATAGTTTTTACATGTTTTCTAAAGTGTTTGTTATTTTTATTGCTTATGGTTATACCTTTTTGCTATTTTATTATCCTTTGCTGAATCCGATTTTATGATTTTCTTAAGCACACAATACTACTTCACATGATTTAGGCCGCGCCCTTAACTGGATGGGCTACACCCCTGTAAGCGATCAAATTGCTGACTTTTTTGTAGCATAAAATTCAAATTTTACAAAAAGATTTGAAGACGACCCCCCTGTCTTCTACAGAGTAATCTTCTAACAATGTGGGTGATAGACAGACTCGCCAATTTTTCCACACCATTAGTTTGGAACAGTCACGCCAAGGCATTCTTTCCTGTAAGTCAGGGTCTCCGTTTGACCCCTGCCCCCCAGAGGTTTTGCATGCTATTATTGACATCATCACCCAGTTATCAATAAGATAATTATTTCCTCACTCTTACTAGCTGAAGTACCTACAGACTGGAAAATCACGTCTGTTAAACTCCTTCAGAAATAACAACTAGCCGACCCAACGGCCCTCTCTAATCTCTGACCTATCACCCTGCTTCCTTGCCTCAGCAAAATCAATGAGAAACTAGTCAATATTCAAATGGTATTCTTCTTAGAAGAGACTAATATTCTGCATCCTAGCCAATCAGGCTTCAGGCCTAAGCACTCAACAGAATCAGCATTACTACACACTGTGGAAACTCTCAAATCCGCCTTAGATCTGGGAAAAAATGCTGTGCTGATTTTATTAGACCTATCAGCAGTATTTGATACAGTCTCCCACAACATTTTATTGGACCGTCTTGAAATATACGGCATCTCCCACCTGGCCTTAGCCTGGCTGAAATCTCTTCTGTCCAACTGGAGACAAGTAGTCATTGTTAGCCACTATCAGTCTGCAGAGAAACCCTTATATTCTGGGGTTCCGCAGGGCTCTGGTTTAAATCCAGTGTTGTTTACTATTTATACAGCTACCCTCATTTAACCTGATATCATTGTTCAACATTGAAACCATCTCTTATGCCTATGATACTCAGCTAATTCTTGTGCTAGCCAAACATTCCACTAAAGCTAAAGAGAATCTCCAACTTGGCCTGACAGCTGTATTTCAATGGATAGAATCGAATCACCTGAGGTGTAATACTAAAAAAACTGAGATCATGCCACTAGACAAATCAAACACTTTCTCGCCCTGCCTATGGTGGCCCAAAGATATCCCTCCTCCTCCCAACACAGTAAACGTAGTAAAGAATCTAGGAGCGAAATTCAATACCTCACTATCCTTTCGTCGACAAGCTCTAGCTGTGGCAGGTATGTCACTTGATAAAATCCCTTAAATAGTTCTTTGATCTACTCCCTTGCACCGCCAAAAAGGCAGTAGCAGTAGCCCTAATAACGTCTAGATTGTATTATTGTAACAGTTAAATGCAGGGACCAATAAGTCAGGTTTTGAATAAACTACAGATAGTCCAACATGCAGCTGCACGTCTAGTCCTCAAATGGCCACGAGGCTCCTCAGCCTCAGCAGCACTGGCTGCCCATACATAAGAGAGTCCTTTTTAAGATCCTGGTAATTACCTACAGAGCTTTTAGATCATCAGGACCTAAATACCTAAGGGCTAGGATTTCACCCTATGTGACGCCGTGCCCCCTCAGATCCTCGTCAGCGAACCTCCTTAAGCCCCCTAGCTTTAGGTGCATCACTAAGGGTGGCAAATCAGACCAAAGACTGGAATCTTCTACCCAGCCATCTTTGTTTCTTTCAGACAGAACTAAACTTCAGGAAAGCCCTGAAAACCTGGATTTTTGGTGCCTCAGACTCCCTATGCCTCTCACTTATCTGATCTCTCTGAGTTACACTCTGAACCTTATGTAGGGTCCCGCCATGATGCTCTTGGAGTGACAGCTGCACTTTATAAATTCTATATAACATAACATAACATAAGAGGTTTGGTGTGCCCCTTTTAGAGACCCCTAAACTTTTTTCCCACTTAAATCCCTGGGAACAAGTATTGTTGATAGATGATTTCGAAATAGGAGTAGAAGAGAAGATGCGGAAGGAATTTCCCAGTGTAGTTTCCAGTACAGTAGGGAAAAACAAGGGATTTTCACATAACATCTTACTTAACGGGGATGCGAAACCGGTTATTTGTACAGTAAAGAATATACCATATAAGTGTGAAATATGAAATTGCTAATGAGTTGGACAAATTGGACCAAAATTGAATCATTGAGGCTGTGGAGTGTGCAGAATGATTGGCTCCCCTTGTATCTCTAGGAAAGCTAATGGACAAGTTAAATTGTACATACATTTGGGAAACTTAAATAAAAATATTGCGGTGGATAAGTTTGCCCTGCCAAAAATTAACAAAATGCTGACTAAAAATAAGGGCATAAAATGGTTTTCCACGATCTCTTTTGACTTCTGCATATCACCAGTGTTAGAAATTGGGTTTCTGGTTAGCAGAGGTATGCACCCTGTCCAAGCAGGAACCACAATCCTAGTGAGTGCAAGTCACAAACACATACTAAATTAACCTATGCCCACTTCTTGGTAGCTTGGCACAGAGCAGTCAGGCTTAACTGAAGAGTCAATATGTAAAGTATTTGTGCAAAACTTCCAACAGTAAAACAGTTAAAACACCGCACAAAAAGATACCACATCTGGTTAGAAAAAAAATGTTAACTTTAATGAACTGAACAATGTGAGAAAGTGGGTTTCTGTTGCAGTAACCCCCCCCCTTTTTGCCTAATAGCTGTTTCACTTTTCCTTGTTGTGCCCTGGACTCCTGCCAATCAGGTGCCCAGGGCCTGTGTTCCTTCCCTAAAATACAAACTCCCAATTGGCAAACCCTGGCCACATGTCAGCCCCTAGTAAATGGTACCCTAGGTACCCAGGGCCTTGTGACCAGGGAAGGCCTCTAAGGGCTGCAGCACTCATTGTGCCACCCTTAGAGGCCCTGTACCCTTACACACACACACTGCCTTTGCAGGCTGAGTGTCTGGGCGCAGGACAAAACAAAGAGTCGACATGGCACACATCTCTGTGTGCCATGCCCATCACCTACACTGCCAAGGCATATGTCAGCCACCCCTCTGGCTGGGTGCCTTATGCCTATGGTGTGGGCACAGGAGCAGGAGCCCTGTGCCCCTACAGTACCCAGGTCCATTCCTGGGCACTGTAAGTACAGTGCTGCCATTTACAAGTACATGGTGCTGAGAGCTCGTCAAACACGAGCTCCACAGCACCATAATGGCAACACTGAAGACTGGGAAGTTTGGTATCAAACTTCTCAGCACATTAAACCCACACTGATGCCAGTGTGGGATTTAATGTACTAAGCACCCCAGAGGGCATCTTAGAGATGCCCCCTTACAGCTAACCTACAATCCACGTCTGCTCTGAGGCTGCCCAGGCTGCCACACCGCAGACACGTTGCTGGACCCCTGGGTGGGAGAGCCCCTGCTCTCCCGGGCCTGCAACAATGCACGTCCTGGGTGAGGTGATAAATCTCCTCCCCCAGGATGAGCCAAGGGAAGCTTCAAAGGCATGCCGCCTCTTGGAGATTCCCCAGGCCTCTGCAACCCCCCACTCTGGAGGGAAGCTTGGCCGGAAACCCCATACAAGGACAGGGAATGTGCCAGCCTGCCCACCCCACCCCTCAGGTGGGGGAGGCGAGGTGAAGCACATCTCCGGGCTATCGCCATCTTGAAGATGGGGGGCCCTACCCTATCAGGATTAGGCTACTGCCCCCCTCCCACAGGAGAGAGGCAGGATAGGGGGTGTACCCACCCCAGGACAAGGACCCATTGGTCCCTGGCCTTCACCTACCTGTAACGCCCCTAAATCTAGTATTTAGGGGCACCCTGAACCTTCCTTCGACAGATCCCAGATTTGAAACTACAAGAAGAGCAAGAAGAACAAAGACCTGCCCTGCAGCTGCTAAAAAGAGAAAGACACCAACTGCTTTGGCCCCAGCCCTACCGGCCTGTCGACCCTCGAACCTGCTCCTGCTCCAGCGCGGCATCTCTTGTGGCCAGCAACCTCAAAAACCCCGGAGGACCTGGCTACCTTTGAACTCTGATTCCCTGGGACTCCCATGAGTAGAGGCTCTACTCAGAAACCTATCTCTAACCCCTGGCAGCAGCCCGGAACCGCGAACCCAGCACACTCTGCACCAGCCAAGCCTGGCCAGTGCCGGAGTGAACAAAGACCCTGAGGACGACCCCACGGCGACTGTGACCCCGAGTCCGGCACCCAAGGACCCCCCTCGACATTCCTGAAGAAGCCTGCAGCCTCAGAACCAGGTGCCCCCCCCAACCGCGATCAACAGAGGGTAAGATTTCCCGACACCAAAAGGCACCCCTGCACGCGGCGTCCTGCGGCCCCCTGTGCCCAATCCCGGGGTACCCACCTAACCTACAACTACCCAACTTACCTCTCGAAGTGGTGGTGGCACCTGAAGCATCCTCGTCCCCGAGCTTGCAGCCTTTTTCCTAACCGGAACATTCCCATTGATTTCCATTGAGCGCCCGAAGGCTCAAAAGCACCCTGCACCCAGCTGCCCGAGTGGCCCTGGCAGTGCACTCTCTACACTAACCTACTGCCCCACTTGCCCTGAGTAAGTGACCAGGAGCCCAGCTCCCACAGCCGCGTGGCTTGCCAGACAGCAGCCACCAACCAAGGCCCCCCTATCCCTCATAGGATAACATTGGGCCTAACTCTCTCTGCACCCGGCCGTCCTGAAACCGCTGAGGGTGAACCAACTGTACCTACCTGACACTGGGGGACCCCTGAGTCTATGCCCGGAATTTCAACTCTGCCAGTCGAGTACTTACCCTTAAACCGCTAACTTCATTTTCCTCATAGGGTAACATTGACTGGCTTTTTCTTCAGAAATCTTCTAAGTGTGAACTTTTCAAAACTGCAAATATTCACCAAAAATCAGCCAAGTGACAAAAACGAATTTACTCACCTGCTCCTAGGTGAGCTCCCAGTGCTGGATCTTGGTGCCCAGCCCTGACTCTGAAAAGTGTCCACAACTATACTTACCTCTAACTCATTTTTCTCCCATAGGAAACCATTGTCTGCTTTTCTGTGAAATTTCTTCTAAGTGTCTACTTTTGCAAATTTGAAATATTCTTTTAAAATCGTACCATTTCTGCAAACGAAATTACTTACCTGTTTTTGATAAGGACCCCAGTCCTGGGTCTAGGTGCCCAGTCCTGGATTACTAAAGTAACGATAAAGTACTCTACCTGCAATTTGAATTTCTTGCCATAGAGATCCATTGAATGTTTTCCTTGAAATATTTTCTAAGTGCTAACTTTTGAAATAGCTAAATATTATTTAAAAATCATTACAGTTATTAAGTCGACTTTCATCACTTGATTCTGAATACTGACCCAGTGCTGGATCTTGGAGCCAGACCTGGAATTCCAAAAGTAATCTGAAAAGTAATTTATTACAAATAACCTGAATTTACCATTGAGCTCAATGCATTGTTATGTTTAGGAAATAGGATTGTTTATTGCAACCAACTGTGACTGTTTATAACAATTTATTGCTCAAGACACAAGTATTTGTATTCAACCTCTCATTCTGAGAAAGTATATTTTTATCCCCTTTGTGGTTCTAAAAATAAAACAAGCATATATTTTATATATATAAACCATTGGCCTAGAGTTCAGTTATTGGGTGTGTGAAACCATTTGCTGACTGAGTGTGTACAATAAATGCTTTACACTGTCCTCTGGTACTGCCTTACTGCTCGACCAAGCTACCACTTTTGAGAGTAAGGTCATACCTAACTTTGACCTCTATCAGCCTCTGGGGGACTGTGGACTCTGTACACCCTGTACCTATTAGGGAACAGTATATACAGAGCCACTTTCTCACAAACAAGACCAAAACAACAAAAATCCACTAAGTACAACTGGAGTTATGGATTTTTTAAGATTAAACTGAAATGTAGTGCTTAAAAGCATAAGGCACCAACAATCTGGTCGCGCTAAACTAGGTCAAATCGAGCACAGATCAGATACAGGGATCAACCTTGCCCCTCCGCAAAGTACCTTGTTGCGTTGTTGATGAAGACCTGATGTGTGGAGCAGAGGAGGCGATGCGTTGTCGTCGATCCCTTCAGATGTAGGCAATGCGTTCGTTCTGAGCCGCGCAAGTCGGAGATGCGGCATTGTCGAACCACAAGATGCGAACGATGTGTCGTTTCTAACCCACTCAAGTCGATGATGCATCAGGAACTGGAGGCGAAAAGCCACTCAGTCAGCAAAGCAAGGTCCTCGCTCCTTGCAGCAGTGGTGATGCGTCAGCATTGAGGGAGAGTGAGAGAGTAGGTTCCGTTGTTGGGGGAAGCATGGCGTCTATGAGTCTACTCTACTAATGAGACATAACCACTGAAATTGAGAACAGGGTGGACCCTGACTTTACCTTAACAATTGATCTTGCCATGAATGACAAACTGAAATATTTTCATGAGATGTTATAAATAATTAGCGGTCCTAAGCCAAACAACTTAGTCCTGAAGCGACCCTTTTATTCAACTTGGGTCTAAGAGTGCATGGGATCAGCTGCCTGGGCCCTGCTTCATTACTAATTGTGAAACCGAAAGAACCTTCGATCGTCTCCAGAGAGAGAAGAGAAGGAGGCAGGGAGAGAGCAAGAGGAAGGGGGCTGGGGCTGGGCTGAGCTGAAGTCAGATGCCATGCACATGTGGGTGCACTGAATAATACAAATATGAATCTTCAGTACCTGGGGTCGGAATCTATAGCTGCAAGCTGGAGCCTGGCTACCATTCTTAAGGGCACTGCAGCATGATGACATGAAGCGTGAACACACTGCTTTGGGCTTTCCTCAAGCTTATTTGCGCAGGACAGAAGTGCTGACTGCAAAGGCATGGATGGTAGGTGAGTCAGAGACATTATAAGGCATGGACAATATGGGCCCTTGCCCAGAGCCCACACCTTCCCAGGGCACCTGAGTCCCACAGCACCAGTTTTCCATTTACCAGCTGTGCTTTTAAAAAAAGCAAAACAATTTGCTTTTAAAACAAAATAAATTAAACAAAATCCTGTCGCTGATAGTTGCAGCCTTGCTTTGTTGCAAGAGCTTTGTAAGGGTGAACAGGTTGGGCTGGGCATGTGCACTATGCTCCTATTACTATATTTTCGACTGCCCTACCATAAAATAGTGAGGCAGGGCATTGTGGGGACAGCAGTAGGGTCCCAGTCAGGCTGGTGGGTAAGGGTCCAGGCCAAAATTCTACCTGCTTATCTTGCATGGAGCCTCCGTAAACATTTGACGCCGAGTCTGTTTATATTTGATCATTCAAAGAATTAAATACAGGAAGAAGATCTCACTCCGTGAGTCGACCTTCTTTCTTAATCTCTCTGCGTTCCCAACATAGCCTGATTGACTTTCCATCTTGCCTTTCCTGAAACTTCCTCCACAGCATTTTTTCAGTCTGCGGGCCCCTATCCCAGGATAAATTCAGGCCTGGTTGAAATCATGAGAAGTGAGTGTACCATCAACAAAGCTTTTGAAGTTATGTTTTTAAAATGTGTAAGAACGGAGAGAGCCAAGAAGAATACACCAGTTGCACCTGTTCTCTCCCCTTCACGGAAAATAGCTTGACAAAGCCCAGCTTGTACAACACATTTACATAGTCAAACACAGCATATGGGAACCTATACACATATAGAGCTCACAAAACTGCATTCAGACAATTACATCTCTAGAGACACGAGTTAATACCGCACTTATATACATAGAATACCAGACATATGGGCAACCATGCACACAGGCATACAGACACCCATCCAGACAGAACAGTAAACATAAAGGCATTGATGCATTTAGCATGACATGCAGTGTAAATTGTCACCATTACCAGCCATGCAGACAGACTAACATATACAGGCCCCATGTATACCTGCTTACAGTGTTATCAGTGTGTGCCTCTGGGAGTAATCCCTACACAACGTCAATTCTTTCTGGAGCTGGAAGTGGCATTTTCAAACCATTACTAGTTGTCATTGTGAAAGAATGGCCTTCTGTTATAGGGAAGTGTTAGTTTACAGTTAGAGGTCCTTCTGTCCATCTATGGATTCCGATCTCACAAACACCTAGAGCTAAATTCTCTTCTTTTTTTAAATCTAACAAATGTTATGGATGGGAGGTGCAGCCTTTGCTGTCAATGAGAGGGGTTTATTTTGCTTGATGTTGATCAACAAACATACAAACACTCCTACACACCGGCAAACAGACACACAGTCCTGCCCAACCTTAACACTTCTGCTCTCAGGCATTTTATGCCAATTAAATGAAAAGAATGAACTTTTTTGCCTATTTCCATCATCACATCAGATCTTCTGTCTCATCACTCTCTCTTTACCTCTCTACCAATCTCTACAACTTTATGTACGTATCACAGTTCTCACTCTGTTTGAACTCACCCCATCACATAGATTTACCCAACCTCACTATCAATACGCCTGTCTCCCCCCACGTCTGTCTACCTCTCTCTAATGACCTCACCTCTATCTCTCCACCAATCGCTATCCCTACCTCTACCTCTACATCCCTATCTCCTTACTCCTCTCTCTCACTCAACTGTCTATCTAACCTAGCTCTCTGCACCTACTGTTCTGTTTCCATCTTACATGCTGTGTCTCTCTTCCATTTACTTGGTCTCTCTCTCTCAACTGTCTCATTATCTTTGCCTCTGTCGATCTCTCAGTCTCTATATATGAGGGATATTTTGACCTCACTCTTAAGCCTCTTATTTTCCCACCCCTTTGACTCTACCTTATATCTCTTTGTCCCACATCCCTCTCATCATCTCATCTATCTCTACATAAATGTCCACTGTCTTTCACTACCAATCTTCTCACCATGTGTTTGCTACCCGACCTTTCCACCTCTTCTCTCTCTCTTCCTGTCCTATTCCCCCAATACTTCAATCTTTCTTTCCTTTTCTACCTTCTCTCTGCTTCATCTGTCTCTGCACCTCTTCTCATTTTCAGTTTGCCCTCCCTACCTCTACTGTTTTCTTTTTACACTGCTATTACTCACATCTGTCTCTACTTCTCTCTTTATCACACAACACGCTCTAATTCTCACCCTATGTTTCTCTCACTCTCTCTTCCTATCACAATATCAACCTCCCCACTCTTTCTATGCCTCACCTATGTCTCCCTCCTATAACTCTTTTATCTCAGCAGCTCATCTCACTTTCTTCCCTTCACACTTTCCCTTTTTCTCTTCTCTCACTCACCGCTCTCTGTACCTGACCTGCCTTTCCTTATGCCTCTTCTCATTTGCTCCTTTTTTTTCTCACAGCTCTCTCTGTCTTGCATCTCTTTATACATCGCTCACTACCACATCTATTATCTACCTTTATCTGCCTTTATGTCTAATTCACTTTTCTTTCTTCCTGCAGTCACTGTATTTTCCTACAATGAAAAGCATTCATTTAATAGTAAAAGTGTGCATATTATTGAGGTTTGGGGACAAAATTTTAGCATTGTCAATGATATATTTAAAGCTAAAGTTTAAATGACAACCGTTGCTGCAGTCTGAGAACATAGGCTGAAGGATTGATGTAACCTTCATGTATGTATGATATTTCTGTAGTGCCAACTTAGCCAATAGCAGTAAAGCGCTGTCAGGGACCAAAGACAAGCATAAAGTCAAAGAGAGATAGGAGTTGTAGGTGAGTCGTGGATTGCTGATGTGTGATGTAATGTGCTTTTAAGAGGTGAGTGTTCAACTCCTTCCTAAATTGAAGCAGCATTGCATAGGTTTGGGAGGGAAAGACAAACTGTTTCCAGATCCTGGGTGCATAGATGGAAAAGCCCTGCTTCTTTTCTTTTCTTTTCTACTCTTCTGAGTCTGCTGTCTGGTCATGTCTGGGCTGCCAGTGGGTTGAGAGCCTCCGGAGATGGTGGGTTGGTCTGCAAAATTAGTGAGGTTGTTGGTCATGATAACTTTGTAAATGATGCAGCTAGTTATAAAGATGAGGCGAGTCTGCAAATGGAGCCGATGAGGTTTCATCATGTTGTAGGTGATGTGATCATATTTTTTCAGGCTGTGGATGAGATATGCTGCAGAATGTAGGATGATTGTAAGGAGTGCCAGTGTGGGATCTCTGAGGCAATGGAACAGGGTATTACTACTCTCCACATGCAAGAGTATAAGGTCACTTTCTGGAAGAAATAATATCACTTCTTCAGAAGCAAGTGCTGGTACCAGCTGGTCTTGTTTTTTTTTTTACAATGTGCTCTCCAAACTTGAAAGAGCTCTGTAAATGAGTAGCACTGTGTATGAGCCCGTGAAACATGTGGCTCTGTTGTGTATGTTGTGTATGCATGAAATTGTGAGATGCCTGACATTTGTATTTTACCACTCTTCAGAGACTTTATCTGGCATAACCCCTCAACTTACCAAATACTATGGAGAGAGTGAGGTTTGCAAACTTTGTTTACTTGCCTAGTGCAATGCTCTGCCTTTAAAACATCACCAGGCACCACTGTTCTGAGGTTAAACATTTGCTGTTTTCACTGCTCTCATAAAGACTGTCTTCCTCTGTTCAATCTCATGCCATTCCACATTGATGTCTGTTATTTATTCCCAGAGCACAAAGGGTATGGTTTGGGAGGGAGTACTTTTTTGTTATCTTTCTACTCTGCAAAAGCATCAGTGAGCTAACATTAAGGGCACAGTGGTCTGAAAACATATAAATATTCAGTCCACAATGCGTGACCATTTCAGGGTGTGTGTGTTGTAAGCTCAGGGTTGTTATTTGTTGATAAGGTACATATATCTTTTCAGGCCTATAGTTTTGGTAATTGGAACATATTGGCAATGATTTGTGGAGATGATTGAGGACTGAAACAATTGGTAATGGTCGGGTTTTCGGAGGATTATTGGTGGACACCTATTGAGTTTAAGCATATCCGCTAGGCCCCACAATGATGACACCAATATGTATCAGTTGAACCATTTATGTTTATTAAGCTATTGTTTTATTGTGTGAACATTAAAATCCAGTCATGGTACACTGATGCTTTTGGCCAGAAAAGCTTTAAAATGTACTACTCCCACTCTTCAGAGAGATTATCTGGCATAACCCCTACCATTGCTTAGTGGACCAACAGCAACCTTACCTACGAAGTTATCTTTAATAAAATCCTTAAACCATATATCATTGAACCACATGCCATTTGCAATTATTTTGCTCAAAAATTAATGGAAAGGACCCCAAATCAACAGTAAAGCCATAATTAAATTTGATCATCTTTTAATTATTGTGCCCACTCTAATATGTTTTATCAACTCGTGAGCTAATGTGCTTAAGTTGTAAGACTGGGCGCAAATATTTTCAGTAATCTTTCGGAATATCAACAGCCCACTTTTCGCAATTTGTTACAGAGATCCACCAAACATCATCGGGGATAATACTGTAGCGAAAAATACAGAATGAAAATAATCCCAAAATTAAAGATTTTTTTAAACAGATTCTGCAGAAAGAAACCATTACTACTCGTTAGCACCACCTCTTGTTATTATGTGGGGCCATGCCCCCCCAAACTTATACTTCTGGCTAAGGGCATGTATGAGACAGAACTGGCAACTATTGCAACGACTCGCCTGCAGATGGCGCCAGATCCCTGGATGTTAATTCAGTGAGCGCTACAAGGTCCTTTTGTTTCCGATTGCAATGCTTATTGCAGCAGAGTGCTGTGTTGTCATCTCGCAGCCTACTCCTTAAGAAGGCCTCCTAGCAGAATACTCGCGGGGGCTGCCTGGGCATGAGTAGCTGGCACAGCATCTGGAAACGCTTCATGCATAATGTCAGAAATGCAGACCCGACTACTGCATGTAGAATGCATGTTAGAACCTGAAAAGTGACACTGGCAATAATGAGCATTCTTATTATGATGCCTGGTTCATGGAAACTTGATAAAACTGATCACTGCGGATGTGTAGCTCTGTAAAAACGTATATTGTGTTCATTGGCGTAAGCTGAAAGCCCAGATCCAGATAACTGTGGCTTTCACCCAAAGCCTGGGGCACATCCTGATCACTCGGTATCACACCATGGATTGTATGAGTCCGGAGCCAGTGAAGTAATTATTGTTAAAATGCAGAGTCCGAGAAAGCGGCAAGGATGGATCACGGAATGAGGGACAGCTTTGGGACCACAGAAAATTGGAAAGGGTGTAGGCGAGGTTACACAAAATAATGGTAGCACCCAGAGGCCCACCAGGAAAGTGAAGCGCTTGTACGCATGGTGATACACTTGTACGTATCCCAAGTAACACACAGGCCTAGGAAACACACATACATCTGAAGACTGAGGGGCATATGTACGAGGAAGTGGCAGAGTGAGGCGTTAGCCGTCATGGCTTAACGCCTCACTCCGCCACTTCACAAACACAAGGCTGTACCATATTTACAATGAGATGGTGCAGCCTTGCGTTGTCCCTTGGGCTGGCGCTAGCAATTTAGCGCCAACGCCGGCACCCTTGCACTATAGTGCTAGTGTGTCTGAGTGCAGGAGAAAGATTGTTCATGTACATAAACAATCTTTAAATGCCATTTTGTCACTTCTATGTGTGCTGCTTAATGCAGCACACATGGAAGTCACAAAATGGCCTTTTTTTTTAAAGATTGTTTATGTACAGGAAGGGGGACCTTCATGTATGTACCTAAACAATCCAAGGCACAGGGCAGCACACATGGAAAAAGCGAAAACGAGGAGAAATAATGCATTTCTCCTCGTTTTGCCAACTTAAGATAAGGTTTTCCCTGTTCTTAATTTTGGTACTGCCTCCTATTTACTCTGCCCTTATAAATAGGGGGCAGCTTCAAAATCAATGGGTGTTGCGGTGGAACACCCACCACAACACCCACTACTCACCCCTTTCACGCTAAGCATAGCCTGAAAGGGCACCTTATTTACAAGGCAGTGTTAAGCCACGTTAAGTGGTTTAACGCTGCCTTGTAAATACGGCAATGCCCCTATCGCCACCACAACGTCGTAAAAAGTGACATTGTGGTGGCGATAGGGGCTTGTACATATGCCCCAGAGACTCTTACATTAAACGTGCTAATACCCATGGGCACACATGTACCAGAATTAGGTGTGTGTTCTCACTTAGTTAACATGTATACGCAGATTGACATATATAAAAATATTTATGTTTCTCACGGGACAGAATTGTACGTACAGCAACAGTTAAGGTCGCAGTTATAACTCAGGGCACACTTGTGTCTGGTGCCACACCCATACCCAGGGGCACCTTTAAATCTCAGACTTCTTTCTTGTACTAGTACCTAAGGCCTTTTACACTTATACTTAAGGTGACCTCTGTACATAGGTTTATACTCACCCTTGGTCGCACTAATACCGAGCGTGACATTTATAGAGTAACATCCGCACAACAGCTGCACCAAGTGGTAGTTCCTGGCAATTAAACCTACTGTCACTTGCACCTACCACCCCCTCCCCTGACTACCTACCACCCGCACCGAGGGCCATCTGCATCCAATGAGACCTGCACACTGGGGCAAAAGACACAAAGTGAGAACACAGAACACATGGCGAGAAAGCAACTCAAAAGCAGGAGAACACTGTGGCAGGGAGACTGACAATGACACTGGAAGACACAGACACTGACACAAGGAGACACTAACACAGAATACTTGTAGCAACTGGCATGGAGCCAGAGACACACACTGGTATAGAGAGTCACAGACACACTGGTGCAAAGAGACACAGGTACTGGTGCAGGGAAACAGGCATGGTACAAGGAAACAGAGACACTAGTACAGCAACAGCCACTGTTACAGGGAGGCATATATTGGGATATGGAGACAGAGACCCTATTGCACAGGACAGGAAGACACTGACAATAGAGACAGAGAGACGCTGAAAAGTGAGAAATGGGGGATATTGACAATGGTGACTTTAAAAATGCAGATATTAGTTGGGGTAGTTGTGAGACCTCACAAACTAATAATGTCATTATTCTGTATCAGGTTCAGAGAGGTTACTTTAGATCAAAAGTTAACTCAGTCCTGGGCAGCTGTGGCACAGAGTAGACAGGCTGTTCTTTAAATTAGGTTTTTGCAAAAGTATACATCAGAAAAAAGAGAGGGCAAAGACTTCAGATACCATTGGAGTTTCCATGCCACATTTAGGTGTCAAGAATCACGTTTGATAACTTGCAGTGTACAATTCTCACGTCAATACTCTGATACAAATACAGGCGTTAGCATGTTTGAGGCATTTATTTTGATAAAATAATGCTTATGAGGGCGTCAGGGGGGGAGTCCACACATCTGGGCGGATTGATAGGTACGAAGTGAGGGGCATCCATATGTCTCCGGGGCAAAATGTTACCAGCATCAACGCCCAGTAGTCTTCCATTATTCCTTGGTAATAGGCTGAATCCTGCAGCCAATCATCATGTTTAGGGCTGTGTCTCTGCCGAGCAGTCAGGCTTTAATTCAGAGGAACACATTTAAAGCGAGTATCAGTACCAAAACAGTTAATAAGTCAAAAACATAACACAATATACATCCTACTCCAATTTATAAAAATAGTATACACTTTAATAAAGAAATGGACACCAAAACAACAGAAATCCCATGAAGGGAACTGAGAATGTCGTTGCGCTTGACCAATACCTAGGTGCGGGTTAAGGCCAACCGCGATGAAACACAGGTCGGATACAGAATCCAAGTTTGTTCTGGTCGGAAGTTTTATCTTCCAAGATGGGTTCTACGAGGACGGATAGCCATTGGTGAGATGTTCCGATGAAGCCATTGACTTTTGGCTGGAAAACTCAGAAGGTGAGAAATTCGAAATTTGTGCACAGGAATGTTCCTCGTAGGCTGGATATGTTTGGTACTTTCACCCAGTGAAGATTTCTCCCTTCGGACATAGTCAGTTTTTTGGCGCTTGTATTACTCCAGCAGTTCAAAGCTGCAAGATGTAGCAGAACAAAGCTCAGCGAAGCTTCTCCACGATGTCCAGCCAAAACTAATTTGCTGCTGCAAAAAGGCTCTTGACTAGAGCATCCTGAATCTTTGGCTCAGCAGCAATGCACCATGGTTTGATTGACTTGGCAGGTGGTCACAGTCTTCTGTCTTTTCTCCAAGCAAATATCCTTGAAAAAGTTGTCCCAGCTGTTAGGATAAGGAAGGAAGAGTACATTCCAATTCTTCGCCAAGGGCACCAGGAACGTAGGGACTCTAATGAGAATCGGGACTCACTCAAGCGGAAACCACCAGCAGGGTGCAGGACACATACAGTTGAAACTGGTCTCCTGGAAGGTGAGCATCTTGCAGCTTTTTGTGACCCTTTAGCTTAACAGGAGGCTAGCCAAATAGTCTTTGGAGTTCACTCTTCAGTCGTGGGAGCAGGCCCAGCACTTTAGGACTCTTTCCAGATGGAAAACAGCATACACAGTCCTTCTTCTGAGTTTCAGTCCTTTGGTTCTGCAAGTGCAGTTCTTTTTCTGTATTCCACAGGTCCAGAAGTATTCTGAGGAAGGTAGCCTGGGGTGGCACTTTAATGTCTGACACTAGCTTGTGTGTGGGGTAGACTCCTTAACCAAAAGAAGTATAATTCACACGGGCAGCCCTAATCAGTCTTACATCAGTTCTTGGGGGGTTGGCACTAAACAATCCCACAGTGCATCTCTAATCCCAAATCCAAGATGTCTTCCTTCATCAGAGCTATGGGCTATATGTGTTTCCAGTATAATGAGAAACTCCACCTGAAAAACTAGTTCTTCAACAGGTTTTCCCTCCGCTGGGCTTGGTGCAATTCTGGCTACTTAGACAATGGCGGGTCTAGGTGTGCGTCACATCTGCCTGTGATAGAAGCTGCCCCTTTGAAGCGTCTACCATTGGTGGCCACAACCCTTCAGGCCATCCTGTCAGGAGGTGGTAACACCTCCCCCCAGCCAAGGCCCTTTTGTTCCCTTCCTGAAAGCAATTAACACCTCTCAGCAGGCTGCCAGATGACAGTTGGCAATTATCTCAGAAAGGGCTACTAGAAACCTTAGAACGAAGAGTCCTCAGGCTCAAAATGCATTAGGTGTAATGAAATGAGTCCACTCTTATGAATGATTGACCCCCACGTGTCGCTGATGGAAGCCTGGATGGGCGCGCAGGAGACATTTGAAAATGTGTAAATAAAGGATCATGGTGTAATCACGCTGTCTCCCCAGTGAATTAAAAAGGCATGGATGAACTACCTAAGAAGGATTGGTACAATTAGTGGTATACTTTTGTCGAAATATTGGATAACTTAGCAAGGACTGGCCTAGAGTAAGGAAATATTCCTGTACCCAGCAGTGCAACAGACAGGTGCGCAAGCGACGTGCCTTTTGGGATACCTTTTGGATTGAGCTGTGATACATGGACCGGTTCACAGTGTCTGTTCACATGCAATATATGGATTTGTTCTTGTATGACAATTAAAATATGTCTAAGGGGAGGAGTGCATTCTCATATTTCTTTTCTTGCTCAACTTTCCAAAAGTGGCATTTTCAAAATAGTAATTTAAATCAGACTTTACCATCAGTTTGGATTTTAAATTGCTAGTAATTTGAGTGGTTGAACCATGATATCAGCTATTCCCAAACTGAAGTTACACATTATAAAGTGTAATAATTAAACCCAGTGCTTTCATGTAGAAGAGTCAAGCTTGCCACCGTGGAATATGACTTTGGATATTTTTCCGTGGCAGGACATGTAAAACATAAGATCCCATGTCCACCTTATTAAATACCATGAACCCTACCCTGTGGGCTCTTGGGGTCTAACTTAGGGGTGGCATACCAGTATTAAAAAGGAAGGGTGAGGCCTGGCAAAAGCGTATTTTGCCAGGTAGAATTTGCCGTTTAAAACGGTACAGCTAGGTTGCAGTTGCAGGCCTAGAGCCATATTTTCACTTGTCACTTTAGTGGCGACATTATAAGTGCTGCAGTACACTAGTGACATTTAACTTACAGGGCCCGGGTACATTGAGTAGCATATACTAGAAACGTATAGGGTTTAGCCAACTGTGCACATTTTTAGGGTTCAGAGCACACCATCACTGGGCACTGTGTTGCAGCGCCCCAGTGTTCACAGTCCATACACCAGCACTGAATCTAGCAAGAAGTGGGGATGATCCTGCAAAAAGGGCATTTTCTTCACAGTGACAGAACGACCTTGGTACAAAGAGAGTCCCTGGGACTGGAAACACTAAGAACAGGGTAACAGCAACACTTGGGGCAGTGAGACATTGATGCTGGAGTGAGGGAAACATTGGTGTGAAGAACAAAGAGAAACATTAAGTCTTGGGGCACAGATACAAGGGCATCGAAGACACTTATACTCAGGACCGGGAATCACTTTTATTGATAATGGTCCAAGAAGGAACCAACAATTGGCTAGTCTAACATCTTATTTCTGCATAACACATTATTATTTTCATTTTCTTTTTGAGTTTGAAGATTATTATCAATAGTGCACAATTTATCACTTACCATAGTCAACCTGTTCAACATCACCAATCCATCAATCAATCATAGCATTTATAAAGCGCACTACATACCCGTGAGGGTCTCAAGGCGCTAGGGGGGGGAGGCTGCTACTGTTCGAAGAGCGAGGTCTTGAGGAGTCTCCTGAAGGTTAGGAGGTCGTCGGTCTGCCACAGGCGGATGGGGAGGGTGTTCCATGTCTTGGTGGCGAGGTGGGAGAATGATCTGCCACCGGCAGTCACTCTTCGGATGCGGGGGACGGTGGCGAGGAGCTGTCTGCGGAGCAGAGCTGGCGGGTGGGGGTGTAGAGGCTGAGTCGGCTGTTGAGGTATGCTGGTCCGGTGTTGTGGAGTGCCTTGTGTGCGTGGGTGAGAAGTTTGAAGGTTATCCTCTTGTTGATGGGGAGCCAGTGCAGGTCTCTCAGGTGGGGTGTGATGTGGCTGCGGCGAGGGATGTCGAGGATCAGGCGTTGCGGAGGCGTTCTGGATGCGTTGGAGCTGTTTCAGGAGTTTGGCCGGGGCTCCTGCGTAGAGTGCGTTGCCGTAGTTCAGTCAACTGTTTCTCATCCAGTCGGCGACGGCCTTCATCCCTTCTTGGTTTTGGTGGTGTGGGGGTCTTTGGTGAGGGAGAGGATCAGCTGGGTGTCGTCGGCGTAGGAGATGATGTTGAGGTCATGCCGCCGTGCGACTTGGGCGAGCGGTGCCATGTAGGCATTGAACAACGTTGGGCTGAGGGATGAGCCTTGGTGTACGCCACAGATGATCTCGGTGGCTTCAGAGCGGAAGGGGAGGAGGCGGACGCTCTGTGTTCTGCCGGAGAGGAAGGAGGTGGTCCAGTCCAGGGCCTTTTCCTGGATTCCGGCGTCATGGAGGCGTGTTCGTAGTGTGTGGTGGCAAACTGGGTCGAAGGCGGCTGACAGGACCAGGAGGATGAGGGCCGCGGTTTCTCAGTTGTCAAACAGGGTCCTGATGACGTCGGAGGAGGCGATGAGGGCAGTTTCGGTGCTGTGGTTGCAGCTGAATCCGGACTGGGACGGGTCCAGGATGCTGTTCTCCTCAAGGAAGCTGGTCAGTTGTTTGTTGACGGCCTTTTCGATGACCTTCGCCGGGAACGGGAGCAGGGAGATGGGTCGGAAGTTCTTGAGGTCCTTGTGGTCCACCTTGGGTTTCTTGAGTAGAGCGTTGATCTCTGCGTGCTTCCAGCTCTCCGGGAAGGTCGCTGTCTCGAAGGAGATGTTGATGGTTTTCCGGAGATGGGGCGCGATGGTGCTGCTGGCTTTGTTGAAGATGTGGTGTGGGCAGGGGTCTTCCGGGGATCCGGAGTGGATGGTGTTCATGATCTTGATGGTATCGTCGTCGTTGATGTTGGTCCAGGTGAGCAGGCGGTGGGTGCGGGTGGTGGTCGTGGGGGCGGGGGTCTCAGTGGTTGCCGGGATGGTGACGGCGTCGAAGCTGTTGTGGATGTCTGCGATCTTGCCATGGAAGAAGGTGGCTAGCGAGTCGCATAGCTCGTGTGATGGTGGGATGTCGTTGGTGTTGGAGCTGGGGTTGGAGAGTGCCTTCACTATGTTGTGTGTGTTGTTGTCTAGGTGGTTTTTGAAGGAGATCCTTTTGGCGGATCTGATGAGGTGGTGGTGGTGTCTGCATGTGGCATTCTTGTGGGCTGTGTAGCTTTCTGGTGTTCGTTCACGGATCCAGTTTTTTTTTTAGTTTTCGGCAGGTTCGCTTGGAGGCCTGGAGGTCTTCGGGGAACCAGCTGGCTCTCTTGCTGGTGTGGGTGTTGGGGGGTTTCTTGAGCGGGGCGAGGGTGCTGGTGCTGTCGTCAATCCATTGTCTGAGGCTGCGGGCTGCGGCGTCGGGGTCGGTCGGGTCTGCTGGTGGGCTCTGGGTGAGGGCAGTGGTTAGCTGGTCCTCGGTGATCTTGCTCCAGTGGTGGAGAGGCATCTGCTGGGTGCAGTGGGGTGTGGTGGGTTTCCGTAAGGTGAAATGGATGCAGCAGTGGTCGGTCCAGTGGAGTTCGGTGGTGCGGTTGAAGAAGACGTGGGAGCTTGCTGAGAAGATGGGGTCAAGCGCGTGGCCGGCAGAGTGGGTGGGTGTTGTGACAAGTTGTCTGAGTCTGAGGTTGGTGAGGTTGTCGATCAGGGTGGAAGAGTTGGAGTCGTTGTTCTCGAGATGGAAGTTCAGGTCCCAGAGGAGGATGTAGTCCATGGAGGCGTGGGCGTGTGTGCTGATGAAGTCGGCGATGGAGTCGTTGAACTGTGGTCGGGGTCCGGTGGGTCTGTAGACGAGGGTACCTCTGAGGGCTGTGTTCGGGTCGGTGTGGATCTGGAAGTGCAGGTGTTCGGCGGTGCTGAGGGTGTCATCGGTGTCTGTCGAGAGTTTTAGAGTGTTTCTGTGGACGATGGCAATTCCTCCTCCTACTCTGTTGGTGCGGTCCTTCCGGGTGATCTTGTAGCCTTCCGGGATGGCTATGGCGATGTCGGGTGCCGAGGAGGGGTTCAGCCAGGTCTCTGTCAGGAAGGCGACGTCTGGGGCGTTGGTGTCAAGTAGGTCCCAGAGTTTGGCGGCTTGTTTGCGGGCGGAGCGGGTGTTGAGCAGGATGCATCTGAGGAAGGTGAGTTCTTCGGTAGGTGGGTTGGCGGGCCGGATGCTGGTGAAGCTGCAGTTTCGGCAGGAGAAGGGTCCTTGGATGCGCTTCGGGGCAGCCAGGCAGCAGGTGCGTGATTGTCCGGCGTTGAGTGCGTGGAGGGTGCTGGGGTCATAGCAGAGGCGGGCGTCATGGCGTTGGTGGGGGCCAGGGGTCATGGCTCTGGGCGCGGTCCAGGCGCGGATGGGCTTGCATTAGGCACGCCTTTGGGGCGCCAGTGGCGCACCCGCTGCGCGCATTCGCTGCGCGGCCTCCATATAAGCATAGGTGGGAGGGAGGAGCAGCTGGGAGGTGGGAGCGGGGTGGCGAGTGGGCGAGCGAGGGGACGGGGCTGCAGGGAAGCAGCGGTGGGAACAGAGGGAAGAGCGGGATACAGGCGGGAAAAAGGGGGGTCAGCTACAACACATAGCAAGTAAAAAACAATAGAAGGGGCACAGAAGAAAAAGTGGCCAACAATGGCAAAGGGGCACAGAAGAAAAAGTGGGCAACAGATTACAAAATTACAGAGACAACAGGCACATGATACAGTGGAGGAGCGGCGAACTTACGGCAGCAGCAGGGGAGAGGCTCGGACACAGCGGAGGTGCTGTGTGGTGAGGGGAGCGGCCTGACCTGCAAGCAGGGTCAAGGGTCACTCTCACTGTCGCTGCGCGGCCTCCATATAAGGGGAGGTGGGAGGGAGGAGCAGCTGGGAGGTGGGAGTGGAGTGGCGAGTGGGCGAGCGAGGGGGCGGGACAGCAGGGAAGCAGCGGTGGGAACGGCAGGAAGTGCGGGATACTTGCGGGAAAAAGGGGGGGGTCAGCTACAACACAGAGCAAGTAAAAAGAAATAGAAGGGGCACAGAAGAAAAAGTGGGCAACAATGGCAAAGGGGCACAGAAGAAAAAGTGGGCAACGGATTACAAAATTACAGAGACAACAGGCACAGGATACAGTGGAGGAGCGGTGAACTTACAGCAGCAGCGGGGGAGAGGCACGGACACAACAGAGGTGCTGTGCGGCGAGGGGAGCGACCTGACCTGCAAGCAACCATTATTAAGCTTTGCAGATGATCTGCCCACTCGGACCGCTTTGAAAAATGTAGATGACTTAGAATTACCCTTCTTGACATGGGACATGGAAGGGAAGGTTTATCTCAACACATTCACCCATTTGTATGTTAATGCTCCTTCTTGACCCTATTTTATTTCCACCACTAGTTAAATATACCTTCCTTTTCACCTGAACATTTTTCGTGACAGACTCTTACATTTCATTGAGATTCAAAATGGGGAATTCCCTTTTTATCCATAGAGGAACCAAAGACGTTGTTATTGTCCGTCCCTTAAGAATGAAAAATGGGGGGGGTGTGGCCAAGATGGCCAGCGGGTAAGAGTGCAGCGCTGTGGAGCCTCCGGGAACACCTGCAAGGTAGCAAGATCTGCGTGGACGACTCCCCTCTGACAAAAGATACCATGCTGGTGAGCCGTGCAACGGAGGCAGCTTTGTAGAGGACGGTGTAGCGCGGTGCGGCCTGGTGTCGCAGTTACTGTCGCTGCGCGAAGTAAAGGACACTCTTACACCAGTATGCTGTTCTGGGCTGGAAGACCACGTGCGGTCTTGCCCACGTTTATTTATCCCCTCGGGACGAGCCCGCCCCGAGGGGTGTAGGGATGCTGGTATGGTGCTACATTGTTCAGGAGAGTCCGGGTGGCTCTCTACATCCCTCCTTTCTTTTAGTTCAAAATCCATGTTCGCCCCATCACGGGGAGGGGCATACAAAGTCTGCCAGTCTTTGACTGGGGATCGGGTTAGGACGGAGGCCAGGCCTCTGGCTCCGGGTGTAGGGTGCCGGGGAACTGGGCGGCGGAGCGGTCGGTGACATCCTCTCAGCCGGATCCAGACCAGTGGGTCTTTGACAGTCCTCGCCACCCTGGGGTGACCGCTGGCCGGACACCGGAGGGAACAGCACTCCGCCGGGAGACGTCGGGGCACCCCCATTCGGAGGAGGGCATCGGGATTGGGGCTCTTCCCCATCGGTGCCCACTTCCACAACTGCCTTGAAACTCGACACATTCCTTGTAACGACCTGTTGGCCTCGTCTGGCTGTAAATAAGAACAAAAAGAGAGCGAGGAAAAAAGAAAAACTTGTCCTCTTCCCCAATAACTTTAGCAAAACAAAATGGACAAGTTTTTGATGATTTGGAGCAAACGTTTTTTTGCTATCACCTTATGGGAAACTTGAAAGGAGAGTGCACAACTGTTGTAGAAAAAACCCCTCACCCACCTACCTAGTAGGTGGCATGCTTCATCATTGGGGCCCAACTGGATTGCCTAGTACAATCCAGCTGTGCTACGACGCCTGAATGACAGCGGAGCAGGATATTAAAGTTGAACAGAAAGTGACGTGCTATGTGAGGTGTAGCTATGGGTTAAAAATGTCTCTGAGGAATGCCCTTTTTAAAAAAGTTTTATTAGAAGGGTCCCAGGACCAATGTTAAAAAGTTATGCGGGATCTTTAGTTAGGAATATTATTTTCCTTAGTATCCCTTATAGATAAGTCGGGCTGTAACCATAGTCCCTTTAACCACCATTACGGTCCACACCTCGGGCTCATAGGGGGTCCGGAATTTCCATCCAGGGTGCCGATCTTTGATGACCACTCGGTCTCCGACTCGAACCTGTGGCTCTTGGGCTCTTCGAGACTCGCACGCCTTCTGATTCGTGCCTTCACGCCTCGCTTGGATGGCCGCTCCGTCTCTCTCAGCTGGGACCCACCCTGGATCGGACGGGATGATGTCCCGCGGGGCCCGCTTGAACAGGATGTTGGCCAGAGCACACTTGGTTGTGCTGTGGGGTGTTTGGCGGTACACTCCGAGAAACTGGTCCAAGGCTGCCTCCCGATCTTCTCCGTTGTCCACGGCAATCCGCAGCGCTCGATTGAGCGTCCTCATCAATCGCTCAACCTCTCCGTTCGCCTGGGGCCACAAGGGAGTTATCTTCCGGTGTCGGATCGCTAGATTTGCCAGGTACTCCTGAAACTCCTGCCCCTGGAAGGGGGGCCCGTTGTCTGTCTTGACTTCTTCTGGCAACCCCATCGTCGCGAACACTCGGTCTAGGGCCCGCTTGACAGAGGGAAACACAGTTGATGCCATTACCTCGATGACCGGGAACTTTGAGAAGGAATCGACGACGACCATCATGTGTCGGCCGTCCGGGAAGCTTCCGAAATCCATGCTGAGATGCGTCCACGGTGTCTTGCACGCTGCTTCGGTGATCACAGGAGCAGGGGCCGGGTCCCTTCCGGTGATAGTGCAGGCGTGACATTGATGAACCATCTCGTCTGCTTTCGAGTCCATGGCTGGGAACCAGACCTTGTCACGTAGCCGGGCTTTAGTCTTGGCCATTCCCTGGTGACCCACATGCACCAGCGCAAGAATTCTGTCCTGGATGCTTTCGAGGACCACAATGAGGGGACCCCTTAGGATTATTCCTTCTTCTCCCACGCTGAGCTCACTCCGGACATGCCACAGTTGCTGGCGAGCATGTCTAATCTCGGGTCGCAGGGCTCGGGCCCCATCCATGAAGCGGGCCCATCCGTTGCTGTCCAGAGCCCTGCGGATGAGCGTGAGGGTGGGGTCCTCCCGAGTGGCTTGACCGATCTCCTCCAGCGTCATGGCCTTGGCGCATGCACCCTGCGTGATCATGCTAACAAATGCCTCAGTGCCACATGTGTCTTCCGGCGTGGCGGACGGTGTGTTTGGCCCCGGGTGACGGGACAAATAGTCTGCGGGGTTGTGAGCCCCTGGCCGATAAATTACCTTAAAGTTGTATGCCTGAAGCTGTACAGCCCACTGTTCAATCCTCGGCGGCGCTAGGCTGGACAGCCCGGTGAACAGTGGGATCAGCGGCTTGTGATCCGTTACAACAGTAAAGTCTTGTCCGCAAAGATATAGATGGAAATGCTGGCAGGCCCATTTGATAGCAAGCGCCTCCCGTTCGATCTGGGCATACCTCGTTTCAGTGTCAGTGAGGGCCTTGCTGGCATACGCGACTGGCTTCCACACTTCGTGACTATGCTCCTGCAGGAGGACAGCCCCGAGGCCCACCGGGCTAGCATCCACCACCAACTCCGTTCTCCTTCGAGGGTGAAAATAGGCCATGATCGTTTTGTCGAGGAGCCCCTCTTTGATTTCTCGAAACGCCTTGTTGGTTTCCGGTGTCTATTCCCATGGGTGATCGTGGTGCGTGAGAGCGCGTAGAGGCTCTGACATGGCGGCCAAGTTAGGGATGAAACGCCCGCAGTAGGTGGCCATCCCAAGGAAGCTCCTCACTTCAGTAGGACTGTGAGGCGTGTGGGCGGCTCTGATGGCCTCGGCCTTCTTCGGGTCTACCAGAAGCCCTTCCCGAGTGAAGGTGGTGCAGATCAGGGCATACAAATTCTCCCTACTTCCACGGATAGAGTAATTTCACAGATACACGCACATGCACTCATCACACACTTGGGCCCATTTTACTAACATACGCTCGATTACTCTATCAGCACTGAACCTGCGGAGAGAAAACTCCTAAACACCCTGTATCTACAGTGAGGTCAATAGGATGAGTTTGATACTGTCCTGAGTCATGATTTAAACAACAATAATCAAAATAGAGTACTCAATAAACAACAAAAAATAACCACCAACACTGTGTTTAAAATAATGGTACTTTATCTAAAATTAGTTCAAAGAAATTCAATCAAAGCAAATCATTATTCTCATAATTACCTATTCTAGCTAAATGTCATGAATGGGTCAGGACAGGTCTCTCAGTAGAAGTCTCCCAAGTCGCCGTCCTCACAGCATCGATCCTCACCAACGCAGGTTTGGGAAGAAGTGGCCTTAGACCCTTTCTAGGCTAACAATACTTATAGAAAATCTTACAAATTAAAGCAACATAAAATGTTCTGAATATCCGTTGAACCGCTGAGCAGAGCGAGCAGGAAAGGATGTAGCATCGCTACATTTGGAAAATCTCCGCTTAGAAAAATCACAAAAATAAAAAGACGGAAGAAGGAAACTCGAGTTTTGCAAATGTTACTTTTGCACACACATTTCCTCGGAAAGTTCATTGTGGCTCTCTTGTCCTCCAAGGTTACTTGGACGCTTGCCTGGAGTCACTGTCATCACGGAAACTTTCAAAACTCCAACAGAAGCCATAGTCAGGTGACTTTCAACAAGGCCTCCCGTCATCTCATTTTTACTCGAGCACAGGCTGTAAACGGCAGCCATTTTATCACAGGCCAAAACGGACCATCTTAATTAAAAGAGACAAAAACAACGTTACCACAGCATAGTGATTGAACAGTGTTAACCCCACTAATACCCTTATGTGTATGTAATTATCTAGCCTTTTGCAACACACAAAAGCATTAATACACGTTATTTCAAAAGCGTTTTGTGCTTTAAAACAAACAGCACTTAGCAACATTCATTTAATTAAACCTGCACATTATTATTAAGCAACATATATGCATTCCCACGTGTAATTTCTCTTGTTAATCGTGTTGGTTAATCAGAATTTTCACACAAAACAAATAATTAATGTTTACAAATTAATATTTTTAATTTTCGACATATAGACAAACTGGAGCTTAAAAACCCAATACATTTTCAACAGAAAACTCTGCTCCAGCAATCCCCCCTTTGGTGATATTATCACCAAATAAACAACCCAAAAAAAAAAATGTAGTCCCATTTTAGGAGAAATTGAAAATGTCTTTTTTCTCTTTCACAACACTACACACCAGCCTCCCTTTCATCATCCCTCTTCGTTTCCAAGTAAACACACTGTCCTGTTCTACCAGCACCATTCAGATTTTCAATATCTTTGTCCGTGAAATCCATCCTGTAAGACTTCTGCAAGGCTTTCACCTTATCAATGTCAACTCCTTGCTCATTCGCTATTGCTCTTAACCTGTCATGTGTATTTTTTGCTCTCCAGGTGATGTTTTTGCACATAAATAATAATTCGCCATCATGATGGTTTTTTAGAATTTCTGTAGGAATTGTCCCTGCAACAAGCTCCTCTAATTCTATGCGTAACCTGGCCACATCAATTGCCTGTGAATCTTTATCCCTCTTTTGAAGGACTCTCATCCAATCATTCAAATCTTCAGCTGTTATTTCAGTAGTTTTTCTCACTGGAACCACTTTTTCTGGCATCCTCTGTGGTTCTAACATTGGCATCCCTGGACAACTAGTATCACTAGTATCCAATCTTGAATTAGACTGTACCTCTAATCCTCCACTACATGTGTTATGTCTGGATTGTCTCAAATCACTGCTTTCTGTCCTTCTTCCTGAGTCTCCTGAGGGACCAGCCAAACTTGTTATCTTATTCCCAACATATGGAACCACCAAACCATTTTCACCCGTCCTCTGCTTATCAAAAATCGGCATAACCGGACCTATGGTTACAGGCACCGTAACAGCTTCTAGATTCTTTGTCAGCTCTCTAATCTTTTCAGTCAGCTCCGATGTAGTTCTGGCTAATTCTCTCGCATTCTCGTCACCACATCGATTCTCTCTCTCTTTTTCCCTGAAAGGATTACCACTTCTTAACTCAGGTGTCACAATTTCTGTCTCAATGATACGCAATGTATCTCTTATCGGAGAAACAACTGGTGTGCTCTCTTCTGGTTCTGGTCTATATGGAGGTGGTCTCTTGTAAATCATGTCATTCAAGACCTCATCCTCATAATCATTAACTCCATATCTTTTCACTTCTGCCTCAGGAACCCTTTCCGCACCCTTCCTTTCTTCTTTCTCGTCAACTTTTCTCATAGGATATAATCCCTCTGACATACTAGCATCTCGCCATCTCCTCATTCGATCATGATGAGTTTCACGATCATATTTCCTCCCGAACATATACCTATAGTTGCCTCCAGACCTCTGTTTTTCTCGCTCATGTACTTCCTCTTCCCATTCCACCAAAGCCTCAAACTGTGTCGGCCTTGGTCTAGGCTCTAGACTCATCATTTTCTCCCGTAAATTTCTCAACACGGCCAGATTAAATGAACCATGTTCTGGGAATGCTAGGACACCATCTTCCTTAGTATACCTAACCCAATTCTCTAACCATATACAGATATGATACCCATATCTCGCAGCCATGAAAGATGCAGGCGTTTTCGTTGGAGGTAACAATTCACCTTCTCTTGTTTTAACATCTTTATCCTTGTCAAACCATCGTTTTATTTTTCCAAACAATGATTTTTTCTTTTTCTCTTCTTGGTAATACATTTTAACGTTTACCAAAACTTTCTAATCCCTTCTGTAATACAACTGTACAGTACGATTTTTCATCCAATAACAGCGCGACTCACACCAACGCACCAATCCTGGAGCATCTACGTCACCCTGTACCCCTTCCAATCCTTGCGCGGCTCCCACCAACGCACTAATCCCAGCGCGAACACTGTTCTGATCCAATATCCAATCAGAGCGCGGTCTGTTTGACGTCAGCAGTCGCTGCAGTCGCTCCTACTCCTGTCTCCTGTCACTCGTCTACCCCTCCTTTACAAAACTTCTCAGTAGACTTCGTGTCAAATTCTACAAAATCTATTAGTTACAACATATAAACATCTCCATTGTCTGCTTCGCTAACCACAGAATAGTAAAGAAAATCTATTTCACAAGAATCCTGTCTTTTCCTGAAACAGCACTCAGTTCTGCTCCAGTACGGAATTAATACTCTCGTTGACACAGTAGCACATCCCTCTACTCTGCCCTTCTATCATACATTCATTAACTGTTTCCTCTAGGACTGCTCCAAAGAGTCTTACAATCAATTAAATGCTCATACATTCACGCACATTCATACAAGAAAATGTAGTACATACACACAGAATCCTTCCCGAGAACAGCGAACAATCTGTCCCGCTACAGAATTATAACACACGTTAACCAAGCAGCTTACCTCTGCCCAGTCCTTCAAACAAGCTCAGAGAATACCTATTACTTCTCCCGCGATAAGCTTTAACGGCGAACCTTACGGATCCCTGGGACTTAAGACCAGAGTTTCACAGATAACCTTCGCTACCATACGCACTCCTTTTATACCAGAAATATATTTCTAATAGTAACATACGACGATGTCACTGATTCCGAACCCAGACAATGTGACGCGCAACTTCAATTGTCACACGTTTTTCCTCGCATACGTACAGGGCCAACAATCCCGTCTTTCCCGAGAGCAGTATATACTTCCCTCTGCCCTACTACGGAACTGCCATCAGCTCCCAAGTTCCAGAAGCACTACATATAACTCAATACGACGACTCCAACATATAGTATTAGTACATATACCAACATCAATCAATAATCAATAAATCAAAAAGCCAATATACAAGCAATCTAATCAGATCAAGACAATAATCAAAACCATCAAATTCTGCTACCAGGAAATTGGTGCAGATCAGGGCATACAAATTCTCCCTACTTCCACAGATAGAGTAATTTCACAGATACACGCACATGCACTCATCACACACTTGGGCCCATTTTACTAACATACGCTCGATTACTCTATCAGCACTGAACCTGCGGAGAGAAAACTCCTAAACACCCTGTATCTACAGTGAGGTCAATAGGATCAGTTTGATACTGTCCTGAGTCATGATTTAAACAACAATAATCAAAATAGAGTACTCAATAAACAACAAAAAATAACCACCAACACTGTGTTTAAAATAATGGTACTTTATCTAAAATTAGTTCAAAGAAATTCAATCAAAGCAAATCATTATTCTCATAATTACCTATTCTAGCTAAATGTCATGAATGGGTCAGGACAGGTCTCTCAGTAGAAGTCTCCCAAGTCGCCGTCCTCACAGCATCGATCCTCACCAACGCAGGTTTGGGAAGAAGTGGCCTTAGACCCTTTCTAGGCTAACAATACTTATAGAAAATCTTACAAATTAAAGCAACATAAAATGTTCTGAATATCCGTTGAACCGCTGAGCAGAGCGAGCAGGAAAGGATGTAGCATCGCTACATTTGGAAAATCTCCGCTTAGAAAAATCACAAAAATAAAAAGACGGAAGAAGGAAACTCGAGTTTTGCAAATGTTACTTTTGCACACACATTTCCTCGGAACCACCACTGTAATCATCAGTCTTTATTCGATTTAAAAACAATCATAAAAGACACAAACATAGTACATAAAACATAGATTTCAATAAATACGTTAAAATACATTTAAAAAAAACATTAAACACTTCAATAGACTGACATGTAGTAATAAAAACACTTTTAAATAATCCCTAGTTCAGGGATTAAAAGGGAAAAACCCATACACAGAATTCATTAAAGCCCATCAAGGGTACGCCTAATTGTTTTTCTCCGCAATGCCCATGCCCAGCCCAAATACTTTGCCAATGCGACAGAAACTATTGTTAATGAGCTAGTGTGCAAAATGCGTAATGCCACAGCGCAGCTCCTTGTGCCGAGAGACTTACACATGGGGGAAAGCCAAACGCGCCTTGGGATGGTAAATGCCGGGCAGGCAAACAGAAAGTGGGGAGTTGTTTCTATTGCAGCCCCGCATGCAGGGCACTGCAATTCCGAGTTCCTGGCCCACCTTCCAGTCAAAAATCTAAGAGGCAATGAGCCAGCTCTAAACTGAAAGTAGAGTTTCCTATCACCCACATTAGTCACCAGATCCCAGTATAATTCAAGGCTAGGGGAGTCTTTGAACTCGAGAAAATTCCCGGACATCCCTGTAGCTCTTCTCAATACCTGGGAATCGATTCTTTCCCAGTATGCTATTTTAAGAGAACTTTTTGATGGAAACTGGGCAGTCGCTGGGTCATTCCATATCCCTTCCATACCCATGTCTTTTAAAGACGCATGTAAGTTCTTCAGCCACTCAATTTTATGGAAGACATCGGTTTTTATAATGTCCATAAGGCCATTAGCATAGTGGGAAAGTTCAGGAGTAGTCCAGAGCCTCCGCCAGTATAAAACCGGACGGAGCCTTGCGATGTCCTTAATGGACCTCCTGCCCAGGTCATACCTAAGTGGGATCAGAGGGGTGCTCTGAGGAAGACCAGTTATACTTCGAAAAAATGTATGCTCCACAGTTGTCAAAGTCGCTAGCTGATCAAAACCCCAGAGCTCCGCCCCATAAAGGACAGAGTTTAGGGCCTTCGCCTCATAAACTTGCAATACCGGGCTTATTGGTTTTGTGAATGACCTGCTAAATTCCCTGCTCAGGGCACCAGTTAGCTGTTTAAATCGCAGGGAGGCCATTTCGAGATGCTTACGCCAGTTATTACTACTTGAGATTTGCAATCCAAGATACGTAAAATAGGTTACCAATTCTAGAGGTTGCCCATTCATGAACACTCTTTTCCCTCGGAAGCTGCTATGAGGGTTGAAGGCCATAAATTTCGTTTTTACCACATTGACCTCTAGACCATGGTCGAGGCAAAACTCATCAAACAGGCGGAGGGCTTTTTGCAGACCATTAGATGTTCTGGATACGATAAGCGTATCATCTGCAAACATTAGTATGGGAATGGAAACACCAGCCAACCTTGGTGCGTCGGTATTGACAGAAAGCATGAGATCAACTATCCCATTGATATAAAGAGAGAAGAGCGTGGGGACCATAGTACAACCTTGTCGCACACCACGCTCAACCGGGAACTCAGAGGTGTCCTCACCTGCCCCACTCCACTGAATCCTAGCATAGTTGGACTCATGCAAACGCATCACCATTGTCAAAGTTTCTTTGGGGAGACCTAGCCTCTCAAGGACTGCCCACAACCGGTGGCGGGGAACAAGATCGAAGGCAGCTCTTAAGTCAACAAAAGCTGCGTAAAGACTGCCCTTCCCCAATGTCACCACCTTCCAATGGAGCTGGACAAAGCAAAAAACTTGGTCCACCGTGCTGGTTAATTTCCGAAAACCTGCTTGGAATGGTGACAGAATGTTGTTATCATCAATCCATTCTTGGATTTGGTTCAAGACCATCCTCCCTACCACCTTCTGGATAGAATCAATAAGGCTAATTGGCCTATAGTTTCCTGGGAGCGTCCTATCACCCTTCTTAAATACAGGTATGATGACTGCCCCCTCCATGATTTTGGGACTGGTGCGCCTGCAGCCACAGCATTAGCCAATAAGGTTATATACTTACTCCAATTATCTTTATCATGGAGAAAAACATCCGAAGGAACCCTATCCTGGCCAGGGGCACGTCCACTAGTGACTGAGCATAGGGCCCTTTTAGCATCTTGGATGCAAAAGGGACCCTGGGAGAAAAAAGCATAATTTGGCACCCATGCAAAATTAAACGAGATATTGTAGGCATATTGGGGTTTGAAATATTGGACCCACTCTACCTGTGAGACATAATTAGAAGGACTATCAGGCCGCCCACCTCTGTCCCACTTAAGAATGTTCCAAAATAACCGGGAATCTCTAGTACGACAAGCACTTTTTAAATCAAGCCAACGTTGCTCGTCCCAGTTCTTTTTGGCCATTCTTACAGCTTTTTTGTATGCTAGTCTGGCGAAGCGGACACAATCCTTTCCTCCATTAGACAGAGCTATCACCAGGCTGGCCCTAGATTCTCTGCAAGCACCGTCATACCATCTATTTCTCTTAGTTGGTGCCTTATTCTTGTTCCTCAAAGGCTTCATAAAATAAGAACCTATTTCAGCAAACAACTTATCATGGCATTCTGTGACTTCAACACTGCCTGGGACCTGGATTAGCATACCCTCAAGCTCAGCAATGGAATCAGCTAGTTTCCTATCTATATCGGTAATAGCCAGGATGTTATGCTCGAGCTCCCCCCACTTAAGTCTGCGCATATTGTTCGTTAAAATTACCTCAGGGGGGCACGGAACCATCTCACCGGCTAGTAGGAGATTGCTAGACCACCATCGGTGAGTTACACAGATAGGGTTATGGTCGCTCTCAACTCTAGCCTCAACAACCATGTCTAGAGCAGATTGCCATAATTTCAAGCTACATAAAACATAATCAATCCTGCTGGAATGCCGACCATTATCAAATGTCTTCGCCCCTTGTTTATCACCTGGCGTCCTCCCATTCAAGGCCCTCAGGCCATACTCATAGCAGAGAGCATTAGCCTGAACAATAATCTCGGACCACCTTTTTATTGGACTGAGATCAAGCACAGGTACCCCCCATAATTGATCTTCCACAGCGTCAACGCCCCACCCAGAGTCAGGGTCTAAAAGTGGTTCAAAGGTAATATTCAGATCCCCAGCAACAATTATTCTCCTCCCACCTGAGTACTGGTCAATAAGGGAAACTAAGTGAGCCAAAACCTGGGAGCCCGTCCTATTGGGGTCTCTCAGATACAAGTTGTAGATATCCAGGTCACCCAGAGTCCCAAGTGACACCCTAACTAGTTGGATATCCTCAGACCCAGTAAATATTGCACAAGCCTCAGGAAATACATCCTGTCGAACCCAGATTACCAGGCCTCCCTTTGGGCGCCCCCTTAGGCCCTGGGTTGCGGGGACATAAAAATTCAAAAAACCCTGTAAAAACTGGGGCTCACAGGACCAGGTTTCCTGGAAGAGGCAAACATCAAAGTTGCCTATATAAGCTAACCATTCTGGGGAATGCATTTTTGACTAAGCCTGCAATATTCCAAGAAACCATTGATCCCCCCTCCCTTCCTTGGCAATGAACGTGTGCAGAGTCAACACACGACTGCTCACGTCCATGTTGCATATCCCCAGACAGTTCAGGGGATATTACATCTTCTATCTCAGTCGTCCCGTTAACAGGGGAGTAATATACATTTTCATTAAGCTTAGGCTCTCCGGCTGGAATACTTGGATTGGGAGATGTAATAAGAAACTGCGTCCCAGATACCGGTCAGGCAAGAGCTACTGGATCGCACAGGTCATTTGCTTCCCAATTTTTCAGAGCTGGGCTAAATCCTGCAGGAATATTGGGATTAGAATTGTAAAAATACCCTAAGTCATGTACCCCAATTTTTGTCTGGTCACAAGCCAGTCGAGAGTCACAGATATAATGCACTATACGACTATCTGCAAAGTTGACAATAATGGAGTCCCCAGGAACATCTTTGGGTCTTGGGCCTACCCAGCTAACCCTTCTAGCAAAGAGGATCTTTCCATCCAAATAATTTGGGAGCGGTCTGTTCCTATTTAGCCAGAAGGTGACTTTGTTTTTTAATTGCTGATACGATTCCAGTACACCTTCGTTTAATTCCGGAACTCCTGTCAGTACGGCTACATAAGGAGTACAAGCAGGGGGCAAATGTATGTGAGCCCTAGACAATGTACTGTTTTTGACCCCAGATTCCAAAATCCTTCCCTTGTTCACGCACTTTTTCCCAGCATTAGTACTGGACACACTCATAGGGTTATCTCCCACTTGGCCGACACATTGTTTAATAGAGTTGTCGATAACCTGAGCCTTGGGGAGAGCAGCCTCAGGTGTAACCCCGGACATTACTTCATAATCAGGAGATACCAGCGGAAAAATAGGGTGAGTAGAAGATACCCCTAGAAGATTATCCCTTTCCTTGGTAGCTAGTTTGATAACATTTTTAAGTGAACAAAAATTGTCTAAGACAGTTTGTTCTAGTCGATCTACCTTCTCACTAACCAGCTTAACCCTTTCCAGCAGAGGCAGTAACAGAGAACGGACCATTTTCTCTATCTGGGGAATCATATTACTCGATTGGGGCTGGTCTATATGCCTAATAGCATTCCCACTTGGAGATAAATGATCTTCGTCCTGGATCACCCCCATTGGAGATTTTTCCGTAACATTAGGGTGTTTGGCCTTTCTCCCTCCCTGGGACATCCCTACTCGTTTCCTCTTAGGGTTGGGGGGATTTACAGTTTTTTTGCTAGCCCTTGTCTGCGGGTAGGTTAAAGCAGATTTAGTGGTAACGGGGGGGCTGCATGTTGTTATAGCTATGTCGCCTGAATCACCAGGAACATCACACACTTCACTACAGGTCTGCAATATAGAAGTACTAACCCCAAGATTCTCCCGAGGTACTAAATCACCCCCATTCTGTCCCGCTGGCTTCGAAGGAGATTTAGCCAGTGCCAAAGTTCCCAGGGATGAGCGTCTGGCTTGCGCTAGCTCTGCGGACAGGCGTCGCTCAGTTATAGCTAGTTCGTGCTCTAGAACTGATACAGCTCTAGTAATGAAATGGTCAAGAGTACCCGTCACAGACCCACTCCCACCGGTACGTTTCCCTTTCGTTGCCATCATACACTATATACACAATACTAGAGCCAATATAGTCGATAGCCTAGATGAAGTCAATTGGAAGTTAATATTTTACACCACCAGAGCAGAATACTAGCAGTATGGAATATTCGCCTATAGAGCAAAACAAGGAAATGCAACAAACACTTGCGAGTCCAATTAATGTAAGTGCACCCTTCTACCTTAAGTGTACTGCCACAACAGCAGCGTTAGAGATGTGGCCCAGTCCAGTCAGAATCGGTCAGAGACGGGCAAGGACGGGCCCGCCCTTGGCCCGGGCTTCGCCAGGGCGCGGCCAGGGCGCGGCCCGCACGCGTCCCGCGCTGCGTAACACCGAAGCCGCCTTTAAGCTCCCCCGGCGCTGCCTGCTGATATCAATGACAGGCGCCTGGGGTGAGCACTGGCTGCTGGGAGTCGTAGTCCGTGCTGGCCGTTCCCCTCACGGCGGGATGGAATAATGCCGGGAGATGCTGTAAAAATCCTCGTGGCCGTTCCCCTCACGGCAAGAGCAAACAAAGCAAGAAGCTGGCAGGGGTCAAGGTTACTAGCGCGTCCCGCGCTGCGTAACACCGAAGCCGCCTTTAAGCTCCCCCGGCGCTGCCTGCTGATGTCAATGACAGGCGCCTGGGGTGAGCACTGGCTGCTGGGAGTCGTAGTCCGTGCTGGCCGTTCCCCTCACGGCGGGATGGAATAATGCCGGGAGATGCTGTAAAAATCCTCGTGGCCGTTCCCCTCACGGCAAGAGCAAACAAAGCAAGAAGCTGGCCTGTAATCACAAAGTTCATTGTGGCTCTCTTGTCCTCCAAGGTTACTTGGACGCTTGCCTGGAGTCACTGTCATCACGGAAACTTTCAAAACTCCAACAGAAGCCATAGTCAGGTGACTTTCAACAAGGCCTCCCGTCATCTCATTTTTACTCGAGCACAGGCTGTAAACGGCAGCCATTTTATCACAGGCCAAAACGGACCATCTTAATTAAAAGAGACAAAAACAACGTTACCACAGCATAGTGATTGAACAGTGTTAACCCCACTAATACCCTTATGTGTATGTAATTATCTAGCCTTTTGCAACACACAAAAGCATTAATACACGTTATTTCAAAAGCGTTTTGTGCTTTAAAACAAACAGCACTTAGCAACATTCATTTAATTAAACCTGCACATTATTATTAAGCAACATATATGCATTCCCACGTGTAATTTCTCTTGTTAATCGTGTTGGTTAATCAGAATTTTCACACAAAACAAATAATTAATGTTTACAAATTAATATTTTTAATTTGACATATAGACAAACTGGAGCTTAAAAACCCAATAAATTTTCAACAGAAAACTCTGCTCCAGCAAAGGTGTATCCAAAGAAGTCCACCTGTCTTGGTAGAAAGAGCATTTTGCTTTATGCAGTGTCAACCCACATTCTGCCAGTCTCTTGAGTGTGGCCCTGAGGTGAGCGTGATGTTCCTCTAGCGCAGAGCTTTCCAAAGTATGTGTCGGGACACGGTACTGTGTCGCCTGACATGTGTGTGTGTGTCGGGCAACGGTACTCACTAATCAAGCATATAAGTCTGTCTTAAATCTTTAAAACAGATGTACATGCTTGATAAGACGTACGTGAGACGTACGTACATTCTCGTGCATCATGACGTCTGCGCCGCTTACTTTGGAAAAGCTCTGGCTCAGCGGATCTCTCCTCTGTAGAAGGCGGCGTGGGAGGTCAAGCTGCTGCTGCTGGGTAAGAGGCTGGGGGATGTAGGGGGCGAGCAGGGGTGCGCTGGGCATGTGATCGGATGCCACAGGGGCGGGGGTGGATGCAAGCGGGTGGGTGAAGGGACAGTCAGTGGTGTTTGAGAAATGTGGCGTAGGGTGCCCACCCCAGGACAGGGTTATCGGTACACTGCTACTGGGCGAGGTTGTCCGAGGTAACACAGCCTTGGTTAGTGGTGGCGTGGAGGTGGAAGGTATTGCTGGTTGACAGCGAGGTAGTGCCCACCCAATACCGAGAGACACCCGGGAAGGCCTTTGCCTTCAGTGGTTGTGAAACTGGCTGTGGCGCCGCGGGGGGATGTGACCTCACGTTCTACTCGTCCTGAAATGAAGTGAGGTCAGATTCAAGAGGCACCGGGACTGTCTGGAGGTGTGCGCCGGCAGTCACACAGTCCTGTCGTCCTGCTGCATACAGTCAGTGAGTGCGCACAAAACAAGTACTACCGTCGGCAGCATGATCAGCTGCATGGCGCGTGAGACTGACTCTATTCTAAGCCTGGCTCGGCTGCAGAGTCACAGTCGACACAGCAGCTGTCATGTCACTGCCCAACTGTGAAATGAACACAAAGTGACAGTGAGACAGTAAGTACTTCTGGCCAGGCAGCCTGCCACTTTAGTACTGTGTTTTCGCACTTACACACTACTGTTTACTCTGTGACACGTAACCAAAATACCATAGTCTGTAATGACTGTAAACACTGTACGGGCCGTCAAGTTCCCAAGTTCCATTTGCTCCTGTGCAAGACATTTTTGGATCGGCTGCTCCAATCACTTATTTCTTCAGGCAGTCTCAACGCTGTGCCCAGCTGCAGCAATCCCCGTTTCCAAGCTCCATTGACATGATACTTTGCCTTCTGAGTGTTTCTACTTTTAAAGTCGGTCTTTTGCAAAGTATATTTTTGTTCAGTAGGTATACAAACCTGACCTCCTTAGTTCAGTGTCTTTTTTTCTGTTTTGTTTCTTCGCAGGCTGCTAACCCCAGGGTGAAGGATGCCATCCGTAGGGAACGCACAACAGGTGTTAGATTCAGGGGGGAAAGATGCAAGAGGGAGACTTCAGTGTAGTTCAAAAGGCGCAGCATAGCTCATACAGCTCGTATTTTCACTAGCGGGTCATACGAAAAAATGTGAAGCTATCCCGAGTGCAATGGGGATGGAGCAAGCGACGTGGCTTAAAACAAAACATTTTTTAACTATTCTGCTGGCCTTTTACATGTAGGTAACTGCATATAAAATAAAATGTACACACATTAAATTAAGAACATAAATGCAAGTTAAACTAGCAGGTGGGAAATGCAATCTGTTATGCAATCTGTTATGTTGTGGAAGCTCAGCTGGTTAATGTGATCACTGCAGGTGTCTGTTTGTACCATCATTGACAGAGAATTGAACCCTTGCTGATGCATTGGAGATTAGGAACAAGTATTTGAAGTGCTATGAAGTCCTAGCCTCTGGCAGCGCTATGAATATGCATGTGATTATTTTCAAATAGTATAACACAGAGTGTAAGATAGGCTACGATAACAATGTGCACAAATAACCCAGGACTATTTAGGGTTTGGCAAGGGCATAACAACACCCTCTATAACGTCAGAGTAGAAGTGGGCCCTTGGCTCCCAGTTCTGAAAGTGGAGCCGTAGCAAATGTATGCATTTGGGATGGTGTTTGCTGTGTTAAATGTTCAGCATGTTCTCTAGTCACTCGAACAGAAATGAAAAACAAAGTTTGTCATTCAGTTTGGCCGCTCTAGGAGAGGCCTGATTTATTACCATTTGAACGTGAGTGAGATTAACCCCTTCCCCGCTCATGACGGAACCGTTCCGTCATGAGCCACGGTTGCCGTGTGCTCATGACGGAACGGTTCCGTCATGACACGACCGTTGGCGGCCGCTCCGCCTACGCTGCGCTGTTTCCCCGCCTGTGCGGGGGGACAACGCAAATGGGCGGAGTCATGACGGAACCGTTCCGTCATGAGCACAGCTCAACCGTGGCTCATGACGGAGCGGCTCCGTCATGAGCACAGGCCCACCGCGCTGCCCCCCTGCCCCCCCCAGCGCTGCAGCGGAATGTCCGCAGCAGCGAAGGGGTTAATAGGGACTATAACCTGTTATTGTAAAAATCTGGCACTCGGGCCACTTTAGGCTGAAGTTTGATGCGCACCAAGGAGAAACTGGACAGATGACATAATCTCCCAGTGCAATGTTATCTAATGTCCACAGAGTTCTCAGCAAGTAGTAACTTGTCCATGGCCTTCTTTATCCTCCTGTGTGTTGAAGGATGAGGGTATGTGGTGGTATAGTTGTCAACTGTCACTTGTTCAGCCTCATCTGGCCCCAAACTGCACATGCCAACGAGGACTGGGAAAGCTGACATCTGCCCTGGCATCCACAGTGAGACAGGGTGCTGGTAGAGGCGTGAGAGTTTCTACTAGAGGTGTCAGGGCTGTTACCTTTGACTCTTTTTTGGTGGTGGTAGCCTGTTGGTGGGAACTTTATTTAAAAGGTGTTTTTTGACTGAATCACTCATTTCTTAGGTAGATCTGTGTACTGTGTATGCTGAAAGGTTTGCTTGTAGGAGCTGTATTAGTTGACCATGTTTTTTTGCTGCTATGTTCAATGGGTTATCCTGCATTGTGTTTCCTTCATGGTGTCTTAAGCTTCCACTCTGAATGCTGCATTTCCCTTCTGCGGCCTGTGTGTCAATCAATCTGTGCCTCTCCACCCTTTGTAACCCCTCTGTGTGTCTGCCACCTCCTCAGTATCAGCTTTTACTGCCTTACACCCTACTGAAGTTTGTATATGTGCCCCTTTCCCCACTGCAGCCTCTCTGTTGTATCTATCTCGCCCCTGCCGGCCCTCTGAGCCCCTCCACCCCGAAGCTCCTGTGTGCAGCTCTAGCCTAGCCTGTTTAACTGCCTGGCCTGCCACCCTTTTGTATGTGCTCTGCCTCATCTCATCAGTGCAGCCGCTCTATGAGCTAACTGTAGTGTTTATGTGTGGCATAGTTCTCTTGCAAGCCCTCAGTATGCCCCTGCCCCCCACATGGGCCAATACCCTGTTTCTGCTGTCCCTCTGTGTGCCCACGACTCCTGGAACTCCAATATGACACTCATCATCCATTCCGCCTTTCCGTGCCACTCTGCTTCGCTTGTTTCAGGCACAAACCTAACCTTACACTCAGTTTTGCCAGTCACTGTCTTTGTTAGAACAGATTCACAATTGCTTTATTAACCTTGCTGCTTTCTCAAATTTGCTTGAAAATGCACCATTTGCCCACTATTTTTTCAAACTTTTCGAGGGCAGAGAACCCCCCCGAACCACTCTTAGGTGGTCTGGGTGGTCATCTCCACAGTACCCACACGACCCTCCTGGTGCGGGTTTCGGCGTTTGGCGGGGTGTCGCTGGACGTCGCTGGATCACCTCCACCTTTTCTTCCTTAATGGGGGTGCTCTTGAACCCCGACCCCGTAGCCACGGGGGCGTGGAGGGCTGCCTCCATTTCTTCTGCCCGGGCATCCGACAACTCATGGGACCGGGCAAGCACGAGGATCTCATCCAGCGAGATTCCCGGCTGCCGAAGGATCAGCTTGCGTAAGAGCTTGGAACGACAGCCTAGAATGATCTGGTCTCTTATCTCCACTCTTTGGTCCACGAAGGGGCACGTGCTAGCCAGCTGGCGCAGCCGCGCATAGAACATGTCGACGGATTCCGTGTCGGTTTGCCACGCCCTCCGGAACTTGAACTTCTCGAAATCAGGGTTGAGCTGGGGGTCAAAATGCGCATTCAGCGCAGCAACCGCTGCATCATAATCATCGTCGTTCCCTGTGTTGGGAAGCGTGTCGAATAAGTCGTAGATTTCGGCCCCGCCATAGTAAATGAGTAGTGACCGCTTAACTGTCCCATCGGTCTCCCGGGTCCCTTTAAAATAGTGGTTTAATCGCCCTACCCAAGCATTCCACCTTGGCACCGCTGTGGCTGGATCCGAGGTCTCGCTAAACGGTGGCAGCGGTGCTACTGCGGTGTGGGAGACCACTGGATGACGGTGGTGGATTGTTGCCGGCGCCTTGATTGGACCCACCTGCTTGCGGTGCGCCTGCACCTGCTGCAGTCACCGTGGACATCGTGCGGCTGTACTGGGCGTGGCTGCGGTGTTACCACTGCGTGGTCGGCTCAGGGTAGTCTTTTCCCCACCTAGTTGGGTGGCCTTGCCAATGCTTGTTGTAATTGTCCCTTGCTTGGAAGTGATATTGCCCACACTTGGCTGGTTTTGCCAATGCTTGTTGATGTTTGCTCCTTCTTTTCTCTTTTTTTTTCACTGCCCACACTTGACTGGCTGTGCCACCGTTGTTCTTTTCTCTTCAAACTGTGCTTTATTGTCCACTCTCCCCTCACTTTCGGAGCTCTCAGCCTTATTATGTCCCAAAGTGTGCTTCACTCGGTGCGAGCGAGCAGCCAGGCAGGCAGGATCAGGACAGCTCTCCCGAGGCCCCCTCCTGGAAATCGGCCGAGTCAGCCGGCAGCCAGCGCGATGAGAGGCACCCACGTGGACCCCAGCGCTGGGTGCAGGAAGCAGAGGAGAGCACGGGGGCGCCCGGGCAGCCACTCACCCCTCAGATGGCGCGCAGCGTCACAGGCCACAGAATCTTCGCCGGCAGCATGCGGGTGGGCTCCGCGAATCCCCTGCAGCACCAGGTGAGCGCCGGGGGCAGCGGCGATGCGGTTGGGCTCCGCACAAGCCGGGCTCGCCGTTGAGCACACGAGGTCGCGACCGGCCTCGTCGCCAATGTAGCGCGGTGCGGCCTGGTGTCGCAGTTACGGTCGCTGCGCGAAGTAAAGGACACTCTTACACCAGTATGCTGTTCTGGGCTGGAAGACCACGTGCGGTCTCGCCCACGTTTATTTATCCCCTCGGGACGAGCCCGCCCCGAGGGGTGTAGGGATGCATGTATGGTGCTACATTGTTAAGGAGAGTCCGGGTGGCACTCTACAGACGGCACAGTGCAGCCAGAGTGAGCGGCCGTAACGTCGAAGACCGGGCTCCACGGCACTCTGCCGGAGCACAGCGATAAGAGGTGGCAGCGCTGGGGAAGCAGTATGTGAGGCAAATTGGAGAGGGATTTATCGTATGCCAATGGGCGGAGGCATCCCGACGAGACGAGAGAGACTAGAATAAAAAGGAGAACGACAGAGAAGGGAACACCCTGCTCTGGACCAGCTTCCCTCGGTCACGTACGGTGGCACCCCAAGAGTGAGGGCGGGACAAGGCAGTGTGGGGAGGGGCCAAAGGTTTGCAGCAAGTGCCCACACAAGGGGAGCACCCAGAACGCAAGGAACCAGGCCGGGTGCACATCCATCACCCAATGTGAGAGAACGGAGGACGCAGGACTCAAGCAGCTACACAACAGGGGCCATTAGGCTACCACAGAGGCTAAAGGCTCCAGCAGAGACTGGAAAGCACTCACTAGCAGGGAAAGATACTCCCAAATTATCTGCACTGCCCTGAGCCACAGAACATCCACTGCGCCCATTTATTCTGAGATTGGAAAAGCGGAGGTATTCGGAAGGAGAGAAGGGGCTGGGAGAATCTGGCCCACAGGCTGCATAGGCGCCTATCCTGTCTGCAAGGGGCCCCGTGCGCAGAGGCGGTAATCCCGAACCAATATCGCATCAGAGGACGGAGCAGGGAGGAGGCGGCTGGTAGGGCACATTGCGGGAACGAACAATTCAGTGACACAGACCCTACACCTGTCCAATGGAAGCGGGCCCCATTACCGAAGCGTGGATCCAACTGCACTGACACTAGACCAGCAATGTCTACAACACGTGGCTAAAAAGATAGAAACGTGAAGGACATGTTCACTAAGATGACAGTGTCGTGTGGAGGAGATGGGAGAGAATCGCCAACCGCGACAGGGGGACAAGAAATGGAGAATGTGGCGGAACCGGTCACGCGCACCTTCTTGGAACAGCTGTTCTCCACCCTCCGAGAAGATCTGCAAGTCCTTAGAGGGGATTTTTCAAACAAGATAAAGGAGATGCGGCAGGACCTTGATGCAGTGGGGGAAAGAGTCGCTACCATGGAAGAGCATGAACTGGCCCGGATGAAGAAGTGGGACAAGTGCAGCAGGAGGTATTTCACCTCCGGGCCCAACAGATAGATATCCAACCCCTTGCGGAAGATTTGGAGAATCGTTCCCAAAGAAATAATATACGAATCAAGGGCGTGCCTCGTAAAGAAGAAGGAACGGATATCACTCGGTACCTTCAAGGCCTCTTCAGGCACATCCTACAAGAGCCTCAGGATTTTGACATTAAAATAACCAGAGCCCACAGAGTAGGCCTGCAAAGGAAAGCACCGGCACCTCCCCCAGATATCTTGGCATATTTACCAAACTTTCAGTTAAAAGAACAAATATTAAGGAAAGCATGAGATGCCCAACCGCTGACATACCATGGTCCCGCCATTGCCGTATACCAGGACCGAGCTACGATTACAATGCAGAAAAGGCAGGATTGCCAGCCAGTCAAGACTCACCTCCACAATCAAGCCATCACATACTCCTGGGGACACCCCTTTGGACTTATCTTCAGGTGGGACAGTAAAATGCATCAAATCCAGTCTTTGCAGGAAGCATGCTGTTTCCTTGGTATCAAGAACCCCAAACAGGAAGACTCGGAGGGAGAGGACAAAAAAGCACAAAGAGAGCAATGGCGACATGTCCGGGGAGGCAGACTTTCGGACATGGCATCGAAACCAGACTCAGAGACAATTGCACAGGAGAGACAGACCATCTTGAATTCCATGTCCAACGAGTCCTGCTCCAAAGATGGCGTTTGAACTGATACGGGGGTCAGATAACTGAACAAAGCTGTGCCGGGCGGGCGGAACTCAATTGAGTGGAGGGGAATTTGTTGGTCACACTTTGCACCCTACAAACTGGTTTACCAAGGGTTCGCGGACTGGCTCTGTAGATTGTGGACTATTTTGGGGTATACTTACTGTTTTTCTGGTTGGGGTTAGAGAGGCGGGGAGGGGGAACCGGTGTCCAGAGACTATGTGTCTAGCGGTATTCATGCATGCTTTTACAGAAGAGGAGGGAGCAGAGGGTGAGCAAGGAGAGTGGGATGGGGGGGGGTTTCGACTCGGGGCCCAGATGAGCATTGGAAGCATACACCGGCAATGTCCAGTGAGGTAGTGAAAGTCCTCACGCTTAATGTAAAGGGGCTCAATAATCCCATTAAAAGAAGAGCGATTCTATCCTACTTAGAAAATTCCGAGGCAGATATGTGCCTCTTACAGGAGACGCAGTTACTGCCCAAAGATTGGCATCAAATGCGCTCTAGGGCATTCCCTCAGCATTTCTTCTCCTCAAATGTGGAGAAGAAAGCGGGTGTTGCCATCTTGATTGCCAAACGTTGCAAGGGGGAAGTGAAGGATAAAGTGGCTGAAATAAAAGGGAGGCTGCTGGCGTTCACAATCCAATTTGGCGACCAAGTTATAGTCCTGGGCTCCATCTATGCCCCCAGTACGGGACAGGAGGGCTTCCTGAGAGCGGCTATAGCAGAGATTATGGTCCCGCAAATCCGCATGACATTGATTGGTGGGGACCTGAATCTGATTCTAGCTACAGACAAAGATAGGTCTAAAACTAGTTTCCATCAGAAAGGGGAGTTATCAAAGGAAGGGAAGTGGGTTCGGTGGACATCTGGAGTGAGGCCCACCCCCATGCAGCACAATATTCATTCTTCTCACATGCCCACAGGTCCTATGCCCGACTGGATTACTTTCTAGGGATGACAGAGATTAACAAAGTAGTAAAGGAAGTGGACATAGAGCCAGTGGCCCTCTCAGACCATGACGCAGTAACTATTCAGATACAGGTACCACCACGACAGAGGAGGGTGGGATGTTGGAGGCTCAAAGAATACATGCTCCATAAGAAGGCAGTGGCGCAACAACTCACCAAATGCATTAACGGTTATTTAGATATTAATGATTCCCCTGAGTTAGCCGTCACTACACTGTGGGAAGCTCTTAAGGCAGTAGTGCGGGAAGAACTAATCACTATCTCTGCGGCCGAAAACAAGGAACGCAAAGAACTGCGCGCATAGTTAACCGTGCAAGTTCAAGAATCGGAACTGGTACATAGCCGGACAGGGGCGCCCAGAGTGTGGAGACAGCTTAAAGCTGCAAGGGCACGTTAGCAGGGATAGATCTGGACATGGCGGAATATGCAGCAATTAGATTAAAACACTTCTAGTACATTGGGGGCACACTGGCGTAACGAAAATTGAGGGGGCTTCCCTGCACGGTACAAAGAGGGGCCCCCTTCAGGCTCTATCAGGAGCTCTCTGACCAGAGTGCAGTGCTGAGGGGGCCCCCTGGAGCTAGGGCCCCCCCCCCGCACTGCGGGGGCTTGCATTACGCCCCTGTGGGGGGATATGACAGGGCGGTTACTAGCAAGCAGGCTCCGGGCCCAGCAACAGTATACAAAGGTACACTCGCTAAAGAGATGTGGGCAGGGGGAAGCTACCGGGGATCAGGAGATAGCTAAGACTTTCTGGGAATTTTACGAAACAGTATATACGAAAGACACTACATCTGGAAGCGACATGACATTGTATTTACAGACTGTTACAGTGTCCAAAGCAACATCGGACCAAGCAAAACCCTTAGACGACCCAATACGGATCGAAGAGGTGGTCACCGCGATTTCGCGTCTTAAATTGCTCAAATCGCCTGGCCCGGACGGATTCCCCGCACTCTTCTATAAAACATTTTGCCATATTTTAGCCCTGATAATGACAAGGTTATTTAACTCCTTCAGGAGTAAAGGATTGATCCCTTCACCTATGCTGTCAGTGGCAATAGTGGTACTACCAAAACCGGGAAAAGATAAGCAGGAATGCGGATCCCTACTCAATGTAGATTTAAAATTATTCACGGGCATACTGGTCACGAGATTAGGCCCGCTCATGCCAAACCTAATAGAACTGGAGCAAGCGGGGTTTATTCAAACTCGGCAAAGCAGAGACAATACGAAGAGGATTCTCCACCTCATAGATAAGGACCACCAAACGAATATGGATGCACTCCTACTGACGGTTGATGCCGAAAAGGCATTTGACTGGGTGGACTGGAGATTTTTGGAACAGACAATGGTACATTTTGGGTTGGGTGACAGGTTTCGGGAGTTGGTGGGTTGCTGCTATGGAGCGCCTACAGCCTCAATTAGAGTCAATGCTGTTTCTTCTTGTCCCTTCTTTATTCAAAGGGGCACCAGGCAGGGTTGTCCGTTATCACCCCTTCTATTTGCACTATACATCGAGCGCTTAGCACAGCGAATTCGGGACAATCCCGAAATTAGAGGGATACCGTTTGGAGGGCAGTCACACCATATTAGCCTATACGCGGATTATATCATAGCGGCGTTGGCGGAAACAAAGAGATTACTCCCCACTTTTTGAAGGAACTGGAGTTCTTTGGTCAAGTCTCAGGCTTCCGGGTGAATGTGGGTAAATCGCTGATCCTTAATTTGAACCCAACACGTCAACCTTCCCGGAACGAAAGGGAACAGGTCTTGGGGATTCGGGTGGTCAAATCAGTCCCATACCTGGGGCTGGAACTGGCGGCTACGATCAATCAAACAGTCAGATTAAACTAAGATAGGCTAAGAAGACAAATTAAAAAAGAACTGAGTAATTGGGGTCAACATCATCTTTCGCTCCAAGGGAAGGTGGTGCGATTAAAATTACTCTTGTACAAAATTACTCTTTTACTGAAAGCATTATATTTATTTCAGAATCTGCCTGCACTCCCGCCAGAAGGGGTACTCACCTCATTGCAACAAGAAATAAATTGTTTTGTATGGGCTGGAGCCCAGCCCGTATGAGAAGAGACTGAGGATACATGAGGCAAGAAAACGGGGGTCTCGGGATACCGAACTTAGTGGATTACTACAAAGCGGCCCAATAGCAATACTTGGTGGAGTGGAATAGGACCGAGTCCGAAAAGAAATGGCTTTTCCAGGACAGAGCTCTAGCGGGGATTCCTTTATGGAAGGTCCCCTTCCTGAAGAAGTCGCACAGACCCCAAAGTTTACTGAGATCACCAATTACAAAATCTGTGATGAAAGTATGGGAGGAGGTGGCTACTGCAAGAAGGCTCACATAATTTCCATCACCTTTGATACCTCTGTTTGGAAATAGAGAGTTCACACCAGGCATGGAAGATAAGGCATTTCAGGTGTGGCACGACACTCCGTGCAGATCAGTGGGGCATCTGTTTGATTTGACGTAAATAATTTCATTTCACAGATAAAAGAGGACTATGGGGGTACCAGAAACAGAAAGGTTAAGATGCATGCAATTGCGTCACTGGGTACTTCAACTCAAGATAAGATCACAGGCTAGTCGCCAGCTGACACATTACGAGAAGTGGTTAATCACAAAGCAAAATGACATGGGGTTGATATCGGAAATCTACGATCTGCTCAGACAATCAGTTCTAACAAACTTTACACCTAGCCAGAAACTATGGGCGAAAGAACTTGGTAGAGAGTTATCGCATAAGGAATGGGAAGAGATATACTATAGAGCGAAACACACAGTACGCAAGGTGGCCAGTATTGAATCGGCTATGAAAATAGCCACGTATTGGGACCTCACACCTGTGCGCCTTAATAGAGGTAACCCTGACAGGAGCCCTACTTGCTGGAGAGGTTGCGGGAAGGAGGGAATACTAGTGCACCTTTTATGGGAATTTCCGACTTTAGCAACTTACTGGTCCAGAATCTTAGATGATATAGACCAACAATTCGATACGCAGATAGCGAGACTGCTAGTGTATGTGGTACTAGGCCTTCCCAATTCAATAATATACCCACTCAAAGGCTGTAGAGGACGACAGATGAGGTTAGCGCTGGGGCAGCTCTTCAAACCATCCTGACACACTGGGGGACATCAACACAACCCACTTATGTAGGCTGGCTACATAGGATATGGTAGATCCTGGGGATGGAACGTATTAAGACCTCTTTAACTAATTCTGAAAATTCATTTCAGAAAGTGTGGAAACCATTTTTAGCGTTATTGTCGACAGAGTTTAACAAAATCACTCGCCCAAAATATCTGAGAGTGCTACGCTTGACGGACCCGGAGTTGGAGACCCAGCCACCCAAGAACAATTGATCACATAATCTTCTTTGAGCACCATGTGACCTTCCATAGAGAGGGAGTCTTTTACCTTCAAACCAACTGTAAAGTAGGACTTTAAAGCTTTTCACGCTGCCATCTGCACGAAAATTGTCTCATACATTTTGGCAAACATCCTGACCAAGAGTGACGATGCTCTTCCAGTACCATTGCTATTGGGTAAAAGATAATACATTTTGTGGTCAGTTTTTATAGTAAATTCCTTTCCCCATAAGTGGGTTTTAAAATTTTCAACTGCCCATGCACATGCAAGTGCCTCTCGTTCTATAGTGGAATATCTACGTTCGGAGCGCAACAGAAGTCTCAATTCAAGGGCAACTGTTCTCTCCCCTCCTTGATATTTCTGCCTAGGCATGGCACCCAGGCCCCTCGCACTGGCATCAACATACAAGTAACTCCTAATTTCTTTATCAAAAGGCAATAACGGTAGTGCTTTGACAATTGAGTCCTTCAATTTAACAAAAGCATCTTGATGTTCACTAGACCTCAAAAATTTCACAGCTTTTTTGAGTGGCTCTCTTAATTGTAAGGCAATGTGTGAGTACTTATCAACAAATCTAGAATAGAATAGAATAAAATAGAATAGAATATACACAATCTTAAATATAAGCACAGTTGGCATTTGTCTCTTAGAGTAGCCAACCTCTCAATCGCCTGAATGAGGCTAAATTTGAGAGAAATTCCCTTTTCCAATATTACATGCCCTAGATACTCCACCTCTTGAGTAAGACATTTTAATGTTTCCATCTACAGGGTCATTCCCTTATTCTGTAAGATAGATAAAACCTCTGACAATTGTGTATTGTGTAGATCTGTGTAGTCTGCAAACACGAAAATATCCTCCTGGAAAGTCATAACCCCATGCATTCCCTTGAGTAGTGTGAGCATGAGCTTCTGAAAAACAGATGCAGCCAAAGCTACTCCAAAGGGCATGCGTACATCCCTGAACATTCCATCAGGCATGATAAAAGTGGGGCGCACCCTCTAATTGAGCTAATAACTTTGGTACTCTAAGCAGAGGGTGGCAAGCTACCATAATGTGCTTGCTAAGGGATCTCAAGTCTGCACACAGTCTCAAAAAAACATTTTATTTTCACTAAACCCATTGAAGAAACCCATGCTGAGGAATCTATTGGTTCTATGAAACCATCAAACTTGTAATTGTAGCAGTTCCATACTGAGCTCCTTCCTAACACTCAATGGTAAATTTCTAAGTCTATGTTTAACAGGTTGTGCTCCCACCTTAAGTTTGATCTCATGGGTGTAACACCCTCAACTCGAACTAGTTCCTTCCTAAAAATATCTTGGTAACAAGAAATCACATTTTCAATACCTTGTTCCTGGATCGTCATACAATAAATGGGAACATCAGCAGATGAATCAAGGACTAGACCTAGATTTCCCTGGTGCTTCCATCCCAATACATGCCGGCCATTCTTGACAACATAGATTTTTCCTAAAATAGTGAGAGATAAGATAGAAATGGAAGACGCAGAAAAGCAACAAATGTTGATTATGGATTTGCAATAAGCTTTGATGACGTGTTCTTCAAGAACTCTGTTCTTCCAATATTCACTGAAAAACACCTCTGACACTAACGAAAAAGGTGATCCCAAAACAATGAACATGCGTGTTTTAACACCATCCACTAAAACTACACTTTTTGGAGTCGTACATGAGTCCACATCCACCACTGTGAGCAGAACGTCACTTGTGTCTACTTCATCATGAGCACAGTCAATCATTAAAATAATGTTATCATTCTCCAGCGATTCTTGTGAATTCTCCATTTTATACTCTGACACCATATTGACACTGTGCTGAGATTTACACCCAACTGAAAAGTGCCCAGCTTTACCACACTTGAAACAAACCTTGGTAACTGCTGGACATGTAGATTTATTAGCCTGCACAATGGATCCACATATGGAACATTTGGATCTACTAAGAAATCTATTAGTATTGATCTTGTTGACACTACTTTTGTTAAAATTACTCACCAAAGCTAAATCTGAATGGATATCCTCATTAAGAACACTGAATGACTTGATAGATCTCATCTCGCTAAACCCTTGGCGAGCTCAACTACCTCCCCAAGCTTAGGGTTCTTATGCCTCAGAAGTTATTCCTGGATCTTTTTGTTGGCACACTGCATTATAATCTGATCTCTGATATATTGATCTGTCAAGGTTCCAAAATCACAAGACCAAGCCAAAATACGTAAAGCTGCCACATAACTTTCAATTGTCTCACTAGAAGATTGGTGCAGATGAAAAAATAAATCTCTCCACGATCACATTAGATTCAACGCACAAATGTAGTTTAAGTCTGTCAATAGCTTCATAAAAGTCATCATAATTCTCAACACCTGCAGGTGTCTGGATGACTTGTAAATGCTCAAATATTTCCTGTGCTGCTGCACCTATAGCATTCAACAACTGACCTTTTAACCTCCAGAATTATCTTACCATTATTATTAATCCTTGAGATTTACTGGGCACACAAAGATCTATACAGCAGGTGCCTTAACCCCATAAGATATTTTAAAATGCAACCAATTAATTAGAACAGATTTACTTCCATATTTCTCCTTGTTTTCAAATTTCTTTGTGGCAGATTTTTTATAAATAAATGTATAAATTGAGGCCCAGATTTTGCGTCAGGGTTGTGTCTAGTTTTGGCGCAAATACGATGCACAATCTCAGTTGTTAAATATTGTAATGTACTCATGAGAGACCTGCTAATCATATCTGTGAGGTCTTAAGATCTAATTTCACTTCTTGTGATGTTACTTCCTTTGAGGTCATAGGGTGTAATGCCACTTCCTGTGATGCCACATGCGAAATCATGCTCTATGATGTCACGCGCCATGATGTCACTGGCATTCTGCGTAACTTGGTTAGTCCCGCCACTTCTTTTTTTAGGACTTGTGCTCTGCCTACATTATGCTGGGACTTTTGGTTTGATTGGCTAAATCATTCAAGGTCAAATGGGTGGGTTATGAGGCCTCGCCTAGAAACCCATTAGAACCCAAGTGAAATGATCTTAAAATGCTGGAAAATGTACCTATTCCCAGCAGGAATGCAGACAGAAATAAAAGATATCTAGAGGGATCTTGAAACATGTGGACTCACTGAAAGTCTGTGGAAATACAAGGTTTGCAGATTCGGTCTACAAAACACCTATGCTGGCTGATGAGACTAAATAATAATAAATAGGATAAAAACATAACATCACTTTCTTCGTGGTACTGAGTCTTGCAACTTTTATTTGTGAGAAAAAAAACAGCTCCTGATTAATGAACTGCCTCTGACACTTGTAGTGTTGCAATGCTTAGGGGCAACAACATGTAATACGCCGAGCAAGGTATAAAAACATGCGCAGACTTCCACAGGCGTAGAGGAGCTGGTACTGTCTGACGTACACATCAAAGAGGAAATAAAAAGCCTACCAAGCCGAAGACAGACTTTACCAAACCTATCGGTTGGTGTAGTAGCCCATACCATCACTCTGCTGCCTGCCCCGTTCAAGGGAAGTCCTGCAGAGCCTGCGGCAAGCTTATCAACTTCTCCAAAGAGTGCCGTTCGTCCCAGAAACAACAGCCCATGGATGACGACAATTTACCAGTCGTTTATGTCGTAAGACCGATTGACCCATTCTGGGTTACCCACCAGGCGACTCCCATGTACCTCGTGGGAGGTTCAAGGCCACCCAGTCCCTGCCGTCATAGACACCAGTGCCTCCATCAGCCTGATGGTTGCGGAGGTCTATCACAACCTTTCTAACCCGCTAGCCTGCCGTCACACCAGAGCGCATGTGTATGCTTTTGGCAACTGCTTACCACTATGACTCCAAGGCTTGTTCCAGACCAACCTCACTCATGACTCGACTTTCTGGAAAGCAAAGGTGTATGTGTCACAGGAGGACTCAGAATTCCCCCTTAGCTGTCAGACAACCCAAGAACTCAACTTAGCACAGTTCACCGTCAGCGTGAATGCCACCGACCTGGACTGCCTCCTGCAAGACTTCGCCTCTCTCTTTGATGGTATTGGTTGCCTGTTAGGCCCAGCCATATGCCAGCACATCGATTAATCTGTCGCTCCGGTGGCACTTCAACATCGAAGAATTGCATTCCACCTCCACCGTGGAGACAGTGCTGAAGCTTTTGGAAAGAGCTGGTATCGAACGGGTGAGAGGCCCCTCTCTGTGGTGGCAAAAAAGCCCAAGCAACTAGATGCTGGCCGCATTTGTGTGGACACGATGATACCTACTCTAGTGATCAAGTGAGAGCGTCATCTTACATCAACTATTGATGACATCATTTGAGAGTTGTCAGGATCTAAGTGGTTCTCCGAAATGGACCTCAGGGTGGCTACTACCAGATACGGCTATATCCGGATTCCTGCCCAATCACCACGTTCTCCACGTACGCTGGCCTTTGGAGATAAACCCGACTAAATTTAGGTATTTCTAGAGCAGACAAAATATTCCAAAACATTGCAAAGATTGTTTTGGATGACCTCCCCAGTGTGCTGAACGTGGGAGATGATACCTTGGTCCACACCCCTACGCTGGAAGAACACCTAACTCAGCTCAAAGCTGTTTTCACTCGACTCAAGGAACGTAGGCTGACGCTTCATCGGGTGGAAATGTGACCTTTTATGAAATGACATTAGCTTCTTAGGGTACCAGTTTGCAGGCAAAGGCATTGGCCCTGATCTGGACAAGGTGAAAGACATACAGGATGCTCCAGCTCCCTCCTCTGTGTCCAGAGTCTGCAGCTTTCTTGGGATGGTGACGTACTGCGGATGCTTCATGCAGAGCCTGTCGGGCATGCTGGTCCTCTCAGGGAGCTCACCAAGTCCTCCAGTCCCTGGGTTTGGGGAAAAGAACAGGAGGAAGCCTTCAAACAGACCAAGGCTGCACTGTCATCCGATATTACTCTTGTGTACTCTGACCTCCAGAAAGACTTTCAGATTATTGTAGACACCAGCCCCACGGGGCTGGGAGCTGCCTTGGCCCAGCCACAGGAGTGCTGTGACTGTGCCCCAGTTGCTTTTGCCAGCTGCACGTTCACACCAACCAAACAGCACTATTCTCGGATTGAGCTTGAAGCAATTGCCATGCTGTGGGGCTGCAGGCATTTCTATACATATCTATACCGTCATCCCTTCACCATCTTCACAGATCACAAGCCGTTGATCCCTCTGTTCCAGTGAGCTAAAGTGAGTCCTATGAAGGTAGGAGATAGGGTTCTGATGAGAAACTGCCATTCAGATGGTAAGTTTGGCTACCATTTGAGATCATCCCATGAATTGTTACCAAGATCAAAGGCACAATGGTGACTGTCCACAGGGGAGCAGAGTGTGTCACCAGGAACATCTCCCAATTCAAGACAGCCCCCGACTTTCCACGACCGAAGCGGCAGAGGCTGATCCAACTTAGTATGGGCTACCACCCTGGCAGATTGGACAGCTGGGATGACAGTGACCAGGAACCTGATGGCGAAGCCCGCCCCAGGGAAGTGTCCAGTCACCGAACGCTTCCAACCCACCTTTTGTGTACAGTGACCTGAGTCAGGCAGCAGCTGGCTCTCTGAGCATGGAAAGGTCCTCGCCTGAACCCTCTATCAGAAGTAGCCATGGGCGATATCATCTGCTGCCCCATCCAGAGCTGTCCCAGCTGTATAATGACTTTGTGTGTGACTGAACCAGAACCATCCTGGCTGCAGTAATTATGAGTAATCTTCAATCTTCCCCTGCTAATGTAAGTTTGGACTTTGGTACGATTTGTTTGAGATATAGCAGAATGTTCTGTTGTGTGTTATTTTGTTCATTTCCCTGTTCAAGGAGGAATGTAGTGTTGCAATGTTTAGGAGCATCACCATGTAACACGCTGAGCAAGGGTAAAACATGCGCAGACCCCCGCAGACGTAGATGAAGTGGGACTGTCTGGCATACGCATCACAGAGGAAATAGAGAGCCCATGCGACTCAAGCATGGTTAAGAAAAAGACCACCACCTGTACACCTACGTGTGTGTAGTTATTGAGTGTACCAGGTCCACCACGTGTACACCACTACAGTTCTATTAAAAAAAACTGTTTTGCAAAGAGCTCTCGTTATTATTTTTCAAACTTTCAGTATGATAAAGCATGTGCAGTGTTTTAGGTCTCGCCTAGGCAGCATGAAGGTCAGCCCACTTTCTGCCCGTCTTTTTAATAAGCCCCGGTCCTTTGTAAATGGTGGCTTTTCATTGGACATGGGCTTAGTAGCCCTTACTTGGTACCACTTTTTCTCTTCTTGTAACCTTCCATGGGGACACCCCCTGTTACATGTGTTGTTATTCAGTAGGCTTTAATTACAGCCTCTGAGCACTATGTTCTTAAATAGCTCATCTGCTATTGCTGAAAAGGACACACACTCCCTCCACGCTTATTTTTTTTTCATTTATCCAGCACGGCATGCCCCTGCAATAATAATTTCAGCCACACTTTTCTTGTGTAATGTGCTGGCCAAATGCAATTCTTTTTCTGATTATTTACATTTTTTTTACAGTGTCGGCACCCGTGCTTTAGCTTTAAACGTAATGAGCTAAAGCGCAGGTGCCGCAATTGCTTTAAAAGTAAAAGTAAATAAATAGAAAAATAAATTGCATTTTTTTCTAGATGTTTACTGTTGAAGCAATTGCGGCACCTGCTCTTTAGCTTAAGGCAGAGGTCTTCAATCTGTGGGGCGCGACCCCCAGGGGGGCGTGAATTTGTGGCATGGGGGTTGCGCATTCCCCAGCTTCACTTTTCCCTGCAATCCAAAACATTTGCTTACCTTTTGAAAAAAGACAGCCATCCTGGGATGGCTAATTTTGATCGTTCTCAACTGCTTGCCTGAATGAATTGCAAATGTGGCTATCAGTTAATCTGCAAGTGTAAAGGATGCTTAGGAGCAGTTCTGGCTTTAACTAATCAAATCACTCCAAGCTTTGTGATGACAAAGATTTGTTTTTTGGAGTGGAAGTGCAAAGAGTTACAACTGGGCTGGGAAGTGCTTGCTTTTAATTTTAACTGCATTTACACAGCCCTTTGTACCCCTAAAGAGGTGTTGGAGGGACAGTTATGTCAAAAAAGAATTGCATTAAATACGCTCTGGTATTACTAAAATCTACATTTTGGAATCACCATTTTATTGTAAAACTATATGCATGTATTGGAGAATTCTATCTTTTTTTTTTTTTTTTTTTTGTCCTCATCTCACCTATAAACTGTTTGCAGGGCATAACTGGTCGGTTTAATGATGGGGCGCCCTCCGACCACCTGCACTTGTTTAGGTTATCCAACCAATCCCCTTATATCGTCCGGGATTTAGGTGTTAATCATAGGACCATGGTTTTTATCGACCCTTAACATCGGCAACCGGGGATCAGCAGAGTCTCAATTCCTGACCCATACGTATAAAGGGTGCCCACAATGTAGGGGGGCCAGAGCTGGTGCTCAAAGATTCTAATCGGGCCATAGCAAGTGCGGATTTTAACCAGTCCTCGATTTTCGGAGGGAGGGGGTCCTTCCATCTTAGACAGATCTCCCTTCGGGCCAACAAAATCAGACATAGTAACAGCCCTCTATCGGATTGAGCCATACTGGCAGTGGACACCTGATCATTAGCAAAGAAAATCAGAGAGCCGTTCAACAGAATGTCAGTTCCAAAGGACATACATAGATATCTGCACACCCCTTCCCAGTATGATCCTAATTTGGGACAATCAAAAAAGATATGTATGTCATTGGCTTTAGGGAGCAAGCACCTGGGTCACCTTGGTTCAGGGTTGGGGGCGAATTTCGAGATCTTCTCCGGAGTATAGTAGATTCGGTTGGTGACAAAAAAATGATTTTTCTTCAGACTAGCTGATTTGGTGTATTTATAAAGCAGGGTCACGGAGGGTTCCAAAAGGTTCCCGATATCGGCTTCAAATGGAGAATTGTTCCAAGCTGACACCTGTTGGGGAATACCGACATCATCCGCGTTAATCAGTAGCCTATACCATATGGAGATCTCCTTTTTCCGATGCTGAATGTTTTTTAATGCAGCTTCAACCTCTCCATTTCCCCTTAAATTCTCCTTTTCTGTTTCAAACCAGGATTTTAGTTGGATAAACTTAAATCTTGAAAACCCCATACCAATTCTTGCTTTCAATACCTCCCAAGGATGAATGCCATTTTCATCCCCCAACTCAGACCAGATCTCAACCCCAGCTCTTTTAATTGGAAGGGCCAAACTATCCTGGAGGCAAGGGGGTGTCCCCGGGGAGTCCCAAATTGGTGCCTGATCGGAGTAGTAGCCTATCCCACATCTAGAGCGAATAAAATACCAGACCTCCAAAGCATTTTTGATCACCTTCAGCCTTACTCGCTTAAAAAATTTTGGTGAACCAAACTTGTAGAGAAACCCAACTCTATTTCCACAGCATTCTGAGTTAACCAACTCTCCCAACAGCCTTCCCCAAGAACATACAGTCGGTTCTACTAGGAGCATCCTAATGGCCTTAAACTGAAAGGCGACCAGATAGCACTGTATATCTGGGAGAGCCAATCCCCCTTTGGCTAGGCGACGTCTTAGTTTTTTCCAGGAGAGCCTAACCCCTTTCTCACCCCAGATAAAGTTCCCGATTTTACTTTGCGCCTTCGAGATAAAGTGTTTAGGAAAACCTAGAGGTATTGCATTAAACAGGTAAGTTAATTTCGGGAGGATTGTCATTTTGACTAGATTCACCTTCCCAAAGATGGTCAAAGGGAGGTTCCTCCACCTTGCAAATAACTGATCAATTTCCCTTATTGTTTTTTCTATATTGATAGATGGGATTTTTTCAAGATCTTTTACGATGACAATACCAAGATATTTAAATTTTTTGCTGGTGGCCCCACTCCACTGATCTATGTTCCAGCACATTACCTCCGTCTTCGCGGAGTTAGCTAAATATCCGGAGATTGCCCCAAACTCTTCCAGTAGAGCTCCAACCTTTGGCAGTAATATCTCGGGGTTATCTGTGTAGATAATTATATCGTCCGCATATAATGCGATTTTAGAACGATATTGCTGAGTCTTGAACGGGGTTATAGTCTCATCTAATCTTATAGCCTGAGCGAGAGGTTCAATGTAAAGATCGAACAATAAAGGGGAGATAGGACAGCCCTGCCTAGTCCCTCTTTGAATATTAAAACTAGGGGTAAGTTCGCCGTTAATGAGAATTCTAGCTGAAGCATCCTGGTAACACCTTTTCAGAGTGTGTATAAAAATTGGACCAAATCCCATCTCCTCCAGCACCTCCCAAAGATAGGCCCAACATACCCTGTCGAAGGCCTTGGCGGCATCTAACGCGACCACCGCCAAGGGTTCGAGTCTAGAGATCGCCAGATCATGGCGGCCGGCAGCTAACGGTCGCGGCCGCACTCACCTCGGGTCTTCACGGGATGAGGAGGAAAGAAGGGAGGTAGGAGAGGCATTCCGGGGGTCCGGTGAGCTGTTTTTTTTTGCCTGCTGATGGGCATGTAGTTTATGGCAAGTCTCCCTCTGTTCTGATCGTACGGACTCGATGGGCCTCAGCAGTCAGTCTCTCGGCATGTAGTTTATGGCAAGTCTCCCTCTGTTCTGATCGTACGGACTCGATGGGCCTCAGCAGTCAGTCTCTCGGCTGGAGATGGGAGGAGGCAGCGAGGCTCCGTAGGCACCGGGTCCTTGCCTGTCTTTGGTTCCGGGTCTCGGGGGCAGTGTCAGCACAAGCAGCGGTGACGCCGGAGCAACAGCAGGGTCCCTATCAAAAGCTCCTCGAGCAGGCAGCTGAGATATCAAAGGTGAGAGCTGCATGTCATCCTGCAGAAGAAAATAGAGGTGTAATTCAAGCACCAGTGGGGGTTGAGTCTCCAGTAAGGCGCAACGACGGAGTTTTAAGCTTGGTGGGCTCGGTCCCGGCGTTCTGGGGAGGTGGCATTGACATTCTGAGTAAGTGTATGGAGGTGAATGAAGGTGGTTATACAAATGGTATTGTTTCTCCTCCTAGAGTGGGTCGCTATACTCTAAGAACAAGAGCTGCTTACTCTCAGCAGAATCTAGAGGCTACACATGTCTCTGCAACCCAAAAAAAGACATCCATTATTAACTTAACTAAAGCAAAGTTAAGGAGGTCTGGGGCTAGATTCGGGGAGAGCGACGAAGAGGAGGAGGAATTAAAACAAAGAGGAGTTTTCAAAACTAAAATTAGAGTAAAAAAGAAACCCGCACTTACCTCAAAAATCACCCCCTCATTAAAAACCTACTATAGAGTCATGGCTACCACAGTGGAACCCAATCAAACCACGGAAGAGACCCTTGAAGATACGGAGGGGTTTTTCTCTAAGGTAAAAACCAAGTCTAAACAGTCTAAACTGAAATTAGCTGTAAGCGACGGGGGAACTTCTTCCCCCGTGACCCCGTTTTCTCAATGCAAACAAAGGGGGGCTAAGCAATCCACTAAGCGGCCCACCGGGTCTTCAACCGACTCCCCAGTGCTTAAGGCCCCTCAACAGGATGTAACCCTCTCCAATAGGTTCAACGTTTTGGGACTACAGGATGAGGAAGAACTCGCACCGTTTAAAGATCCCCCCGGAAATTCCTTAATAAAAGCGCCCCCTCGGTGTCTTATAGCGGGAAATTCGGAAGCAGCAGAGGGCTCCGAAGTGCGATCTCTGTCGGATATATTAATCACCATGAAGAAGGAGATGCTTAGTGGATTTAAGGTCTCAGAACTAAACCAAGCAGAGCTCGCAGGGAGGTTCTCTGTTTCCGAAGCCAATCAGGCGGCGATCAAGGCTTCTTGTGAAGCTCTGGCCCAGAGGCTCGACGAGGTGGTTGCAAGGACGGACCTTCTCGAAGCAGAAATACCTGGGATTAAAGAAAACTTAAGTGAAGCCGCAAAGGAAGTAGGGAAGTTAGCCTTACAACAAAAGGTTCTGAAAGACGACATCGAAAGGTTGGAAAATCACTCAAGGAAGAATAACCTAAGGCTCCTCAATATTCCCGAGAACCTGGAAGGTTCAGACTTAAAGGGGTTTGTCATCTCAATCTTAAAGGGGACTGTTCTGAAAGATCAGTCTGACATTGATTTGATGTCAGAAATCCAAAGAATCCACCGGGACCCCTACAGGAAAAATCCGAAAAGATTGAAACCCCGGAAGATTTTGGTTAACTTCCTCTCATACTCAGTAAAAGATCTAGTTTTATCACTTGGTCTCAAGGAGGGTTCCTTAACTTTTTCCCCCAACGGTTCGGATTCATTTACCTTTCAAATAAGGTCTGACATTTCTCACATAACGGCTACAAGGCAGTGGGAAATGGGCAGTAGAATGGAGGAATTGAGGTCTCTGGGTGTTAAGGTACAATTAAAATTTCCGGCTCAGTTGCGCACCATGCATAACAATCAGATGCACCTATTCCACACAGTCGAAGAAGTAGACCACTTCATGGTTGGATTAAGGGGGGCTGAGCAGGCAAAATGAGGTTTTTCATCTAAACAAGCGAGGGCCTCTCCACAGGATAGTATATCCGTCGTAACACCCTCTTTTTCTTATCCTGCCTCCAATCTTTTTCTCCAGTACATTATTTTCTCTTTTTCTTTCTTAAACCCGAGGTGAGCGTGACCTAATGGGTTCACCCATCTTTAAGGGAGGGTTCCTCAAGGGATTAGGGGCACGCACGGGGTTGTGGGAGGGGTGGGGTCCAGGGGGAGGGGGGCACTATGGGTGGGCAAGGAATAAAAATAAAAATAAAAATAATAAAAACAAAATAACCTCATCTCACTTTTGGGAATCAACTTTCAGTATGACATCAATGCGGGAGGGCGATGAATATCGATGGCAAATGTAACTATTGATCAGGCCGGTTTGGGTCTTCTTTCCTGGAATGTAAATGGGCTACGATGTATCAGGAGGCAAAGGCTGATTATGAAATACCTGGAGCTTTCAGAAGCTCGGGTTTGCCTCCTACAGGAGACCCACCTAACCACAGGGGAGTCGAATAAACTATTTTCAGGGGCACCCTGGATAAAAACCTTTGGCGTCTCGAATCAATGTATGAATAGCCGTGGGGTGGCCGTCCTAGTTAAACGGGGACTAACCTGCTCAGTTAAATCCATCCAGACGGATCAATCAGGGAGATGGGTGATAGTGGAGTTGGACTTCCGGGGGACTGTTTTGACGTGCGCCTCATTCTATGGGCCGAATATTGATGACCCTTCTTATATTGTCAAGCTACAATCTAAGCTTATGCTGGTGGCTCCCCCAATAATTGTTGGAGGTGATTTCAATGCCCTATTAGATCCTATTCTGGACCGGTCGAATCAGGTGCGTTCCATCTCAACCCCCCTTGTCAGACGGGCAATGAAGAATCTGATCCATGATCTCGGCTTGGTCGATGTGTGGAGGGTCACGAAAGGTGACAGGGCTGGATATACCTTCTACAGCAAGAGATTTCATCATTCCTCTAGGATCGACTATTTATTAGCCAGTAAGTTTCTATTTGGAAAGGATTCTGATGTATCTATCCTTCCTAGCCACCTCTCGGACCACTCCCCCGTTTTCTGTTCCATCAAAAAATTACTAATAAAATCTCAATTGAGATGGACTCTCAGCAGGAGGAGGTTAGATGACCTAATTCAGGCTATAAAAACGTCCTCTCTGGAATTCTTTGACACCAATATAGGTTCAGCAGCCATCGAGGTAGTATGGGACGCCTTTAAGGCTACACTGAGAGGTCGATTTCATAATCTCATATGTTTCAAAAATCGCTCTGAAGGGAGTGCGTTAAAAGCGGGCGAAGAAAAGATCAGATTGCTAGAAGTCGAGCATTTGAGGCTATTAAAATCCTCAGACGGACAAGGGGTGTTGCAGATAAATCTTGAACTTGAACAAGCAAGACAAAGATACAGGGGTATTTTAGAAGAGAAGTGTAAGAAGCAATGGGAAAGGAGTAAAATGGAGAATTATGAGTATGGAGAGAGGGCTGGGGCTCTTTTGGCGTGGAAAGCGAGATCCGAACGCTCGAAGAATGATATAGCCGAGCTGGTGATAAATAACCGAGGGGATAGATCCACAGATGCCGGTGACATCCAAAACACCATACTTTCTCTATTTACAGATCTTTACGGGGAGAATTTATCCCCCTCCAAACAACAAATTCGCGGGTGGCTAAGCTCAAAATCCCTCCCCACGCTAACACAGGCTAATAAAGACCTCCTTGATTCCCCAATCACGTTGCAGGAAATAAGAACCCAAATAAAGATCTCCAAAAATGGTAAAGCCTCCGGTATTGATGCCCTCCCAAATGAAGTGTATAAATCCCTCTCCGAGGAAGTCATTCCGGTTCTGGGTTCCTTGTTCCATTCAATTTACAGCCCAACAGGCCTTGTCCCTAATTCATGGAGGGAGGCTATCATTGTTCTGATCCTTAAGCCAGGGAAGGATCCAGCTAGAGCGGATCCTTATCGCCCAATCTCCCTGCTAAATGCAGATTATAAAATCTTCATGGGCATTTTGGCAGGGAGATTGGGAAAATTAGCCCCGGGATTGGTCAATGCAGATCAGAAAGGGTTCATTACTGGGAGACACATTCAGGAACAAACCCAGCTACTTATTGGGAACATGGAGAATTCTATCTTACACTGCGTGTAATGTGAGTATAAAATAATGACTTACATATTCACAGTGCTTTCTGTCACAGGCTGTGACCTCGTAGCACTAAAAATACTGCACCAATACAGATTCAAGTCTGTGGCTCTCTGGTTACACACAGACCTCTGCAGTGCATTAACTGATAAAGGTTTCATAATGTACTACATTGCATTTCCCACTGAGTAAGAACTTTCTAAATTTATTTTTCATTTACACAACCCATTATTTTATATTAAATACCTGCTGGTGAAAGAACTAAAAAACGTACAGAATATTTTGGGGCTTATTTATGAGAGGCTTGCATCGTCAGAGCAACAGTTTTGTTGACGCACCGGTGGCACAAGCGTCTCACCAATACCTATGAGGCAGTGCACAGTCACTCTGCATGGCTTTGCATGTGCATGGCCTCATAGATATGGAGTAAGACATAGCAGCGCAAGTCACTGCTTGGCCTTACTCTGCGCCAAGGAGGTGTTCCATGGGCTTTTGGTGGGGTTCTCACGCAACACCCATGGATTTTGATGCTGCCTCATATTTACAAAATCACTTAAACCTGGGGCAGCTCCAAAAACGGACGCTTCTCAGTGGAGGCATAACGAGGAGAAAATATTCATTTCCCCTAGTTTTTTACTCTTTCCATGTGTGCTGCATTTTGCAGCTCACATAGAAAGAGGAAAACGCCTCTCAGGATTGTTTATGTGAAGGAAGGTGACCCTTCCTTTACAAAAAACAATCCTGCCAGTGTTGGTGCTAGGCAACAATTTGTGTGCCAAAACATGGGAAAAGGACAGGAATGCACCATATTTCTTAAATACGGTACATTCCTGCCCTTTCACAGTGGTATAGGACAGCGCAGCAAGAATACTTGTGGCGCTGCCTTACGCCAATTCCTCATAAATGAGTCCTTTTGTTTTTAGCTACACCTTTGACTACATGTCCATGCTCACTGACCTTTGGTTTGCTAAACACTGTTTAATATTATTTGCCCACCATAAAAAATTAGTTGCTGTGGGAATTGGGGCTTTTATGGTTGTTGATAGTTGTTGATGAGAAGGGGGTCCTTACGCCTAATAATGTTTGACAAGGGGATCAAAAAGTTTGAAGACCTATGGCTTAACTCTTTCCGTGCTCAGGACGGCTGGGAGCCATCCTGAGACACGGTGGGTGTGTGCTCAGGATGGCTCCCAGCCAACCTAGCACCCACCCACGGGTGAAGCGCTAGCGCTCTACCCGTGGGCCACCCATCATGCTGCCCCCACCGGGGAGGACAGCGGAAGCCCTTCCACTGCCCCCACCTGTCCCCCGCCCTCTCCTCCACATCATCTAATGATGTCAGCGCGCATCGCGCAACAACATCATTAGATGAAACTGGGCGTGGTGGAAGCCATTTGCTTCCACCGCGTCCAGGAGGAAAATGGTGAGTTTCTCCTCGGGGAGTGGGGATTTTGTTTTCAAAGAGGCATCGGGGGAAAGGAAAGGGTTTTCCTTTCCTCCGATGTCTCTTTGAGCATTCCACCTGCACGATCCACGATCATGCAGCAGGAATGCCCACTAGACACCAGGGATTTTTTTTATTTTAGTTTATTTTTTAAAATTTGCAATGTATGCAGAAAGAGCCCCCTTAGGCAAGGGTCGATCCCCTTTCGGGGACATTTTGTTTGCCCGTTTCTGCCCCGCTGGGGAGGCAGATTGGCCCAAATTAATTTTAGAAGGGCCATTAGCCCACCAGGAATTTATTTTGGTTTTAGTATGTTTTTTTAAATATTTCTAATGCATGCAAGGGTCGCTCCCCTTTGGGGAAATTTTGTTTGGCCGTTTCTGCCTCCCTGGGGGTCGGGGGGGGAAGATCTGCGAAAAAAATTTTTAGAGGGCCCACCAGGCCACCAGGGAGTTTTTTAGTTTTAGATTCTTTTTATATATGTAATGCATATGGGGAGCGGCCCATTGGGCAAGGGTCGCTCCCCTTTCATGGGCATTTTGTGTGGCCATTTCTGCACCCCTGGGGGGCATATTGGCGCAAAAATATTTTAGGTGGCCCACTAGGCCACCAGGGATTTTTTTTTTATATAAATGTTTGTGGAGAGCAGCCCCTTGAGCAAGGGTCACTCCCCATTGAGGGGCATTTTGTGTCGCCATTTCTGTGTCCCTGGGGGAGGGGCAGATTGGCCCAAAAATATTTTAGATGGCCCACTAGGCCAGGGATTTATTTTTTTATATAAATATTTGTGGAGAGCGGCCCCTGGGGCAAGAGTCGCTCCCCTTTATGGAGTTGAATATTTTGCTGTTTCTGCCCACCCTTGGAGGCAGATCGGCCATGTGCTTTTAGGCCCACCTACCCCTCAGCTTGGCTGGAAGATTGTGTGTGGACTGGTTCATTATTTGCATATGTGATTGAAATGTTTTATTTCTCATTTTTATTGTAGTGCAAAACATTTTGTTCTTGTTTGCGGTTTCAGCAGTGGTTGATCTGCAGTTTTGCGTAGTTGCATTTATTGGGTAAGAATTTTTTGTTGTTGTTGTGTTTACTCCAAATGAGTATTATTGTCATGGATGAGTATTTTTTTGTAAGTGGTGTCATAACAGCAGCATATTTAGTTTGTGTTTTGAGAGTGAAATTCTTTGCGATGTCTTTTGGGCTGTCTTATGTGTAATTTTCTTTTCTTTTTAGTGGGATATTGTTCGTCCTTGCTGTGTCTGTGCAGAGTAGGTTGTTGTGAGTCTATCTGCTTCTGACAAGTGAGTGGTATCGTTTGTTTATTACTTATTTTACAAAGTGTTTGTTGTTGTTGACTTGTTTGAAAAGTTACCTTTGTTAGTAAGGGTTATGGCTAGCTGCAGAATTACTGCTCAGCAGGTGGTTGGTATGCTTTTTAAATCTTCCTCTGACCATTATTTTGAGACTGCCAGTGCGTCTGAGGGAGAGGAGGAAGTGCAAGGTTCTGGCAGTGAGTTTTCTGTCCAGGAGAAATTATCTGATGATGAAGCTACTCTCAGTGCGGATGAAGCTACTCTCAGTGCGGATGAAGTGCCTGTTTAAGAGGAGGACACTGATGTGTCAATTGTGCAGCAAGAGGCATCTGGATTACAGCCTGTGGCTGCAAGGCATCCCATTGGAAGCGCTGGACTCTGGGTTGATCCAAACATGGTGCAGCTGGTGTTGCCTGCCTTTAGTGGTGATGCTGGGTGTACAGTGAATTGTGAAAAAAAATTGCCTATACAGTTTTTTCAGTTGATTATGGATGATGTATTTTTGGCTGAGATTGTTGAGCAGACTAATTTGTATGCTGAACAGTATTTGAGGGACAACAGTGACAGACTTAGGCCCCACTCTAGAGAGTGGGTTTAACTTTTTTGATGGGTTTGATACGGAAGCCGTCCATGGCTTCATATTGGTCTACCAGTCCATTGATGGCAAGGGCCATATTGCCTGCAATTATGAGTCGTGATCGGTATTTACTTGTGCTTCGAATGCTGCATTTTGTTGATAATGCTGTGGCGTTGCGACGAGATCACCCTGACTGTGACCGTCTTTTTAAGAATCGGCCTGTTCTTGGTCACTTTGTAGATCGATTTTCAGAGATCTATACTCCAGGGAAAGAAATAGCTATTGATGAGTCTTTTGTCCTGTTCAAGGGTTGTTTGGTTTTTAGACAGTACATTCCTAGCAAGAGGGCACATTATGGAATTAAGATGTACATGTCGTCTGAGAGTAGGACAGGATATGTCTATAATTTCCGGGTGTACACTGGTAGGGATTTCACTATTGTCCTCCCTGGTTGTCCGTCCATTTTAGGAGTTTCAGACAAAATTGTGTGGGAACTTGCTAGAGGATTTTTTAACAAAGGTCACCATTTGTACCTAGATAACTTCTACATTGCGGTGCAATTGTATAAGGAATTGTTCAAAGTGAACACTCTTGCTTGTGGCACAATCCACTTTAACCGTAAAGGTTACCCAAAACAGCTAGTTTGCAAAAAGCTTCAGAGGGGACAGTGCAGTGCCTTGCATAGTGATAAACTGCTAGCTGTGAAATTTGTGGACAGGAGAGATGTGAACATGCTGACTACCATCCATGATGAAAGTACTTCACATGTGGCTGTTTGGGGTCAGGTTGCTGAAGTGCGTAACCCTGTGTGCATTGTAGACTACAATAAGCACATGGGTAGTGTTGATAGAGTAGATTAGAGCTTAAAACCTTACACTGCTATTCGTAAGGTTTACATTCAATATAAGAAGTTGGCCATCCATCTTTTCAATTTAGCAACTTTTAATGCAACTTTTAATGCTTTTGTTGTGTTCAAGGTGTGTTCTCCAGCATCAAAGATGACTTTTGTTCAGTTTCAGGAGTCTGTTATAGGCAGCCTTGTTGTAGTGGAACAGGCAAGTGTTCCTAGAGTTGGAGTGGTGGAGGATGTGGCTAAATTGAAAGATCGCCACTTTTCCGATTTAATTCCTCCCACGCCCCAAAAAACCAATCTCTGTAAGAGATGTAGAGTCTGTTTGCAAAGAGGTATGCGGAAGGAGAGTCATATGCACTGTGCTGATTGTCCTTCTAATCCTGGGCTGCGTGTGCCCAGATGTTTCAGATTCTATCACACTCAAAAGAGATTTTGGGAGAAACCGTGAGTCTAATAGTGTTAGTAGTTATAGTTTTGTATCTAGTTCCAATTGGTTTGTGTTTTCTTTCTTGTTAAAAATAAATTTGACAGTGTGCGTGGACTGGCGTTTGGCTGATGGTGTGCGTGGACTGGCGCTTGGCTGGCGGTGTGCATGGACTGGCGCTTGGCTAGTGGTATGCGTGGACTGGCGTTTGGCTGGCGGTGTGCATGCACTGGCGCTTGGCTGGCGGTGTGCATGGACTGGTGCTTGGCTGGCGGTGTGTGTGTGTTGGCGGTGTGTGTGGGCTGGCGCTTGGCTGGAGGTGTGAGGGGCTGGCGCTTGGCTGACGTGCGTGGGCTAGTGCTTGGCTGGCAGTGTTTGTGGGCTGGTGCTTGGCTGGCAGTGTGTGAGTAGTGACTTGTTGCTGGTCATTACACACTCTGCTAGCCAAACGCCACTGCACACACTATGTCAACCACCAGCCGGTTTGAGTGCTGTGTCAGTCATGTGGGCGTATGAAAGTGATAGGCTCTTGAATGGTGCTATCTGTTGATGTGAATGTTGTAATGTGCTAGGCCCGCGGCTGGCGGTGTGAATGGGATTATGTGTCACATATTAAGGTGAGTGAATGGCCTGTAAAGAGGTTGCTGTCTTGCCGTGGCTTTACAGTTCACGAGCTGTGACTCATTGGTTCAGGTTTTTAACCTTTTAATTATTAAAAGTGCATTTCCTTTTTGTGAAATCTCTTGTTAATAAAATATACATTTCGAACCTTTCAATCACCCTCGTGCCAAATCCAACCAGTATGTGTGTGTAATTGAGGAACAGATGGCTAGGCAGTCATATTTGTCTAATCTGTCTTTCTGTGCTAAGGTGTAGTCTGTCTCTAGGGAAAATCTACCAACTTCAGATATTTCTGTAAACCCCAAAAAATGGGGAGTGCTGGGTGGTGTGCCTCTCATGGATACCAACATGTTTTCTTTTACTCACAGTGCTATGCAAACCTCAAAATGTGACTATAGTCATGCATTTTTCTTGCATTACTGTGTCATAATATCCTGGTATCAGAAAAACCACAATTTTCCTACCAACCAGTATTCCCCAGGTCTCCTGATAAAAATGGTACCTCACTTGTGTGGGTGGCCCAAGTAATCGCAACCGGCATGGGCCCAAAATTTATTGAGGAGACATCAAAGTGACCTATCAGAAAACAAGCTGGTTTTGCAAGGGGGGTCCCCTGGGTTTTTGGCCCTGGGCTCGGCGGCCATCTTGGGAAATTACCACACCCACACATTTCTGAAAACTAGGCACCCTGGGGAGTCCAGCGAGATATGGCTTGCGTGGAAGCCCTAAACGTTTTCCTACCCAGAATACCCTGCAAACCTCAAATTTAGCTGAAAAAAAATCACATTTTTCTCATATTTCTGTGTGAGAAAGTTGTGGGATCACCGGGCTGACATAAATTTCCTACCACCCAGCGTTCCCCCAGGTCTCCCGATAAAAATGGTACCTCACTTCGCGTGGGTGGGCCAAGTACCCACGACAGGCAAGGGCCAAAAACTTATTGAGGAGACATGAAAATGACCTATCACAAACCAACCTGGTTTTGCAAGAGGGTCCCCTGGGTTTTTGGCCCTGGGCTCGGCGGCCATCTTGGGAAACTACCAAACCCACACATTTCTGAAAACTAGACACCCGGGAGAGTCCAGCGAGGTATGACTCAGAACAAAAGCGGCGGCTCCTGTTTTTCGACAGTGTTGCTCTTCATGAAATCACAGCAGCAAACTCAGAGGAAAAGGGGCGGGTCCTACCTCTAACTACAAAAACATTTGCAATGCTATAGGTCTCGCATTTATATGTGAAACCTATGGCATTGCAAAGAAATGGCCGCATTGTCTCCGCTGCTTTAAAAGTGAAAGCGCGCACGGCGCACTGAATGTAAACAAAGCATGTGTGATTACAGTAGGAGAAACTCAATAAATAACATAGTACATGTTCTGTGTAACAACCATGTAAAGGGGCCAATAGCCATCGGAGGTGACAAATGATGACATGGCTGTACTCAGGAGGGACTAACAAGCCTCATAATGAATCAGAAGACAGCATTTACAAAGGACGCTCGACCTAAATAGCTATGCAGTGTACCCTCAGCCAAGCTATAAAACACAACTGCCTGTTGCTGGCAAGCCAGCAGGCGGGCTGTACGCACGCGTTGACAGCATGATAATAGTTCGATCGATAACAGATATTGACACGGCGCTCATTTCACTTATCTGTAGATATCTGTGCAATTCACAAAGAGGTTCTCACAATCTGTGTTTTAAAATGGCACAAGCAGCGTTTGAACAAGTGTGATGCAGGCACTGTATTTCTGTTTCGTTTATACCGATTCTAACTGAAACCCGCCTCCTGTGGATCGAAGGAGTGCCCCTTTTGAATACATTCTGTAGGCTCTCGAATCAATATTCTTAAATGAAAATGAGACATCCACTGTTTTGATTCAAACGTGTTTTGCATAAATTCACAAAGAGCGTCAGCGTCAGCAGGAGTCTGTCTTCCAATAGCACTACACAGACGGTCAGCGGTACCCAGGACAACGGAACAAAAGCTGCAGGCTCAGCACTGTAGCGGATCAGCACCACGCCGTCTCCCATTCAGACCACCGCCCCAGCACACCGATTGCAAAGCATTAATAACTTGTTTTAATAATAGATTATCGGAAGGACATCTGGTCTCCACATAAATGGCTGGGTGCTATTAAAATCCATTTCCGCGCTAGATTCATGTGCATTGAAGGCACTGTTAACCAAAGTTACAAAAACAAACTTATCGCACTGCAAGCAAGTGAAAACAACGTTTTCTGCGTAGATTGCAATCGACAAGCAGCCACCAGCCCTCTTGGGTGCTCGCCTGACACCTGCACCCACGAGAGACTGGCAGGCAATAAACAGACCCCGTTAAACTCTATACCAGGTAGCTCTCCTTCAAGTCACAGGTGGACATATCCAAGCGTTGTGCAGTGTGAACTGTTCACATATAAACACCTCTCTAAAATACCTACACACCTTCTCCACGCCAACACAGATTCGTAAATACTTGCAAAACCGTACACAACTTTACTTACATTGGCAGCTTTCTGCAATCTGGTTTCCTGGGACGTGGCTGTCTGGGGGTGAAAAAAATCAGGGCTGGTATCTTCAGCTGACACCCCACAGGAGGTTGTCCCTCCTCAAAGTGAATATTGGACAAAAAACATTAAAACTTCAGCTGCTGCTGGAGTTTGTAAGAAGTGAATAAAAGCGTTAAAAGTTGCGCTCGGGACGGCCGCGCTCGCCTCCTCTCCCCTAATAAATAAGGCGCCTCCTCGTGGCGCTGCCCTTAACAAAGGTGGCACTTTCTGACATCATAATATGCATTCCCTTCTGGGCTGACAATCACCTCTGCTCTGCCGATGATGCTGCGCACATGACAGTTCAGCCCTCTTTTTAGGTCTCGCCTGAGACAGCGCTTTAGCGCTGCTCTGGCGAGACTTATAGTAAGCGAGTTTTGGCAGTGCGAACAGTGGCTTTTCAGGCCTCCAAATACAGTGCATGTGCGTCGGCCGGGCACGTGCACCATTTGGAGGCCTGAAAGCACTCGTTTGCTTTCACTTTCGCGTCCGCACGGCCGCTTTGATGTGTGATCGTGATCACTTTCACACAGGCGCGCGCAGCATTTGGCAGCCTGCGTGACTGGCCCATTGTGCCCCTACCTCCCTGAAACACCGCCCCTCCATTTGCATTGCCCCCCATCGTGCGCTCTTCACACCCACTCCTCTTCACTCCCTGCGTGCGCTCTTCACACCCACTCCTCTTCACTCCCTGCGCAGCACAACTCTCAGTCTCACTCTGCCACAGCTGCACAATGAGTGGACCCTCCCTCTGCACCCCACCCTGCCCCCTGATCCTGGCGTCTTTTTTCCATACACACTCCACCCACCCTTCCGCTGCACATTGTGTGTCCTCCTTTTACATGCAAGTTCACCACCTCAGTCTTCATACACTGTACGTGCCTTTTAAAATGGTACCCATACGTTTCTCTACACCCCAACATTTCCTCGATCCTTCACTGTACCCCGTTACCTACTCTCCTTCACTGCACCCAGTAACCTACTCTTCCCTCTGCATAATCAATCCATATTTCCTTGTTATCCACTACACCTGGTTGTTTCCTTTCTCGATACACTGCTTCCAACATTTTCTTCTGATTCAGCATTTCCGTTCTACCGCCTGATGATGATGTTTCCGCCTCCTTTCTTTTCTTGTTTTTGCACATGATCATCAGTTATGTGTTACACAAGGACACATTCATTCTTTGGTAGAAAGGGGGAGATTAAGTAATTTGCTTGGAATCACAGGATGTTGAGCAGAGGACACCCAGACTCGAATCTGGTTCCCCAGCGCCACAGTCGGCAGTCCTGGCCGTTACGTCACCTTCCTTTTCGGGCCTCTTGTACCTCTTGCTGCGACCGCTGCCTCTACTATGCCCTGTATGCCTCTCTGAGCATCTGCTTCCCCCGCCGACGCCTCCCCTTCCTTACTAGTGCCTTTATATCCGCCTCTTCCCCCTGCCAGCATGTTCTCTCCCCACCCTCTCTCTCTCTCCAGGCCTCTCTTGTCTCCAGACCTCACCTAAATCCTTAATGACTTTCGTCCGTCCCATATGGACACCGTCATCTCTCTCCCACTCCCAGTCTGCTCGCCCTCTCTGCCAGGCTCCCTCCCTCTGCCCCTCCACCCTCCCGTGTCCTCAGTGCTTTTCGCGCTTGGCTGAGCCCTCTGACTCCCGCAGCGAGCGTTAGTTTTTGACACAGTTGTACATATTGAGTGCATCAGTGGCTGCCTTTAAACACTGCAAATCCCCAGGTTTCACCACCACTTTCCTTTTCACCATTTATTTATTTTATTTTTATTTTAAAAGTTTTATATAGCGCTAACTTGACCCGAAAGTATCAGAGCGCTTTATATACACACTGTAAACAAGCATTTGCAATGCAATAGGTCTCGCATTTACTCGAGTTTAAGCTATTGGCATTATAAATGACAATGTGTTTTATTTATGTTCCAAAACCAAAACATAAATAAAAGGCATTGTCATTTACAATGCCAACAGCTCAAACTCACGTAAATGCGAGACCTGTTGCATTGCAAATGCTTGTTTCCCTCTAGCCTGGAGGAGCAGACATGTCAGCACTCAGCAGACTCGAAAGAAAAGCGGCGGCTCCTGTTTTTCGACAGCGTTGCTCTTCATGAAATCACAGCAGCAAACTCAGAGGAAAAGGGGCGGCTCCTACCTCCAACTACAAAAATATTTGCAATGCTATAGGTCTCGCATTTATATGTGAAACCTATGGCATTGCAAAGAACTGGTCGCATTGTCCCCGCTGCTTGTGCGCACTGAATGTAAACAAAGCATGTGTGATTAAAGTAGGAGAAACTCAATAAATAAAGTAGTACATGTACAGTGCAACAACCAAGTAAAGGGGCCAGTAGCCATGGGAGGTGACAAATGACAACATGGCTGTACTAAGGAGGGACTAACAAGCCTCATAATGAATCAGAAGCATTTACACAGGACAAACACCCAAGCCAATGAAAAATAAGGGCGTGGGAGTGTTGGGGCCCTCATTGGGAGCATTCTTTCATTGGAGGTGTGGGTCAGGGCCTGGGGGCATTGGATGTCAAGGAGCCTGAGCTGGAGGGAATGCGTGCATGGCAGACCCACAGGGCTGCGGGGGCTCGCTCCTGGGAAGAGGGGTCGGCGGGGGATGGCGAGTGGGCCCAATCGGAAGGGAGAGAAGGGACCCCTGGCTTAATATCATTGGTCGGGGATGTGTATCTGGCAGGAGGCCCCAGCCAGGCTGACAGAAGGGCTGGGGTAGGGGGCTATTTCGGGGGGGATTTGGACTTAGGGGAATGGGAAGGGGGGAGGGTTTGGGGATGGGGGAAGGTGGGGTAGGCTCGGAGGATGACTTGCCAGGTGAGTTGGAGCCGTCTGGGGGGGGGGGGGGTCAGGCCTGGAAGGGGCTGGTCATCTTCTCAGCTTGGAATGAGGAGGTGAGGGGACTTGACAGGGTGGGCCAATTAGATGCGTATTTGGCGCAGGGAGGGTCTTTGGCGGCGGGCGCTTTGGACTGGGAAAAGGTTGAAGGGGTCCAGAAGGGTGGGGCTGTGGAGGGGCCCATTGGTGGGGTTTTGGCTGGGGGAGTGGGTCGGAGGCTGGGTCTGGCTTCAGCAACGGTTCTTGCTCTGTTGGAGTGGAGTTGGGATAAGGACGGGGGGACTCCCTTCACGGTGGTGCGTTAGAAAAGAGGGGACAGCTTAGTCAGGAGGGAGCGAGCAGTAAGAGGTTGAAGTATAGCGGGGTAGGCACAGGGGGTTGGTGTAAGGGACCCAGCACATCAAACCAAACATTTTTATTCCAGGGAAAGGAGTGGCGCCGCACGGCTGAGTCGGCAGGGCTGGGAGTGGCCCACTGGCACAGAGGCGAAGCGAGGGTGGAGCCTCACGCGGCGCACCCGGTACCGTGGGGGGAGCCCGGCACGGTTAGCAGGCGAAGGCCCAGAACAACCTCGCTGGCCCCAACGAATGGCAGGTCTCGGTGGACCGCAGCATCGTCATGGAAAGATATTGAATGGGCAGGGCCCCTACGGGAGTACCGGTGTGTACAGTCGGCTCAACCACAAGGGCGCAGCGGGTCCGGTAGGGCCCGCAGGGAAGAGTTGTCTCACGAATGGCTCCAGGTCGGGGAGCAGTAGAGTTAGATTATGATGAAGAGAGTCTTGAGGAAGGGGAACTGCGGGATGATGAGGTTCAAGGACAGGGGGGGCAATCTCACGTTTTGGCTAGTATTTTGCAGGCACCAGCGATGAAACCGCGGAAGGAGAAAGGTCACCCTGTAAGGGCACCGAGGATAGTGGAAAGGAAAGAGTCACTGGCAAGGCGGACTGCAACTGTACGGGCACCCTCCTTGGAGCTAGGTAAGGCTGACGGGGTGCGGGACAGACCTTTGATGGTGTCAGTAGGGACAGGGGGTATGCGGGCCGGAGGGAGGAGGACGGGTGCTTGCAGAAGGGAAAATACGTGATGGACATTGGGGTGGGAACACATGACGTTGGGGACACGGGTGACGGGGACAAAACGGGTGACAAAAAGGAGGGCCCGGAGAGTAAGGAGTTGAATTTGTTTTTAAAAAAAACCTTATATGGGAGTAACAAAACCCCTAGGGGCACACTTAATGTTGTTGACCAAAGAGCGCATCTGGGAGGGGGAATATGTTGAGATGCTAAAGCTCTTACACAGAGAAGTAAGGTCAAAAGAGGGATCTAAGGAGGAAGAGTACGAGTTGGCCAAGAGGCCAAAGGTACCTCTGACGATACAAAATTGGACAGCGGCGTTTTTGATTTACGCCAGCGTATACTGCAAGAAGTTCCCGGAGCGCTGCGTAGCTTTATTTAAATACATTGACGTGATTAGAAATAGGCACAATATGATGAGGGGTCTAGAGCACGCATGGCTTGGGACCCAGGGGCCAAATGGGGGGAACTCGATACGGATCTGTGGCAATACACCATGGGGGCAGCGAAGGGGGGGGCCATATTTGTGGCCAGCACCTTACAAATAGTGTACTGGCCCTTTCAGGGGAAGCCCACCTAGGGAGGAGTGGGGGGCATGGGAAAGACACAGACTGGGGCAGGAGGGGTGTGCTGGGACTATAATAAGGGCTTGTTAACACAGGAGTATTGTAGGTTCCGGCACGATTGTTCAAAATGCAGCGCCCGCCATGCATTGGTCAACTACTGGGGTGGACAACAACAGGTAGGCCAGCATTGGCATCAGCCAGGAAATAATGCAACAGGTCACTCGCAGCAACTCCCAAGCAACAGAGGGGGTAAGGGGCCACAGGGACCTGGGCCCAAAAGCTTGTACACCAGTTAAGAGAAGTTAGAGGAGGGGCTGCGGGGGTATGAGGACTTGAGAGCTGCACAGGGGTTCAGATGGGGGTTTTGTTTGGGTTACAAGGGACCGAGACAGAGACGGTGGGCAGACAATCTAAACTCAGCGACAGAACACAAACAGTTGATACAGGACAAATTTAAAAAGAGGTGCATGAAGGGAGAATGGCAGACCTCTTTGATGATTGGCCAACGGAGAACTTGATTGTCTCGCCAATAGGGGCAGTGCCCAAAAAAGAGGGGCAATACAGATTGATTCAACATTTGTCATGGTCAGAAGGGAATTCGGTCAATGGCTTCATCAGTTGACGTGGCCATGTCACTGGTAGTGACTGTGGGCGCAACTGCACCAATGGCAAAATTTGACATAAAGTCAGGATTTCGGTTGCTTCCACTCCATCAGGATGATTGGGATCTTCTGGGTATCCATTTCGACGGTGACTGGTTCGTGGACAGAGCACTGCTGATGGGTTGCTCTATGTTGTGTGCATTGTTTGAATGCTTTAGCACTTTTCTGCAATGGTTATTCACTCGGTGCACCGGTCACCGTTTGGTGATGCACTATTTGGACGATTTCTTCTTTGTGGGTTTGCCGGGCTCTACGGAATGCCAGGCAGCACTGTACACTTTCCATGAGCTGACAGAGGAACTTGGGGTGCCTTTGGCACCTGAGAAGACAAGGGGACCCAGTACGGCTCTTTCTTTCTTAGGCATAGAAATCAACTCAGTGGCAATGTGGGCCTCGCAGGCCAGCAGAGAAAAAGGAGAACATTTTGGATTTGTTGAGAAGCATGCTGTCAAAGGAAAAAGTCAAGGTTAAAGACATCCAAGTACTGTTAGGACATCTCAATTTTGCGTGCATGGTGGTGCGGGCTGGGAGGACTTCTTGTAGGAGCCTGGGGCGCGCATTAGCAGGACATCACTTACCTCACCACGATGTTCGGTGGGAGTGAACGAGGATTAGAGGATGTGGACTGTTTTTCTTCAGTCATTTAACGGAGTGCCATTGGTGAGGGAGGATGACGTCACATGGGACGTGCACATTTTTTCTGATGCAGCAGGCAGCGAAGGCTTTGGCCTGTTTTGGCAGGGAAGATGGTGTGCGGAACAGGTGCCGCCACTTAGGAAAAATGGGGGTAGAAAGCATAGCATTTTTGGAATTGTTCCCTCTAGCAGTAGCAATAACACTTTGGGGGGAGGAGTTGGCTCACACGAAGGTACTGTTCAGAGTAGATAACATGGCAGTGGTTGAGATTGTGAATAGACAGTCAGCTAGGGATGAGCAAATTCTGAAGTTGTTAAGAGTTTTCGTGTTGGGGTGCCTGAGACTTGATATTGCTTTCAGGGCTTTACACATACCTGGTGTGGACAATGACATAGCCAATGCTTTGTCTCTTTCACAGTGGGGGAGATTCCGTGGGCTGGCCAAGGAGGCAGACAGGACACCAACGCCAATGCTTGCTCATTTGTGGTACGTAGGCAACGTAGGATGCTACAATTGATGGAAGGCTCGTTGTCGGCAGCCACGTGGACATCATGCAGATTGGCTTGGAGGGACTTCTTGGCATCAGGTGCCCAGTGGCACGATGAGGTCTGGCGGTGGTCAGAAGATGTAATTCAATTCATTCTTGATCTCATTGATCGGATTTATCTAGGGTGACAATCGCTGGGAAGCTGGCGGGCATAGCTTTTATGGGTAAGCTGCTAAGGGGTTACCCTCCGTCAGTGGGTAAACTATGGTGGAGGATACTCGAGGGGTGGGCCAGGGAGCCAACAAGGGGGCGGCATCTGTGGATACCCCTTTCATGGCAGACTTTAGCCCGGGTGATTGAAGTTTTACCCGCGGTCTGCGGGGGTGATTTTGAGGCTTGCCTGTTCTCGACTTTAATGGTTTGGATGTTTTTGTGGGGCCTTCAGGGTGTCTGAACTTCTGGGTACTAAGGATGGTGGGGGCATGGCATGGCATGGCAGGACGTGACTCCGCAGGAGACAGGTTACAGATTTGGCTGGCGAGATCCAAAACAGACCATAGGGGAAAAGGCAGATGGGTCAAGTTGGATGCAGCAGTTCCTCCAGGGACACGTCCGCTTCGGTGGGCTCGACGTTGGTTCGCTTTGGCGGGTGGGTCAGGGGAGGGGGTGGTATTTAAACATGTAAATGGGCACAAAGTGACGGACTATCAGCTATGGATGGTGTTGCGTAAAGCATTTTAACACATTTAAAAAAAATAAAAAATACATTATATATAGCGCTAGCTTAACCCGTAGGTATCAGAGCGCTTTACATACACACTGTAAAAGAAAAAGAGACGGAAATTGCAGTACATAGTAGGCAGGCAAATACAGCATGAAAAATAAGGCGGTTTACACAGTCCGGTCACCAACTATCCTTGAATGTCAAGAGAGAGGAGTAAACTCGGATATTGAAGTCTAGGTTAGTTGACGTTGGTCCGGAAAGTATTTGTTAAGGAGATGGAGTTTCAGGTCCCTTTTGAAGCAGGAGAAGGAGGGGTTGCATCTGAGGACTCTCGGGAGAGCTTTTCATATCCTGGAAGCGTTGCCAGAAAACGATCGGTATTGAGTGGTTTTCTTTTTCAGTTTCAGAGGAATAAGAAGGAGCGAGTTGGAGCTTCTCAGAGTTCTGGATTGACCTGCTCTTACCAGTTTGTTGTTCAGGTACTTGGGGGCCGAAGAGTGAAGCGTTTTGTGTGTGATGCAGGCCAGCTTGTAAATACACCTCCCTTCCAAGTGAAGCCAGTTGAGGGAGTTGAGAGCTGGAGTGATGTGTTCAAATCTTTTTAATCCAGAAACGAGTCGAGCGGCCATGTTCAGCACTGCCCTTAGAGGGGCTAGGTGAGCTTTTGGAGTCCCTGTTAGGATGGCAGTCCTCATAGTCGATTTTAGAGAGAACTAGGGATTGGACTACTGTCTTGAGGTCATCATGGGGAAGAAAAGGTTTCAATTTCTTGAGGTGTTTTAGAGAGAAAAGAGCACTTTTTGCAGAGTTTTTGATTTGGGCCTCCAAAGATAAGTTCTTGTGAAGGGTGATGCCTAGAGACTTAACTGAGTCGGATAGGACGATGGGGCAGTTTAGTGCGACCAGATTCTTGAGCCACTCTTGGATTGGACGATGGTTGCTTTTTGGAGAGAATAGGATTAGTTCCGTTTTATCTGGGTTGAGCTTTAAGTGGTTAGCGTTGAACCAAGTTTAGATCTCGGTTAGAGTGGCATTGAGGTGACGGATGTCACTGGGAGACTTGATTTTGAAATAGATTTGGGTGTCATCAGCGTAAAGGTGGTAATTCACTCCAGCTTTTTTAAAGATGATTGTGAGGGGCTCCATGAAGAGATTGAAGAGGGACGGGGAGAGGATCGAGCCTTGTGGGACCCCAAGTGTGACTTTTGTTGGCTTCGAGAGACAGGAGTTGATTTTAATTTGTTGCGAGCGGTGTTGCAGAAAGGAGGTGAACCATTTTAGTACTGTGCCATTGATGCCGGAGCGCTTCGACAAGGTCTCTAGAAGCGCTGGATGGTTTACTGTGTTGAATGCAGCAGATAGGTCAAGAAGGATGAGTAGGCAGGCATCACCTTCATCTAAAGCTTTGTGAATATCGTCAGAGACGTTGAGCATAGCTGTTTCCATCCTACAGCCTTTCCTGAATCCTGATTGAAAGGTGTCGAGGAGGTTGAACTCATCAATGTCTTTGTTGAGTTGGTGGAGAATGCATTTCTCCAATGTTTTTGCAAGGAATGGGAGGTTGAAGATAGGTCTGAGGTTGTTAAGATCATTAGGGTCGGCCCCTGGTTTCTTGAGAATGGGTGTGATTTGTCATAGTTGAAGGGAGTCTGGGACACAGCTTGAGGTGAGAGAGGCATTGATGATTTTAGTCCAGAAAGGAGAAGTGGTGTGGTGGAGTTCTTTTATAATTGTGGATGGGATGGGGTCCATAGTGTGGGAGGAAGGTTTTAGGTTAGAAATTATACTAAAGACCTCATTTTCCAACATTAGCTCAAAGTCGGACCAATGCGCATTATTTTTTAGCTGGAGGCAGGCCTGATTGTCCTTGTTAAGAACTGTTGCTGAATGGTCAAGGGTGGTTAAAGGGAGGAAGGTTAAGAGGGAAGGAGGGTTAGCAGTTTGGATGAAGGATTGATCAATTTTTGAGACTTTGTTAGTGAAGAAGGTGGCAATTTCTTCACATCGCTCATTGGTGGCTTTGATTTCTTGAGAGGGAGTGCAGTTTGTTTGGCCTTTGACAATGTTGAAGAGTTCTCTTGGTCTGTATTTCGCCAGATCTAGTTGGCTGCAGAAGAAAGACGCCTTTTCACTGAAAATTTGTTTTTTGTATGGCTGCCGAGCAGATCTAAGTTGCGCTAGGTGTACGGTCGAGGGGTTTAGTCTCCAAGACCTTTCCGTTTGTCTGAGTTGACGCCTTTCATCATTCAGATCCACGTTAAACCAGGGTTTAGATTTGGTTCGCCTCAATTGTTTGAGTTTGAGTGGAGCTACTTGGTCTAAAACCTCTGTCACTTTTTAGTTAAAGTGTGTAGTGAGGTCATCGGCTGTCCAAGATGAGGGTTGGAGTTGAAGATGGTCATGAATCATAGATTCAAGTTTGGATAAAGGGACTTCTTTGATGTTTTTGGTCCAGTGTTTAGGTTTGTCATCACAAATAGGTTGGTGGTTGACAAGTGCCTCAATCTTGAACAGAATGAGGTGGTGGTCGGACCAGTCCATGGGAGAAATCGCTCTCAGAAAGACCTGTTCATTGTTAGTAATGATCGCATCCAGAGTTGCACCTTTGATGTGAGTTGGTTTATTACAGAGTTGTTTGAGGTTATATATTTCAAGTAGGTTGGATAGGTTCTGGACAGTAGAGTCTTCTGGGTTGTTCCAGTGGATATTGAGGTCACCCAGGAACACGTCTTTAGAGTCTGTCATGGAGAACCGTGATATTAGGTCTGTTAGTTCTTCGGGGAAAAGGGTACGCTCTCCAGGAGAATGGTAGATGGTGTGGAATTTGATGGGTGAGGTGCCTTTGGCAGCGAGCTCAACACCCAGGTAATCAAACGATAGGTATTCTGCAGGTTTAAGTTTGGTAATCTGTATTCCAGCTTTGTGAATGATGGCTAGTCCCCCCCCCCAGGTTTGATCAGCCTGTCTTGCCTGATGATGTTGTACCCTGGAGGGGTGAGAATGTCAAGAATGGGGGTGGAGTGGACATTGAGCCAGGATTCTGTGAGGAAAGCGATGTCAATTTCTTCAGCGAGTAGAGCTTCAGCAATGTCTGTGGCGTGTTGTACTGCTGATCTGCAGTTGAGGAGCATGCAAGAGAGAGGGCGGGGAGCCTCGATGGTGGGGGGAGCTAGGTGGATAGCGGAGTATTGAGCAGGAGGTCTAGGCGAGAGGACAGTTTTAGGGATTCTCTTTGTGCCGATAATAACAGGGATGGCCTTGCCAGGTAGGTCGCTCCCCCCGCTGCAGCTCCACCTGTGGTCCTGCTGTCACCGCCGAAGTCGAGACCCTCCTCCACCCGCAGGCTACCACCTGCGCCTCATCCGCTTTCTTCTGCTCTGTGTGCCCTTTTGTTCCTTCTGTGCCCCGCTGCCCATTTTTGCCTTCTGTTCCCCGTGCTCTTGTGTGCCCTTTTGTTCCTTCTGTGCCCCGCTGCCCATTTTTGCCTTCTGATCCCCGTGCTCTTGTGTGCCCTTTTGCTCCTTCCGTGCCCTGCTGCCCGTATTTGCCTTCTTTACCCCGTGCCCCCTGTTGTGCCTGCTCGCCCCCCTTGCTGCTCCCGTTCCCGCCGCTGCATCCCCTGCGGCCCCGCCCCCCTCCGTGCCTATTCGCTGCCCCCTGCCACCCGCCTCCCAGCTGCTCCTCCCTCCCACCTCCCCTTAAATGGCGGCTGCTGCGCGGTGAGGAGAGCGACCCTTGACCTTGCCAGGCAGGTCGCACCCTCCCTGCTGCAGCTCCACCTGCATTCCTGCTGTCACCGCCGAAGTCGAGGCCCTCCTCCACCCGCAGGCTACCACCTGCGCCTCATCCCTGGTGCCAGTGGTGGCCTTAGGTTTGTATGTTTCTCTGAGTGCCCTTGTGGCCCCATTGCCATTTTCTTCTGCTCTGTGTGCCCTTTTGTTCCTTCTGTGCCCCGCTGCCCATTTTTGCCTTCTGTTCCCCGTGCTCTTGTCTGCCCTTTTGTTCCTTCTGTGCCCCGCTGCCCATTTTTGCCTTCTGTTCCTCGTGCTCTTGTGTGCCCTTTTGCTCCTTCCGTGCCCCGCTGCCCATTTTTGCCTTCCGTACCCCGTGCCTCCTGTTGTGCCTGCTCGCCCCCCTCACCGCTTCTGTTCCCGCCGCTGCATCCCCTGCGGCCCCGTCCCCCTCCGTGCCCATTCTCTGTCCCCTGTCATCCGCTTCCCGCCTCCCAGCTGCTCCTCCCTCCCACCTCCCTTTAAACGGCGGCCGCGCTCAGCGGGCGCGCCGCTGGCACGCTGAAGGTGCGCCTAAGGCAAGCCTGTCTGTGCCCGTCCGTGCCTGGACCGCGCCCAGCGCCAGAACCCCTGGCCCCCGCACCAGCCATGAAGACCGCCTCCGATACGACGCCAGCACCCTCAATGCTCTCAACTCAGGACGGACCCTCACCTGCTGCAGGTCCGCCCTGAAGCGCACCCACGGACCCTTCGCCTGCCGGAACTGCAGCTTCTCCTGCATCGAAGACGCCGAGACACCCGCCACGACAGAACACAACCAGCTCCGATGCATCCTGATCAACACCCGCTCCGCACGCAAACACGCCGTCGAGCTCTGGGACCTACTCGACACCGCCTCACCAGACATTGCCTTCCTGACCGAGACCTGGATAAACGAAGCCTCCTCTTCAGACATCGCCATAGCCATCCCTGACGGATACAAGATCGCCCGCAGAGACCGCACCAACGGAGTCGGAGGAGGAATCGCCATCGTCCACAAGAAGACCATCAGGGTCTCAACAAACACCGACGACACTCTCAGCACCGCCGAACACATGCACTTCCAGATCCACACGGACCCCAAGACCACCCTAAGAGGCACCCTCGTCTACAGACAACCCGGACCCCGACCACAATTCTGCGACGCCATCGCCGACTTCATCAGCACGCACGCACTTACCTCCACTCACTACATCCTCCTCGGAGACCTGAACTTCCATCTGGAGAACAACAATGACAGCAACTCGTCCACCCTGATAGACAACCTCGCCAACCTCGGACTGAAACAGCTCGTCACGACGCCGACCCACATCGCCGGACACATGCTCGACACCATCTTCTCCTCAAGCCCCCAAGTCTCCTTCAGCTACGTCTCTGAACCCACCTGGACCGACCACTACGGCATCCACTTCACCTTCCGGAAACCCAGCGCACATCACCGCACCCTACAGATCCTCCATCGCTGCTGGGGCAAAATCACCGAAGTACAACTACAGACAAACCTCGCACTCAACCCACCGACCAACCCCTCCAACCCTGACAATGGTGCGCGCACCCTCAGACGATGGATGGACAACTGCGCCAACACCTTAGCCCTGCTGAAAAAACAAACCCTCAAAGACACCAGCAAGAGAGCCAACTGGTTCACCCTGGAGCTCCTAGCATCAAAGCACACCTGCCGGAAGTTGGAGAACATATGGCACAGCGAGAAGTCGCCGGGCAGCCGCGCAGCCCACAAAGACACCATCCGCAACCACCACCATCTCATCAGGACCGCCAAGAGGACCTCCTTCAAAGACTGCCTCAACAACAACGCACACAACAGCAAGGAGCTCTTCAATGGCGTGAAGGAACTCTCCAACCCCAGCGACATCCCGCCGTCGCAAGCACTGTGCGACTCTCTCGCCACCTTCTTCCACCGCAAGATCGCCGACATCCATGACAGCTTCAACCCCCGGATGACCCTAACAGACCCCAACACGCCGGACCCACCACACCCCACCGACCACGACCCCCTGACAACCTGGGCCAACATGAGCATCGAAGACACAATCAAGACCATGGGCATAATCCACTCCGGCTCGCCGTCTGACCCTTTTCCTCACCACATCTTCAACAAAAACGGCAGCTCCATCGCACCCCACCTGCGCAACATCATCAACCTCTCCTTCGAGACCGCGACCTTCCCTGAGAGCTGGAAACACGCCGAGATCAACGCCCTACTGAAGAAACCCAAGGCGGACCCGAGCGAACTCAAAAACGTCCTGCCCATCTCCCTGCTTCCGTTCCCAGCTAAGGCCATCGAGAAGATAGTCAACATCCAGCTCACCCGCTACCTCGAAGACAACAGCATCCTGGACCCCTCCCAGTCAGGACTCCGCAGCAACCACAGCACTGAGACCGCCCTCATCGCCGCCACAGATGACATCAGGATCCTACTGGACAACGGCGAGACGGCGGCCCTCATCCTTCTGGACCTCTCCGCCGCCTTTGACACCATCTGCCACCGCACACTACACACACGACTCCACGACGGAGGGATCCGAGACAAGGCCGTGGACTGGACCTCCTCCTTCCTCTCCGGCAGAACCCAGAGAGTCCGCCTCTCCCCGTTCCGAAGCCTCCGAGATCATCTGCGGCATCCCGCGGGGATCCTCCCTCAGCCCGATGCTGTTCAACGTCTACATGGCGCCTCTCGCACGCATCATCCGACATCACGACCTTAACATAATCTCCTACACCGACGACACGTAACTGATCCTCTCCCTCACCAAGGACCGCCTCACCGCCAAATCCAACCTCCACCAGGGAATGGTGGAGGTTGGATTTGGCGGTGAGGCGACTGGATGGAGGGTAGCCGCCTTAAGCTGAACACAGACAAGACGGAGATCCTCATCCTCGGGCCCAACCCCTCAGCATGGGATGACTGCTGGTGGCCTACATCGCTGGGGACACCCCCCGCACCTACCAACTACGCACGCAACCTGGGAGTCATCCTCGACTCGAAACTAACCATGACCAAATAAGTCAACGCTGTCTCCTCCACCTGCTTCAACACCCTCTGTATGCTCCGCTTGATCTACAAATGGATCCCGACAGACACAAGGAAAACAGTCACCCAAGCCCTAGTCAGCAGCAGACTCGACTACGGAAACACCCTCAAAGCCGGAGCCCCGACCAAGCTCATCAACAGACTGCAAAGAATCCAGAATGCCTCTGCACGCCTGATCCTCGACGTCCCGGGCAACGACCACATCACCCCCCACCTGAGGAACCTGTACTGGCTCCCTGTCGACAAAAGAGTCTCCTTCAAGCTCCTGATCCACGCACACAAGGTACTCCACAAGACCGGCCCAGCCTATCTCAACAGTCGACTCTCCTTCTACGTACCCAACAGGAAACTCCGCTCCGCAGACCTCTCCCTGGCTACCATCCCACGCATCCTTCTCCCACCGCGCCGCCAAGACCTGGAACACCCTCCCCCTCAACCTACGACAAACCGAAGACCTTCTAACCTTCAGGAGACGACTCAAGACCTGGCTGTTCGACCAGTAGCAACAGCACCCCCCCACTCCCCACCCAAAGCGCCTTGAAACCCTTGCAGGTAAGTAGTGCGCTTTACAAATTATTTGATTGATTGATTGATTGATTGATTGATTGGGGAAAGGGGCTGACTTCTGGCTCAAAGCGAGGTGAGAGTCGTTGATCTCATCAGGTTTCGGTACCGAAAAGGATTGGCAGTCCCGGTTGGGTCGAAGAGCCTGACTCTCTGACGGACTGGAGGGTCGAGGGGTGCTCTGTGGGCCCATGGTAGAGGTACTGAGTGGGGTCAGAGCAAATCTACCCGGGGAGAGGGAGTACGGTGGCTCTGTCCTGTTGAGAAGGTCTTGTTGTAAGTATAGGAAATCAGCAGCAAGGGACTTAATTTTCAGCTCCATTCTGTGCAGTTTCTGTGCTATTGAACTGAAAAAGTTTGAGGTTTTAGGCAGGGGCTTAGAATGACTTGGGTCCGTGTAGGGAAAGTGAACAGGGGTCAAAGGTTGGACGGAATCAGTGGGATTAGGAGAGGGGAGAGGTTGGATGTGGGGAGCCGGATTAGTAATGCTCCCATTCAAGGAGTTCCGAGGAAGATTAGAGGGTCTACTGTCCAAGTGAGGAGGAAGAGAAATTCTAGGAAGGAGGCCAGAGTTCCGGGGAGTGTCAATGAGATTAGCGGTGGAGGCAGGTTGTGTATGTGGGTGTGCGACGGCGGAGGGGGAGTGGGCAGAGATAATAGGGGGGAATGTGTCTGCTGGATTGGTGAAGGCGTTGGACATGGGGATGTCCCAGGGGTTATCAGTGAGGTAAGCGGTGGGGACCGGTTGTGCCTGTGGAAGTGGGGCATCGGAAGAGAAGTGAGCAGTGGTAGTAGGGGGGGAGAGTGACCACTGGATTGGAGATGACGTTGGACAAGGGGGAAGTACGGGTCGGGGGAAAAAGGTCTGTGTTGGAGGAAGAGGTAGTTTGTGAGGGAGGGTTCAGATTATCAGAGGTCAAGCGGGAGTGCCTGGGGGGGGGGGGCAGAGGTTAGAGTCCGAGCTGTCAAGATCTAGATCGGTCTTGTGGTGTTTGGTAATTGTGAGTTTGTTTTTCCTGGTGTGATCAGTTGGTGTAATAATGGTGGGTATTTGGCGGCGGAGAGTAATGATAGGGGTGGTGTGATTGTAGTGAGTGATGGTGGAAGTCCATGAGTTTAAGAGCGGATCTTCAGGGCACGGAGGTTGGATCAGTTTGACGTTATTAGTGGGGGTGATGGGGGTGGGGAAGATATGGTGTGACGGCTCAGTTGAGTTAACGAGGAGAGAAGTGTGGAGAAGTGGCGGTCAAAAGTCACGAATTAGTCTCCTCCTGGTTGTGTTGACATTCGGGATGGCTACCCTAGAGGACGTAGTGGCAGCATTAGCATTGGTGCAAGCAGAGAAAACCGCAACACTACACTCCCGGATAGACTACAGAGAAACCCTTTTGACATAGGGGAACCCCACACCCACCGCCAGTTGTAGTGGAAATGCCGGCACAGATTCCGTTAGCCCCCCCCTGAGAGGTTTTACGGGGATATAAAAAAGGTTCAGGTATTCCTCACTCAGGTGCTCCTGCATACCAAAGATGTTTGTCACCAACCAAGCCTGGATGGCATTTTTGATTTCATACCTGGGTGGCGAGGCAGCCCAGTGGGCGGTCCCCATAGTAAGGAGAGACGACCCGAAACTCTACAATTGGGACGAATTCCGGGAAAGCTTTGAAAAAACGTTTGACAGAAGGGCTGAGACGTTTTCTGCGGACAGAGACCTGTTGGAACTGCGACAGGGGTCCTCGGAGCTGATCAGCTACTTGAATAACTTCCGACGACTAGTTGCGGAAACCGACTGGCAAGAAGCCAATCAGTCGGCTGTTTTATATCAACGACTCTCCGACGAACTCAAGGACGTGTTAACCCAGATAGATCCCCAACCCAGGACATGCACTGCACTCATAGATCTCACCCTCCGGCTGGATCATAGGTTACGAGAACACCGAGGAGACCACAAGAGGAAAGACCACAATAATCTGTATGGCGACCGTACCGCCCCCATGGAGAAAACGGCTCCAGCGTCAGAACCGATGGAAATAGGAACCGTCAGGGCTTCGCTAACAGTAAGCGAGAGAGATTATCGCCGGAAGCAAGGACTATGTCTCTACTGCGGGAAGAAAGGGCATTTTCTTAGGGAATGTCCTGTCAAACCAAAGACCAGTCGGACCCGACAAGGACAGGTGACAGTCCTTTCCACCGAAAGAGAGGAGGGAAACTACAAAGCTTGAGCACCCACGAAGGGAGGTCCTCAAGCGGTAGCTCCATCCCTTCGGTGGACACCATAGTCTTTACAAAAACGGATCATTTCTTCATTCCTTGAAATTAACCGGAAGATTAAGCATGTGATGGCCATGATAGACTCGGGAGCCACGGGCTGCTTCATGGATAACGGCGAAGCTCAACGACTAGGGATTCGCTTGGTTCCCAAGGTGAACCCAGAGACGGTGTATGCCGTAGATGGCAAGGAACTAGACTCCGGTCCCATCACCCATAACACTCCGGACTGTGAATTATGTTATGAAGGACACCACAGAGAAACGTTGTCGTTTGGAGTGATACAAGCCCCGCACTACGGGGTTATCCTAGGTCTTCCTTGGCTGCAACGACATGACCCAACCATTCGGTGGGCCACCAAGACACTGAGGTTCGAATCAGAACACTGTCGGATTCATTGTATCCCGACTACTCCTCAGCCCTCACATATCCTAGCAACTAACCATCACATCGCGACAGCTGCTGAAAAGGATGTAGCGCTGCCAACATGTTATGCGGAATATGCCGATGTATTTAGTGATACCAAGGCAGAGGAGCTACCACCCCACAGGGAATACGATTGTCGAATAGACTTGATCCCAGGATCGGTCGTCCCTTGCGGAAGGGTCTATGCGCTTACGGTACCCGAAACAACCTATCTTCGTGAATACTTAGACAAACACCTAGTGTTGGGTTTCATAAGACCATCCAGATCGCCTGCAGCTTCCCCTCTTTTTTTTATTCCAAAGGCTAATGGAGATTTGCGCTGCTGCATCGATTACAGGGCGCTAAACGACATCACGGTGAAGAACCAGTATCCGCTTCCCCTGATACCGGTGCTCTTGGAACAAGTACGGACGGCTGGCATATACACCAAGTTAGACCTCAGAGGGGTGTACCATTTGGTTCGGATAAAACAGGAGGATGAATGGAAAACCGCGTTTAAAACACTATATGGGCTATACGAATACCTAGTAATGCCCTTTGGGTTATGCAATGCCCCAGCGGTGTTTCAATTCTTTCTCAATGAGGTTTTGCGGGAATATCTGGACCACTTTGTCGTGGGCTACATAGACGACATACTGATATATTCCAACACAGAGAAAGAACATGCCGATCATGTTCGTTTGGTACTACGATCCCTTCGGAAACATTCACTGTTCTGCAAAATCACAAAGTGCGAGTTTCACGTCACCACCGTGGAGTTCCTAGGGGTCATGCTCACCCCCTCGGGCCAACTCATGGCGGAAAGAAAGGTGAAGGCCATAATAGAGTGGCCCCGTCCTCGCACCGTGAAGGAAATCCAGAGTCTCTTAAGGTTTGCCAATTTCTACCGCAGATTCATTCGACAGTTCTCGGACTTGGTAGCCCCATTGACCCGGTTAACCAGAAAAAGGACGCCTTTTGTATGGACCGAAGATACCCAGAAGGTGTTTGACAGTCTCAAACACGCATTCACAACGGCCCCGGTCCTCTGTCACGCCAACCCATCCTTGCCGTTCGTGGTGGAAGCCGATGCTTCCGAGGTAGCACTCGGTGCGGTACTCTCGCAAAGGTACGAAGCGACAGGCTATCTGCATCCTATCGCATTTATGTCCAGGAAGCTCAACCCAGCGGAGCGGAATTACACTATAGCGGAGAAGGAACTATTGGCGATCAGAGACGCGTTTCTCGAGTGGAGACATTGGCTGATGGGGGCGGTCCATCAGATCACGGTATACACCGATCACTGTAACCTACAGTTTATGCGGGCCACTCGACATTTAACCCCCCGTCAGCTCCAGTGGATGCTCTTCTTCGCAGAGTATCATTTCGTGGTGATTTTTCGACCGGGGGTACAGAATAAGAAAGCAGATGCCTTGACGAGACAAGACGTGGCTCTTCAGGGTATTTCACCCTATCGAAGACTCCATAATCGAACCCAGCCGGGTGCTGTGTATCGTACAAATCGACGGCTTTCTGCAAGGAGTCCGGCTAGGTGTGTGCTTCTTCAGGTGGAAGATCTGGCTCAAGGCCCATCCGGAATGGCGGATGAGACAAGGACTCCCTATAAATTCACGGCATTCGTCAGGACCTCCAACGTTGTCACTCCGCTAAAACATCAGTGAAATATATAGAAAAATAAGAAGACCATACTTAAATTGATATGGTAATTCTAGGACAGTGGCACCAGCTGCAATCCGGTCCAGTGTCTCGGGGGTAATATTAATTTACCTCCACCTTTAAGGGAGTATTGCCTCAGATCACAGTTTTCTGGAGATAAACTGTGTCATGTCCTGTCGTGGCAACAAATCCAAGGATTTTAGCGGAGTGACAACGTTGGAGGTCCTGACGAATGCCGTGAATTTATTATCAATTGGCAGAAACATGTCGACCATTAACTAACAGGACATTATTTCAGTCCTGTATCACTTGCTTTTAATCTTAGCCCATGGGGATAATCATTAAACTTCTTATGTCACCCAGGAGCTATTTTTAATGCACTTTTTTTGTTTTGTATTGTGCACTCTGCCCCTCACTCCCATTGCCTAACCTTTCAAAACACCTCACGCTCCTCTCTTAATTCTTTTTGGAGAGTTGTAGCCCATACTGCATACCTTGCGGTTGCAGTGTGTAAGAGGGGACCCAATGATGAAGCATGTCACCTTTGGGTGAGTGAGGGTTCTCGTCTTTATAAATAAAGACTTTTTTCCTTCTTGTTTTTCGCTTTATTGCTCCCTGCTAAGTGACACAGTAGTGGCCTTTTTCTGGTTACTAGCATCTCTTTACTCTTTGTGAGATACTCAGTTTGGAGTGGTGATGTAGATGCATTTGCTCACTCCTTGTTCATAAACCCTCTAGTGTGAATTATATAAAGTACAGAAAAGGCCAGGTCCGGTGCTAGTACGGGGGGGCCCTGTATATGTAGTGCAAGGTATACGGGACGCTAAGAAAGTACGAGGCAAACTGTGGTATTTAATTGCATGGAAGGGTTACGGCCCAGAAGAAAACTCCTGGGAATCTAAAGACGCAGTTCATGCGCCCAGGTTGGTGGCCCGGTTTCACCGCCTCCACCCTGGGGCACCGCGTGACAGCTAGCGTCCCCGGGAAGGAAAATGGTCTGTCAGGGATTCCGTGGCCGGTTGTGACGCTAGCTGTTGTAGCGTATTCCCGGCCCGGAACTACATTTCCCAGAGCGCTTAGTGGGGCACGGCGTACGTGCCGAGGAGGCGGAGCAGGAAGCAGGAACTAAAGCTGCTCAAGCCCCGGGCAGCGCTGCCGATTATTCGTACCTGATGTCTGTTCCCACGCAGATTGAAACCACGGCTACTCCTAGAGGTGGTAAGAGGGTACTGGATGTAAAACTCCTGGAACCGCCATATTCTTGACTCGGACCGGTGACGGACGTCCCTGGTCACGCTAACTCCTCTGTTGGGAGAGATGCGCCCTCGAGGCGGTCTCATGCAGAGGAGAGTTGTCGCCCATAGAGGCGCTTGGGCAGCATTCTCTCTGTTGGAAAAAACCAGGCTCGGTTTTTATGCAGAGAGGGTATTGCGCCCGTGATTTGCAGCTTGTGTATGAAGTGTGGGAGTGTACTTTGAATTGCGAAATAAGAAAACACGCATCACGAGTTATATACTAAGCAAGTGAGGAGGGGCTATTGTTCCTTCAACTAAAACTTTATTCAGCCAGAACGGAATGGGTGTGGGAGAATCAACACGCTGGTATCACTATAGGTGGCATTTACCGCGATTGAGAGCGCTCCCATGCACAAAGCTCTTGTTTGGGCAGAATATTTGCACGAGGGTTCCCAGCCATTTACCCTATTGTGGAACGTGTTCTTTGCTGTTGTAGTTTTGTTTATTTTATGCCTCAACTCAGGAACAAAAGCGGATAGAGGAGGAAGAGACGCTGTAAGCGACACCTGGTGACTGGACTCTGGTTTCACTTGACTTGCCTCCGAAGGCGCTACCTTCGTTTATCTTTGGATGTGCTCAGGGCCACCCTTCTTTTTCTTTACAGGTAGGAAGAGTGAAGTAGAGGGGGTCGGTGAGGGGGAAAAAGGGAGCTAGAGGGAGAGAAGAGGCACAGCTGTTAGGTCTTCACATTGTTTCTTTGTTTCTATCCAGAGGTCTCCCTCCCCGCAGTCCCCATCCTTTCCTTCCCCCGCTCAATTGCCCCAAAAGTCTGTGTATATACACATGCGCCAGACTTGGGTCGATTCAGAGGTGGGCCCCCATTGAGCATCGACACAGCCCTGAGGACACGGATTTGGAGAGCCCGACACTTAGATCTTCTGTCCGTTACCTCGTTTCAGTGGGTGCAGATAGCCAGGCTCATGTGGGATAATTTCCGATGGAAATCCCAAAGCCCAGAAGCTGCTTTTGCGGGCTCTTATCTGGCGGCCATCTCTCAGCTCAGTTTGAGCATGTTTTTATTCTTGCTTTCCTTTTTTCAACAGTGTGCAATGATTGCGAAGCGATGGGGGCCAGCTTTACTTAGATGTCGGACTCACAGATGAATTTACCAAGGATGACACTCCCAATTGACAGACAGGCCGTTTAGAAATTGCCCGGTGTATTACTTTCATCGAAGCGGTGCAGACAATTTGTATTGCCCTATGCAGCTCTCACGTAATCTGCCATTTGAAGAATTCCGTTTATTTTGAAGAGTTTAATCAGTTTAGTGTAATGGTGATTGCTGAAAGGTGAACTGCAGCCGCAGGGTTGTAGTCCTCTTTTGAATACGCCTAGCGACCTCGTCCTACACCCAAATTAGGCAGAGACTAATCCATCAGGGCTTTCGGCTGGGTGTCGTTGTCAACGGAGTTCCACCAGGCTAGAATGCCGATTGATACTGCACTGTACGCTTCGACAGGGTCCAGCACAAGGGACCACACCTCGCGCAGTCGGTATGGTGCGGAGGCAGGAGGGAGACACCGGCAACCCAGGAGGTCGATCCATGGCCAGCGCCTCGGACCTCAGCCTACTGGCAGCCTGGGGGTGGGGATGCCCTAGATCCCGACTTGACCCGCAATTAAGTCGGGACAAACGCGATGCTCGGCGGGCACAGCCTACTGGAGATATGTCCCCACGAATCTTGCCCACAGGACCGGAGCCGTTCGACGTTCACCTACGGAAACGGGCTGTTCTGTTCCGGGGGGTGGGGGTGATCCACTTGTGTTCCCCCGGGTAAGGCCACGAACAGTGCGGGCTCAGGCACGATGCTAGGTAAGAGGGAGACTCACCAAGCAAAACCTGCTGCGGGACTCTGCAACCACCACCACCAAGCCACGGGAGGCTCCGAAATCTTCTTGGGACCAAGGCCGTTTCAGGGAGGCGTCCTCATCAGAGCAAGTCTTTAGGTAAGGATTCTGGATGAGATCTTTCCTTTCCGCGGATATGGCTGGGATCGTTGCAGAGCCGCCACTCTGCTTTCTTTCTTTTAGTCGAGTAGAAGGGTGGATGGGGGGCATAATCAAGGATATTCACCAAAGAGTGATCCCAAGCCCCGGAGCTTCTATGGCGAGCTCCGGCACGGGGGCCATCTTGAAGTAAGTCGGTTGGATGGGGCGCTTTGTGGGACTCATTCTTTTCGGATTGGAGCGGCAACAGAAGCATGCAATGGGGGTTGGGCCCGGGAGGATATCATGCAATTGGGGCGCTGGTCCACTGATTGTTTTTGGCGCTATGTTAGACGGAATGCGGGGGAGGCTCAAGCGTCATTCCCCCATTTGTGAGTCTCATTCTACTTTTTCTCGTTTCAGGTTCTATGCCCGGCCCCCAGGCGGAAGAATTGACCATTTGGATAGTAGGGCACTCTTTTGTCAAATGGGCGCATCACAGTCGCGGCAGAGTTACTTTGGGGCCCACCTGGGTTTCAATGACCGTTTGATTAAGGTGGTCTGGAGGGGAAAGGGGGGTATGCTGTGGAAGGAGTTGATACCTTGTCTGAACAGATGGATGGTAGGTGGTCGGTGCCCGGATGTTTTGTTGGTTCATATTGGTGAAAATGATTTGTGCAGAGAAAAAGGGATTGTTGAGGGCAATGAAGAAGGACTTGACATTATTAAAGGACCAGTGGGCAGGTTGCCATGTGCTGTGGACAGAGTTTGTGCCATGCAGGGTGTGGAGGGGTGCCTTGCACCCGAGTGCTATTGACAAAGCCAGGCGGAAGGTGAATACCGAAATGTCCCGTTTTTGTAGAAGCTTGGGTTTTGGTCGAGTTAGCCATAAGGACATTTGTTTTGAGTCACTTGAGTTTTTTAGAGATGGCGGTGTGCATTTGTCAAGACTAAGTGTGGATTTATATTTATTTGAGATCAGGGAGGTTTTGTCCAGGTGCCTCAACGTTCAGAGGCATTCCACATAAAGACATAGGTTGGCTAGCGGTTTTTGAGGGGCAGAAAGGTGGGGTAGATTCTCTCCACCCACTTTCTGGGTGGTGGGGGTTATTGAAAGTTTGCCAGGGTTGGCAGAAGTTTTTGGGTCATTGTTGAAGTTGGGTTTATCGACAGGGAAAGGGTAGGCAGGTTATTTTAAGTTCAGTTAGACAAGTTTGCGGATTTACTTTTGTAGAGAGGCAGGCAGAGGATGTTGGTTAATTGAAGGGTAGAATTAAAGGGGATAATTTTACTGCAATGTTTTGCATTGTCGTGTAAATTGTAATGTGAGGGTGGGGGCGGGTCCTAGGGATCAAAGGGGCAGGGGCAGGGGTCAAGAATTTGGATGTATTAGTGAGGCTTTAAGTTTTGTAAGGCAGTTGTCAGGGATGTTTGTTGTGATCTGCACCTGTTTCAATAAAGCGGCCTTTTACACACACAATGTTTTTTGTGGTCTGCTCCCCCCCCTTACTCCCAATTTGAAATAACACAGCCTAGGAATTTCAGGGTGCCAATCTCCACGCAGAGTCCCCAATCCAGGGACAAATCTTCTCCAAGTTACCACATCGCAGGTGGTAAATGGTAGGGCGGAGCTTGTGTGGGACATCGGAGGGGGCTGTGAAGGCTGGTGCCAGGGCAGGGGAAGTGTTCCATATTCCTTCTGTGGTACAGGAGGGAGATGCACTTGGCCACTTTTGATTTTTACCAGCTGGAAATCAAGCTGCTAAAAATTGGGCCCACGTGCAGGAACACCAGGCCAGTTGGGTGGACGCAGAGCAGCATTTCACCCACAGATTATTGCTTCAAGTGAGTATTAAACATGAGTAGGGGGTCCGGTACTGATGGGGAAGCCTCCAACCTTTAAATCAAGCAGAGTGTCCTAGAATCCCGGGAACAGGGCTTTAAGTGCGATGAAAAAACGGAAGTGTCTCTCAAAGGGGCGTGGCCAATGTAATTAAGGGCGTGGCTTAAAACAAATAAGCTACAAATCTGTGTTTAGTATTGTGTGCTGCCGAACTGATATTTTGCTGCGTCTGTCACTGCATCCACATATATAATAAAACAAGTAACTTTACACCTACAACAAGCCAAGACTATTGCCTTTGTCAATGGTTGTTAGTCGCATAAGTAACAACTATGGCTTTGTTGTATATAATATGAAAAGGCTTCAGTTCTGAAATGATGAGACTGTGAAAGAACCATAATGAGTCTCTCTGAAGTTACATCAAAGGCAGTGAAGGGTGGTACTGCTGCAGAGTTTATTTTTTTTCCACCCTGAGGGTGAGGGCAAAAATGGAGAGCCCGATAAGGACCCATCACAAAAAGTCCACACAGCTAACAGGGAAAAATCAGGCCCTATGTCAGAATTCATAACAACCCTCTGTCACACTCAAATAAGCTTCCAGCCCCGGATTCATACAGGGAGTCCGTGGCCTCTGGGATGCCATCAGACCTGGATTCACTAAAACATCCTGGAACCCTGAGAAGACCGCTACCCTTGATTAACAAAAGAAGTTCAAGGCTCTTGAGGGGCCTCCAGACCTGGATCTACACAGGGAGTCTAGGACTTAGACCCTGCATGTACACACATGCTCTTAAATCCCTAGGCAGCCTCTGGTCCAGGATTCTCAAAATGGCTCCTGCTCCCCATAACTGCCAACTTCTGTACTGATTTCAGATTACAGCTGCTGGTCCACTGATATATTCACAGGATCTGAATTCACACACAGTCGGCAGTCATAAATGCTCACATTGGGTGCCTGGGCCCCACAGCACGTCTCAGACCTTGGATTCAGGCATGGCGTGTGATGCCTTTGGAAGCCTCCAGCTGTGGAGTCGCATGGGAGGCTCCCGGACCTCTGGAAAGACTACAGCCCTAGATTCATTCAGGGATTTCCTACCCCCGGGTAGACCCTCCTACCCCCAGGTAGACCCCAGTCCTGGATCACAAGGGGCCTTGGTGTTATTGGTGTTATTTTGAGCCTTTCTATCAAGAAGGGACAGCTGGCCATTGGTGCATTTTACAGTCCTGAATTCATGCTAGGGATCACTAAACCCTACACATCCTCTGCTCCTGTATTGACACAGGTTCCCAGGTCACTGGACAGCTTCCTGACCTAACACCAATCAGGGGTTTCTAGGACCTTTCAGTCTCCTTGACTGAAAGTCCTAGCCAGCCTTTCGTCTTGCATTCACATAGTGAATCCCAGACCCATGTGCTAGAGCCTGCCCCACTCGTGGATTCACAAAGGGTATCCTAATATTTGCCAGCCCTCAACTGAATCAAGGCAATCCCAGACCATTGGTGTAGCCTTCAGAAATGACCTCAAACATGGGATCATAAACCTCTAGGCCGCCTCTAGTCAGTGGTTCACATAGGAACTTCCAGACCGACAAGCTGGACCATACTCCAGCCGTGGATTCCCAAAAGGTCTCCTAAATGTTCACCAGCCCGTCACTGAATCAGGGCATCCCCTGACCACTGTTGCAGCCTCTTGGCCTGGGCTGAAAGAGGGAATCCTAAACTTCGCTGCAGGCTCTAGTCCTCGATTCGGAGAGGGATAGCCGGAGCACTGGATCGATGTTTGGTATTCCCGGCCTTCAGTGCTGTCTCAGCTCCAAGTCACCCAGAAGATCCAGATCTAGTGTGCTTCCTCGCGGTTTGAAACAGTGAAGGGGTGTCAGGACCTCTAGTGAGCCTCCAGTCATGGAGTCACTATGCAGCTCTTAGATCTTTAGGTCTAGGTGATGCCTGGACAAGAAGAATGTATTTAAGTTCCTTGTGCTCAACTAAGAGGGCTGCTGATTGGTGAATAGACAATCTCAGTGTGGTACTACATGGCAAAGTCACAATAATGATAATGCCTACTATAAATAACAGCAATAATGTACTGTGTGCCTAGTCTTTTCCCATAGGGTTTTTACACTCACTGCTGTCATTTTGGCAAAAACCGTTCTCCAGTCATGATCTGGAGCTGTTCCTACAAGATCCTATTTCTCCAAGACTACTGCTTTCCAATGTCTAACTCTCCGATATGCATGCCATTGCAATGTTTACTAGGCATTACCTATTTCTAGATAACGCCTCAAAGGTCCAGAAAATATTCCGACATGGCATGTGCAATCACCTCCGATATCTCATTAGCCATTTTCAGCCACATCTTCATTTTGGAAGTAGAATTACTGTGCAGGTCACAGATCTGTAATCTGGAATAAGAATGTTAGCCAGGCCAGTCCGTTGCAAAGTTCACAGAGGAATTCCAGAAAATCTCCTTTTGCAAATTTCTGCATCACCAGTGTTGGAATCTGTAGTTTAACTCTTGTAAGGGAGGCTTCTCCTGTTTGGCCACCAGAGTTTGTAACACTTGCTGGAAAGCTTGGAGATTCACCTGAGCCTGCAGGAGCTGCCCATCCGCTAATGCTTGAATCAGGACTTGTGATTAGACATACCCCCATGTCCAACACCAATGATTATCTTCCAATGAAGTATGTATAAGGCAAATGGTAGTCCCTTTCATCTTTAACTGTACTTGTATTCTCTTAACGTGTAGCATCTTTGAACTTATACAATCTAAGTTACTGCTCAAGTCCTCGTAACGTGGCTTCTAAAGACCATCATAATTAAGTCAGACGGATAACAGTTCTTTGATTGAAATGGCAGCCTCTCCCTTCCATTGGAGGCCATCCCACATGGTACCATGTGAAACAGGTAATCGGGACAAAATGCTACACGGATTCACTAGATGTTTTTGGTTCATAGTTTTAGCAGTGGCGGCTCCTTCGCTATGGCGGAGGAGTGTTGCCTCACTGCTTTTGAACAGTGAAAGGAAATATAAAATGATAATAATATTGTGATTTTATGTTTCCTTTGCAGGCGGGCGGTGGTCGGGCTGCTCTGCTCACACCTTGGAGGAGTGGTATGCCCACTCCCAAATGCGCAATGACTGTTTGGTCAACCCTCTCGGGCCGCCCAAATCAGTCATGCTCTCTTTCCAATTCTCCATGCAGGCTGCATTACAGCCTGCATTGAGAACATGCTCACCCCTACAGCCCCTGGCTGAGCGCCGTGTCACGGCGATCAGACCAATCACAACGCTACATTGTAGCTTTGTGATTGGCTTAGGGGAGAGAGCCTGGCTGCCTGCTTCCAGTTCCTGAAGTTGGAAGCAGGAGATCAGGAGCAGGACCAGAAACACAGGACTCTGGACTGGAGGAAAGGTAAGTTATTATTATTATTTTTTAAGCCCCTTGCGACCCATTACCTCCCCCCACAAACACCCGCGCGACCCCCGGTGAACTCCCGCGCCCACCCCCCACCATGCCGGCCGCCCCTGCATTTTAGTATCAGGGTGCTTGCACAAAAAACTAGACCCAGTTTTCCTGTCTCTTCATGATGCATATTTAAGTTCTTGCATAGGTGCAGATTGAACGGGAAACAACCTTTACAACGCAGTCATTACAACACACGACCTTTACAATGCAGTCATTACAACGCAACGTCCTTTACATCGCATGCCATTACAATGCAGCAATTACATCGCATGTCACTACAACGCATGTCATTACAACGCATGCCATTACAACGCATTATAAGGTAAGTAATGGGGAATAGTAATTTTTACCCCTACACTATCCAACACTTACCCTACTGTTGCACTCACTGGAGTGGGAATCATATTTTTACCCCTACACTATCCAACACTTACCCTACTGTTGCACTCACTGGAGTGGGAATAGTAATTTTTACCCCTACACTATCCAAAACTTACCCTACTATTGCCCTAAAAGTAATATGCATTGTAATGGTATGCGTTGTAATGGAATGTGTTGTAAATGTAGTTTCTAAAAATGCGTTGTGATGGCATGCAATGTAAAATCGGTTGTATGATTTTACAACACATTCCGTTGCAAAACATGCGTTTACCACGCATGCGTTACAACGAGAATGCCATTAGTACGCATAACCTTTACCTCGAAAATGCCTTTACCACGCATGCTTTTACAACGTTTTTCGTTGTTAAACCATGCATGTTAATTGCATTTTCTTGCTAAAGGTTATCTCCGATCCCTTCCCCTTCTCCATATACCGCTCTGATTCCCACCCACAAACCCTTTTTTTAAATACCCCTCCCTTTAACCCTAATATTTTATCCCTTCTCTACACAACCCCCTCATCCCTTTTTTTAAATTATAAATACAAATATCCCCCTTACCTCTCCAAGTTCTTCCGATGTCAGTTCACACGTCGTAAAGAGGAACCGGAAGTGTCTTTCCGGTTCCTCTAACGACGTGGATTGCCTCCACATCGCAACTTCAACTGGTGAGTTTTTTTGGGGGGGGGGTAACCCCCCTTATTTTCTCCTGGTTTTTTGGGGGGGGAGACCCCCCCAAGCCCCCTTACTTTTACCACACATGCCTTTACTATGTATCTCGTAGTAAAGGTATGCGTGGTAAAGGCTATCGTGGTAACCACGCATGCGTTGTAATGCATGCGTGGTTACTGTTCTGCGTGGAAACGGCCGCGTTGTAGTGGCCGTTTCCTGTAAAATCATGCGTTGTAATGGATGTTGCAATGTAAAAACTGCGTTGTAAAGGCATGCCTTGTAAATGTTTGTATTGTAACGTCATACATTCAGATTTAACACTATTCTGTACTCTCTTCCGGTAGAAAACACGTAATTCTGAAAACAGGTTATGCAAGGCAGTGCCTTTCTGGTTTGCAATTTGGTATTCACCAAGACAGATTTGCTGTCTGTTTTGATGTGTAATTGGTTGCTTTTGCTTTCAACCATAACTTTAGGAGAAGACTCTCTCCCAGAGCATGGTTGTTTCTTTCTCGTCTGTTTTGGAGCTCAATTTAGCTACCTACATTTTTTTAGTGTCACTCACATTCTTTACTAGAAACTCAGTTCTTTGGCTAATGTGGCAATTCCTTCTTCTCTCTCATTTCAGGATCCAATCAGAGACCTAAAGACAACTCCCAACTATTGTGCAATTGAGTTGAGTATGGTGATCTCACTCCTAGATTGTTTTGAATCCATTCTATACATGTTGTGTTGAGTGCATCTATATGCTGCCATTGTTATAGTCCCAAAATAATTTCCGAATTTAGTTACGCTTTATGTCAAGGTTTATAATTTGCCAATGGCATATTCCGGGCAGGGACTGGAAAAAAACTGGACAAAGGATCAATTTTACAGACACATCTGTGTAAGTCGAGCAATAATAGAACGTAAGAGAAATCCCTTGATGTGTTGTCCATTTGCTCCCCATTCCTGCACACCCACCGTTCAAAGTCCATATGCTCCTCCAGTTCCTGCCACCCACCCTCTGTTGTCAGCTTGCTCCCCCAGTCTCTTCCGCCCACCCTTTGTTGTCAGTTTGCTCTCAAAGTCCACCCTCTATTGTCAGCTTTCTACCCCAGCTCCTCCTGCCTACCATCAGTTCTCAGCTTGCTACCCCAGACCCTCCTACCCACCATCCATCATCAACTTGCTACCTCAGCCCCATCACCCACCCTCCGTTGTCAGCTTGCTGCCTCATCCCCTCCCACCCTCCATTGCCTGTTTGCTTTCCCAGCCCATCCTGCCTATTATATGTTGTCCGTTGGCACCCACAGTCCCTTCTCCCCACACTCCATTCATTGTTTGCGTGCTTCCCCATGATCCCTTGTGTGCTCTCTCCTCCACCCACATCCTTCTCTAACCCCCTCCTTCCATGTTGACTTGTCCCCAAACCTCTACCCATTTCTTTTTTTTAATTGAAAAAAAAGAAAGACCTTAGTGCTGGCCGCGTCCTAGCACTTTTACTTTTAATTATGTTTAGCCCTGCTGCTGTACTGCACGGCTAAGCATTGCCAAAGCCAATAGTTCTTATAGGTGTGGCCTAAAAAAGGGCGTTCCTGACCAGAACAATGCAAGCAGCATGAACAAAATTAGTCCTAAGAGACACTGAAAGGAAAACAAGCATTGGCAAGGTCAATCGGGTCTCACCTATGCAAGAGCTATTGGCTTTGCCAATATGTTTTAGACATGTTGTTCACGAGCGTGGCTGCTGGTCAGCATGGCTAAAAGTTGGTGATGTAAAGGAGAGTGGTGTGGAGAGAAGTGTCATAAAGTAGAGTGACATGGATTAGAGTGGAGTGTTATGGAGTGGCGTAGAGCATCATGGAGTAGTGTAGAGTTGAGTAGGGTGGAGTGAAGTGGAGTGTACAGTGTTGTGGATTGTCATGGAGGGAATAGATTGGCGTAGAGTCGAAGGGCATAGAATGGAGTAAAGTGCAACGCAGTTGAGTGGTGTGGAGTAGAGTGGAGTGGCGTAGATGATTTTACGTAGAGTGTTGTAGAGTGGCGTAGAGCGTAGTAGATTAGTAGAGTGGAATTGCAGAGTGGAGTAGGGTGTTGTAGAGTGGGGCGGTGTAGAGTGGAGTGGGATAGAGTGCCATGGAGTTGAGTGTCATAGAGTAGGGTAGAGCAGAGAAATGGAGTGGAGTGGAGTAGAAAGTCATAGAATACAGTGGAGTAAAGAGGCATGGAGTGGCGTAGAGGGATTTCCGTAGAGTTTCGTAGAATGGGGTAGTGTTGTAGAGTGGAGTAGAGTTTAATGGAGTTGAGCACCATAGAGTAGACTGCCATGGAATGAAGTGTTGCAGAGTGCAGTAGAGTGTCATAGAGTGACGTTGCCTAGTTGCCTAATGTACAGTGGCGCAGAGTAGAGTGGAGTGGCGTAGCGTTGATTGCAGTGGCGTTCAGTGGAATGGCACAGGGTGGAGCAGAGTGCAGTGGCATGGAGGAGATTCTTTCAGAGTAGAATGAAGTGGTGTAAAGTATAGTGGAGTGGTGCAGGATATAGTGCAGATGTGTAGAGTGGCATAGAGTGCAGTGGCATGGAGTGCAGTGGTGCGTTGTAGAGGAGAGTGGCGTAGAGTGGATTGATGCAGAGTACAGAGGCGTAGACTGCATTGGCATAGAGTGCAGTAGAGCGACATAGATTTGAGTGGTGCAGAATAGAGTGCAGTGGCATAGAGTAGAGTAGCACTGAGTTCAGTGGTGGAGAGTGCAATCTTGTAGAGTAAAGTAGTGTAGAGTGTATTGGCTAGAGTAGAGTGCTGTAGAAAGCAGTGGCGTACAGTACAGAGGGGCAGAGTACATTACAGTGGCATAGAGTGCAGTGACATAGAGCACAGTGGTGTAGAGTGGTATAGCATGAAGTGCATAGAGCGCAGTGGTGTAGAGTAGAGTGTTGCAGAGTAGAGTATGGTGGCATAGAGTGCAGTGGTACAGAGTAGTTGGTGTAGAGTGCAGTGGTTTTGAGTAATATGGTGGAGTTCATTGGTGTAGAGTGCAGTTTAGAGTAGAGTGGACCAGAGCACAGTGGCGTAGAGTAGAGTGGCGTAGTGTGGCACAGTGTGGATTGGACTAGTGTAGAGTGGAGTGGCATACAGTCAAGTGGCATAGGGTAGATTGCTTCAGAGTAGAGTTAACTGGCATAGAGTGGAGTGGTGCAGAGTAGAATGGAGTGGCATAGAGTAGTAGCGTAGAGAGCACTGGCGTAGAGTGAAGTGGTGCAGAGCAGAGTCGAGTGGCCCACACTGGAGGGTGTAGTGTGCAGTGGTGCATAGTAGAGTAGAGTGCATTGGCATACAGTAGAGTGCTGCAAAGAGAAGTAGAGTGCAGTCTCAGAGTGCAGAGGTGCACAGTAGATTAGAGTTGTGTAAAGTGGATTTGCATGAAGTGCAGTGGCATAGAGTGCATTGGCATAGAGTGTAGTGGCAAAGAGTGCATTGGTACAGAGTGGTGCAAAGTAGAGTGCAGTGGCGTAGAGTAGAGTGGCATAGAGTTCAGCAGCAGTGAGTGCAGTGTTGTAGAGTAGTGTCGTAGAGTGAAGTGGTGTAGATTAGAGTGGCGTAGAGTGCAGTGGTGTAGAGTAGAGCAGAGTAATGTGGTGTAGAGTATAGTGGTGCAGAGTAGACAAGAGTGGCATTAAGTTCAGTGACGTAGTGTGCATTGGTGAAGAGTGCAGTTGCAGAGAGAGCAGTGGTTTAGAGTAGTGTGTTGCAGAGTATAGTATAGTGGCATACAGTGCTGCGGCGTAGAGTGTATTGGTTTTGAGTAAAGTGGTGTGGAGTGAATTGGCGGAGAGTGCAGTGGTATAGAGTGCAGTGGCGTAGAGTAGCGAGATGAAGAGCAGAGTGTAGTGGCGCTAGGTAGATTGTAGTGGCGTAGAGTAGAGTGGAGTAGTATGGAGTGACATAGATTACAGTGGCATAGAGTAAAGTGCAGTGCCGTAGAGTACAGTGGTGCAGAGTAGATTAGTGGCATAGAGTGGAGTGTAAAATTTAGTGGTGGAGAAAACAGGAGAGGGGCGTAGAGTGGAGTGGTGCAGGGTACAGTGCAGTGGTGCAGAGAAGAATGGTGTAGAGTACAATGGTATTGAGTGGCATAGAGTAGAAGTGGTTCAGAGTAGCATGCAGTGGCATAGAGTAGAGTGGCATTGGGTTCAGTGGCAGAGAGTGCAGTTTGAAGAGTAGACTGTTGTAGAGTGCAGTGGTGTATAGTAGAATGGCGTAGAGAGCATTGGCATAGAGTAGAGTGACAGAGAGTGCAGTTTGCAGAGCAGACTGTTATAGAGTGCAGTGGTGTGTAGTATAGTGGAGTAGAGTGCACTGTTGTAGAGTAGAGTGGCGCAGAGTACAGTGGTGCAGAGTAGAACAGAGTATCGTAGAGTGCAGGGACGTAGAATACAGTGGCGTAGAGTGCATTGTTTTTTCGATAAGTGGTGTAGAGTGAATTGGCATAGAGTGCAGTGTTTACAGTAGAGTACAGTGGCATAAGTAGAGTGATACAGAGTAGAGTAGAGTGAACTGATGCAGAATAGATTGCAGTGGCGTAATGTAGAGTGGTGCATGGTAGTGTGCATTGGTGCAGAGTAGAGTGGTGAAAAGTAGATTAGAGTGGTGTAGGGTGGAATGGCATAGAGTGCACTGGCGTAGAGTGGAGTGGTACAAAGTAGAGTGCATTGGTGTAGCGTTGCAGAGTAGAGTCGCATAGAATGGAGTGGTGCAGAGTAGAGTAGAGTGCATTGGCATAAAGTTGAGTGCTGCTAAGAGAAGTAGAGTGCAGTGTCAGAGTGCAGAGGTGCACAGTAGATTAGAGTGGTGTAAAGTGGATTTGCATGAAGTGCAGTGGCATAAAGTGCATTGGCATAGAGTGTAGTGGCAAAGAGTGCATTGGTACAGAGTGGTGCAAAGTAGAGTGCAGTGGCGTAGAGTAGAGTGGCATAGAGTTCAGTAGCAGTGAGTGCAGTGTTGTAGAGTAGTGTCGTAGAGTGAAGTGGTGTAGATTAGAGTGGCATACAGTGCAGTGGTGTAAAGTAGAGCAGAGTAATGTGGTGTAGAGTATAGTGGTGCAGAGTAGACAAGAATGGCATTAAGTTCAGTGACGTAGTGTGCATTGGTGAAGAGTGCAGTTGCAGAGAGAGCAGTGGTTTAGAGTAGTGTGTTGCAGAGTATAGTATAGTGGCATACAGTGCTGCGGCGTAGAGTGTATTGGTTTTGAGTAAAGTGGTGTGGAGTGAATTGGCGGAGAGTGCAGTGGTATAGAGTGTAGTGGCGTAGAGTAGCGAGATGAAGAGCAGAGTGTAGTGGCGCTAGGTAGATTGTAGTGGCGTAGAGTAGAGTGGAGTAGTATGGAGTGACATAGATTGCAGTGGCATAGAGTAAAGTGCAGTGCCGTAGAGTACGGTGGTGCAGAGTAGATTAGTGGCGTAGAGTGGAGTGAAAAATTTAGTGGTGTAGAAAACAGGAGAGGGGCGTAGAGTGGAGTGGTGCAGGGTACAGTGCAGTGGTGCAGAGAAGAATGGTGTAGAGTACAATGGTATTGAGTGGCATAGAGTAGAAGTGGTTCAGAGTAGCATGCAGTGGCATAGAGTAGAGTGGCATTGAGTTCAGTGGCATTGAGTTCAGTGGCAGAGAGTGCAGTTTGCAGAGTAGACTGTTGTAGAGTGCAGTGGTGTATAGTAGAATGGGGTAGAGTGCATTGGCATAGAGTAGAGTGACAGAGAGTGTAGTTTGCAGCGCAGACTGTTGTAGAGTGCAGTGGTGTGTAGTAGAGTGGAGTAGAGTGCACTGTTGTAGAGTAGAGTGGCGTAGAGTACAGTGGTGCAGAGTAGAACAGAGTGTCGTAGAGTGCAGGGACGTAGAATACAGTGGCGTAGAGTGCATTGTTTTTTCGATAAGTGGTGTAGAGTGAATTGGCATAGAGTGCAGTGTTTACAGTAGAGTACAGTGGCATAAGTAGAGTGATACAGAGTAGAGTAGAGTGAACTGATGCAGCATAGATTGCAGTGGCGTAATGTAGAGTGGTGCATGGTAGTGTGTATTGGTGCAGAGTAGAGTGGTGAAAAGTAGAGTGGCGTAGGGTGGAATGGCATAGAGTGCACTGGCGTAGAGTGGAGTGGTACAAAGTAGAGTGCATTGGTGTAGCGTTGCAGAGTAGAGTCGCATAGAGTGGAGTGGTGCAGAGTAGAGTGGAGTGGCGTAGACTGGAGTAGTGTAGAGTGCAGTGGCAAAGAGTAGAGTGATGCAGAGTAGAGAGGTGTAGAGTGCAGTGACGCAGTGTGGAGTAGAGTAGTGTAGTGTGCAGTGGTGCAGAATAAAGTCCAGTGGCGTGGAGTGGTGCAGAGTAGAGTGGGGCAAAGTGGAGTATGCATGGTGTGGTAGCGCACTGCCAATACAGACAACACATCTTCAAGTAAAATGATCATTACTTTTGCACACACAAACAGTTTTACTAATAAAAGTAGACAGCGCGCAAATAATAATGTATGTAAATGTCATCACCTAGTGTATTGATTTGTTTTGATCGTATCTAAATATTTGTTTCCACCTTACCTCAGAATTACCAGAATAACCTCAGAATTACCAGAATAACCCCCAGTAGCCAGCATGATTGTCAGATCAATCTTCTCACTTTGAAGTCAGAGAAAGAAAAGTAAACGCCAAGCTCCCTTGAAGCCAGAGCCTGGCATGTGACCTCTGTCTGAATGCACAGCAAATGTGACAAAAGAAGAGCAAGATTTAAAGGCCTGTTTATAGAAGGGTATCATTCTCAAGGATACAGTAAATAAGGCATGGTCCCTGGAAGGGACAAACTCAAGCTGGACAGCCTAAAAGAAATAAAGGCAGCAAATAGAAAGCCAGAAAAGGTGAGTTACAAAACACAAAGTCAGTGATAAGCAGTGGGCGGAATACATTCCCAGGGAAGCTTTTCCAGATGTCCCCAAGTGTCATTAGCAGGTTTCGACCTCAACAATGTGCTGGCACCCTTCTTTCGAAGCCCATCCTCGGGCTAGAGGTTGGTGTAAAATTCCAGACAAAAGGCATCCCTGCCAGACCACTCATGCCTTTACAGACAAAGCACACAAAATCAGGAGAGTGAGTGGAAAATACAAGCAGTTGGTCACCCTATTTACGACTCGGAGATTTCTGATGGGCGGAGTCAGAGAGCGTGAGTCAGTGTGGGTTGTGTCATGCTGGCCTCTGACATCTCTGTTCACCAGCCACTCGCTGCCTCTCTCCTTCTTAGTCAACTTCCTTCTATCTTAATAGGGACATTTGTGATTGATCACTTATTGCGAGAAAATAAATCCACTAGCCATGCCTAGAGAGCAGAGGGCCCTCAGGGCACATAGCAATATTTATGGAAAAGTGTACAATAAAACATGCATAGGTCCATCTGAACAAATCGATAAAAGTGAAATCAACAACTTTAATCAGAAACCCCACATTACTCCCTCCCCACCCAGCTACGAACCTGTCGTCCTATGAAGTTATCTTTGATCTGGCATTCGACCGAAAGGGCAAGAGGAGTGGGGAGAGGAGGCATCTCTACCTGCCCCCACACTCCCCTTATTACCGCCCGTCTGTCAGAGCGGTTTCAAACTCCACGCCACCTGCGAGAGGAAGCCTTGACTGCAGCACCCCTAAGCTGAGAAAACACTACTGTGGCCTCAGGACACCCGTGGAAAAGAACAGCAGCCCTGGGAGTTATTGCACAGTAACCGCTGACTGCACTTGGACCCCAAGAGAAGGTCTCACGCACGGGCCATAGTTTACCAAATATGACCATTATGCGACCGAAACATAAAAGGGGGGTCGTTAGTGTCCCAGATGTGAAATTGCTCTTCCTTCTTCTTTCCTCCAGGCACCTGTTTTTTTCTCTCCCTTTTGTTTATCTCTTCTTTTTTTCTTTCCGACTTCGTTTTCCACTCACACTGAATGACTGATTGTCGATCAGCCTATTACATTACAGCATGTTTGTCAATCATTCCTCTTCCGTGTTCCACTACTTTTTCTTTCACCTGCTTCTCTCTGTTATTTCCTTCTCTGTGCCCAAATTTCTTATCCCGCCACCTTTTTATCTCTCTCCTCTACTTGGTCTGACTTCTTCATTTCATTTTTTTCCCTTTCCATTCTCGTTTATCCTTTCTGTCTGGTGTGCTCTGCCTTTTCTTTCTCTCATTCGTTTCCTTAAAAGGAATTTTAGTCCTTAACACTCGGCTGTTCACACCCAATTCCCTCCAATTGTCTTTCACAGTAATGTACCTTTTGATCAAATACCTGTCATTAAGAGAACGTTGCGCCCAACATGTTTATATGGTATTGAACAGTTCACAAAACAAAGTCCCAGTACCAAACAGCCAATACCTTTCTTCCCCAAAAAAAAACACTTGGTAGCTGCTGTCTTTCTCCCACCTGGGTATTTAATCTACTACACAATACAAGTGGGCAAAACGGACATCCGGTGGATTAACAATAAGTCTGGGCAAAGCACTACGCTACGCTCGCGTAGTTTGTGAAGTTCGCGCTACTTCGCACTACGCGAACTGCACGTAGCACAGTGCGAACACGTGTAGCGTAGTGTTGCGTAGTGCTGCGGTCATTTTTTGCTTGCTCGCGGTCCTCAACGTGAAAGTTGGCGACCGCGAGCAAGCAAAATGACATCCCGGCGAGACTTTTTTCTTGTTCGCGATCAGCAACATCAAGTTGGCGATCGCGAGCATGGAAGATAAACCTCCCGGCGAGATTCCCAACGCGAGGAGGTCAGGTTTCTCATTGCTAGTGGTCGCGTATGCTCGCGATGAGAAACTACCAGTTTGCGTTGAGAAAGCTGCCGCTCGAGTAACAATCTACTCGAGCAGCAGAAAACTACAGCTCGCACTGTGCAAGATGCCATTTTCAATGATTGCACAGTGCCGGTTGCTTGTCCGCACTGTGCAATCATTGAAAACGACATCTGGCACAGTGCGAACAAGGTACTACGCAGTGCGCGAAGTGCTACGCGTAGCTCGCGTAGTGCGAACTGCACTTTGCGTAGCTTCGCGAAGTGCTACTTCGCGAACTACGCCCAGGGTTAATTAACAAACAAAAGTATGAAAAGTGCCTGCCTTCCCCTAGAAATATGTCGGAGAATACAAGGCTAGGCAAGAAGGTTCACTGCTGCTGCTCGGCAGCCCAAGAGCTTCTGAGTGATGGAACTGCTTTGGGTGAAGGCGAAGCAGCACACTGAACCCCGGAAGAAGTGAAACCCAGCTTCCTGAGCAGGAAATAAGCTGGCCAACTCTCCCATTTTCTGTGGGTTTCTCCCATTCTTTGGGTGGCTGTCCCATGCTCCAGGCTCAGCTGCTGTGGGCGCCAAATGGCCCGCTTTTTGTAGCCGCAGGAGAAGGAACAGCCTTATGAAGCCTGCAGCCACCTTAATCTGCCCGATTACTCACGTGCCCATAAACCCAGGGTGGATGGACTGGGGTAACTTGAGCAGCCTTGCACTCTGTCAGCACGGGCTTCAGAGAGGTGCCTGGGAGGGGCCAGTGTTTTATTAAAAGGTAAATGGGAGCGAGGACATGCAGCACAGAACCCCCTTCACCTTCTGCAATCTGATTTTTAATTCCTGTTGCTTGTTTGGCCAAGTCAGAGGCTTCATTAAGTCTAGGTATCGGATTAAACTCTTGTTGACCAGACTTTTTAATCCAGATTTTAGAATTTTAAACTTTCAGACGACCAGAGAGGTTTACTGTTATTGCAATGCAGGTATTTACAATCAAATGTCCTCAAAGTTATACAGTTTTTAATTAGTATGGGGGAACGTTTAAAACGGGAAACGTTGACAAACAATTTGTCACCGCGATTGTTTTGTTTGTCCTTGGCTGTGCTTTAAGAGCTGGTGCAGAGATTTCTCGTTCAATTACTAGAAACTAATTTGACTATCTTTATGATAATTGGTTTATAATTGTAACAATTTGTATTTACAAATTACAATTAAGTATTACTCTTATGCAGCCTAGCATGAGTTTACCAGCCAATCATGCAACAATGCACTTTGAACATATACTCCTAGTGAGAGCGCCCAGTCTTATAGTCCACTCACAAAAATATGGTGTGGCGGAAAAATTACAGTCATTGGAGAAAGCAGCCTTGTTTGGTTCTGGATTAAAAACCGGGTCTCCTGATTCAACAGTTTCCAGCTTGCACTGTAAAACACAGTCCTATGGGCGCAGTACAACCATGAAATGCCTCTGTGTTGCGGATCCAGGCAAGAGTTTTGGGTCTGGCCTTTGAGATAGCTATAGCTGTTTCTCCAGACTCCTATTTTCTCAAACATGATTAAATTATATATATATCACACGCTCTACCTGTAATTGCCAACGCTACTCCTCTCAGGACCTGTGCATGGGTGAGGGCAGGTGTAACTCTGCGCATTCAAGCATTTGTATCCACCACCACAGACGACCCAAAAGGTGGCAGACAAACACCCAAAGCTGTTCCCAATATCCCACATTATTTAAAATCAGCAAACATGGACCTCAGCCATTGGCTGCCCTGCGAGCGATGGCAGTTTGCGTCTACACAATGTGCATTTCTACTTTAGAAGTATTCGTCTTCAATGCCACTGGTAGGGCCCACTTGTTGCCGCATGCAGTGCGCCACATCCCGAGGGGGTACTGCATTCATGGGTGGCCATCTTAATCCAAGATGGTGGACATGTTGTTTTCAATTCAATTATATCCTAAGATGACTATTGGTGAATGCCCACATACCATCCATCAGTGTGTATTGCATGGTTTATAGTTGTTTAATTGTATAACATAGACAATTCGTTGCTTCTAAACACATCAGCCTTATCAAAAATGTAACGAATGATGAAATATGGCCGACAGTAAGTGCATACACATGGGTAGTCATTTTGGTTTGCAGTCTGTTTGCCCATGTGCATTAGCAAATCCAAGAGACAACAAGTAAAGCCAACATCTATTGGCTTTGCCAATGCTTATTAATACCGTGTTTATTATCAGCATGTTTTGGTAAAGTTGGGATTAGGAGTCATATCTCCTAGTCCCTAAAGCCAAAACTCATTCGCTATCACTCATATAGTGTGGGGTGATGGTGTCCTCAGTCCCCATAAATCGCCCACGCGGCTTTGCACGGGTTTCTTATTGCAGGCACCACAGGAATTTGGCCTTTTTTAAAAAAAAAAAAATTCTATGTTCGCAAAAAAAGGAATGAGTGATGGTAGGATCTTTTCTCTGTGCCCTACGGATAGTGTTGTTTACCTTTGGTGTTACAGGGCATAAGTTACTATTTGATTCAAAATTGATAACCAAGTTATTGCGGATGCACACTTGATTCTCCAAGGCAGAAATCGCAAGCAGTCAGGGCTGGCTCCAAGGGATGGGGGAGTTAACAAAGGGTCTCCCTATTTAATTTGAGGCCCTAGAGGAGGGAGAGGACACAAAAATATATAAAGTAGAAACCTCTAAACCGGCCTATACACTTATTTAATTGATCTGTTCAGGTTCTGCATTACCCAATCAAAATGTCAAAGATAAATTGCATTTCATATTATGACATTGTTATCATAGATTCACTGTCAGTCCGTTGAAGTTTTTTAGACAAAAAACGATTTTTATTATTTCTTTTTTTCTATGTAATGTGTTTTATGATTTACACATGACTTAAAACAGAAAAAAAACTTTTTTTTGGTTTTACACTTATTTTTAGTGCAGACATATTACATATTTGATATAAGAAAAAACATCCTAGACATCTGTGGTATAAAAAAGCATTTGCTAATCACTCATACTTATATTCATACAATGAGGGATAGAAAAGAAAATTTAGAAAGGAGAGAAAAGCTAGGACTCTTAGATTGGTCAGATTTCTCAGGTTGACAAGATGAAAAGATGTCAGTTTTCAATGTCTCTATGTTAGAAGTAGTGTCGCGGTCAACGTGCGTTTCAGTGGGAAACCACCTTCTTCAGGACCAATTGCATAGTGTTAGAGGATGAAATACATATAAAAGATGTCTGGGTGTCTGCAAGATAAACAAAAGGAAATGGCGTTGGCAAATGAACGGGAATGCAAATAATTTTAAAAGAAGATTACTTCCTATTATGTTAATTGAGTGCTCATCGTGCATCATAGATGTGAGTAGGGTAGAGCCATAAGAATCATGCACATTAACGTGAAATATGAGACATCAACCGACTCTTGTAGGACCCATTGGTGTAATAAGGGTGAGAATTGAAAGGAAGTAGGTGTCATGAAGAGACCCCGGATGTAGAATACCAGAAGTAGACATGCAGCACATAAGGGATAATGCTTGAGGTGACTACCTTAGGGTCATCAGGCGGAAGGCATGTGACCCGCTGTAAAAGTCGTCTGTGCCATACAGTACAACGATAATATTTTCTGGAAGAGAAGAGGTTTTAATTATTCAGCCTGATCTGATGTAGGGTTCTAGTGGCTATGACTGATGTAAAGGCCACAGTACCTTGACAAGCCAAAATGTGGAGGTACGTTTTCAATCAGAAGTTCGTTTTATTATCTCCAGGTATTTTGAGAAATCGACTGTGGCAATCCTGCGAAATAAAAGGACTATTATACCAAACCATATCAGGTTAGTTGATAACATTAAGGATGGAATGGTTAGGCCAGTTGGATACCACGTATTTGATTACCTTTTCAGAAAATGAATTGATTCTTGGAGATGGGGCCAGACAAAAGTCCTGGTTCACATCTCTCTGTGTATATTAGAATGAATTCTGTTCATTTAATTTGGATAGATATATCCGATCCCGGCATATCTCTGTAGAAAGAAAGGAAACATTGCATGGCGGTGTATATGTCCCCAGGCAGGTGCGCTTATAGAGTAAGTATATTGTGGACTGACAAGTTTTCACTAGAGATTTTAAATAGCATACTAACACGTGGTGGCAATTCCACGGAACTCTAAAGCATACCTAAGTCTCTCGTATTCTGTACCTACTGTTAGTATAGCGAGATATATAAGGTCTCTTCTGATGGCTAGTGTCAGGAAGCTATGTTTCAATATGCGCGCGTATCTATCAGTGGTAGATCCTTGGGTGATGGTATAACTTCTATTGGGGCTAAGCGGCAAGTTTGTAGAATGTAATGGAGACCCATAAACATAGATGGCCTGTAGTTTAGCTAAGACGCTGCGGACACTAATGGATGGATCTATGGTAACCTAAGTTAGATCTTCATTGAAACGAGTCAGTGCATACCTGTTTCTGCCATGAAGCATCCGTACCAAGCAGTCGAAGAATTGGAGTAAAAATCTGACATGCTTTAACGTACTGCTAAACTCGCGAGACTACGGACCTGTGCATTGTAATTGAGGTGTATCTGCATATGTTTCAGGACGCCATCTTGAAAGGGAGTTTGGTCTTACATCGTCCTATGATAGTTGAGCTGAGAAAGTGTGTCAGCGGTCCTTTTGGCTGTTTAGGATTGTAAATATAGTGTTAGTATTGTCATGTTGGAAAATATGGTTTCCGCAAAGAATTCCTGCATGCAAGGCTTGGCGCCCTGATGGAAGATGGTGTCTAGTTTTTCTCGTGTAGGATCAAACATACTCAGTTGACATGACATCTTTCTTGGTTAAACTGAGGAAGTATATCGCAAAGTCTACTAATTGGTTAGAGATGTAAGTGGGATGTTGATATTGTGAAATGGGAAGGCGGTTCTTGCCCTGGTGTTCTAACACAGAGTGCCTATGGCAGAATCAACGCCATATTGAAGTGGTGAGTTAGTCTCTAGTTGTTATCATTTAATATCAATTTAAGATCATCATTTAAGATAAAAGAGACCCCTGTAATAGTCAATTGAAAATCTTTGCACTGGGTTTTGCTGTGATTCTGAAATGGGGTTCAGAAGTCAGCATATGGAAGAGGTAGTCTAAGTATGTTGTATATTGCTTGACTAATTACAGCATGGATAGTACGAGCATGTAAATCAGGCTGCAAATAGATGTCATTATGTAATAATCCAGGTTATCTCCTCATTGAGGCCCCTGCGGACTGTGTCGCAATGGAAAATCCAGAAGGTCTCTCTATTTTTCCGCAACTTATTCATATCTTGTCCTGGTTTTCGAGATTATTTTGTCTAGGATCAACCATTTAAGATCTTGCTCTCCATGGTTGTGTTCGAGAAAATGTTTAACCATGGGTGCGTGTTCCTTTCGAGTTCTGATGGGCGATTTATGCTCTGAGAGTCTGATTCGGAATTCACGGCCAGTTTCACCTATGTAGCCCAGGCCGCATGGGCAGAGGATGAGATAGATTACATTACTGCTTCTACAGTTTGTGTGGCTTTTCAGCCTGCCACCTCTGGTTCCATATGTCCATGTCTCTGTTGTGATGGCTGTTGGGCATGCATGGCATGTACCACATCTATGGTTGCCTAGGATTTGAGGTAGTCCATCAATAGTGCTTTGCGCAGCTGAAATGTTGGTATATCGCATTCTACTGTGGACTAACTTGTCTCGTAAGTTGGCATTTCTTCTGAAAGCCACTATAGGTTTTGCAAGAGATTTGCTGCTTTCATTCGTATTTACAATTTTCCAGTTTTTGTTTAATATTTGCTGGACTTTCTGATTATAGTTTGTGTGATTGACCACACATACTAATCGTTCCATGGGATTTTTTTCATGGCCTGAGATGAGACTGTCACGATTATAATACTTTGCTCTTCTCATAGATTGCTTAATGAGGCGTTTGGGATAGCCCCTGAGTAAGAGCCTTTTCTTTAGATCTTCAGCATGTGTGTTATAATCATGTATGTTAGTACAATTGCGTCTAATTCTTAGAAATTCCCCAAAGGGGATGGAGTCCTTTTGGCAGGAGGGGTGGAAACTGGCATGTTGTAAGATTGTGTTCTTTGCTGTAGGCTTACGATAGAGGCTAACTTCAATACTTCCATTGCCGCTTTTTATCCAGATATCCAGAAATTCCACCTTTTCTGGTGAATAATGTTGTAACGCCCTGACGTCTCAGGATCGTTTAACAGACACGATAATGAGAACGCAACCACTTGTGAAGGTTTAGTTATTTTAATGAAGGCAAAAATAATACAAGGAATAAACAAAGGTTATAGTCACTGGAATCCTCCAGGCTAAGTACGTTACCAGCCCACAGCACGGATGGTCCTAACCGTCCTCTGCATATACGCCGATCCCGGCGTATGCCAACAGAGGGCAGAAATGAAATGGCCGACAATGCCACTCGGTAGGCTGTGAGGGGCACGAAGAGTGTTGGGGAGAATCGAGGAGTCAGGGAAACACCCAGCCGGGGTCTCTACCTGAAGGGAGCAGCCGCTCAACCTCTTCCTCAGACTGCACCGGGACGCGGAGTCACCTCCTGGTGATGCGTCACCGATACCCCAATCACAAGCAAAGAAGACTGAACCGAGAGCAGCCGCTCGATCGATCCCGTGGACTTCCGAGTCTGTAACGCGGCAAACACCTCCTGGTGTGCGTTACAGCTGGCAGTCCCTGTACCTCTGGTCGGGCTGGGAGTTACGACTCCAACCAGCAAAAAGCGCCACTGCGCTTTGACTCAGCCGAGTCAAAAAGCGAAGCTCAATGGTTATCCGGTAGAGCTTCCGGGTCCTTCACAGGTAACGATGGGGCAAGACACGGCCCAGGGAGTTGTGGTAAATAATTTAATTACCGGGACTTAATTTGATACAGAACATAATAAAAATAGCTCAGTAAATAAGAGGCAGGATCCGTGGTATTAGAGGTTCGGAATGGGCTTTATTCTAATGGACGATTTCGAAATCGTGGCCTCCAAGTTCCATCACCACGGAGGTTCAGGAAGTGAAGTACATACATTATTGATAATTAATCACTTTTATACAATAGGCATTACAGTGAGGCAAAGGCAAGAGGCGTAACAATTGATAGTAAAGATAACATTTCACATGCGTAGCTGAAGGAGGCGTAATTGGGAGTAACAAGAAAACGTCATTGGTTGTGATGTCACATATGGGTGGATCTATGAAATAATTTCGCAATGTCAGCAGAAATACTTGGCAGAAATGCGCGCGCAGCAGCATGACGTGTGATTGACGTGCAGCTAGGGGGTGAAGGGGACTTGACATTTAGCTCTACATGTGGCGACAGATGTCTGGAGGGTCAAGTCAACCTAATCCCAAATCATATCTAACATCCTATGTTTAAAGAACTATGTTATCCAAAAGAGAGGCCTTCTTGGAGTAGAATCTTATTCTATACTGACTATACTGACTGTTAGTGCGTGTACAAGCGTCTAAGTGTCTACACTAGATGCGAGGGCAGGAATCTTCCATAGTAACAGGGCTATGAATTACTTGTATAAAGACAGAGAAGCCGGGCCTTTGCTCGGTAGCTGGCAGAATGTTTACTTAAACTACTAGACAGGAATGCATTGGGCAGGGATCGGAGCAGATAATTTCCGAAGGTGAAATACAGTTCTTGGCAGGCAGCAAGCTGATGTCAGGCATCGTGAGCCGCGCAGAGGATGAGACAAAGTTCATGGTCACAGATGCAGGCTCGGACTGGAGCTTCAGAGACAGAAAGCAAGAAAAGCTTGATGACAGAATCAGGGCCTACTTGCCTGGACTGTAAAATGGCATAAGTGAACCATATAAAGGCGGTGGCCTTTTGTACTTAGGAATGGAATATCCGGCCTATTCATGGCGGATCTGAAAGAGGACATGTTGGCGGTGGACGCACATGTGTTTGCGTCTTCATAACTGGAACTGGAGGGAGCATACATGTACTTGTGATTCATACATGAAACCGTTGGGGTCCAAGATAGGGGACATAACTGACCAGAAAAATCCATATTTCCACATTCCCTCCTTGTCCCCTACTTGCCCGTCAAGAGATATCAATCTTCATTAATCCATTGATCTGTTCATATAGCATCATTTGTTCTTCTTTTTTCTTCCGGGATTTTGAACGAAAATCTTGATGTGGAATACACGATGTGGCACACAGACCACAAATCGCTGGTCCACATTGCAGGCATAAGCAGCAACTGAATAGTATGAGAAGGCCAATACCTAGGAAGGATAGAACTCTCCATCCCCAGGCTGATAACACGCTCCAAAACCATCCGGACCAAGTCCAAGTGCCTGGATTCTGGTGTATCTGGCTCACAATCTTATGAAGGCGGGTTATAGCTTTATATACAGATGGCGAATTTTCTGGTATGAATACGCAGCAGCTTGATCCGATGACCCTACAAGCTCCGCCCCTATCGGCCAGGATGACGTCAAGGACAAGACGATTTTGAAGCACAACAATCCGCATAGCAGACTGCTCTTCTGTTAAATTGCCTAAGGCGGAAATAGTTTCGTTCACTACTGCTTCAAGGGTTCTAGTTAATCTACGTATCAGCTTACTATTAGTAACGGTACCTATATAGGGAAAGAGACCTTTATTGAAATCTGTGTATTTTTCCCATGCTGTTTCAGTGTAATCGACTATTGGGAGATCTCTCCTTTCTCTATTGTGTACTAAATGAGTATTTCTGTGATAATCAGGAGGAGCTAGAAAAACAGGTGGCAAAAGGAATCCAATATAGCAGGTACCATCCCAATCTAGAGGCAAACGTACATATGCCGTCTGACCACATATAAAATAGGAATGGCGGGAAGCTCTGAATGTCGACTTGCCTTGATCACTGAATTCTATTACAGTGGTGCATCTACTATGGCCCATATGTATGGAACCATTCTTTCTTACACATAATTCACCTTTTACTGGAAATACTGGCATGGCGGGCAAACTTGGAGTGACTTCGGATTCGACATTCAAGATCAAGAGATTAAGCGTAAAATTACCTAATCCATATACTTCATTTTCTAGATCAGTTCCTGTTCTTTTGGGAAGTCCCTCCTTGTTGGGGTGGCAGACTTTAAGTAAAACTAAGTTCAGATTTCCCCATACCCAGTTGTCTTGATAAACTGCAGAATTTGAATCTAAGGAATTAATTAAACTAAACCATGCTCCACAGGAGCCGTTGTGTGTGAACGGGTATGGAAAAAGAGGTAGAATTCCTTTATAGTTCTGATAGGGAGGGAGTCGGCCACATATCCAACAATTTGTAGCATTGCTAACCTGATGGGAATGATGTAACATACTAATAAAAGTGTTATTGCGCAGCGCAAATCTGTATGACAATTCATGCGAAGGTAATTCACTAAAAGAATGTTCAGCAGTAATATTATAAACATGTCTAGAAATAGGATAATATATGTGCAACAATATACTTGCAATAATTATAAAAAGACTTAAGAAAAACAAAATTAATAACGTCACTGTGCAATGACTACGCAGTGATTTACAATATGCATGTCGTTTCAACATTTTTCGGGTTTTTTCTCTATTCAGATCTAAGGGATACATGTCAGAGACAAATTCAACCGCTTCACCTTGGAGAGGACTTAAACAATCAAATTTCCCGACTGATTAGATCTGAGTTTTAGTTTATAATGTCCGTGACTACTTGAGTCAACCAAAGGAAGTTTTGAGTCAATGGGTGAAGACACACGAGGTGTAGTTTTTATATCCGATGGTAGTCCATAAAATTTCTTGATATGACTTGAATGTACCCAGCCTTTTCTGCCTTCGATCTTCACGGCTGTCCTTGTGGTGAGCAAGACCAATTGTGGCGACCTCCACCTAGGATCCAGCTGAGTCTTTCGATCAAAGTTCCTCACTAAAACGAGATCCCCCGGAATTACGTCATGGGGTTTCACTTCAGTGTTGTCAGGAAAAGCTGCAGCTACCTGTGAACGACAAGATTGTAGTGCAGACATCAAGGAAGCCAAATAATCTGTCAGTATATTACAGTCAATATCAGTTATTTTACGTGGTATAGGCGTCCCCCACATATTTGGTGGTCTACCAAAGATCACCTCATACGGAGATAGCCCTGTTCGAGAGTGTGCTACCATTCTCATGTAAAAGAGTGCAACTGGTAATGCTACTACCCAGTCGACACCTTTCTCCCTGCATATTTTGGACAATCTAATTTTCAGGGTCTGATTATGTCTTTCCACGAGACCTGCTGCCTCGGGGTGTCGGACACAGTGGAATTTCCACTGATAGCCTAACAAAAGTGAAACGTGTTTCATTAGTTCGGATGAGAACGGCTGGCCGTTATCTGAGTAGACAGCACGTGGTAAACCGTATCGTGGGAAGAATTCTCGAACTAACTGTTTGGCAGTAGTCGGGGCAGTGTAATCTGAAACCGGGTATGCCTCTGTCCAACGGGAAAGAGCACAAACAACTACGAGAACATATTTGAATCCTCGACATCGTTCCATCTGGATGTAATCCATCTGGAGGATTTCAAAAGGGTGATCAGGAGGCTGAAATCCACCCTGCTCTACGGGGATGCTTTTTCCTGGGTTGAACTGACAACAGATCATACAGGTACGAACTTTTTGTTTCGCTGCTGCTCGTAAATGTTTGTTGAACCAAATGTGTTGAATGCTGTCTAGCATAGCTTTCTCTCCTAGATGCGCTGGACTATGGACAGTGTTAATAATGACTTGGACCATTGAATCAGGAAGGAACCACACAGATTTTTCCTTCGTCATCCATCCTTGATCCGTTTGGATCCCTCCTAATTCAGTCCATTTCCTTATTTCGTCTGGAGTAGCATGTGTCTGTATGTCAATTACATCAAGAGCGGGATCCTTAACCATCATGCAATGTGTTGGTGTCTGGACTATTGTCTTTGTCATATCGGATGTTTGAGTTTGAGCAGTCTGTTTAGCTGTTCTGTCAGCTAGATCATTGCCTTGAGAAATGATATCAGTGATTTTCGTATGAGCTTTGCATTTCATAATCGATATTGCAATGGGTAAATGTATTGCATCTAATAAGGCATGAATGAGGGGTCCGTGCTGAATGTGGGCACCGTGAGAAGTTAAATAACCTCTCTCTCGCCACAGCACGCCGAAGTCATGTACAACTCCGAATGCATAACGTGAATCAGTGTATATGTTGACTCTTTTATTTGTGGCTTGAATACAGGCTTGTGTCAGAGCGACGAGCTCTGCTGCTTGAGCGGACAAGGTATTTATACACTTGGTTTCAATAATTTCAGTGTCTGTTGTGACTGCGTAAGCGGCCACTAACTCTCCTGTACCTGTTCTCATACATGAACCATCTACATACAACGTCAGGTCTGGATCTGACAATGGGACATCTGTCAAATCTTGTCTGGGTTTCGTCGTTATTGTAATAACATCAATACAATCATGAACTAGTGGGTCTGTTCCATTTACGGGTAAAAGTGTGGCAAGATTCAATGTGTTACAACGTCTGATTTCTATATGTGGCTGAAACAATGTTAATTCGTAACCTGTAAGTCTTGCTATGGTCAAGTGTTGTGTTTGCGTTCGATTCACAAGAACCTCTACTGCATGTGGTACTTGTACTGTCAATGGATGTCCTAACACTATGGCATCGCTTTGTCTGATTGTTAAGGCTGTCGCTGCCACTGATTTCAGGCACGCAGGCAAAGCCTGAGCTACGGGATCTAATGTACTAGAAAAATAAGCACACGGTTTGTGTGATCCTGCTTGTTCCTGTGTGAGTACTGACAAGGCAGTACCTTCTCGTTCTGTAACAAAGAGTGTAAAATGTTTTCTGTAACATGGTGTTGCTAAAACAGGTGCTTGGCATAGAGCTTTCTTTAAGCTTTCAAAAGCTAGTGTGTGTTCCTGAGTCCAAGGGAGGACAGTCGATGTGGCTGCCTCCTGTGTTGTTAATTGAATGAGTGGTTTTGCTAGAAACGCATACTGAGGGATCCACTGCCTACAATATGAAGTGAGGCCTATGAAAGCCCGCACCTCCTTTTGTGTCTTGGGTATTGGCATATTTGCAATTAGCTGGATACGATCTGGTGTAAGCTGCCTTCCCTCCTTGGACAGCGAGTGACCAAGGTAAATAACTCGCTGGACACAGAATTGCAGCTTAGAAGGGGACACCTTGTGCCCCTTTTCGGCTAGAAATTGTAAAACCGTCAGTGATGCTTTTTCACATTCAGGTTCGCTTCGGGCGGTGATCAGCAGATCATCGACATATTGAAGCAGAGCAGTGTTGACTGGCATGTGTATACTGTCAAGTTCTCGTTTCAATGCTTGGCTATAGATGCTGGGGCTTTCTGTAAATCCTTGAGGTGCGCGTGTGAATTTAAAGCTACGTCCATTTAAACTAAATCCGAACAAGTATTGGCTTTCCGGATCTATTGGGATGCTGAAAAAGGCATTCTTGAGATCAATTACAGTAAAGAATGTTGCTTCGGAATCAATAGCTGTCAGTAATGAAGAGATGTCTGGAACTACGGGGTATTGTGGTACAATACATTTATTTAATTCGCGCAGATCAATAACCAATCGATATACTGGGGGAGCCTTTGGATCAGTTCGTTTAAGAATCGGAATTATTGGTGAATTACATACATTGGAGTCGGTCTCCACAACCACTCCCTGGCCAATAAGCTCGTCAATGATTTGCAGTAAAGCCATTACAGCATCTGGGGGTAACTTGTATTGTCGCATTCGTGGTAGTACCACTCCTGCCTTTAGTGTGACTCGATATGGTGTAATGGTCATGCAACCAACATCTGTAGGGCCTTGTGCCCATAAATGTGTGGGTAAAGTCTGCAGTCGGGAATCCATATCTCGAGACACATAGTGACCTTTGAAATCACGTAAAAACAATCTTACTCCTTCCGGAGAACAACATATTATGGCTCCTAAAGCTTTCAGTGTTTTTATACCTAACAAGTTTTCTGGACATGATTTAGTAAGCAATAAATCTGTAGTTCTGGTCAAAGGTCCTATCGTAAGTGGAAGAGGCTGTGATACTTCATTGACAATAGGTTTTCCTGAAAAACCAAGGGAAATATTCTGTGAGCCTGAGAGGGGTGCCCCTGGAACTTCACTACGTTTTATAGTTGTTCGACTTGCCCCTGTATCTAGTAAAAATTTTCTATCTTGGCCTAATAATTCACTATGTACATAAGGTCCTTCTTGGTCTACAGGGACCTCGATAAGGGGTAAGTCAACTTCCCTCTCTAGGCTGGTTCATGCATATCGTTGGTAATCAGGATAGTCATACTGTGCGGTCTGGTACAGCTGTCGTGTCGTGGTTTGTGTGGCAGCAGCAGGCAACGCTGGTGCGGCTGGCACAAACTGTATAGACTGTTGTGGAGCTGGCATGGACTGTGCATGCTGCGGTGCTCCTTGTTCATTCTGATCCTGTCTAGGTGGCCGTGGTCTTTCTTTTGTAATACCTGTGGCGATATTACGCTTCAGGACTGGGCAATCGTGTATATAATGACCTGGTTGTTTACAGTAGTTGCATGTCCCTTTTACAGGTCCTGCTGAATCACCGGAATGTGTCGTACCCTTTTTATGTCCTTCAGCTGGAACTGTCTGGGAGACTAGCATTTTCATTTTCGTGTCTTTCATGCGTCTTTGTTCATGATCTTGTTCCTCTCTAATTCTATTGTGATGATACTGTAACATTTGCAACATTTGTGATGGGGTATTACCTTGCCAGGTACTCTCGAATTTTAATACTCTATTCTTCACTTGGGGCAAGGAATTTTCCACTAATTTTGTCACAAACAGATGTGGGTATGACTCGCTACTTGCTTTTATACCACTATTTATACCAAAACATTTTTCGAATCGGGCATAGAAATCACTAGTGTCTTCATCTTGCTTTTGTTTACAGGCTGAGATTGCACCCCAGTCTTCCTTTTTCGTGGTTAATAAACGTGGTAGTACCTGTACTAGTAAACCTGGCAGTGCTTTAGTTTTGTCCCCAAGCCCCGAACCTGGGCCTCGGGCCTTTTCTTCATTTTCTAATGCTGTCCAATCTATCTTTTGGTCTCCTACCTCCCACTCTTTTTCCTTGAGTTTTTCATAAATGCCAGCAGGCATTAATACCTTTAATATTGTCATAATGTCGGGATAGGTATATTCTCCCATGAGTAACATGTCTTTAATTTCTCGGTGGAAACCCGCTGGGTCTTTGTCATGACTGGGTACCACTTTCTTCATTTCTAACAATTCTATTTTCGATATGGGCGTATATACATATACACGTTTAAACTGATTGTCCTCGCCCTTTATTGGGTGTACTTCTCGTAAGGGATTCTGTCTGTCCATGTAATACATCGGTCTTTCCTTGATGGGCAGTGAAACATGTTCTGGACATACAAAAAGAATGTACTGCCTTCTGGATTCTAGTATTTCCTTAATTAACTTAGTACCTGAACCTTTCCATCTATTCGTGAGTAATTCAGTCAATATATCAGGTAAGGGACCAGGATCTGAATGTTGGCTTTTATATAGTATAAGAAGTTGTTGAATCATATAAATCCCAGCTAAACGCTGTTCATCTGGGGTGAGATTCAAAAATGCGTGTGCTACTGTATCATCATCATACTTTCCGGGACTGTCAACCCAATGAACGGCTGACCTGGCTAATTCTTGTTCATCCATAGAATCGAGAAAATGATAACCCCTTCGTTCTCGCAGTAATTTGTCAGCGGCTTGGAACGAATGCTCGGGGGACCTTATATTTATTATAGGTGTTTGGAAATTCCTGTTATTATCTGGACATATCGGACGTATCGGATCAGTAAAACATCTAGTACTATTACAAGATCTTCCTCTACCTACATAGGCTATGGTGTCTGACTGTCCTGTGGGCAGTCCTGATCCTTCCTCCTCGCTTTGTTCGAACTGGTCTACCGCTAATCTCTCTTCGTGTAGGCGTTCTATTTCTTTACGGATCTTTTGGCACATGGCTATTATACAGTTTTGCTTATCATGTCTCCCTTCTGATATATTCTGGCTCCATCTGGTAAGAATTTGCATTGCTTCCGGGTCTACCCCAGGTCGGTCTTGATTTCTGATCACACAATTTATGAGAAAACGTAACAGTTCCCCTTGTATCTCCACTTTCTGGTATTCCATAGCTCTGTTAATACATTCAAAATCTCGCCCTGTTTGGACAAAATGATATATATTATCTAGATGCATAGTCATTCCTGGTAACTTCCCTAAATACACCGCGGCTCGTCGGATACGTAATGATGCCATGATCATTTCGTCCTCTTTGCCGGGCACAGGGTCATATCTACAATCTACTAGAAGTTCCTTAAGCGTGCGGGCATTTATGAGTTTGGGGGTACGTGGATGTGCTGACTCTTGAAAGGTAAGTTTATTTATTCTGGGTGGCGTAGAAAAAATATTGGTAGCACCTCCAGTAGCCCCGTCTGGAGTATCGGGGGTGAAAGGATTCGTAGAACGCGATACAGCAACTATAGGTGTGGACACAGCTATAGAAGTAGCTGCAGGAGCAGATGTGGAAACGGACGTGCTTGCCGGAACTTGTGTCAGGATTTGTTGTTGTAAAGGTACAGATACAGGATCTTGGCGTTGAACCTCCCCGGCCGACGGTCTGTGTGGGGCGGGGTTAGCATACTCGGGAGCTGCGTCATCTAAATATGAGGAAAGAAAAACATCTTCTGCGATTCTAGGATGCCCCTTGGGATGTACTTTTATTGGAAATAATGGGGGTGGCAAGTCTTTTGGTATCCCCGCAGTAGCCTTAGGTAATCCCTCGGCCAGAAGGGGATACATACCCTTCATAAGGGCATTTCTTTGTCTGTCTACTTGTTCTGATTTCACTCGTGTACCTTCTTCAATTAATAGATTTTCTCGAACTTCATTTGAATTCTCTTTACTCTTCTCTTCCTGTCTACGTGCTTTTTCTGTACGTCTATATGATTCTTTACGCCATAATTCAATGGCGTCTTTCTGTGATTGTCTAGCTTTCTTTTTCCATAATTCTTCCTCTACTTTCACGATGCACTCTGCATCCCAGGTCCCAGCTGCGGGCCACCTCTGACTTTCTGGTAATTCCTTAGTGTAGTCTACCCATAGATCAAGAAATAATATAGCGTCTAGGCCGTGTTTATGATACATGAAGTACCCTGGAGTGTCCCTAGGAGGAATGGGAACAGCTTCTTCGAGTACCCCTTTTCTAGTTGTGATCTGTCTTAGTTTCGAAAAGAGCGGCATATTGAGAACTGTTCTGATACTTGGTCTTGAACAAACTTAATACAATAAAACACAATAATGAACAGTCATTCATACCACAATATGCAGGACATATCAATACATTTAACATTTAACATTTAAATGAGCAACGATGATGATGACGATGATCTAAGAAAACTTAATCACTAAACATAATACTCGGCATTTAACTGAATTATTCTGAATTTATATACTTGATATACTAGATATACTGCTAAACAGTACAGATACACTGCTAAAACAGTGCGGACCGGATTTGTGTACCCAAACCCGTCTGGACCGGCACAACTTATGTGCACGCCAGAACGCCTCCCCAGTAATGGTACTCACCGGGTAGCTCGGAACGGAAGGCCTCGGAACGGAACTGAACTGAACTGGACCGGACTGGACTGGACTCGACTCGAAAACTTCGGACACGTCAGGACATCGGAAACCTGGTGGGCCTCTGTATACCTCGGATCTTGCTCTCTCAGCTAGGCTCTGGTCGGGATACTTCGCACTTCTCACCGCCTCGTCTGGGTGTTGATCGCAGCCTCAGTCGCCCCCGCTTGACCGGAGGGAGATACAGGAAATCCTGCTGGTACGCGTTGTTGTCCGTCCAGCTGTGGCAGGAGACCGGGCCTGCAACGCACCGCCGGCGCGTGAGATGAGAAAGTGTCCCTGTTCGGGCGCCATTTATGTGGTAAATAATTTAATTACCGGGACTTAATTTGATACAGAACATAATAAAAATAGCTCAGTAAATAAGAGGCAGGATCCGTGGTATTAGAGGTTCGGAATGGGCTTTATTCTAATGGACGATTTCGAAATCGTGGCCTCCAAGTTCCATCACCACGGAGGTTCAGGAAGTGAAGTACATACATTATTGATAATTAATCACTTTTATACAATAGGCATTACAGTGAGGCAAAGGCAAGAGGCGTAACAATTGATAGTAAAGATAACATTTCACATGCGTAGCTGAAGGAGGCGTAATTGGGAGTAACAAGAAAACGTCATTGGTTGTGATGTCACATATGGGTGGATCTATGAAATAATTTCGCAATGTCAGCAGAAATACTTGGCAGAAATGCGCGCGCAGCAGCATGACGTGTGATTGACGTGCAGCTAGGGGGTGAAGGGGACTTGACATTTAGCTCTACATGTGGCGACAGATGTCTGGAGGGTCAAGTCAACCTAATCCCAAATCATATCTAACATCCTATGTTTAAAGAACTATGTTATCCAAAAGAGAGGCCTTCTTGGAGTAGAATCTTATTCTATACTGACTATACTGACTGTTAGTGCGTGTACAAGCGTCTAAGTGTCTACACTAGATGCGAGGGCAGGAATCTTCCATAGTAACAGGGCTATGAATAACTTGTATAAAGACAGAGAAGCCGGGCCTTTGCTCGGTAGCTGGCAGAATGTTTACTTAAACTACTAGACAGGAATGCATTGGGCAGGGATCGGAGCAGATAATTTCCGAAGGTGAAATACAGTTCTTGGCAGGCAGCAAGCTGATGTCAGGCATCGTGAGCCGCGCAGAGGATGAGACAAAGTTCATGGTCACAGATGCAGGCTCGGACTGGAGCTTCAGAGACAGAAAGCAAGAAAAGCTTGATGACAGAATCAGGGCCTACTTGCCTGGACTGTAAAATGGCATAAGTGAACCATATAAAGGCGGTGGCCTTTTGTACTTAGGAATGGAATATCCAGCCTATTCATGGCGGATCTGAAAGAGGACATGTTGGCGGTGGACGCACATGTGTTTGCGTCTTCATAACTGGAACTGGAGGGAGCATACATGTACTTGTGATTCATACATGAAACCGTTGGGGTCCAAGATAGGGGACATAACTGACCAGAAAAATCCATATTTCCACAGAGTAACGACTCGACCTACCTCCGTTCTTGCCTTACTGGAGCAACACTCCGGAACACTGCTCTTCACTAAGCAGGTACGTCGGTGTAAACACAATATCCGACAGCGTTGTACCTCCCGGTTCCTCCCTTTATAGGGCGTGTTTTCCTTGAGTTATGTAACAGCTCTCCTGTTTACATAAGGGCGTGTTTTCCTTGAGTTATGTAACAGCTCTCCTGTTTACATAAGGGCGTGTTTTCCTTGAGTTATGTAACAGCTCTCCTGTTTACATAACCTCTCAACCGCTAAGCATCCTGGGAGATGTAGTCCGTTTTCGCTGGTTACCGTTTTCCTCCCCTCGCATGACAGGAATTCTTGACAGTACATCCTCCCTCTCAGCGGCTCCCCACGGGTCCAGCGCTGGCAGGAAAACGCCGATGGAACAAGGAGACCAAGCGCGGAGCATGAACCCCTTCAGCTGGTTCCCATGACTGCTCCTCCGGGCCATAGCCTTTCCACGCAACCAGGTACCACAGCTTCCCCCTGCGCCATTTGGACGCCCGTATGCCCGACACTTCATACTCCACCTCCGACTCCACGCATACCGGCCTAGGTGTCCCAGACGGCTTGGAGGGTGCTGGTTTGAGCAATGATACATGAAAGACAGGGTGTATCCGCAATGACTGGGGCAAGCACACCTTCACGTTCACGGGACCCATACACTTGGTAATTCGATAGGGGCCCATGTACTTGGGATGGAACACACTGTTCTTTCGAAACCTCATGTTTCTTGTGGATATCCAGACGTAGTCTCCAGTGCGGTACAGTGGCCCGGGCCTTCTCTTGCTGTCTGCCGCAGCCTTGTATCTTCTCTTGGCCTCTATTAGGACAGCCCTTGAGCGCATCAACGTGTCTTTTATGTGTGCCACCCTGTCCGCTGTGGCGGGAATCCTGTCCTCTCTGAACGGATGTAGAAATGGCAAGAACCTGGGATGTTGGCCATAGTTGCTATAGAACGGAGATGACTGTGTGGAGCTGTGAGTGGCGTTGTTATAGGCTATCTCTGCAACCCATAGCAAGTCGACCCATTCTTCCCTGCCCTGGTCCACAAAACATCGCAGATACTGTTTGAGCGTTTGGTTCAGGCGCTCGGTTTGGCCGTCCGTTTGAGCGTGGTAGCTGGTGGACAGGGCGGTCTTAACATGCAGCGCAGTGCACCAAGTCTTCCAGAATTGCGCAGTAAACTGCGACCCCCGGTCCGACACGATCACCCCAGGTAATCCATGCAGTCGTACCACATTCTTTAGGAGTAGTGACGCCAATTCCCCGGCCGTAGGGACTCTCTTGCAGGGGATGAAGTGCCCCATTTTCGTCAAGTAATCCACCACCACCAGTATTGCCGTCATCCCCTGGTCTACCGGTAGGCCCACCACGAAGTCCAGTGATATGCTATCCCATGGTCTAACCGGGGTCGGAAGTGGATGTAAGAGCCCTTGGGTTCGGCCATGGTCGGCCTTCATGGTAGCACACGTAGGACACTCCTGTCCCCACCTCCTGACATCCACTCTCATGGTTGGCCACCAGAAATGCCGTCCCATGCTAGCCACCGTTTTTTCAAAGCCCAAATGACCTGCGCATGGAGAGTCATGGCACCAGATGAATGCTTGTTTCCTTAGCCTAAGCGTGGGTATCAATAGGCACCTGCCCTTCAGGGGTATCCCGTCCTTCAGCTGCCATTCTCTGTGACTGAGGAGCCACCTCCGCCATGCGAATGACCTGATCCCTCTCTTTATTCCCCTCAGGAAAGTATCCGGTTGGATAACCCCCAATACCATCCTCGGGGAAATGATGGAATGCTCGGTCGCAGGCAATGGTTCCTTAACTGCAGATTGACGGGACAGGGCGTCCGCCTTCCGGTTTTCCGTCCCCGGCCGATATGTGATGCGGAAGTTGAACCCCGCAAAGAAGATCATCCACCGCAGCTGTCTGGGAGAAAGGTGTCTTGTGGCCGTCATGAACTGTAGGTTCCGATGGTCCGTGTACACCGATACCACATGTCTTGCCCCCATCAACCAATGCCTCCATTCGGTGAAGGCGTCCTTGATTGCGAGAAGCTCCTTCTCCGCAATATGGTAGTTGCGTTCGGCGTCGTTGAGTTTGCGGGACATGTACGCAACGGGATGAAGCACCCCTGTGTCGTGGTTGCGTTGGGACAAGATAGCCCCCAGCGCCACATCCGATGCATCCGCTTCCACCACGTAGGGGAGATCCGGATCGGGGTGAGCCAACACCGGCGCCTTACCAAAGGCGCTTTTCAGGGCCTCAAAGGCTGTGTTCGCTTCAGGGGACCAGACAAACTCCTTGGACTTCCTCAGTAGCTGTGTGATTGGGGCCACCAATCCTGAAAATCCATCTATAAACCGCCTGTAAAAGTTGCCGAAGCCAATGAAACTTTGGACGTCCTTCACGCTTTGGGGCACCGGCCATTCTTTCACCGCCTTGATCTTTCGTTCTGCCATCTCCTGTCCCTCTGGACTCAGCATCACTCCGAGGAATTCCACGGATGTGACGTGGAAGTCACACTTGCTGAGTTTACAAAACAGCATGTTTTCCCTCAGCTTTTGGAGCACAGCTTTGACGTGGTGTACGTGCTCCTCCACACTGGACGAATAGATGAGGATGTCGTCGATATATACGACCACGTAGATATCCAACTCCTCTCTGAATACCTCATTCAAAAAGTACTGAAAGGCTGCCGGGGCGTTGCACAGACCGAACGGCATGACGAGGTACTCAAAAAGGCCGAACCTGGTCTTAAAGGCGGTCTTCCACTCGTCTCCGTCCCTCATGCGCACCAGATGGTATGCCCCTTTCAAATCCAACTTGGTGTAGATACGAGCTTTCTTGACCTGTTCCAGAAGTACACTGATGAGAGGCAAGGGGTACCGATTCTTTACGGTTATCGCATTCAATGCCCTAAAGTCCACACAGGCTCTCAGCTCCCCATTAGCCTTCGGGATGAAGAAGAGTGGCGAGGCGGCCGGAGACTTGGACGGGCGGATGAATCCTAGCTTGAGGAGTTTATCCAGGTACCCCCGGAGATGCACGTTTTCAGGCTCCGTCAGGGCATACAGCCTGCCGCTGGGAACGCTGGCCCCTGGCACCAGGTCGATCTGGCAGTCAAACTGTCTATGTGGTGGTAGCACTTCCGCCTTCACCTCATCAAATACATCCTCAAAACTGTGATAAGCCTGGGGGAGAGCCACATCTTTTTCTGCCGCTGTAGCCACCGTCTGACTCCCGCTCTCATCTGCGTCAAGGGATTCCGTTCTTATTCCACAATGCAGGATGCAATACGGTGACGTCAGTTCGATGCGATGTGTTGTCCAATCCACAGAGGGGTTGTGTTTCTGTAGCCACGGCAATCCCAATATGACGCCATATTGGGGCGCTCGGATGATGTTAAAATCGATTTGTTCCAAATGGTTCCTCCCACATCTCATCGGAAGGACCCCCGTGTGCTGCCCGATGGGCCCCGTCACCAATCGCCTTCCGTCTACAGCATAGACGTCTTCGGGTACAGCTTTGGGAAGAAGCACTAGCCCTAGCCTGCATGCCTCGTTGTGGTCCATAAACATGCCAGTGGCCCCTGAATCCACCATGGCCACAACGGGTATCCACTGGTCATGCACTCCCACGTGCACCGTGAGAAACAGGTGTCGTTGTCCCTTAGTGACCGAGTTGGAAAGTGAAGGGATGGATGAGTGACTCCGAGATGCCCCTTCTTTGGTCTGGGAGTCCTCTAGTTTTCCGCCGGTACGTCCACCACGGCTGTTACCGACCGGTTGGCCCGATAACGTGACTTCTTCGGTTTGGCAGGGCATTCACGTACGTAGTGGCCTTTTTTGCCACAATATAGGCACAATCCTTGTTTACGGCGTGACTCTTTCTCCGTGGCTGTGAGGCTCGCTCGTATTGCGCCGATGTCCATGGGTTCTCCCTTGGATGCGGTGGCAGTTTCAGGACTTCCCACTGTCACATAGGATGGAAGGGATTTTCCTTTTCTCCCATGATCCCCCTTTATTTCACTTAGCCTATGTTCCAGCCGTAATACCAGGTTGATAAGGCCCTCACATGTCTTGGGTTGTGGGTCAATATGAGCCACGGCGTCCTTGAGCTCATCGCACAGCCCGTGATGGAAGAGCGCCGTCTGTTTAGCAACAGGCCACTTGGTTTCCGCAACCAGCCTTCGGAACGCGTTGAGATACTGCACCAGGTCATTGGATCCCTGTCTCAACTCAAGCATTTCACGGTCCGCCGTGTACGAGTCAGCCCTTCTGTCGAAGACCTTCAGGAATTCCTCGCGAAAAGCACCCCAATCACATAAGATGGGGTCGTCCCTGCTCACCAGAGGTACGGCCCATTGTGCCGCGTTTCCAGCCAAATAGGATATAAGGAAAGCCACACGAGCCTGACTCGTGGGGAACGCCCTTGGTTTGCACGATAAATGTAGCGCCACTTGTGTGAGGAATACCTGCACTGTGTTAGGATCCCCACTGTACCTCTCTGGTGTTGCCAAGGGGACGGCTACCGGCATTTCCACTACTACCGCAGGGGTCTGGTTCGTGAGGGAGGTGCTGGGCGTGAGCGGGTCCAATTGGATAGCATCCAGTCTGGCTTTTACATCGGCTGTTTCTTGCCTGGAGGCAGCCAATTCAGTTTGCACGGTCGCTAAAGCAGCCAGCACATCATCAAGTGTTGCCATGTCTGTTATCGACCGGGAGACAGTTAGTGTTATTAAGGTCGGATATTTTGTAACGCCCTGACGTCTCAGGATCGTTTAACAGACACGATAATGAGAACGCAACCACTTGTGAAGGTTTAGTTATTTTAATGAAGGCAAAAATAATACAAGGAATAAACAAAGGTTATAGTCACTGGAATCCTCCAGGCTAAGTACGTTACCAGCCCACAGCACGGATGGTCCTAACCGTCCTCTGCATATACGCCGATCCCGGCGTATGCCAACAGAGGGCAGAAATGAAATGGCCGACAATGCCACTCGGTAGGCTGTGAGGGGCACGAAGAGTGTTGGGGAGAATCGAGGAGTCAGGGAAACACCCAGCCGGGGTCTCTACCTGAAGGGAGCAGCCGCTCAACCTCTTCGTCAGACTGCACCGGGACGCGGAGTCACCTCCTGGTGATGCGTCACCGATACCCCAATCACAAGCAAAGAAGACTGAACCGAGAGCAGCCGCTCGATCGATCCCGTGGACTTCCGAGTCTGTAACGCGGCAAACACCTCCTGGTGTGCGTTACAGCTGGCAGTCCCTGTGTCTCTGGTCGGGCTGGGAGTTACGACTCCAACCAGCAAAAAGCGCCACTGCGCTTTGACTCAGCCGAGTCAAAAAGCGAAGCTCAATGGTTATCCGGTAGAGCTTCCGGGTCCTTCACAGGTAACGATGGGGCAAGACACGGCCCAGGGAGTAACGACTCGACCTACCTCCGTTCTTGCCTTACTGGAGCACCACTCCGGAACACTGCTCTTCACTAAGCAGGTACGTCGGTGTAAACACAATATCCGACAGCGTTGTACCTCCCGTTTCCTCCCTTTATAGGGCGTGTTTTCCTTGAGTTATGTAACAGCTCTCCTGTTTACATAAGGGCGTGTTTTCCTTGAGTTATGTAACAGCTCTCCTGTTTACATAAGGGCGTGTTTTCCTTGAGTTATGTAACAGCTCTCCTGTTTACATAACCTCTCAACCGCTAAGCATCCTGGGAGATGTAGTCCGTTTTCGCTGGTTACCGTTTTCCTCCCCTCGCATGACAGGAATTCTTGACAAATGTGCAGTGAATTTTTGATTGTATTCACTGTGGTTCAGCCATTCAATGAATTGTTTAAGGTCATCTACATTTCCTGTCCAGATAAAAAAAATGTCGTCTATGAATCTATGCCAGGTGTTGATATTTTCATAGAAGGGAGCCATTTCGTTATAGATATGTTTTAACTCAAACTCCCCCATATATGTATTGGCTACACTCGGTGCACACAAAGCACCCATGCTAGTACCTTGTACTTGTTTATATAGTTTGTCTTTGAATTCAAAATAGTTGTGATGGAGTACTATGTCTAAACATTCCAAGATAAAAATATTGGGTCTCTCACCCTGTGCTCTAGTAAGGAGAGCTGCCACTGCCTCTAGGGCTCGATCTTGAGGTATATTAGTATAGAGAGACTCTATATCTAATGTCACCAGAAGTTGGCTCTCTTTGTTGAAGGGCATGTGTTCCACAGTTGAAATCATGTGGCCTGTGTCCTTGATGTACGACCGATATCATTTGGTAAGAGGACAGAGAAATGAGTCTACGTATTGTGAGAGCGGTTCCGTGTACGAGTTGATAGACGAAATAATAGGACGCAGTGGGGGGTCACGTGTGTCTTTATGGGTTTTTGGAACACCATATAAAGTCGGAATGGCCACATTGTTTTTATTTAAGAAAGTCAGTTCTTTTTGGCAGATATAGCCATTTATGAAGGCTTTTGATGTGCTGGTTTCTATTCTGGTCTGAAGTTCTTTTAACACAGATCTGCGGGCTGGTTGGTAGTGCTCTGGTATTTTGAGCATGTTTTCCACTTTTTGTGAGTAGGAGTCACTGTCCATAATGACAATTCCTCCTGCTTTGTCACTAGGTTTAATTATGATGGCGTTATTTTTGCCTAGATCTTTTAGGGCTGTAGTTTCTGACTTCGTAAGGTTGGGTGTTGGTTTACGAACAAATTTTGTGACTCTAGTTCTAGTTCTTTAATTACTGTTTTTTCAAATATGGCGACTTCAGGACCCACCATTTCCAAGGTGGGTGTAAAACTCGATGGTGGTTTGCATCCTGAATAGTTCTCTTCCTCTTCTATCGGAGCTAAGTCTGACATGTATTTTTGTAGACGAATTTTCCTGAAAAAGGAAAATAGCTCTTTGTTCAAAGTAAAGATATCTGGGAGGGTACTAGGGACAAAGGAGAGGCCCTTGCTGAGGAGCGTGCTTTCCGCAATAGTTAATTGGTGTCTTGAGAGATTGAAAATAGGTATACTTTCTCTCTCTGCAGAGTTACCTGTTACGACTTCCAATATTGTTGGTTTCTCGTTCTCATATATGGCTGTGGATGTGCTTGCTCTGTCTGGTGGTAGTTGTTCCTGCCTCGTCTTTGAAATCTTGCTCGTCCCCTGCCTCTGCCCTGTTCTAAAAAAGAGGGATGGCCATACTGTTGATGATTGTGTATAGATCCCCTACGATTTCTAGGGTTGTATTCATACTCATCATTTAGGTACGGACTGTCATGGTCCGAGTCTGAAGAGTTGGTGTCCGAGAAGGTAACTATTTTCTGTCTCTTATGAGGGTACGTATTCATCTGTTCTGCTTCCGATTCTTCTTGTTGAAAGAAGTTACTCTGTAGGTAGGGATAGATTTTTTCTTGAGAGAACCACCTTATATCTTTTTTTAGTTTTTCTGTTTTTTTCTTTATAAGGTAGTCTTCAAACTCTTGAAGTTCTTGGTTCATGTTTATAAGCTTGTCTTTTCCTTCTTCTACACTGGTGTTTGTTTTAAGTTTCTCTTCTAGTTCTATGATTTCTTGATTAAGGACTAGTATCATTTCCTTAACCGTTTCAATGATCAGTATCATCCAGTCCCTGGAGCAGCGGTTCGCGATGTGCGACCACCGCTCCAGGAACTGGCGTACTTGTACAAAGAGTGCAGGGATGTTTCTGACTCTAAGGCCTGATGGTATGACTCCTGCTTTCAAGTATTCTAACATATAGGGATGGTGGATTCATTAAAATCTTTCACCAATTTTGCATTATGCCCAAAGAAGTACATAATACAAATAACGAGAGAAAGCCTTCAATCATAAAACAAATTTTCATTTCTTACAAGGATTCCTTCAAGACCACAATGTCCGGAAACATCTGCACTTCTTTACATTTCACAATGAAAAAGAAAGAAAAATATGATTTGCTGAAACACATTTTCCTATTTCCTTCTAACTCACACCTTGATTGAAAAAGAAACATCACCTTCACTAAGCAAATAGCACAGTGCCTGACCAACTGGCTCCAGGGCCTTCCTTGTCAAGGATCCATGGGAAAGTCCTGCCCCTAATCAGCATAAAGAGGGAAACACATCACAAAGCAGAGGAGATGCTGGTAACAGCCACACAGGCACCTGTCTGTTCTCACTCGTTTTCTTTTCTTCAAGATAGGTCCAATTGGCAGCCTCTCACTCCTGACAAGAGCAGAAAGGATGTACTCCTAGGGATTTTCAAGGGATGTCAATTAGGGTTGGTTGGTTATACATCGAATAAGCTTATTAGTTCAGGACAAAGAGCTTTTCCGGAACTTGAAAGGCGCTTGGAAGGGTGGAGGGTGTGGAGCACACTTGATAAGCCTAGCGTACAATCAGATCTACATCTTTTCAAGATATTTTGGGTCTAATTTAGAGGCGAGTGGTATGGAATAAAACCTTAAAACCAAGAATGCAGATTTATTATTTTTGCAGAGCAGAGTCCATCCAGAGGGGTCTACTAGTGCTGTGAAAGTGAACTACATGCAATTCTGTAACAACTGTCTTAAAACCCACACATGATCAGGTGGCCCCTCTTAAAAGGTCATGTCCTTCCCCACCCCCAACCAAACCCTATGCCCCATGGCTTTTGGACTCCCATAAAACTGCCAAATTAGTCTGTAAAAAAATAAGCTAAAAGAGAATAGTGCTCCAACAATGCCCCTGACACACCCTTACCATATCAAGAAGCTTTGAGAAATTACAAAAAAACAAATGAGGAAAACTAGAGCTTGCTATTGCTCCATAAAAACTGACAAAGCAGCTAATACAACTAAAGCCATCTTTAGAGTAGTTTCCAATCTTATAAGCCCACACTGTTTCAATAAGTCAGTACCTCATTTTCCATCCTTATGCAACGATCTTGCACTATGTTTTCCACGGTAAAATAAACTCATCTTCGACCCTCTTTCTAACCCACCTCAACCTACCGAAGTCGACCTTTTGACTAACTCCATGAGTCACGCTCAACTGCTCCTCAATGTCAAGTCTTTATAACTAGAATGCTTTAAAATGCAAATTATCTCAATAAAGTTAGGATCACCTTTGGATCCCTGCCCAGCACACATTCTTCACTTGACAATCAACTATCACCCTAGCTATGGTAAAACTCTACAATGTATCATCAGGACATTGCAACATTGTATCTAACCAGAAAAAGGCAATTGTAATACAGCTCCAAAAAAACGCTCTCTGTACAGAAGTTACGGTCCTTAGCAACTGTTGCTCTATTTCTCTTCCTCCGTTCCAGATCAAAGTTCTTGAGAAATAAATGAATGCACAACTCTCATCTTTCCTTCAAGCTATTGCCATTCTTGACCTTCACAATTAGCCATTTTGGATGATGTAAGCCATCAAGTAGATCACAGCCACTCACTGGCCTTGGTCCTAATTTGACTTCCCAGCGGCTTTCGACACTGTATCCCACAATATTCTTCTCACACAGCTTCATCAGGTTGGAGTGCAGATTAAAACCCTTCCTTGGATCATGGGCAGACTCAGGCCGTTTACTTACCGGCTTTTCAGGGATCTCAAGCAGGGGGCCCATAAGGCTCCTATTTGAGCCCCACACTCTTTAACACCTGTGTCCATTCCCTGGAGGCATCTCATCCGAACAAATGGCCTTTCTTTTATGACATACACAGATGACACCCACATCCTGTTGTGCTTCAATGACTCCTCTCCTAACTCTCGTTTAAAGGTTCACAACATCTTTAAAATCAATACTGATTACACAGTAATCCTCTTGTTGGAAAAATAGCTCACCTCCTGGTTCTCCAAATGGTGGTCTGAGAAATGTGGCACTCCACCCTCCCTGATATATGAATTGCCGAACCTTGGTTTCTAGTTTGACCAAGACCTTTCACTTACTAATCAAGTTTGCAAAAGTACCTCTGCCTGTTTTCATTAACTAGGCCTTTCGCGAAAAATCCTTCCTTTCCTTATCAGCTACCCCACAGCAGGTCAAAGTCCAGGCTATGGCCCTGTCCAGAATAGATTACTGTAAGTCCCTCTATCAACGTCTGCCATTAGATCTCTCAAGACTTAAATGGATTCAAAACATTACAGGACACCTCGTTTTCACCTTCCTCACCACTGGCCCTCACCTGGCCACCCTTTACTCCAATACATATAGAAGCTGTATCTGGCTCAGAATGCTTAGTAAAATCATGGTCCTCTGTACCGCTCTGCCAAATTGGTTTCTTACCCTCCGACTCAAACGCTTAGATCCACATCCCTCTGCTTGTTCAGAGCCACAATTTTCACTGTAAAAAAACAGGGTGAGCTGTCTCTAATATTGCCGCAAATCCCTCACACTCACTTCCCCTAAAACTTCAGCTCACCCTCAAATCACCTAGCCTTCTGGAAGGCTACTAAAACTTGGCTCTACTGATGTTAACCCTTTTATTGTCTTGTTTCCCTGCTTTCTTATTAGCCAGAATACCTTTTTGAGTGCCTGTTGCTGTAGGAAATCTGCCTTCTCTGTGTGGTCACTCCACATTTGTCACCTATTGCTCAACCATATACTTTTGCTTGCTTTAAAACTATATACACTTTACCCATCCTAACCAATAGTAAAGTCCAGTGGTTCCTCCCTTAACAGGGTTGAATTGACACACCCCTAATTGTCATATTAAACTTGCCTATAAGTCCCTAGTATATGGTACTAAGGGTACCAAGGGTCCGAAAGTCAAATGTCACTAGTGGCTGCAGCACTCATTGCACTTACTGTGACATCCACTATAGTGGCAGTGCAAACACAACCTCAGGCTTAGCAATGCAGAAACACTGGGAAGTGATATATTTTTTAATATTCATTTTATTAGTGAAAGACCAAATAGCACATAACACATGCAATAACCCATATACAGCTGTCTATTTATTTTTCCTAAATAGAATACAATGATTTATCGACACAGGATTTTAAACCAATTAATAAGAAAAGTTAAAATATTAAAAAACATATTATTAAAAACACATAAAACAGATAAAAGTTAATTAACCATCACAAGTCATATACACAATGAGGATTTATACTAACCACCCCGATATATAGTTCCTCTGCTTCGTTATCTCACTCCTTACACACCAGAGTATAGAACTTTTGAAACTGCGAATACAACTACAGCAGTAGTGTTTGCTTTACATACTCGTAGTGCAATCCAGGGCTGGGGTATACCTATCAACTGGCACATTGGTTTTAACCATTCTGATCTAGTATAGGACTTATGTCCCTTAGTCTCCTCATATGGCATGCAAGTTGGACACAAGTTGTTATCATCGCCCAAAGCTGACCGCTTACATGTAAAAGAAGCAGTTGGGATTTTCAAGGGATGTCAATTAGGGTTGGTTGGTTATACATCGAATAAGCTTATTAGTTCAGGACAAAGAGCTTTTCCGGAACTTGAAAGGCGCTTGGAAGGGTAGAGGGTGTGGAGCACACTTGATAAGCCTAGCGTACAATCAGATCTACATCTTTTCAAGATATTTTGGGTCTAATTTAGAGGCGAGTGGTATGGAATAAAACCTTAAAACCAGGAATGCAGATTTATTATTTTTGCAGAGCAGAGTCTATCCAGAGGGGTCTACTAGTGCAGAGAAAGTGAACTACATGAAATTTTGTAACAACTGTCTTAAAACCCACCCATGATCAGATGGCCCCTCTTAAAAGGTCATGTACTCCCCCCACCCCCAACCAAACCCTATGCCCCATGGCTTTTGGACTCCCATAAAACTGCCAAATTAGTCTGTAAAAAATGAGATGAAAGAGAATAGTGCTCCAACAATGCCCCTGACACACCCTTACCATATCAAGAAGCTTTGAGAAATTACAAGAAAACAAACCAGGAAAACTAGAGCTTGTTATTGCTCCATAAAAACTGACAAAGCAGCTAATACAACTAAAGCCATTTTGAGAGTAGCTTCCAATCTTATAAGCCCACACTGTTTCAATAAGTCAGTACCTCATGTTCCATCCTTATGCAACGATCTTGCACTATGTTTTCCACGGTAAAATAAACTCATCTTCAGCTCTCTTTCTAACCCACCTCAACCTACCGAAGTCACGCTCAACTGCTCCTCAATGTCAAGTCTTTAGAACTAGAATGCTTTAAAATGCAAATTATCTCAATAAAGTTAGGATCACCTCTGGATCCCTGCCCAGCACACATTCTTCACTTGACAATCAACTATCACCCTAGCTATGGTAAAACTCTACAATGTATCATCAGGACACTGCAACATTGTATCTAACCAGAAAAAGGCAATTGTACTACAGCTCCAAAAAAACGCTCTCTGTACAGAAGTTACGGTCCTTTGCAACTGTTGCTCTATTTCTCTTCCTCCGTTCCAGATCAAAGTTCTTGAGAAATAAATGAATGCACAACTCTCATCTTTCCTTAAAGCTATAGCCATTCTTGACCTTCACAATTAGCCATTTTGGATGATGTAAGCCATCAAGTAGATCACAGCCACTCACTGGCCTTGGTCCTAATTTGACTTCTCAGCGGCTTTCGACACTGTATCCCACAATATTCTTCTCACACAGCTTCATCAGGTTGGAGTGCAGATTAAAACCCTTCCTTGGATCATGGGCAGACTCAGGCCGTTTACTTACCAGCTTTTTAGGGATCTCAAGCAGGGGGCGCATAAGGCTCCTATTTGAGCCCCACACTCTTTAACACCTGTGTCCATTCCCTGGAGGCATCTCATCCGAACAAATGGCCTTTCTTTTCTGACATACACAGATGACACCCACATCCTGTTGTGCTTCAATGACTCCTCTCCTAACTCTCGTTTAAAGGTTCACAACATCTTTAAAATCAATACTGATTACACAGTAATCCTCTTGTTGGAAAAATAGCTCACCTCCTGGTTCTCCAAATGGTGGTCTGAGAAATGTGGCACTCCACCCTCCCTGATATATGAAGTACCGAACCTTGGTTTCTAGTTTGACCAAGACCTTTCACTTACTAATCAAGTTTGCAAAAGTACCTCTGCCTGTTTTCATTAACTAGGCCTTTCGCGAAAAATCCTTCCTCTCCTTATCAGCTACCCCACAGCAGGTCAAAGTCCAGGCTATTGCCCTGTCCAGAATAGATTACTGTAAGTCCCTCTATCAACGTCTGCCATTAGATCTCTCAAGACTTAAATGGATTCAAAACATTACAGGACACCTCGTTTTCAACCTTCCTCACCACTGACCCTCACCTGGCCACCCTTTACTCCAATACATATAGAAGCTGTATCTGGCTCAGAATGCTTAGTAAAATCACGGTCTTCTGTACCGCTCTGCCAAATTGGTTTCTTACCCTCCGACTCAAACGCTTAGATCCACATCCCTCTGCTTGTTCAGAGCCACAATTTTCACTGTAGAAAAACAGGATGAGCTGTCTCTAATATTGCCGCAAATCCCTCACACTCACTTCCCCTAAAACTTCAGCTCACCCTCAAATCACCTAGCCTTCTGGAAGGCTACTAAAACTTGGCTCTACTGATGTTAACCCTTTTATCGTCTTGTTTCCCTGCTTTCTTATTAGCCAGAATACCTTTTTGAGTGCCTGTTGCTGTAGGAAATCTGCCTTCTCTGTGTGGTCACTCCACATTTGTCACCTATTGCTAAACCATATACTTTTGCTTGCTTTAAAACTATATACACTTTACCCATCCTAACCAATAGTAAAGTCCAGTGGTTCCTCCCTTAACAGGGTTGAATTGACACACCCCTAATTGTCATATTAAACTTGCCTATAAGTCCCTAGTATATGGTACTAAGGGTACCAAGGGTCCGAAAGTCAAATGCCACTAGTGGCTGCAGCACTTATTGCACTTACTGTGACATCCACTATAGTGGCAGTGCAAACACAACCTCAGGCTTAGCAATGCAGAAACACTGGGAAGTGATATATTTTTTTATATTCATTTTATTAGTGAAAGACCAAATAGCACATAACACATGCAATAACCCATATACAGCTGTCTATTTATTTTTCCTAAATAGAATACAATGATTTATCGACACAGGATGTTAAACCAATTAATAAGAAAAGTTAAAATATTAAAAAACATATTATTAAAAACACATAAAACAGATAAAAGTTAATTAACCATCACAAGTCATATACACAATGAGTATTTATACTAACTACCCCGATATATAGTTCCTCTGCTTCGTTATCTCACTCCTTACACACCAGAGTATAGAACTTTTGAAACTGCGAATACAACTACAGCAGTAGTGTTTGCTTTACATACTCGTAGTGCAATCCGGGGCTGGGGTATACCTATCAACTGGCACATTGGTTTTAACCATTCTGATCTAGTATAGGACTTATGTCCCTTAGTCTCCTCATATGGCATGCAAGTTGGACACAAGTTGTTATCATCGCCCAAAGCTGACCGCTTACATGTAAAAGAAGCAGTTGGGATTTTCAAGGGATGTCAATTAGGGTTGGTTGGCTATACATCGAATAAGCTTATTAGTTCAGGACAAAGAGCTTTTCCGGAACTTGAAAGGCGCTTGGAAGGGCAGAGGGTGTGGAGCACACTTGATAAGCCTAGCGTACAATCAGATCTACATCTTTTCAAGATATTTTGGGTCTAATTTAGAGGCGAGTGGTATGGAATAAAACCTTAAAACCAGGAATGCAGATTTATTATTTTTGCAGAGCAGAGTCCATCCAGAGGGGTCTACTAGTGCAGAGAAAGTGAACTACATGAAATTCTGTAACAACTGTCTGAAAACCCACCCATGATCAGATGGCCCCTCTTAAAAGGTCATGTACTCCCCCCACCCCCAACCAAACCCTATGCCCCATGGCTTTTGGACTCCCATAAAACTGCCAAATTAGTCTGTAAAAAATGAGATGAAAGAGAATAGTGCTCCAACAATGCCCCTGACACACCCTTACCATATCAAGAAGCTTTGAGAAATTACAAGAAAACAAACGAGGAAAACTAGAGCTTGTTATTGCTCCATAAAAACTGACAAAGCAGCTAATACAACTAAAGCCATCTTGAGAGTAGCTTCCAATCTTATAAGCCCACACTGTTTCAATAAGTCAGTACCTCATGTTCCATCCTTATGCAACGATCTTGCACTATGTTTTCCACGGTAAAATAAACTCATCTTCAGCTCTCTTTCTAACCCACCTCAACCTACCGAAGTCACGCTCAACTGCTCCTCAATGTCAAGTCTTTAGAACTAGAATGCTTTAAAATGCAAATTATCTCAATAAAGTTAGGATCACCACTGGATCCCTGCCCAGCACACATTCTTCACTTGACAATCAACTATCACCCTAGCTATGGTAAAACTCTACAATGTATCATCAGGACACTGCAACATTGTATCTAACCAGAAAAAGGCAATTGTACTACAGCTCCAAAAAAACGCTCTCTGTACAGAAGTTACGGTCCTTTGCAACTGTTGCTCTATTTCTCTTCCTCCGTTCCAGATCAAAGTTCTTGAGAAATAAATGAATGCACAACTCTCATCTTTCCTTCAAGCTATTGCCATTCTTGACCTTCACAATTAGCCATTTTGGATGATGTAAGCCATCAAGTAGATCACAGCCACTCACTGGCCTTGGTCCTAATTTGACTTCTCAGCGGCTTTCGACACTGTATCCCACAATATTCTTCTCACACAGCTTCATCAGGTTGGAGTGCAGATTAAAACCCTTCCTTGGATCATGGGCAGACTCAGGCCGTTTACTTACCAGCTTTTTAGGGATCTCAAGCAGGGGGCCCATAAGGCTCCTATTTGAGCCCCACACTCTTTAACACCTGTGTCCATTCCCTGGAGGCATCTCATCCGAACAAATGGACTTTCTTTTATGACATACACAGATGACACCCACATCCTGTTGTGCTTCAATGACTCCTCTCCTAACTCTTGTTTAAAGGTTCACAACATCTTTAAAATCAATACTGATTACACAGTAATCCTCTTGTTGGAAAAATAGCTCACCTCCTGGTTCTCCAAATGGTGGTCTGAGAAATGTGGCACTCCACCCTCCCTGATATATGAAGTACCGAACCTTGGTTTCTAGTTTGACCAAGACCTTTCACTTACTAATCAAGTTTGCAAAAGTACCTCTGCCTGTTTTCATTAACTAGGCCTTTCGCGAAAAATCCTTCCTCTCCTTATCAGCTACCCCACAGCAGGTCAAAGTCCAGACTATGGCCCTGTCCAGAATAGATTACTGTAAGTCCCTCTATCAACGTCTGCCATTAGATCTCTCAAGACTTAAATGGATTCAAAACATTACAGGACACCTCGTTTTCAACCTTCCTCACCACTGACCCTCACCTGGCCACCCTTTACTCCAATACATATAGAAGCTGTATCTGGCTCAGAATGCTTAGTAAAATCACGGTCCTCTGTACCGCTCTGCCAAATTGGTTTCTTACCCTCCGACTCAAACGCTTAGATCCACATCCCTCTGCTTGTTCAGAGCCACAATTTTCACTGTAAAAAAACAGGATGAGCTGTCTCTAATATTGCCGCAAATCCCTCACACTCACTTCCCCTAAAACTTCAGCTCACCCTCAAATCACCTAGCCTTCTGGAAGGCTACTAAAACTTGGCTCTACTGATGTTAACCCTTTTATCGTCTTGTTTCCCTGCTTTCTTATTAGCCAGAATACCTTTTTGAGTGCCTGTTGCTGTAGGAAATCTGCCTTCTCTGTGTGGTCACTCCACATTTGTCACCTATTGCTCAACCATATACTTTTGCTTGCTTTATAACTATATACACTTTACCCATCCTAACCAATAGTAAAGTCCAGTGGTTCCTCCCTTAACAGGGTTGAATTGACACACCCCTAATTGTCATATTAAACTTGCCTATAAGTCCCTATTATATGGTACTAAGGGTACCAAGGGTCTGAAAGTCAAATGCCACTAGTGGCTGCAGCACTTATTGCACTTACTGTGACATCCACTATAGTGGCAGTGCAAACACAGCTTCAGGATTAGCAATACAGAAACACTGGGAAGTGATATATTTTTTTATATTCATTTTATTAGTGAAAGACCAAATAGCACATAACACCTGCAATAACCCATATACAGCTGTCTATTTATTTTTCCCAAATAGAATACAATGATTTATCGACACAGGATTTCAAACCAATTAATAAGAAAAGTTAAAATATTAAAAAACATATTATTAAAAACACATAAAACAGATAAAAGTTAATTAACCATCACAAGTCATATACACAATGATTATTTATACTAACCACCCCGACATATAGTTCCTCTGCTTCGTCATCTCACTCCTTACACACCAGAGTATAGAAATTTCGAAACTGTGAATACAACTACAGCCGTAGTGTTTGCTTTACATACTCGTAGTGCAATCCAGGGCTGGTGTATACCTATCAACTGGCACATTGGTTTTAACCATTCTGACCTAGTATAGGACTTATGTCCCTTAGTCTCCTCATATGGCATGCAAGTTGGACACAAGTTGTTATCATCGCCCAAAGCTGACCACTTACATGTAAAAGAAGCAGTTGGTAAAGTCCCCAATCTAAACTTTATTAAAAGCGATCTGGAGGTGGGACGTTGTATCAGGTCTATATAGTCTACAAATTTGTAGTACCAGTTAAACAACAAAAATGTATCGGTCAACCGACCCAAGGTGCATGGAGTGTCGCTTGTCGTTACGACAATGCCAAAACCTTTTCTTAACGACGCTGTGTGCTCCCACCGAGAGAGAATTCACATCTGACCATTAATTTGAAAAGCCACGGTCTACGACTGACTTTTTAAAATAGCTAATTCACAGTATTTTACTCACATTTTGCCCCACAATCACTTCGCGCAGGCCCTCCCTGTAGGGCACTAAGTCTTTACTAGCCCACAGCGTACCTAGTACAGGAATGGGTTCAGTCTCATGTAGTCAGCTATAGATACCATGCCCAAATCAAATCTTAACAGGAGCATGGGAGAACTCTGAGGCAGAGTCTTTGCTGTACGTATAAAGGCTTTTTCTGCTGTCTCTTAACTAGATGCATCAAAATGCCCCATAATTCTGATCCATAAATGGCTTCGCTTACCCCTTGAGCTCTACAGATCTCAAGGACAGGTAATATAGGCTGATATGTTTGCCTAAGGAATTCAGATATAGGCTTCCCGTATGATTTAGTAGAACTATACTTTTCAGAGGTTGCTCAGACCACAAGTGAAAGTCAGATATCCTGACCCCGAGATAATCAATCTCCCTCACTCTTTCTAAGTTGCTTCCACCTATCAATGTTTTACCTTTAGATTTCTTGTGTAGGTTAAATGCCATTAGCTTAGTCTTTTGGCCATTAACCTCCAACCCATAGGTAGAACAGAATAAGGCAAATCTCTGAAGTCGTATCTTGAGGCCCTCTTCAGTCTTTGATATTATCAAACTACCAACTGCCAAAAAAAAAAAGGCTGGATTTCTTTTAATCACTTAGTATAGGAGTGTCATTCGCAGCAGTTAACATGTAGTGTACAGAGAAAGCCACAGGTTATAGAACATCACACTTCAGTTGCGGCAGTAATTAATGGAGTATGCAACAGGGAGATATGCCCGATAACATAGCTGGGCTTGTCGTCTGGGAAGTGATATTAAATGCTAATACTGTATCTCAGAAATAGGACCAGCATGAAAAATAATGATTTTTTTTTAATAGTTATTAAAAATTCAATTCAATAGTGAAGTTGGATTTTTAATAAATATTAAGGAAAAGTAACTTTTGGAAAGTTACCTTTTCCTGTCCTCAAGTTCCTGGAGGCTAATCTGCATTGGCTCTCTAGTTTCTCTCAGCCAGTAATTAACCTTGAACTGCTGTGAAATGCATCCAAGGAGCTAACAATAGGTTGACCAAAACCGGAAGAGATGACTACTCTGACCATGTCAGAATATGCAAATTGACACAACAGTGTAAAATTCTGTTTGAGTGCCAAATCCTGCTTGACATATCCACTGGCTCCATAAATAATTCTTGGGGAACTCATAAAAAGGGAGAGAACAGGATGCCAAGACAATTCTTGTGGCTCTACCGTCTGGCTGGTGAAGGACTCTACTTTTGTCCTAACAGAGGTCAGTTTCTGTTTTTGTTGTGGGTACAGTGGCTGCTCTCTCTAACTGTCTGCTAGTGTTAGATGTGGGAGGACACTAGGATTACTGTTAGGCATTGGGTAACTGGTTCACTGAGTTGAAAGCCCTGGTCAAGCAGCAACCACAAGCCAAGGCAGGGTAAGGCACATTCAAACCCTAAATTAACCTGTGCTCAACCCCTTGGTAGCTTGACACAGAGCAGTCAGGCTTAACTTAGATGAAATGTGCAAATAATTTGTGCAACACTTAAAACATAAAAACAGTGAAAACACCACACAAAAAGACCCCACACCATGTTAAAAAAATAGAACTTCATCTAATAAATAAAACAAGACCAAAATGACAAAAATCCAATCAGTAGGACAGTAGTTATGAATTTTTGCAGAATAAACTGCAATATAGCGCCTAAAAGCACAAAGCACCAACCACTGCCATCTGGTCACACTAGATTGGTTAAAAGTTAAAAGTTCAGGTTGACTATGATGGAGCAAGAGCCGGATACAGTCCCAGATTAGTCCCTCTAAAGTTTTAGCATCTCCAGTTTTGTGCCACAAGTTTCGTTAGTGTTGGAGGGGGTCACAAAGAGTGAGGATAGTGTAGCGGGTGGCAGTTGGCATGGTGTGAAGAGCAGGCCTGGTGTTGCGGACCTGTGGCTGGAGCTTCGCATTGGTGGTACCCCGCATACTGTAAATGCTGCTTTGTAAAGAGACGGGCGTGCAGCAACTAGCGCTGGATTTTGGTGCGAGCAACGTGGTTCCAGTGTGAATGGGCCCAATTGCGGTCGTGAAGACACCCTAAGCTTGATTTCAAGAGCTTGTGAGCAACACTAAGGGGCCACAACCTGAGAGGCACCCCTTCTGGGTCAGGAACTCACTGAACACGGATCCAGAAGCTGTTGGGGAGCCTTTTATGTTTCTGAGGCTCAGATCAGGAGGCCATCAGACTAGCCCTTTGTGTCACTCTGGGGTCCTGGGTTCAAGATGAAGTTGCAGATCCAGTTCTTCTTCCCCAGACAAGAGTACAGCAGGGCAGCAGTTCCTTTAGAGCAGCAGTTACCTCAGAGCAGCAGACCTGCAGAGTGGCAGTCCTTGTAGCGGCACAGCAATCTTTCTTCCTGGTAGAGTATTCATAGATCCAGAAGTATACTGAAGTGTTGGTGTCAGAGGGCCTTCGTTTATACACACTTGTGCCTTTGAAGTGATGAGAGCTTCTAGAGGCATGCTTTTTTGAGTGCACAGATGCCCTGCCTTCCCAGCCCTGGTTTCAGACTAACTACAGGGGGTATGCAGGTCTTTGTGTGGAGACAGGACGCAGCCTGTTCATATGTCAGTGAGGCTTGGCCCAGATCCTCCCTGCCATCTTGCCAGTTATGGCCCATCCAGTCACAGCCCATTGTGTGTGGCTGTCTAGGAGGAATACACAAAGGCCAACTGGCACCCACACCCAGGTAAGTGCCCTGGAGACAGGCTGCATGTACCAAATGGCTAAGGCAAGAAAATGCCAACTTTCTAAAAGTGCCATTTTCAGAATTGCAATTCAATATCCGAATTCACCATAAGTCAGGATTTTAAAATGGTGATTCCAGAGACATCAAGCATGAACAAGTCATCTCTTCCCATTCGGAGATTACACTTGTAAAATATAATAAGGTAAGTCCAATGTTATCCTATGGGAGCAATAGGCTTTGTATCAATGAAAAAAGAATTTAAGAGTTTTCCACTACCAGGCCATGTAAACGTAGAAGTACATGTTCTACCTTTTAAATACATTGCACCCTGCCCTCTGGGCTGTCAAGGGCGTACTCTAGGATGACTTATTTATATTAAAAGGGATGGTTTGGACCTGCTAATGGTTTACTTTGCCAGGTTGAAATGGCAGTTTAATACTGCACACACAGGCTCTGCAATGGCAGCCCCGAGATGTTTAAAGGGCTACTTAAGTAGGTGGCACAATCGGTGCTGCATGTCTACTAGTAGGATTTTATTTACAGGCCATGGGCATATGTAGTGCTACTTTACTAGGGACAAAGTATATTAAATCTGCCAATTGGGTATAAGCCAAATCTACTATGTTTTAAGCAGAGAGCACAAGCACTTTAGCACTGGTTAGCAGTGGTAAAGGGTAATATTTGTAAGGCCAACAAAAAAGAATTCAGCAAAAAGTGGAGGGCATAAGCAGAAAGTCTTGGAATGATCCAGCAGAAAGGGACATGTCCATTACAACCCACCTCCAGCCAAACGCCAGGGTAGACTAATCAATGCCTTGATGGGCTTACCTGCTTAGGCAATAGAATATTGACAATGGCCCTGTAATGCAGGGGAACTTGTCAGTTCTACGCCTCTCGGAACTCAGTTTGATCCCTCTGTCTATACTCTCCTGAGCCACTGAACTGACACATGGGCAACCCTTCTCTTCATCTCTGGACCCCATCCGTGCAGCACTTAACCTTATCTTACTCACAAATGCATCCCAGTAAGTAGACAGTACCACCATGGCCAACAAAGTGATGTGGCCCATTCTACCCCTTGCATCAGATTGCTGTCCCCAACCCAAGGGAAACTGTTCCCATAAGGACAACAACCAACAGAGGACACTGACAGCTGTCAGTGTCAGGAGCCATACCCCAGGCCATCCATGGTTCTTTGACCTCTGAGGTTTCTTAGACTGGGGGCAGTAGCTCGGCGTGTCTTGCACCCTACTTCCACCGTACCTCCCATCAGTTCAGGGGTGGTTTCCTGAGTCTGGCTAGTCAGCCCAGAGTCTGTACCCGGATGCTGAACAGGGGGCAGGGGTGAGTCCTCCATCACCATGGCCCTCCGATTGGGAGTAGTACTCCCAAAAAAACTGGCCTGTCAGGGAGCCATAGGTGGCCGCACCTCCCAGTTCCCCTGACACCAGTGGCAACTCATTATCCAGAATGCTGGCTATAGGAGACTGGGGACTACCCATAACTCTCCGCTGGGTCACCTCCCCACCCCACTCCAGGGATACTAGAGCCATAGGGCAAAAGAAGTCCTGCCCATGGGCTTTACTTACCCTACACACCTGGCCGGTGTACTGCTCTGAGGAAATTAGCCTTTAGACTACCATGGTCTGGCTAGCCCCGGTGTCCCTCAGAGAAGTGACTAGGAACCCATTCATTTTCACCTGGTGGAAATGACAACTCCCTCAGGAATAACCAACTCACCCTCTGAGCCTATCACCCAGCTAAGGTCATGGCATGGTCTATGGCCTGCCCCAGGCAAACTACTTACCCCCAAGGCCTTACTGGTCACTCGTGTAGAGGTCCTTGTAGGAGAGTAGGGTCTGCTTTCTATGTTCACCCCCACTTTTTGCTTTTGCTTTACTGGTTTTCGACTTAGATGTGGCTGTGGGCCTGCTAATCAGACCCACAGCCCTGCTGTTCTCTCTCTAAATTAATACTATGTACTTTAGGTGCATAACCCATTTGGATAGGATCACCTTATAGGCCCCTGTACAGTGTACCTTAGGTACCCAGGGCATAGGTGTACCCTAGGCCTACCAGGGGCTGCAGCATGTATTATGCCACCCCTGGCCTGGCCTTCCATTGTGACACAACTGGCTGATCACTCAGCTGGGGCAAGGTCGTGTAATCACCCCTTGCTTAGGTGTAGTATTCCTATACCTATCTTATATATAGACACATGTGTACCTATCAGCCACTCCTATGGCAGGCCTTAACAATCCTGGAGGCAGAGTGCTTGGTAACAAGTGAGATGGTGCTCTAGCATGAGCTGAGCCTGTCTGCAGCTTTCGGAACCATGTCCTTACAGCTGTTCTATGATATAGCCTACCATATACTCTTAAAGTGCCTTATAATCTTAAACGGTTATGGTAACTATGGTTTGGCTTTATCAAAACATGTCGTGTAAGGTGTCTAACACTTTGGAATAATACCCCCATCCCGTTTCTGGGGATGAGGATATTATCCCTCCCTTCTAGAGGGAGAAGACATGTTGAAACCTACTTACCCGGTTAAAGTTAATCAGAGCCCCAGCATCACAAAATGGATGCTGCTGCCACGACACAAGTCTGACCTCCTGTTGCTGGGAGTGATCCCGGCAAGGGAGGCTTGGACAATAGGTTTCCTGCCTTGGGAGGTGCGAGCACCACCCCAGACAGGCCTTAGTGTATTGGGGCAGGGAGGGATGAATGAAACGAGACACTGCCTGGGGCACACAAGGTGTCCCATGCATAGTCCAGTTCAAACCGGTGCTGGGGCACACCAACCCCAGTCCTGGCGCGAAACTGGACAAAGGAAAGGGGGTGTAACCACCCCCCTCCCAGGTCCCACCCATAAGGCGTGACCTAGCAGGCAACCCAGCCCCCCAGATTAGTATAAGAGTGGTAGCTGGGCCCCAGGAGATTAGATTATCCTGAACCTGCAACTTGAACAGAAACTCTGGACCTTCGACATTCGACGAAAGAAGAAGACTAAAGAATCTCCCTTGTGGCCAAGGAGTGGCTACCCTGTGCAAACAGGCACCATCAAGAGACTTACCCTTTGCTTTGCTGAAGTTCTACGAGGGACCAACTCCAGAGCCCGACCAGAGCCTTGACTTCCAGACTTCTCCGACCCTGATCCACATCCACAGCCGAGCTGAGATCCGTGGAGGCGACGAGAGACGTGGGACCGGCTACCTGGGAAAAGTGGCGAGTATCTTCCAGCGCAGCTTCTGAGGTACCCTCGAAGTTGTGCACCGGGGATTGAGAAGCCCCAACCCCAAGCACCATCTGCACCGAAGATCAGCCCCCCACACTCCACGAGTCCTGCGTGGGGCCCTTCTGCATTTTCTTGCTTGCCGCATCTGTCCGGTTGCTTGCCCGTTGGCTAGCGGCCTTTGCGACGACACACCTTTAAATCTTCACTGCTGGTTTGGCTCCTCCAGACTGGCTCCCGCTTCTTTGCAAAAGAGAAGCACCCCAGACCTTCCTGGTCTGCACCAGAAGCAAGTCCTTCGTTCTTCGTGGGTTCCGCTTGCCAAGGCTTGGTGAGTCCTAGTTCAACTTCAATCTTCACGACATCGCCTGGTTCCTTCCTGGTTCCACGTGGTCACTGGCTAGTGACCTTGACTCTGTCCCTTCTGCTTGCAGGTACCCTTCCTTCTTGATCCCGGCCTTGGGATCCACCGGACACTCTGCACTGACTGCCTGTCAGCAACTTTCCTTCAGGCATCCATAGAAGTCCACGACGAAACTCGACGCAAGTTCACACCTATGCACCCGCAGCCTGTGGGCTAGGTAACTTGGGTACTTCAGTGCTCACAAGGGTAGTGACTATCCTAGGGTCTAGTTTCCGAGTCTCGACTTTCTAGCTTTACCAGAAGTGTCCTAAAACTGCTTATTTCAGAACTGTACTATTTCTATCGATTATACGCATTACGCGTGAGTGTTTCCACTCTGCACCTGAATCCCGTGGGCCTCCCACTTCCTAACTGTTGGTAGTGTAGTGTAGCCCCAGCGATTCCCTAGGCCTAGGCCTATCCTATTTCCGTGACAGTGGTCCTTATACCACTTCTTTAGTATGTGGTTTGCGTGACCCCTAGGGCCTAACTGTATTACTTACCTGTGTGACTTAATGTATGCTTAAATAAGACTGTGTTGTACTTACCTCGAATCTCATAAAGAGTGCTGAGGGTTTGACTAGAATAAATACACTTTATTTTATATATATATATCTGTTGTGGTGTCCTTTCATTTGGTATTCAAGGGATTATATATGGTATCACAGCTGGCTTCACATGCCATTCAGAGTTTAGCCTAAGACTGCTCTTGTCCATGCTACCACTAGGATAGATGGTCTATAAGGTTGACTTTACAACCAATCACCATAAGGGTTGTTTGGACTGATTTAAGGTGTACACTAGAACTAGTAACATCATACATCAGGCCAACTTCTAACATTGGTGAGCAGCGGTTGGGATCTGAGCTTGCTGTTGTAAGACCATTGTAATCTTGAGATACTAAATTGAAAGATCACACAGATATTGTTTAGGTGCATATAACATAGATTATAATACTTAAGTCCTACTGGACTTAGTTGTTGTAGGTTGAAGGGATTAACACACCATGACTACAACTACTAGAGAGGTTTAGTAGAAACAACTAGTGTAGGTAGGTGCACACACCACACCCTCACTAGATCATGTCTCTGGGAGGAGATCAAGGAGATTCTCTCTCAGGAGGGGCAGATCTGAGAAAGATCCCCTCTAGATATGATACCCTAACTTTTCAGGAGATGAGACAATTGTGTACCTCCAGAAAGTTAAAACAGGGTGCAAACCCTACCCTCCTTCAGCTAGTGCAGCTCCTAGAGGAATATGATGCTCTTAGGGCCTCACAGGCTGGTACCCTAGGTACAAGGGAGGGTCTACCCGCCACAGATGAGTCAGAGGGGACTTCAGATGAAGAGGTAGACAGCCAGGGCCAAGTAGGAAGACTTAGCCAGGCTAACCTAAGCTTACATGGGAGTTTGCACGGGGTCCCCCCATACAGACCCCCAAGTGGGCTTAACCAGAGAAGCAGGAGAGACAGATCCCCTTCAAGGGAATCCATCCACTCCCATGTCTCTAGCATCTCTAATGCCTCTTCTCAAAGGGGAATGACTTCCCCCCAGAGAAAAGAGCATGAAGCCAGAATGAGGGAAGCTAATCTAAGGATTGAGAGGGAAGAACTTGCCCTTGCCAAGGAGAAGCTTGCTCTGGCTAGAGAGCAAAAGTTAAGTGGGTTAGAACCCACTGGTGGCAGCAATATCCCTAAGGATAGAGACAGGCACTATGATAATAGAAACGTGAGCAACATTGTCCCTCCCTACAAGTGTGGGGATGACATCCACAAATGGATAACTGCTTTGGAGAGGGCTTGCAAAGTACAGCAGGTACCCCAAAGTCAGTGGGCAGCTTTCTTGTGGCTCTCCTTCTCTGAGAAAGGTAGAGACAAGCTCCTCACAGTTAGTGATGAGGATGCAGACAATTACACTGTCTTGAAGAGTGCTCTAATTGATGGGTTTGGCCTAACCACTGAACAATACAGGTTGTTGTTCAGGGATACCCAGAAGACACAGACTCAGGACTGGACTGGCTTTGTAGATTGTGCCACTAAGGCTCTGGAAGGCTGGCTAGTGGGAAGTAAGGTTAAGGACTATACAGGATTGTATAATTTGATCATGAGAGAGCAAATCCTTAACATCTGTCAAAACCAGCTACTGCATCAACAGCTGATTGATTCTGATCTGACTTCTCCCCAAGAATTGGGAAAGAAGGCAGAGAGATGGGTCAGGACTAGAGTTAAGCAGAAAAACCAGAACCAGGGCGGTGATCAGAAAAAGGCAGACCAGAAGGGTAATGATCAGAAACAAAAAGACCAGAAGTCTTCACCAGGCCCCCAGAAGGCTCAGGGGGAGGGTGGTCCCAAAAAGGATAAAAAGAAAGATGGCCAAAAGAAACCATGGTGCAACTATTGTAAGTCCAACTCACATTGGTTTAGCGAGTGCACCAAAAAGGATAAGCCCCCAGCCACCATTGCCCCTAAGGCAACTGTACCCCCTAGTTCAGCTGTAAGTGGTGGTTCCCAGCAAAAGGGTGTAGTAGGGTTAACCCTGGCAACTGAGGAGGATTCTGGCCTAGTCAGAGTACCTACTCAGGCTGTTCTGATCTGTGATGGGAACATAGCTTTGTCCTCTACTGTAGGCCCCAGTAACCTGGGCAAGTACAGACAGACTCCTTTTATTAACCAAAGAATGGCTCAGGCCTACAGGGACACTGGGGCTAGTGTCACAATGGTGACACCTGCCTTTGTGGACCCTGGACAGATCATACTAGGTGAGAACTACCTAGTGACCAACGCTAGCAATGCCACTACCTCCCATAGTGTGGCTATTGTTAACTTCTCCTGGGGAGGGGTAACTGGCCTCAAGAAAGTTATTGTTAGTTCAGACCTTCCTGTAGAGTGTTTACTGGGCAATGATCTTGAAACTTCAGTTTGGTCTGAAGTGGAGTATAGGACCCATGCAGAAATGCTGGGGATAGATGCACATGTCCTTGCTGTGACCAGGTCACAGGCCAAAAAGTGCACCACTGAACAAGTATCCTGAAACTATGGACCAGTCACAAACCAAGAGAAAGAGCAGTAGGGTAAAAGCTGTGCCTTCCCCCCTGCCTCAGGCACTGGATCAGCCCTCACAGGAGGATGATTCTGAGAGCCCTGAAGGAACTGTCCTAGAAGAACTTGAACCTGATCAGGTTGAGTTTCTTGGGACAGGGGGACCTTCAAGGGCAGATCTGAGGCAGGCTCAATTAGACTGCCCCTATCTTGAACCCCTCAGACAGCAGGCTGCTGCTGAGGCAGCAGGGAATGCTCAAGGTACCCATAGAGTGTATTGGGATGAAGGGCTGCTGTATTCAGAGGCTAGAGACCCCAAGCCTGGTGCATCCAGGAGGTTGGTCATACCACTGAAGTTCAGAGGCTTCCTTCTTACCTTGGCCCATGATATTCCCCTTGCAGGACACTTAGGCCAGAACAAGACTTGGGACAGGCTTGTCCCTCACTTTCACTGGCCCCATATGTCAGAAGATACCAAGGAGTTTTGTCGCTCCTGTGTCACCTGCCAAGCCAGTGGCAAATCAGATGGCACTACAAAGGCCCCCCTCATACCACTACCTGTGGTGGGGGTCCCCTTTGAAAGAGTGGGCATAGATATTGTAGGACCAATGGACCCACAAACAGCATCTGGGCACAGATTCATACTGGTGATAGTGGACCATGCCACCAGGTATCCAGAAGCTATTCCCCTGAGGACCACAACAGCTCCTGTTGTGGCAAGGGCCCTGCTTGGAGTATTCTCCAGAGTGGGCTTTCCAAAGGAGGTCATTTCTGACAGAGGTGCCAACTTCATGTCAGGATACTTGACTGCAATGTGGAAGGAGTGTGGTGTGAACTACAAGTTCACCACACCCTATCACCCACAGTGCAATGGGCTTGTTGAGAGAATCAACAAGACCCTAAAGGGAATGATAAAAGCTTTACCAGACAAGCTTAGGCGAAGATGGGACATCCTTTTACCCTGCCTTCTGTTTGCTTACAGAGAGGTCCCACAAAAGGGGGTTGGCTACAGCCCTTTTGAGCTTTTGTTTGGGCATCCTGTAAGAGGACCCCTATGTTTAGTAAGGGAAGGATGGAAGAGACCTCTCAGACAACCCAAACTTGATATAGTGGATTATGTACTTGGTCTCCGCTCCAGGATGGCAGAGTATATGAAGAAGGCTTCTAAAAACCTTAAGGCAAGCCAAGAACTCCAAAAAGCTTGGCATGACCAAAAGGCTGTGCTGACTGTTTACCAGCCAGGGCAGAAAGTGTGGGTGTTGGAGCCAGTGGCCCCAGCAGCACTCCAAGACAAATGGTCTGCCCCCCCCCCCCCCCACACTATTGTTGAGAAAAAGGGAGAAGTCACCTACTTGGTGGACCTTGGGACTCCCAGAAGCCCCCACAGGGTGCTTCATGTCAACCGATTGAAGGCATATGTTGACAGGGCAGACATGGGCTTACTCATGGCTACAGATGAGGGGCAGGAGGAAGAGAGTGACCCTCTCCCAGACCTGTTGACTCAGAACCCTGATGATGGCTCAGTTGATGGTGTGGTCTTTTCTGACAGCCTCACTGTCCATCAGCAACAGGACTGCAGACAAGTTTTGCAATCCTACAGACATATGTTCTCTCTGACCCCAAGTCAGACAAACTGGTGCACCCATGAGGTGGACACTGGTGACAGTCTGCCTGTGAAGAGTAAAATCTACAGGCAACCTGACCATGTCAGGGACTGCATAAAAGTTGAGGTACAAAAGATGTTGGAGCTGGGAGTCATTGAACCTTCAGAGAGCCCTTGGGCTAGTCCTGTAGTTCTTGTGCCAAAACCTCACACCCAAGATGGTAAGAGAGAGATGAGGTTTTGCGTGGATTACAGAGGTCTCAATGCTGTCACTAGGACAGATGCCCACCCAATACCTAGGGCAGATGAGCTCATTGACAGACTGGCAGCTGCTAAGTTTTTGAGCACATTTGACCTGACAGCAGGCTACTGGCAAATCAGACTAGCTGAGAATGCAAAGGCCAAAACTGCTTTCTCGACCCCCGGAGGACATTATCAATTTGTGGTAATGCCCTTTGGTGTGAAGAATGCACCTGACACTTTCCAAAGGTTGGTGAATCAAGTCCTTACTGGGTTGGATGATTACTGTGCAGCTTATCTTGATGATATTGCTGTCTTTAGCTCCACCTGGGAGGATCACCTGGTCCACCTGAGGAATGTTTTAGAGGCCCTGCAAAAGGCAGGCCTCACTATCAAGGCCACTAAGTGCCAGATAGGGCAGAGCAAGGTTGTATACCTGAGCCACCTAGTTGGTGGGGGTCAGGTTCAACCACTGGAGAGCAAGATCCAGACCATAAAGGACTGGACTCCTCCAACTACCCAGACTCAGGTCAGAGCTTTCTTGGGCCTGACTGGGTACTACAGAAAGTTTGTTAAGAACTATGGGTCCATTGTGACACCACTTAATGACTTGACCTCCAAGAAAATGCCAAAGAAAGTTCAGTGGACAGTAAGCTGTCAAAAAGCATTTGATGACCTGAAGCAGGCCATGTGCAGTGCACCTATTCTGAAAAGTCCAGACTACTCCAAAGAGTTTATTGTCCAGACAGATGCTTCTGAGTTGGGCGTCGGAGCTGTTCTTTCACAACTTAATACAGATGGTCAAGACCAGCCCATTGCTTTTATAAGTAGAAGGCTGACCCCTAGAGAGAAACGTTGGTCAGCTATTGAGAGGGAGGCCTTTGCTGTGGTTTGGGCCCTGAAGAAGCTGAGGCCATACTTGTTTGGCACTCACTTCAAGATTGCGACAGACCATAAGCCCCTCTTGTGGCTAAATCAGATGAAGGGTGAAAATCCCAAACTTCTTAGGTGGTCCATCTCCCTACAGGGGATGGACTTCACAGTGGAACATAGACCTGGGACTGACCATGCCAATGCAGATGGACTCTCCAGATATTTCCACTTAGAACATGAAGACTCAACTGGTCATGGTTAGTTTAATGTCCCTAGGTTTTGGGGGGGGGGGGTTATGTAGGAGAGTAGGGTCTGCTTTCTATGTTCACCCCCACTTTTTGCTTTTGCTTTACTGGTTTTCGACTTAGATGTGGCTGTGGGCCTGCTAATCAGACCCACAGCCCTGCTGTTCTCTCTCTAAATTAATACTATGTACTTTAGGTGCATAACCCATTTGGATAGGATCACCTTATTGGCCCCTGTACAGTGTACCCTAGGTACCCAGGGCATAGGTGTACCCTAGGCCTACCAGGGGCTGCAGCATGTATTATGCCACCCCTGGCCTGGCCTTCCATTTTGACACAACTGGCTGATCACTCAGCTGGGGCAAGGTCGTGTAATCACCCCTTGCTTAGGTGTAGTATTCCTATACCTACCTTATATATAGACACATGTGTACCTATCAGCCACTCCTATGGCAGGCCTTAACAATCCTGGAGGCAGAGTGCTTGGTAACATGTGAGATAGTGCTCTAGCATGAGCTGAGCCTGTCTGCAGCTTTCGGAACCATGTCCTTATAGCTGTTCTATGATATAGCCTACCATATACTCTTAAAGTGCCTTATAATCTTAAACCATTATGGTAACTATGGTTTGGCTTTATCAAAACATGTCGTGTAAGGTGTCTAACACTTTGGAATAATACCCCCATCCCATTTCTAGTGATGAGGATATTATCCCTCCCTTCTAGAGGGAGAAGACATGTTGAAACCTACTTACCCGGTTAAAGTTAACCAGAGCCCCAGCATCACAAAATGGATGCTGCTGCCACGACATAAGTCTGACCTCCTGCTGCTGGGAGTGATCCCGGCAAGGGAGGCTTGGACAATAGGTTTCCTGCCTTGGGAGGTGCGAGCACCACCCCAGACAGGCCTTAGTGTATTGGGGCAGGGAGGGATGAATGAAACGAGACACTGCCTGGGGCACACAAGGTGTCCCATGCATAGTCCAGTTCGAACCGGTGCTGGGGCACACCAGCCCCGGTCCTGGCGCGAAACTGGACAAAGGGAACGGGGTGTAACCACCCCCCTCCCAGGTCCCACCCATAAGGCGTGACCTAGCAGGCAACCCAGCCCCCCAGATTAGTATAAGAGTGGTAGCTGGGACCCAGGAGATTAGATTATCCTGAACCTGCAACTTGAACAGAAACTCTGGACCTTCGACATTCGATGAAAGAAGAAGACTGAAGAATCTCCCTTGTGGCCAAGGAGTGGCTACCCTGTGCAAACAGGCACCATCAAGAGACTTACCCTTTGCTTTGCTGAAGTTCTACGAGGGACCGACTGCAGAGCCCGACCAGAGCCTTGACTTCCAGACTTCTCCGACCCTGATCCACATCCACAGCCGAGCTGAGATCCGTGGAGGCGACGAGAGACGTGGGACCGGCTACCTGGGAAAAGTGGCGAGTATCTTCCAGCGCAGCTTCTGAGGTACCCTTGAAGTTGTGCACCGGGGATTGAGAAGCCCCAACCCCAAGCACCATCTGCACCGAAGATCAGCCCCCCACACTCCACGAGTCCTGCGTGGGGCCCGTCTGCATTTTCCTGCTTGCCGCGTCTGTCCGGTTGCTTGCCCGTTGGCTAGCGGCCTTTGTGACGACACACCTTTAAATCTTCACTGCTGGTTTGGCTCCTCCAGACTGGCTCCCGCTTCTTTGCAAAAGAGAAGCACCCCAGACCTTCCTGGTCTGCACCAGAAGCAAGTCCTTCGTTCTTCATGGGTTCCGCTTGCCAAGGCTTGGTGAGTCCTAGTTCAACTTCGACGCCGCCGACAGCAAGAGCCTTTGTGGGACAGCTCGCCTCCTGGTCCTGGTCGTCCTCGACGTCTCCTGGCACCCGTGGCTGCTGCGACAAGCTTCACCCTTCACCTGCAATCTTCACGACATCGCCTGGTTCCTTCCTGGTTCCACGTGGTCACTGGCTAGTGACCTTGACTCTGTCCCTTCTGCTTGCAGGTACCCTTCCTTCTTGATCCCGGCCTTGGGATCCACCGGACACTCTGCACTGACTGCCTGTCAGCAACTTTCCTTCAGGCATCCATAGAAGTCCACGACGAAACCCGACGCAAGTTCACACCTATGCAACCGCAGCCTGTGGGCTAGGTAACTTGGGTACTTCAGTGCTCACAAGGGTAGTGACTATCCTAGGGTCTAGTTTCCGAGTCTCGACTGTCTAGCTTTACCAGAAGTGTCCTAAAACTGCTTATTTCAGAACTGTACTATTTCTATCGATTATACGCATTACTATCCTATTTCCGTGACAGTGGTCCTTATACCACTTCTTTAGTATATGGTTTGCGTGGCCCCTAGGGCCTAACTGTATTACTTACCTGTGTGACTTAATGTATGCTTAAATAAGACTGTGTTGTACTTACCTCGAATCTCATAAAGAGTGCTGAGGGTTTGACTAGAATAAATACACTTTATTTTATATATATATCTGTTGTGGTGTCCTTTCATTTGGTATTCAAGGGATTATATATGGTATCACAGCTGGCTTCACATGCCATTCAGAGTTTAGCCTAAGACTGCTCTTGTCCATGCTACCACTAGGATAGCTGGTCTATAAGGTTGACTTTACAACCAATCACCATAAGGGTTGTTTGGACTGATATAAGGTGTACACTAGAACTAGTGACATCATACATCAGGCCAACTTCTCACAGTCCTATCAATGGGTGGTTTCTTATGACAGACAGAGTCCCCCTGCTTGTGTCCCTGCTGAGCATAATCAAAGCAGTGGGATTTGAAATGGGGCACTCTAGGGCCAACACCCACCAGAACCTCCTCTCTGTTTCTCAGAAGAGGCATGGAAACCTTTTTCTCTCCCCTTATTCTGGGACCTGGCTGGGTCTCCCTAGCCCTACCCCTCACTCTGCTAGGGGGGAAACTGAACCACCCTTTTTGGGGTCAATCGCGGGTACCTTCTTTTGGACCTTGGCACTGATCTAGCGGTCCACCTCCTTAGCAAGCTCTCTGGGGTCAGTGAGCTTACTATCAATCAAGTGTTGCCGCAGATCAGGAAAACAAAGACTGAACATGTGCTCTCTCACAATCAAATTGTACAGCCCTTGGTAATCCTTTACTTCACTGCCCTTCACCCAACATTCAGTGCCTTGCAAACTTAATCCACACAATCCACCCAGGTCTGTTGGGCCAGTTTCTGACTGTCCCTGAACTTCTGCCTGTACTTCTGTGGGGTAGGGCCACATATTTCTGACAAGGGCTTCTTTCATGGGGGGGATACCTCATCCTGTCCTCCTTCTCTAGGGCCAGTATGGTGTCCCTCCCCTCGCTAGGGATATACCTCCACTAACCAGCGCCCCCAATCCTCCTCAGGGATCTTGTGCATCTGTAAGGCAATCTCATAAGTCTCAAATCACTTGCCATTATTGTCTCCGACAGCAACGTCAAGCATCAGACCTTTAGGGATATGGACCCTCTTGCCTCCAGAGGGCACTGCAGGTGCTGCCACCATCACTGCTGGACTCCGTACGAGAAAATGGGTTTCTGTTGCAGTACCCCTCACTGTTTGCCTGGCTTTTGATGCAACTTTGACCATAAAGTACAGGAGCCCTTCCGTCCAGGTTCCCAGTAGCAGTGTTCATTCCCTAAACCTGTACCACAATTGGCCTTTCCGGACCCCTGTAAGTCACTAGTAATGGTACAGGGGTGCCTAGGGCCTGGGGACCCGTTACCTAGGCCATGCAGACTGCTACTGCAGCATGCATGGCCTGATTCAGACCAAACAACAAAGTCGGCATGGCACACTGCCTGTGTTCCATGCCAACTAGCACTGCCTCAGATACAGATAAGTCACCTCTCTAGCAGGCCTTACCAGCCCTAAGGCAGCGTGCACTATATCACAGGTGTTGGCATATCTGTCTGAGTAGATATGCCCTGACAATAAATATTAAAGTCTATCCCTTAATGTTGTATGTGCCAGGGAAGTCATAAGGAGTACATGGGCTGGAAGCATGACGTGAGTTCCCCAGCACCATGATGGCTTTACTGAAACTAGGAGTGTTTGGTACCAAACAACTCCTCGTAATAAACCCACACTGATGCCAGTGTGAGATTTATTAAAAATTGTACTCCCTGGTGTGGGCATTAACTGGCTTTAGGCAGCCTGCCACAAAGACATGTTTCTGGAGCCCTGGGTGGACAGCCTATGCTCTCTGGGAGCAGAAACAATGCACATAATGGGCAGAGGTGTCACACCTCCTCCCCCAAGATGGCCGGTGCCTAAAGGGGAAGCTTCAAAAGCCTGCTGCCTTTGTAATGCAATCCCAAGCCACTGCTGTTAGCAGCAGTTGGCAGCCCCCGGCTTACACCCCCACTTTGGGTGGGAAAACCGGTGGCAAACCTCAGAAAGACTAGGAGGTGTGCCAACTCCACCCCTCAGGTGGAGGAGGCGAAATTAAGCACACTTTTCAGCCCCTTCCATCTTGAAGATCAGAGAATTCCTTGAATCAGGGCAAGGTCCATGCCCCCAACCATGGGTGGGTGGCATAATAGTGGGTGTAGTCACCCCTGGTAAGGTGCCCATTGACCCTACCTACTAATCCTCTAAAACGCCTCCTAAGTTTAGTATTTAGGTAGTTCTCCCAGACCTGAAAACTAGATCCACGATGATCTAATAAAGAGACACCCCCTGCAGAGAAGCCTGAAGACGACGACTGCCTTGGCCCCAACCCTATCGGCCTGTCTCCAGCTTCGATGAATCTGCAACCTAAAGGCGAGATGTCCTGCAGCCAGCGACCTCAGAAAAACCTGGGAGTACTGCTGCCTTCGAAAAAGACTCCAATCTCTTGTGGATAGCTGAACTGTCCAGAGGAAATCTACTACAAGGGCTCTGGATCCAGCTGGAACCGCAACTACTGCCCACTCTGCACCCAATGCCCACGGCCTGAGTCTGAGTGACTCACCTGTCCAGTGAAGTCTCCCCAGTGACCTCTTCTGATCTCCACGCCGGCGCCTGCAGTGTGAATCCAGAGGCTCCCCTAACCACGACTGACTCAGATAAGAAAGCTGCAAATTTGAATGGCACCCATGCACCCGAAGCCCCTGGGCCTTGGTGAGCTGAACCTACAGTGCCCCTGCAACCAATGTACTTAGCTGCAAGCAGTGTGGCTTCGAGCACCCCCAGTCTCTATTGAAACACATTGTGCCGAATTGTAATTTTGACCTCTGCATCCGGCCTCCCCTGTGCTGCTGGTAGTGCAGTTTTGGTTCTCACCTGACCCTTGCCCCTTGCTGACCTTTGGTCCTGAAGGCAGGAACTGTAAATGTGATACTCGCCTCTTTAACCACAATATTTTTCCTTGTAGGATAACATTGAAGTGTTCAGAAATTGTTTTAAGTGTTAACTTTTGAATATGGAAAGTATTTTTATTTTATAACTTACTAACCTCATTACGAAGATCTTGGTCTTAAAATAAAGTACAAGCAAAGCTTCTTTTTCTAAAATTGGTGTGGATCTTCTTTTTGAATTGTGTGTCCATTGTTGGTCAATGTTGTGCGATAAATGTCTGACACTCCTCTTTGTTAGGCTTAAGGCTCCTTGCCCACACTACCACTAATGGAGCACTTTGGGTTTTACATTGAGCCCTGTACGCTTTTAGGGAACCCCTGAACTTTGTGGATGGTACAACCAACCAGTGGCATGACATATACAAAGCCAGCTTCCTACACTCTGCCTGTCAGGCTTTGATGTTCAGCTCTTTAGGCTTCTTTAATAAGCCAAATGCTCCAAAGTAATTCTCTCCTCCCCGGACAATTCCCTTACCTCATTCTTCAGCTCTAATCTGGCCAGTTTTACCTTGAAATTCCTTTCCTCCCTCCTGTCCTGCAACTCCTCTCGGGTCAGACCCCTAGAAGACACAGTGCTCCTGGCAAGGGGAAGGATTTCAAAATCTGGGAGTAAGTTACCCCCTTTCACAACAGACTGCATTGCAAGACCCGCCTGTAGTTCCTGCTCTGATCCTTCCTCATCCTCCTCTACCTCCTCATCATCTGTTGGTGACTAGTGGGCCTCTACCCATACCCTCAAGGCCTTCTGGAGCTCTGCCTTCAAGGTGCTCCTTTTAGAGGGCAGCCCCCTCTCCTGGTGAAACTCCTTGAGCTGAGCCACAGTGTAGCTATCAAGGTTGACAAGCTCAAACTCTATCTTTGCAGATGGGGCCACAGGCACAACAGCTAGAATTCTTTATTAACCGTACGATTACTTAGAATCTTTACAGTGTAAAACACATAAGCAACACCCCTCCTCCTGTCTGCCCTTCCCCATAGAGCTTCCCAGCACACAAAGTATAAATGCACCATGCCTGTATGTGCCCTGTTTACTACTTTGTGTCCTTCTAAGACTGCAAATTAAAAATGAATTAAAATGTGAGATCAACTCCTTTATAATGGCCGTTGACACCAATTTTTGCTTAGTCCTATTAAGTAAAAATAGTTTTATAGGATCTAGCAGGGTCGTTGCATAAGCTATATACTTTAATAAGAGTTCTTGGTGTGCTCCCTACTGGGCCCCACATCTATCTGTGTAATCCAATGGTACGTGTGAGAAAGCCCCTGGATTGAATGACGTCCATCGGAGCTTGTGCGCCAGCTGGTTTAATTACTGAATAATTGCGACCCTTGATTCTGATGCCTGTTGCTGGAAGTCAAGTGCGATTCTAATTTGATGAATAAACTTGCTGGCTCTGGCAAATAAGCAGGTAGTCATTTCTGAAAAGCACAGGCACAACAGTTAGGTCGAGTGGGGATGAATATAAAAAGCAAAAAAGCCAATGAGGGAGAAGTTAAAACTCAAATTGGTCTTAGAGATGGGATGGTAGTGAACAACAAATCACAGTATGGCACTGCACAAACGCAAAACCTATCCTCACCACTGATCACCAATGCTAGAAATGAGGTTACTGGTTGATTGGGGAGTGAGCCCTGGCCAAGCAGCAACCCCATTCCTTGTCAGGGTAAGGCAAGAGCAAACCCAAATTAACCTGTACTACCCCCTGGTAGTTTGGCACACAGCAGTCAGGCTTAATTTAGAGGCAATATGTAAAGTGCTAGGGCAATACTTCAAACAGTACAACAGTGAAAACACCACACTAAAAGATTCCACACCAGGTTAGTTAATATAGTTTAATTTAATAACTAAAACAAGACCAAAACGAGAAAAATCCAATCAGTATTAACAGATTTATGATTTTTTAAAGAAAAACTGCAATATAGCTCTCAAAAACATAAAGCGCCAACCATAGCCATCTGGTCACACTGGTCAGGGTCAAACATTCAGGCCAACCACGATGGAGTGAGAGTCGGATACAGTCCCAGATTAGTCCTGCTGAAGTGTTACCTTCTCAAGTTTTGTGCCAAGAGACACGTTCACGTTTTAGGGGCGCGCCAGCAGCAAGAACAGTGTCGCAGACAGCAGTAGGAGTGGTGCAAAGAGCAGGTCAGGTGTCACGGAGGGGCAGAAGCTTTGCGTTAGCAGCCTCCCACAGGCTGCCAATGCTGCTGTGCCAGGAGACGGACTGGCAGCAGCTCGCGCTGCATTTCAGTGCAAGCGGTGCGGTTCTGGTGAGAGCGGCCTGTTTGCAGTCGCACCAGAGTTCAAAAGCTTGATTTCACGTGCTTGTGAGCTCCACGACCTGAGAGGCACCAGCTGGGGGTCAGGAACTTGCTGAAGAAAAGTGTAGGAGCTGTTGGGGAGCCTTTTATGTCTCTGAGGCTCAGATTAGGAGGCCAGCAGACTAGCATTTTGAGCCAAGTGATTTACAAATTGAGACTGAAGCAATGAAAACACACCTATTACTATAGTGGGTTTAAAAGTAAGAAACAGTGGTGCATGAATCTGGAACACCAGTCATCTTAGTGTTCTGCACAGGAGAAAACTCTGTAAATTCGACCAAGACAAATGACGCAGCACCCACTACTTGTCACAGATAATGCAAGGTCAATTAGATACAATTATGTGGTTAATTCACACTTAGATAACATAATGCAAAGACTACATTTTTATTTTTCTTTAAAAGTCGATTTCTTTATTCATGATCCTCTTTAATGTAAAAAGTTTCTTCATTTATTTATATGTAGCCTACGTGTTTCGTCCCGAACTGGGACTTCTTCAGGGCTACAAAACACAGACAATATATACACATTTTACAAACAAAATACAAAATCTTATACACAAAACGTCATAAACGTACATGTACCAGGTGTAATTGTGAATTTCATATATGTACATTATTATATAATGATTATATTAGATGAGATTGGGAAACTGTCAATTTCATACTTCATTTAGCCACATTCACTGTGCACTATGCATAATACCTAAACCTTATTTCTATCGATCAATTTTCTGATTCCCATTAGGTTATGATTTTAGAACTATGTTCCTATGTTTTTAAGTTCAAATAATATATGTGAGGATTGCCATTTTTCTGCTAATTGTAATATAACTTCAAGTTTTAAGCCAATTTAGGTAAACAGATTATCAATCCTTATGTGTGTATATTGGATTAACATTTTTTGTAACAGTAAGAGCATGCCTAAACCCAGATTGTTGCTCAACGTAGTACAAGCAAAGCCTTCCCTGGAACTGAAGTTTTGTCTATGTGCCATAATAATCGTATGGATATTCCTTGTGTTAGTTGAGCGTATTGCTCCACCAAAATGCTGAATGTAATTGTTTGCTAATATTGGTCACCGAGACCTCTTTAAATCCTGTAATACAGAAAGGACCAACATTTTAATGTCGGGCCCAATGATAGACCATTGATGCTAATGGAACCATTCATGATAGCGCAGAGGTAATGTACCTTGTCTAGATGTCCCCTCCTATTATGACAATAATACGGCATAAGCGTTGATGAAGAAATGTACGTCGCAGAGTTCTAAGCTCTCTGTGTCCTTCTTTGTCTGTCCTATGTATGTGGATAGTTCATCACCTGTAGGATGTCCTGAAACCTATTCAGGTAGAATCACAGATACATGTTCTCAGATAAGGAGAATACTGTGTAATGATTACTTTGATGATGTACATATGTTTTACCACTATAGCCTCGGATGCCAAGCAAACATAATGATTCCTAGCACTGTCTTCATATCCAAACGTGATAAAAAAAATCAGTATGACGGCTGAATTTAAGCCTCAAATACTGTGCCAAGAACCATCTACATCGTGTGGGAGTCGTTTGTTAACCCAATTGCCAAGCGTCCCTACAGGGCATGGTTCTGAGGAGGTGATGGTCACCGCCACACTTTACTGAAATATAAGAACATAAACTCCAGGAAATGTTGTTAGTGAGATCCACAGGGTGTCCGATAGAATGAAAGTAAACTTGTCCTTTCATTGAGATGAAACATGGATACCCTCAGTCATTCTAAATGTTATTGAATTTATAATGCACGTACATAGTTATGTGAAAAATCCTAAACATAACGCGTCATGACATGAGCGTCACTTCAACAATATAGTGTACCTTTTAGCTTGTGACACGCTCACATGGTAATAGCAGGTAAGTTGACGATTACGAGTTCACCTATCATAACATGTAAGTACATAATAGCCAACTCAACTGTGCTCTGTATTTCTAATGTGTGTAGATGAGAATAAAGGGAATCATGTATAAAAACCTTCAAATGTGTGAATGCATTGGCCAGCGTCAGACACGTGCAACTGTGCTCTGTATTTCTTGATTTGTAATGTGCAAAGATAATAATGACAAGAACCACAAAAATTGAGACTTTCAAATGTGCAAATGCATTGGCCAGGGGTTTAGTTTGTCTTCCTCAGGCAAGAGGACAGCAGGCAGCAGGTCAGCACAGCAGGGCAGCAGTTCCTTTAGAGAAGCAGTTTAGCAGAGTGGCTGTACTTGTGGCAGCATGGCTGTCCTTTTTCCCGGCAGAGTATCCACACGTTCAGAAGTGTATTGAAGTGGTGGTGTTGGAGGTCCTTCTTTTATACACAGTTGTGCCTTTGAAGTAGGGAGAAGCTTCTAGAGGCATGCCTTTGAAGTGTGCAGATGCCCTGCCTTCCCTGCACTGGTTCCAGATTAACTATAGGGGGTATACAGTCCTTTGTATAGAGACAGGACACAGCCTATTCCAGTGAATGTGAGGCTGGAGCCAGCTCCTCTCTTCCTTTCTGCTAGTGATGGCTCATTCAGTCACACCTAAGTTCCCCATTGTGTGTGGCTGTCAACGAGGAACACACAAAGCCTGTCACCCACACCTTGTCATGTGACGCTGAGTAAGGCTGCAAGCACCAAATGCAAGGCAAGTAAATTGCAACTTTCTAAAAGTGGCATTTTCAGAATTGCAATTTAAAATATGGTTTCAGCATAAGTTAGGATTTTAAATTGTGATTCCAGATTTACCAAACATGAACCGGTTATCTTTTCCCATTTGGAAATTACACTTATAAAATGTAATACGATATTTCCAATGTTATCCGATGGGCGAGATAGGTCTTGCAGTAGTGAAAAATGAATTTAAGAGTTTTTCACTACCAGAATATGTACACTTTAAAAGTACATGTCCGACTTTTTAAATACATTGCACTCCAGGGCCTACCCTAGGGGTAACTTAAATGAATTAAAAAGGAAGGTTTGGGCCTGGCAAAAGGTTTACTTTGCGAGGTCAAAATGGCAGTTAAAACTGCGCACACAGGCTCTGCAATGGCAGGCCTGAGATATGTTTAAAGGGCTACTTAAGCGGGTGGCACAATCAGTGCAGCAGGCACACTAGTAGCATTTAATTTACAGACCCTGATCACAATTATTATAATACACTCCCCACATAGACCCATAGCCCTCATAGCCCAAATTTAGTGTCGCCGAAGACATTTGTCATCTTGAAAATGGCCAAAGTGGGTAGCATTGGCCCTAAAACCTTTTATCCTATTGGTTAGGCCATGCCCATGAATCATTCTCATCCACTAGCTAGTGACAGTCATAAATGTAGCACCTCCAGGTATTCACTTCAGAACCTGCGGAAGAATAGAAGAGGACTGGCCCTGCTCTCTGTGACCTGAAAGGAGCCCTGAAAGACTGAACCTTCTCTCTCATGTAACTGGGACAAAGAAGTGGACTCCAAGGGTCATAAACCTAACTTCTTGTTTAAGCTACAGGGATACAACAAACTACAAGAGGCTCTTTCCTGGAAGTACTGAGCTGATCAAAGGCATTTGGACCTGGCCTGGACCCTGCTATTGGCCCTTGCCTAACACACTGTATCTCAGTGACTCCCCCGAGGTCCTGGAGGGGCTTTAGAAGTGTACTCCTGGGTTGGATTGGGACTTGAAGGACTAAATCAAAAGGTAAAATCTTTGACCAGGATAAACCTGATTTGTGTATCTGACCAGTGCTCCTTTGTGGTCAGCCTCAAATTGCACCTAAGCGTGGTCTACCATGACCATTGACTGTCATTGGCGCTTTGTGCTTTTTGGCTTATTGGACTTTTGTCATTTTGTTTATTACATTGTACTCTCTTTTTCTAATTCGGTTTGGGATTTGTATTGGGTTGCATTTTAACTTAATAACTGTATTGGAGCTGCATAAATATGTTACACATTGCCCTACATTAAGCCTGTCTGCTCTCTACCACTGCTACCAGAGGGTTGAGCTCAGTTTAATTTAATGACTTTGAGGGTTTGCTCTGACAGGGGTTGTGATTGCTTCTTGAGAGTTTTCATGCACCTCAAATAATAATCCAGATTCTTACAGTTGCGCTTTACAAATGTCTAGAATAGCATTAAAAAAAAAGCTTGCTAGCAAACCTAAAAAAACAACCAACAAACCCCAGATAGACATATTCTGGTGTCTCTTGACGTGATAAAGGAAAGTTAGCCATTCCAGATTCATTATCCACAAGTTTCTAAAAGCAACAGTTAAATGCAGTGGGGAGTGGATGTAGCCTTATGGCTAGAGCTGCCGACTTTGGGGTGGGGGAACCGAGTTCGAGCCTCGGTGTCGGCTCAGCATCCTGTGATTTTGGGTAAAATCACTTAATCTCCCTGCGCCTACAAAGAAATTGATGTGTCCTTATGTAATGTAATGGGTGCTCATGTGAAGTGCTCCAATACCTTCAGGTCAAGTTCACGCCATATAAATCTGCACAAGAAAAATAGTCAACTGCATGCGTTGTATCAGCTGTTTAAGATGCTGACATCATCACTGTGCCTCACATCTGTTTACGGATGAAAAGATTTGCTTGTGACATGAATGTTTCCCCTGATCTGGTTCCAATAGTACGCAGTGTGATTTTCTGTGATGTCATTAGCGAATCAAAGGTCTTGCTATCTTATTCCAGTGAGGTCACCATTACGCTGGTGGGTGGTTTTTAAACTTAAATAATCCTCTTGCTTTTTGATCACCGGAATTAAGCATGCATGATTTCACCAATGAGTAGCAAGTACCACACTGCGGGGTAATGGCATTTACCACATGTGGCAATTACCTCACCCTACTCCTGTGGTCAGAGCCGGCCCTTGCTAAGATAGCGCTCTGGGCACCCTTGCTGATGCTATGTAATATGAGACAGTGGGGGTCCCTTTTGTGTTCACTGGTCACTCCCTGGCTGAGCAGTGAATGCTGCCTGAATACAAACTTCTTTGGACCTCCCCCAGCTCACCTAAACCGCCCATAGCTTAGCTGCCTCATGCCGATGATGGTATTAGTGTGTGTCAGCATGGGTGAGAAGGCGAAGGGAGGCAGAGGGCAAACGGGGTGTAAAACATACTGCCTATGGCATGATATGAAAGGCCACTTTAAACTGGTAAATGTGACAGAGAAAAGAGCACACAGGGACACAGACAAGGCTAGAGCAATAGAGGGATGATGCTGGTTGCATAAACTTAATGCACACAGCTCAAGGCTAGAGCAATAGAGGGATGATGCTGGTTGCATAAACTTAATGCACACAGCTCAAGGCTAGAGCAATAGAGGGATGATGCTGGTTGCATAAACTTAAAGCACACAGCTCAAGGCTGGAGCAATAGAGGGATGATGCCGGTTGCATAAACTTAAAGCACGCAGCTCAAGGCTGGAGCAATAGAGGGGTGATGCCGGTTGCATAAACTTAAAGCACACAGCTCAAGGCTGGAGCAATAGAGGGATGATGCTGGTTGCATAAACTTAAAGCACGCAGCTCAAGGCTGGAGCAATAGAGGGGGGATGCTGTTTGCATAAACTTAAAGCACACAGCTCAAGGCTGGAGCAATAGAGGGATGATGCTGGTTGCATAAACTTAATGCACACAGCTCAAGGCTAGAGCAATAGAGGGATGATGCTGGTTGCATATACTTAAAGCACACAGCTCAAGGCTGGAGCAATAGAGGGATGATGCTGGTTGCATAAACTTAAAGCACACAGCTCAAGGCTGGAGCAATAGAGGGATGATGCTGTTTGAATGAACTTAAAGCACACAGCTCAAGGCTGGAGCAATAGAGGGGTGATGCTGTTTGAATGAACTTAAAGCACACAGCTCAAGGCTGGAGCAATAGAGGGATGATGCTGTTTGAATAAACTTAAAGCACACAGCTCAAGGCTGGAGCAATAGAGGGGTGATGCTGTTTGAATAAACTTAAAGCACACAGCTCAAGGCTGGAGCAATAGAGGGATGATGCTGTTTGAATAAACTTAAAGCACACAGCTCAAGGCTAGAGCAATAGAGGGATGATGCTGGTTGCATAAACTTAAAGCACACAGCTCAAGGCTGGAGCAATAGAGGGATGATGCTGTTTGAATAAACTTAAAGCACACAGCTCAAGGCTGGAGCAATAGAGGGGTGATGCTGTTTGAATAAACTTAAAGCACACAGCTCAAGGCTGGAGCAATAGAGGGATGATGCTGGTTGCATAAACTTAAAGCACACAGCTCAAGGTTGGAGCAATAGAGGGATGATGCTGGTTGCATAAACTTAAAGCACACAGCTCAAGGCTAGAGCAATAGAGGGATGATGCTGTTTGAATAAACTTAAAGCACACAGCTCAAGGCTGGAGCAATAGAGGGGTGATGCTGGTTGCATAAACTTAAAGCACACAGCTCAAGGCTGGAGCAATAGAGGGGTGATGCTGGTTGCATAAACTTAAAGCACACAGCTCAAGGCTGGAGCAATAGAGGGGTGATGCTGGTTGCATAAACTTAAAGCACACAGCTCAAGGCTGGAGCAATAGAGGGGTGATTCTGGTTGCATAAACTTAAAGCACACAGCTCAAGCCTAGAGCAATAGAGGGATGATGCTGGTTGCATAAACTTAAAGCACACAGCTCAAGGCTGGAGCAATAGAGGGTGATGCTGGTTGCATAAACTTAAAGCACACAGCTCAAGGCTGGAGCAATAGAGGGATGATGCTGTTTGCATAAACTTAAAGCACACAGCTCAAGGCTGGAGCAATAGAGGGATGATGCTGTTTGAATAAACTTAAAGCACACAGCTCAAGGCTGGAGCAATAGAGGGATGATGCTGTTTGAATAAACTTAAAGCACACAGCTCAAGGCTGGAGCAATAGAGGGATGATGCTGTTTGAATAAACTTAAAGCACACAGCTCAAGGCTGGAGCAATAGAGGGATGATGCTGTTTGAATAAACTTAAAGCACACAGCTCAAGGCTAGAGCAATAGAGGGATGATGCTGTTTGAATGAACTTAAAGCACACAGCTCAAGGCTGGAGCAATAGAGGGGTGATGCTGGTTGCATAAACTTAAAGCAAACAGCTCAAGGCTGGAGCAATAGAGGGGTGATGCTGTTTGAATGAACTTAAAGCACACAGCTCAAGGCTGGAGCAATAGAGGGATGATGCTGTTTGAATAAACCTAAAGCACACAGCTCAAGGCTGGAGCAATAGAGGGGTGATGCTGGTTGCATAAACTTAAAGCACACAGCTCAAGGCTGGAGCAATAGAGGGGTGATGCTGGTTGCATAAACTTAAAGCACACAGCTCAAGGCTGGAGCAATAGAGGGGTGATTCTGGTTGCATAAAATTAAAGCACACAGCTCAAGGTTGGAGCAATAGAGGGATGATGCTGTTTGCATAAACTTAAAGCACACAGCTCAAGGCTGGAGCAATAGAGGGGTGATGCTGTTTGCATAAACTTAAAGCACACAGCTCAAGGTTGGAGCAATAGAGGGATGATGCTGTTTGAATAAACTTAAAGCACACAGCTCAAGGCTAGAGCAATAGAGGGATGATGCTGGTTGCATAAACTTAAAGCACACAGCTCAAGGCTGGAGCAATAGAGGGATGATGCTGTTTGAATAAACTTAAAGCACACAGCTCAAGGCTGGAGCAATAGAGGGATGATGCTGTTTGAATAAACTTAAAGCACACAGCTCAAGGCTGGAGCAATAGAGGGGTGATGCTGGTTGCATAAACTTAAAGCACACAGCTCAAGGCTGGAGCAATAGAGGGGTGATGCTGTTTGAATAAACTTAAAGCACACAGCTCAAGGCTGGAGCAATAGAGGGGTGATGCTGGTTGCATAAACTTAAAGCACACAGCTCAAGGCTGGAGCAATAGAGGGGTGATGCTGTTTGAATAAACTTAAAGCACACAGCTCAAGGCTGGGGCAATAGAGGGGTGATGCTGTTTGAATAAACTTAAAGCACACAGCTCAAGGCTGGAGCATAGAGGGATGATGCTGGTTGCATAAACTTAATGCACACAGCTCCATGTGCCGCTCAGAAGCATGGCGCCTTGGGCCTGCGCACAGCTCACCCATGCCAAAAGTCAGTCCTGCCTTTGCTTTAAATGGGCAGGTAATTGTCCAGTACGAAGTGCCTACACCTCTTTAATTAGAAAGAGCAAGAACCTGCACTTCTCAGCAGTACGTTTAATGAGAGAGTATCGGCACTTCTATGGGGCAAACCATTATTCTAAATAGGACCCACATTTCTATATTTCAATTTGAAGCAATGCCCTATTCTACAGAGCCCATACATGCCAATAGACCCGGTTCAGGCAGGGGACTCCCAATTTTTAAAGCAAAAAAATGCTTTATTTAGGCTGTCTCCCGACTGAAATTGACTCTGCTTCATTAGAAGTCAATGGGAGAAAAACATACTCCAAATTATTGTTTTAAAAATGTTTCACTTTCCTCTTCTAAAATGTTGCCATGTATGCATAACATGCACTGCGGGCCACTGGGTTTTCTCTGTATCAGACTAGGAGCGAGGCAGTCGCCCCCGTTGCTTTAATGTTTTGGTTTACATTTCCTCTACATGCCTTGCTGCTACTGCCTAATTCCGTTCTCTTAATGCATGTCCCCGTGCTATTTTCTGTTCATTATTATTCCTGGCTACGTCCCAGTCCTCGTACCGTTCCTACTGAATACAAGGTTTGGAATCGATCAGAGCTCAGGTTTATAGCTGAGCCCGCCAATGTCCCGGCGGATGCTGGGACTAGTAGTTTAACCCGCAAAAGATTCGGGATTTGTAGTCTCCCATAAATACTCCGTGGCCCACTCGCGCCTCCGGGGGTGTGACCGGTCGCCATGGAGACGATTAGGCGTGGCTAAGGTTAGCCAATGGATGCACGCTGGAGGCCACTTGTTTGCTGGTTACGAGAAAATGTTATACAAGGTTCGAAAAGGGCGAGAGTAGCAGAGGAGGGATACCTTAAGGAGCCGATCCCCAGTAAGAGACACGAGAAGAGAGAGCCCGAGGGAGAGAAGAAAAGCGAAGGAAGACGGAGCAAAGGGCCGTAGACACTCCGCCTCGTCCATCGGCCAATCTCCCCCTTTCCTCTTTAGTTTCACTTCTTATTTAGATACCCCCTTTCCTTTGCCCTTTCCCCACCTTATCTCTTCTTTATTTTGACCCCTCGCCACATTTTCAATCTTTTCTCTCCTTAACTGGCTTGAGATCGCCCTCCCCTTCTATACCCTTTCTCGCCATCTCGCCCCTCCTCAACTGCAATTATTTCCGCCCTCTTCTCAGGCTTTTATCCTCTGTCTCTTTCCTCTTTTCCACCCCTCTTCCTTTCCCCCCCATTCACCCCTCCTTTATCTCGCTTTTTTTTGTCTTACCATACAGCCCATCCCATTGTTTTTATTTCTTTCCCTTTTCATTGTATCCTTACCGTTTGTTCTCTCATATTTGTATCCCTATCTGTCCTTCCATTTCGGATTCTTTGTTTCCGCGCTCTTCCATGGATTCCGGTGTTCTGCTGGTCGCAGTGTCGTTTGCATCTTTCCATCTTCTCAACCGGAGTATGGATCGGTTCTTTCCTACCCCGCAGTCCGCGCTGCGAAACCCGTGGAAATGGAGAAACATCTGGACCTCCTTCGTGCACAGCCTGCTTACCGGCTTCTGGGCTCTGCTAGGGTAAGTGTGGTTTGTGTGTCCCTGGGTGACGACAGTGGCATGGACCACATGTGCGGGGATGCGGGTAGATCACTTCAGAGGTGGTATGGACGGTCAGAGCTGTCGGGTGTGTGTGGCTTGGAGAATGCGAACCAAAACGCAACTGTGCTGAGTCCGGCTCACGAGGGAACAATGGTCAGAAGTAGTGTGGGTCAAAGGTCATTGGTAAACTGGGGCCACTGCTGCAGCAAGACTGAATGGAACCGCGGAAGTTACGCTTCCCGGTCTGTAACGCACCCCCCAGTTCCTGTGACCAGCTCTTTTTAACACACACACTTCACCGCACGTCACACGCACCGTTCACGACTTTAGATTCATCCGTGTCCTGTTTGGTGGGACTGTGGACAACAGCAAAACTAATTGGAAATTGTAAGAGAGACGCACACATCCAGACACCAAGAGGAGGTTTCTCTGACGTGTACTCCCGCCTGGGAGGCCACATGGCTTCGTCTCATCACGGACACTCCTACCACTCGTACGTAGCCTTTCATGTGACAGGCTAGGGGTTCTCGGTATGGAAATGTGGGTTTGCGTGAGTTGAACTAGTCAGACGAACTTATTTGATAGTAGTTCTCTATACCTGAGAACCGACTACGTGTGGGGGGTGGGGGAGACAACTTAAGAACTCCTATTTGGTGCAGCCAGTCAGAGGAGTTGGGCCTCGCCTTCACCGTCTAGCTGACCCCAACCTTCTCTCTGTGGAGGAACGTGGCACTACCAGCGAGGAACCTTGTTAAACCAGAACGTCCACCTGGTCTTCATTCGCCACCTGAAGTGCGTGCATGGAAGCATCGCACAGCTGTATTTAGCACCAAAACAACCATACACACCCCGAGCGGGTATTTCAGTACAGGCACACCTACGCTCTGAGATGAGGCTTCAGAAGGCAAACGCTGAGGAGAGATGCACATATGTGCGGCTTCTGTCACTTAGTTCCACATCCCTTATCCAACGTGTTTACTACTTGTTTTTTTTTTAAGTTTTATATAACGTGAACCAGACCCGAGACATCGGGTATCAGAGCGCTTTTCATAGCACTAGTTTCGTTACAGAAGGACACATTGGTTTTTGTGAGGCACGGGAGATTAAGGGATTTCCCAGGATGTTTAGCGTCGTTGCCGAGACTCGAACCCGGTTCCCCAGCTGGTCTACCGCTCTAGCCGCAAGGCTACATCCTCTCCCAAACTACCACCCTCACAGCTTGAGAAAGGCTAGTGTGGGGTAAAATGCAGAGAACGACTCGCTGGAGGAGATTACTCTTGTTGATGGTTAGTATTAACATTTTTAAGACACTAGCTTTGTTGCCCCCGGGAACCCCTATCCTGTTGTGTACCCCCCTCCTTTCTCTGCGATGGCAACATATTCTTGCGTTGGCAGTTTTTGGAGCGTTCACCTTAATACAGTTGCCGCCAACACCTAATTTTGCATATTCTGCTACAAAGTTGTGTGGTAGTAGGAAAGGAAAAAGTTGAGCGAATTTTCGCTGTCGTAAGGATTAGACAGACACTCTAGAACTCTTTATAGCACTGGGTGACGTAAAACACCGCGCCTGTGACCCCTCACCGCTTCCCCATCCAGTGATGTGCCCTGGCTGTTACCTCACTGTACTAATGTAGGCGTTTGTGTGGTGGCAGTGCATTCGCACTTCTGTCCCGTGAGTTAAACTAGGCCATGGGTGGTGGGTGGGTGGGGGGGGGGGGGGATTTAACCAGGTTCTGGCTATCTGCACGCCACCTGCAATGGCAGGTGTAAATCACAGAGGGCCGACTCGGGCTCTCATCCTTCCGAGGCGAAGTACGAGTATCAGTCGATCGCGTAAAATCACGTGGTGTTTACACCAATAGTGAGACATGGAAGTGTGGGTAAAATTGAGGTCTGCCATTTAATAGAGGGTCTCTTGAGAGCTATGAATGAAGCGCGTGCAGACTACAGGTGCACGTGGCTGAGCCTGTGATGTGAACTCGCCCTTTCCCCCGCCCTCACCCTCCCCCCTCCCTTCCCGGCAGGCAGTTCTGCTTCTGGTGGGAGCCCGGCAAGAGGGCAGAGTACCCATTATCAGCAGAAACCGAAAACATTCTTTACGTTCCACGGCCAGGCGACAGAGGCATAAAGAGAGTGTGGATACAGCTAGAAGTGCCCTGGTGCAGCCAGAATACGCTCTCCCTCTAGAGTTTTAAGCCGCGGCGAACCAAGAAGTCTGCTTGTCTAAATCACGACTGTCTAGAAATATATTTAGGTAATAATAGTACATTAATAAAGTACATACACTTAACAAAGCAACATTGGAAAATGTAAAATGCTCTGCAAATGTGAAGCGAGTTGAAACTGGAGGCTAAGCCTTGGTAGCTTTAACTCGATTCGTGGTAGGGGCACAAGTACAGCAAATAAAAGTATGGACAATTAGTGGCCTCAATGGAAATACCAGCTTCCTCTGGCAGAAAGAGGATGCATTGGGAGCAAGAAAAAGACAGTGATACGTTGGAGTCTAGCGTATTGCTTTGTCTTTGAGAAGTAAACCCTAATTCTAAAAATCTCCAACCTACCAATAAAAGTTCGATTTTTGTTTGGGAATTAAAGGCGGTTTATTTGTATATTGGTCTGATGCATACTTGTTTCTGCAGCTTTATGTAATTTTGTTTTCGACTTTTTTGAGGTTTGCATTGTGCAAATTGTTTAGGCATGGTGCCCCGGCTTCGCATAGGGATTCAGAGGGGGTCTAAATCAATCAAAATGTTAAAAGCCGCTGGTCTAAATAACCATTTACTGAACACCTACTAGCTCAGCACCCTTAAAGCCCGCTCTTGCATAGAGACGATAGGATAAGTATACATTGAAACCGTAGAACTCCTGTTGCTATGCATTATGTACGGCACCCAGCATCTGCTCGTACCCACAATGCCCTGTGTTTCCTTCGCTGTGGCTTCCTTTTTAATGTTAAACTATGTTTTCCAACCTCAAATACTCCAGCGCCCCTGTGACGGCCACGGCAGCGCTACATAATAATAAATAAAATGTAAACAGACAAAAGATGGATTAGCCAAGATAAGAGCCAGGAGGGCTCATTTTTCGAGTGCTTCATAAAGTGTAGACCTATGTTTTTACTCGGGCTCCCAGAAGTAAATCTAATGTTACTAAAGGCTGGAAATGGGGACAGGACCTGTAATGCTATAAAGTGATGTATACTTAAGCTATCTGGATGGTGATGATAGACCACACCCTACCAGGATCTTCAAACGTACCTGGAGGCATGGGGGAGGGGCGTGGTTCAGACCAAGAGTCTGACATGTATGTAATCTACACCCAAGCCTATTCCACATAAATATTAAAACATAGCAACACTGCTTAAGATATCCTAGGCTCCAGGTCTGGTGCGGAATGCCTCCCACATGTGAACTCATCCTCACACCACAGAAAGCCGTGTGCACAGCATAGACAAGAGTGCTGCAGGACAATGGCCTGGTAAGCAAATCAAAACCCTGTTTTGGGGGTGAAAAGCAAGGAAAGCAAAACTGTACTCGTCCAGAAGCTTTAAAATCACTATAAAAAGGCTGCAAGAAAAAACCCTTCTCTGCTCTTGTGATGACAGATTTCCTTGGGCTCTAGGGCAGTCTCCGGTTACTGGGTTCTAGATGCATAAGTGGGAGTTGTTCACCACTGGTGTCCTGCGGCCACAGTACTATTGGACCCCAAACTGGATAACCAAGTACTCCCTGCCAGCACGTCGCGCTCTCAGCGTAACGAGAAGAGCAGTCCAAGGAGGCAAGGCGGGTTAGACATTCAGAATACAGTTTACACCATAACACCAGCCAATGAGATCACTCTCCAGTCAGTGCTTTAATTTCTAAAGAAAAATACTTTAATACACACGAGAAAAATATTCTACACATGAAATTGAGATGCACAGTGAAGACAAAAATAGTCCACAAGCCTCAGGGCCAGTGTTCTGATCCCAAACAATATTATAGCTCCTAAATGCTAAGCACTGTGCAACATGGTGCTTCAAAGCTAGAGCGAGGGTACAAATTCTTGTATTGCAGTAATTTGGCTACAGCGGTTCATATGAAGTCAATGTTCCTGGTCCACTCACTGCCCCACTAGTCAAATTAATAGAAGTGCCCACCCTGCCTTGGCGAGGACACCACTCTGATGGTGTCCGGGGTCTGGTTCGGAGTAGCAGCTGTTGCTAAAGTCCCACTAACCCAGTATCCACTAGCTGTAGGGGGACACAGACATAGGTGTTGGCCTGTGCTACGGAGCCTGCTAATCCCAGTCTAACGTGTATAATAGCAGGGCTCTGAGACCGTGCTGCTTGCTTCTAGTGCAGGATGAGCAAGGACTGAGCCATAGACAATGCAAGTCCTAGGGCAGGGGCGGAGGATACGTTCTTCAGCAGGGCAGTCTTTCCCAGCTAGCGATGGTAACTGGAAGCACCCTCAGGTTCCCACAGTAGAGGGGCGGGTTCCGGAGCGAAGCAGTCTCACCTGCACTGACTGTAAGGAGCTTCCTCTGTCTCACTTGTTAATGTGCAGCAAGTTGCCTTATCGTGAGCAGCTGCCTTGACTTTCCTTAAGTTTCAAACGCCAGTAGTTGCAGGTAGCTCGTTCTTCGCTGGGATATTGCTGGGTGAGCTCCTTCCGGGCAGTCCATCGCAGATCCGTAGTCTGGCGGGGGGGGGGGGGAGCAATCAGGCTTCGGGGTTCAACTCTTGGTTCTCTGCACACTGAGGACCCTGCTATGTGACTGAGCAGAAAGCAAGAACAGTGTTGAACAATCCACTGGCCAATGAATCTAGTCTTTTATCATTTCCTGATGGGCGCGATGATCCAAATAGGGAGGATGGTACTTTTCAATACGGGGTAGCCCTTCAGTCCTTGTGCATGTTTGCTGCATATTCACTGCATGATCCGTGCACGAGGAGCGCCTCTTGTACTCCTCCCTTGGTACCTGTCTGTGCTATCCCCAGGGAGGGATGTTAATTAGCTCCATTCCTGGAAGCCCTGACCATCTCCCAGTAGAGGGCTGAACACCAATGGTGCATTCCGCGTCCCAATGCTACTCTACAGACATGATCTAGCCTAACATTACACACGGAGTACACAGAATGGGAAGAGACTCCACAGAACCCCAGCACCTCTGATTCTGTAAACCAGTACTAAGTGTGCATAGGAAGGACCTAACTTGCGGATTCCGAGTAGGCCTAAAAGGTTCCTTCTAGTGCGCAATATCCTTACATTCGCCCAATGCCCCAAACTACATGGCCAACATTTCACCAGAATCCAAGAGCATTGTTTCCCAGCAACCCCTGCCAGATCACTAATTGGAGGAACGCATCCAGGAAGTGACTCTCAGGAACTTAAAATGGGTTCGAGAAAGTCATAGTGCATCATACTTGGAGACACCTCTGGGGCAAGACGGTAAACAAGAATGCAGCAGGCCTTGTGCACAAGACCCAAAGTATGCAGAATATCTAATATTATGTTCTGAAACGCAAACCGCATTCAGGTGCAGACCACAGAGTGTGAATGGAGACTGACTGGCATAGACCATTACTAAAGCACAGGGTCCAACCAGTGTGCGTCTTTTTCCCCAGCCCAGAAGCAGTCCATGGTTAACGGAATTATCTGTGGTGGCTACTTTCTTTGACCACTGGCGAGTTAGGGCTCCGTCTACTGTTGCACTCAAAAATAAAGCTACTACTTTGGGTGTTTGACTGTACACTGTAGCAGAGTTAAACAGATAAGGCTTGCTGTATGCAGGACATACGGGTAGATAGAAACTTATTTACAGCATGACACTTTTACTAGTATGCAAGACACTCAATAATTGGTAGTAACAATAGGGCAGTTACAATAAGGATGAATGCAGAAACTCCGAGCTCCTTCCGATTCAGAGGTGTGACCCTAACCACTGTTGTAGGGTTTAACATGGTGAAACACCCCATTCGGATGGGGCCCTATTACCATTGTGGATCTGGGGGCAAGGGTCTTCTGTCCTCGGATCTTTAGAGAGTTCTCAAGTTGGTTACACATTTTATTCCTCCTAACCAGTCATTACGACCGAACTGCAGCGGTTGTATGGTGCATTTGTCCTAGATTGTTTCTTGCAATCACCTGTGTGCAGTGTTGAGCAACTAAGCGAGTCTGAGCCGGTGAGGATGCGCTTCCATGAAAATAGGCCAAAGACCAGTAAGGCTAAAAAGTCGACCACCCGCACTTGAATAGTGTGTGCACACAGGCCCTAAGTGTTCGTTTATGTCTCTAGAGCCTAGTCGGACACTGTGTTGGTGCTTGGGTGACAAGCCTGCATGAGATCTGATGGGTGCTGGGGTTAAGGAGGGATCTATTTGCTGTGCATGGTTTTCTGATTAGAACAGTTTGGAATCTTAACTGGTTTCCCGGTCAATGAAGGGGGACTGGGAGCTGTCATAGACCCCGCATCCAAAATCCATTGTTATTTATGTATTTTTTAGGTCTCAAAGTGGGCTATTTCTCAGGGTCATTGCCTTTCAAGGGGTCCCCTGATAAAGTGATTTGGACAGCCAGAAGGCCCACTGCAATAACTATGTATAAATATACCCTCATCTGTCTCTAACTCCATTCTTCCAGTACTGCACACATCTCGTCATACTTTTCTCTTTAGCTCTATTTTCTGTCTTCCCATCCCCTCCTGTTTCTTTTATTAAGCAGAGCCAGGGGTCACTGTGTAGCCAGGAAAGTGTCCTTATAGAAAAGGAGAGGCGGTATATTGTAAGGGAACGTGGTTAATGTTAAAATCACCAGATATCATCCCGTGGGATGGCGACTTTCCTACGAGGTGACTGGCTTTGATTTTCAGTGTTGCAGTTAGAATGCCTGTTTTGAAGAAGCATTACATTTTGATCACAAATATCCAAAAATTAAAGCTACAATGTCAAGAGCTAAATGCATTGTCTTATTTTAATATTAATGCTTTTCAACTAAACCTCCACCAAGCCACTCTAAGCATGATTTTCCTTCAGTGGGAGCAACAGGCTGGTTAGACGCCAACTTCTTCATAAAATACTTTTGCAAGACAAACCGCCCTAGATCCAAGCACATAATGAAACAACTTTGTCAGTGCATGTTTAGAGTTTCTACTAGTACTGTTTGGCTGGCAGATTTCAGGCAGCTTGAGCTTTTGATTGTTTTTCCTAGCCTTTCCTGAAAGTTGTCCCTATAATTCAGTATTGATAAGACCTCATGAAGTTGAAAATGGCAATAAATTCAAAGTGCCAAACGACAAGGCCCCAAAATAAGATTTGCCCAGGGACCCAAAAATATTGAATATGGCTTTGCTTGGAAACATTCTATATGGAAGTTATCACATCCAGCACTGGACCAAGAAAATCTGGAAGGGAACCACCAATTTGGGTGCTCATGCCGTGTCCTACCTGGACACCATTCACCTTGACACAACTTCCGAGAAGGCATGGAAGCCGTCGCCAAATGGATGAAAAACAGCTGCCTACAACTAAACACCAACAAAACTGAAGTACTCCTCATGGGCCCAAACCCAGATGCCTGGAATGACACCTGGTGACCCCCTGCCCTCTGAAGCCCGCCTACCCCCATGGACCACACACGCAACCTGGGATTCATCCTGGACTCAGAGCTCAAAATGGACTGCCAGATCAACTCCGTCTCGTCCTCCTAGTTCCACACCCTCCGCCTCCTACGTAAGACCTTCAAATGGATCCCCTCGAACACAGAAAGACAGTCACTCACCCTGGTCACCAGCAGGCTCGACTACGGCAATGCACTCTATGCCGGAATAAACAAAAACCTCACCGCAAGCTACAGAACATCCAAAACGCCGCCGCAAGACTGGTCCTCAACCTGCCAAGACACTGCCACATCTCCCAGCACCTGCGAACACTCCACTGGCTCCCCATCGAAGCTAGAGTCACCTTCAAGATGCTAACCCACGCTCACAATGCCCTCCACGACACCGGACCAGCATACCTGAACAGCCAACTCAAATTCCACACACCCCAAAGGACTCGATCAGCCCAGCTCTCCTACGCAGTGGTACCCCGCACCAGAAAGACCAGATCGGGAGGCCGCTCATTCTCCTTCCTCGTGGCCAGAGTCTGGAACGACCTTCAGCTCCACCTCAGACAGATAACATCGCTCCCCATCTTCGCAAGAAACTTCAAAACCTGGCTCTTCGACAGACCCCCCTCCTTGATGGACTGGAACCTGCGAACCCCTCCCCCCACGCACACACACACCCCCCTAGCGCCTTGAGACCCTTACGGGTGAGTAGTCGCACTTAACAAACACCTGATTTGATTTGACATGATTGCCTCATCCTACCCATGAGAAGCACATCACACACAACTACACCACGCTCTGTGGCAGCAATGTAAAGACCCCATGAGACTGCACAGAATTTACAGTGCATAGGTGAACGATCTCGCTCCCCTTCAGCGGTCCAGATAAGAAGGCATGTACCCTTTGTCGTCAATCACCATACAATCCGTTGTGAGATTGTAGCGACCACACTCCACTTTGGTTGGGGTAAACTTTGGGTACTGGCAGCCCTTGGCCAGCAGAGCATGTGCTCTATTGTTGATCTTCCATAAATTGAAGAGAATCCCTAGTAGATTCATGCAGTCGTGTCCATTGACAGGAAAGCACACAGGTGGAAGAATGCCACACTTCTCGTTACCATATGAGATCTTTGAGTCCTACAGCCATAATCTGCAAACGGTGTGACCTGGTGGAAGTGGACACTGAGGCATGTTCTGTTACAATGTTTTGCAAGCAAGGATTTTCTAAACCCTTTTTTCCCCCAGTATTTTGTAAGAAAGCCTTTTCGAAGACAATAGAAGCATAATCGGGAAAATAATAAAAACCACAGTGGGGCAGCAAAGTGTTGAAAATCTTTAAAAAAAGACCTTTACAACACAAAGAGCAACTGCCTCGATTACTCTCAATTGCTGTTAGTTCGTCTGGGCGCATTCTAGTCCATTGTTTTTAGTTTGTTTGTCCATTGCAGACCGAGACTAACCTCATGCAAAGCTGACTTGGCTCTGCCTCACAAAGGACAGTATAGTCCAGGTCTAACCTGTAGGAGACACAAGCAACCCCCCCCCCCCCCCCCCGACCGGCTTCAGCCTTGCTCCGCCATCTCCTAGAGGTGCAGCCTGATGGCTTAAACCTCAAAGTGACGTCTGGACCCAGTTCGGGTTATGCACGTCACACTTAGACTGCATATACAATGATGGGTGGAATGCTTGCTGTAATGTCGGCCACTAGTAATTTACTCTGAGACGCTTTCCTCTTTCATTTTTAGCTTGTCAGGGCCATTGTGGAGGAGGGCTACCATATGCATCCCTCTTGGGTCACAAGGGACAGTCCAGGCTGAGCTGGCCACCCAAGGCCCGAGCAGTGAAAGGGAGCACAGTACAAAAAAATAGCCTCTCACAGGGAGCCGCCTTGAAAGCGAATGTAAACATTTGTAAGGTGCATTTTTGTTTGTGTCTCATGCTCATTTTTTGGCAAGACTTGTTTGACTTGTCGAGCCAAGAAAGTGTTTTAGCACTGGACTGGCCACAGGTTCTTCGTGCTGCTGCCCCGCCCACTGGGCACGTGCCGCTTCTGATGATGCTCCAGGAAAGAACATGAGCTGTGTAGCAGTGCACGGAACATGTTTTTATGAATGAATGGACCAGTCTAGTGCCTGTTTCACATATCGGGGATTCAGAGCACTGTACAGAGCACTTTGAGGGGAAAAAAGCCAATCACTTATTGACTAGTACTTCGGAAGATGTTACTAATCTGTATATTTGCTATTGGAATCCGAGCATGAATGTTCAGGGGGAAAAAAGTACAGTAAAACAAAGATGTTCATCAAACAAGGTAAAAAAAAAAACGCACCAAAAGCAGCTATGTAGGTAAAAAATGTTCAATTATTTTTTTAATCGAAGCCTGTCTTGCACAAAGCTTTTATTGGGTGTGAACGGTAAGGTCCAGAGTCTGGGCGCTGCCTTCTAATGTGGCCTTGTGCGCGGACCCTTTATTCGGGTGCTGGGACTGAGGACGAGTCTCGCTTGCTTGGAATTTTGCGCAGTGATGATGTAACCTGTCGTGTTATGGGGTGCCCATGTGTTTAGGATCGGTGAGGATGTACGCCTCGCCCCAGTGTTTAGGGTGGGGCTCTTTCTCTCTACAGGCCTTGTCTGTTTCGTTGGTGAATGGTTGTGTTTTGAGCCTCCGAAGCTCTGTTGGGAGTGGTTCCGAGATCTGAGAGGAAAACAATGGGGTGGTTCCTCTCTCGTTCCTCGCTGTCTCTGCCTGGAATTCCCTCCATCTGCCCCTTCGGGAGTTGAAGGAAGAACAGACCTTCAAACGCCTCCTTAAGACCCGGCTATTTGAAAGCGCTTTTGAGTAATTATGTGTCAATGTAGATCATCAGCGAGCCAGTAGTGCCAGGGCAGTCTCGGAGGAGCCGCGCTCTCTACATACTCTATGATTGACTGATTGAGCCGCACGCCATCAGTTCGTGTGGTCTCTCCTCCTTCCATGCTCTTGCCTGTGTCGGATTGTGGATTGCTCATAAACACTGTGGGCACCTTGTGGTGTGGGGACCCCTGTAGTGCTTGTCTGGTGCTGCTGGCAGTGCTCAACAGTGCTCGTAGGCCAGCCACTGGGTCTACTTTCCATGCTCCCAGTGTGTTCACTCTATCATACGTGTCTCTGTGTTCCAAACTTGTGATCACCTGTGAGAAATTGGGTTGTTGGTTGGTGAGGTGTTAACGCTGCTTAAGCAACAGCCACAAGCCCTGTCAGGGTGAACCGCTAGCGAGCGTGTGCCTTGCCAGGCTTGACCTGTGGGGGGGAGGGGGGTGGTCCATCTGGGTGACAGCCCACATGTGGTGTCCTTGTATGCCGATAATGCACTGACTTGGAATGGTCGGTCTGACTTTTGTTGCAGGGAGTAAATTTGCTGCAGTCTCGGAGTTGCAGATTAACAGGGCAAAGTCTAGGTTGTTTCCCTGGCGGGACAGGCGCGGCAGACCGGGAATACCCTGGAAACTGGATGCTTTTCGATATTTGGGGGTTCTGGGTAGAGCGAGACCCAAAAGCTCACTATGCGCTCAACGTGGAGAGGGTGATAGAGAGGCTGGCTCGGTCAGTCGAGTTCTGGTAGATGCTTCTACTCTCCATGATGGGACGCATCTCTGAGGTGGAAGTTTTTTTCTGCTGTGTTGTCTCTGTGCTGCACAATGCAGTGTGCCCAATCCTTCCTATGACCTCTGTACAGCTGGGCAGATTGGGGGGCTGCATGGTTTGGGCGGGTGGTAGAAATCTGGACACACTCCAGCTCCATTGGCGGAGTGGGGGGGTCTCGGACTGCCGGTCCCTTTTCTATACCATACGGCATTACAACTTCAGCGTGTAGTGGTTGGACAGAGAGATGGACTGGGAAAAGTCCTTCCTAGTGGAAACCTATGACCCCTGCACACTTCAGAAGGTTCTTGTGATGGGGATTATGGTCCCTGATTCTCTCCCCTACGTGCTGCGCCAGATGGGTAGAGTGTGGCATGTGGTAGTGATGGTGGTCTTGGTTAGGGTACCCTATGCTGATGACTTGCACCTGTGGATATGAAGACCATTTTCTGCCCTGCTACCAAACATGTCATTTGAGCAGGAGGTGGGGGTGTGAGATGGTGGAAGGCCTCTATGACATTAAACGGTTCTTCACATTTAACCAAGTCCGGGAATGGTTTGGAATGGACCAGGGTCAGTTCTTGCAGCAAGCTCGCCTGGCACATATAGCCCAGGGCGCCTAGACCACGTTTCCGAAAGAACCAGGGGAGCACAAGGTTTTACAGAGCCTGGGAGACCTGGTGGGCTGCCAGTGCTTCATCACTCACCTGCATGTGGGCCTGCTCGCAGACCGGTCCGGGAAAGCTCTACGGACAAGATGGATGGAGCGTGGACTGTGGGAAAGGACCTGACCGACTCTGACAGAAAGCCTGTGAGCAGATTTGGTTTGTGTCAACCAACTTCCGCTTTAAACTCCTACAATTTACCTACTTACATCAAACCTATCTGACCCCTCTCAGACTCTAAAATATACCCTGGCTCTTATTCCAGATGTGATAGATGCCAGTCCTCAGCTGGATTTTTTTCATATGGCCTGGGACCCTGGGCAGGTTGACAGGTTTTTGGATTGATGTGGTTGGTACCTTGCCCTATATATCTTTAGTTTTGCTGCCATGAACGTTAAAGTGTGTCTCTTGGGAGTGCTCCCATAGGGGCCCGAATGGTTGCGTCGGGGTGGCTCTGGCAAGACCCCAGATTGCTATCAGCAGAGATTTCGGTCAGGAGGCGGGACCCACTGGAGTGTGCGGTGGCAGATGAGCAGCACATTAAGCGCAACCGCAGAGATGAGCGTGTGGCAGAGGACATAGCGACATAGGGGTTAATGGTTCTGTGGATAGTCGACCCCCCCCCCCGATAACTCCCAGTGAAGGATGCAATGGGGTAACCGGTCAGTGTGTTTGGTCCGATAGGATGGCGAGGCAAAGCGGCAGGCAGTGATCTAAGCGTCCTCAATGGGCAACACTCGGCAAAGCTGGAGCCGGGCAAAATGAGGCACTGCTAGGTGGTGCAGCGTGGCCTCGCACAGACCCGTGATAATCCAGAAGTAGTGTACAACCTGACTGCAGAAGATTAGCTGTGCAAGCAGGGCACACCAGGTGAGAGGCCAACCAGTTCCAGGGCCTGCAGGGACACGGTGCTGGCTGGCAATATGTGAGCGGGGTCAGAAAACCACTCCAGAGGCATGGAAGGCCAAGGATTCTGTGGGCCTGAAACTGGCTTAACTTGCAGCATATTAGATCAGGCCCACTATCTGGGCAAACACTGGGGTAGAATTTCTATAGGCTCATAGTTGCCCTGCAAAGACACTCCTCTAGGGTTTTTAAAGGGACTCGCCCACGTATTATCTGTAGCATGCTTTAAGTTCCTCATTCAGAATGATAGAACATCTGTACGGGCTCAACCTTAATGAGAAAGCTGCTAATATTGCTAGGGGTCATGTGTAGACCAAATAAAATTTACCTAGGCAAAGAAACCAATCGGGTATATTTAGTCATGGGTTTTCCAGGCAGGTTTCAAAATGGGTATACAATGTAGCCGGGAGCTGATTAGGACTCCAACATCACAAAGTCAGTCTACATGTTATGGTTGTGTTTTTGCCTCATGGGTCAGTCTGCCTTCATCAGGATCAGAAAGGTTCCGATCAATTTGCCTATGAAACAAGTTGTAATTCATGAGTTGTAATGCAGGGGTGAAGGGAAGGAGTCCGGGGCACACGAGAGCCTCAACCGTTGAAGGAAGTGTGACTACAGCGTCTTCTCGCTGTTGTCCCCTGAGAAGCTTCAAGAAGCCTGTACAGGGATTCATACCTGGCTACCAGATGGTGAAACGTATGTATGTTTGCGTGAGCGTGTCCATGCCGATTCATTACTGCAACCAATCATGAATCACAAATTCGTTAATTGAAAATTGATAGGCTACTTACATTATTATGATGCAATCGAGCCTGACTGGTGGTGCAACAAGGGCAAGTTTAGACCGGTGAGAAATAAGGTGGTGAACAAACTGGAAAATATGTATTTTTGAGAACGATAGGTTGGGGGGGGGGTTGTAGGGGGCTGGGAAATGGAAGAAAAAAGTAACCACTAAGTGCCCCAAGACCCATTGGAAAAATCTGAATTGTACCAATTTGGTATATTCCACCTCTCTGTGCGAAGCGCCGCTACTCCAAAGCTAGCAAGTTAACCGTTATTCAACATTTTTCAAGCATGTGTAAACGGTAGCAATTCACTTTACTCCATGAAAGACCATTCGTTTGTGATGTGAGCCTAGTGTGAATTCTGGTTGGTGGGGAATTCCGGTTTTGCGAGCTACGTGGCCTATGGTTTCCATAAAAAGTAAGCTGCTTCTTGCACCCCTCCAAGTAGGGCCAGACTGGTCACTCCGCCACTCTAGCATGTCCCCCGTAGGCTGCCAGGTTTGAGCGCTGCTTTCAGAGCAAGATGGTTGGCCAAGACCCAACAGTGCCCTCATGGCCCCATTTCATTCTTTAGGGCCTGGGTTGGACCTTTTTTCCGAGTTTGATATTTGGTTTCTAGTCAAGCCATGGTACTAAATTATGTTAACTTGTAATGCATGCAGTTCAACCCAGTAGGGGTATCTTGGCCATACAAATTGCTGAGCTCCTGTTTAGAATGCAACGGCAGCAAGCAGCCATGCACATCCGAGGAATGCGCCACCTGGTCCTGTGTCCATAGTCCTTCTCTGCCCAGAACACTCCCAGCTGCTGAACCAGGGTACCTGTCCTCTGCAGCACCTAGTTATGTGACCGGAAGCAGTAGTCTTGGTCATTAAGCCAAAAATAGGTGGCCAGAAACTGACTCCTAATTACTGAATTGCAAGCCCTGCTTTGGAGCTTTGTTCTTGTCGAGAGGAGCTCACACGTTGAATTCTGGGAGGGGGGGGGGCTTATGCTTTGAAAGGGGGGTTCACACTATCCAACAGCCTGCTTATGCCCATGCCTCGTGCTATGTTCTTGACTGCCTGTGACATGTCCATGTGTACAGCATTAAGTGTTGTGTGACTGTCTCCCAACAGGTTTTACCTACATCCAGCAATGGCAGAGGACCTCATCTCCACGCACTCCGCCTTCTCCCACAGCCTGGTTGCTGTGTCCATAGGTAAGGTTCGCGAGGTGACAGCAGGAATGTGCAGAGCTCAGGGTAAAAGGGACTGTGGGGGCAGCTGTCGACAAAGAAGTGTGCATGGAGCACCATGGGAAGGAGAGATGACCCGAGCAGTAGTGAAGAATGGGGAAAACGCCATAAAAGAGGATGGGCGAATATTGGCGTGCACGTCTTTGTGTATGTGTGTGTCGTTTATACTGCCATGTAGAGGGGGCTGGTTGAACATGGATGTTTGTGTGTGTTAACATGTAGGATGAAGGGCTGAAACAACAACCCCATATCCTTCAGGGCCACCTCAGTGCTGCTGCAATTTAGGACCGCGTATAAGACGCACCTCTTTAAAGAATACCACATCACAATGCACCAATCCACGATACGCTCCCTCAGTATCCCCCTTTGACTTTATGCTTGTCTTTGACATTGCACAGAGCTCTGCTACTTTCTGGACAGGTTTGCGCTATAGAAGTACCACATACATACATACATACATGCAGGAGGTGGTTGTGCTAATTTTCAGTTAGTCATTTGACGGAATGTGCTGAATAGGGGCGTGTTTGTGTGTTATGACATGTAATGCCGAAACCGCATTACATGGTGCTTTGAGTTCAGTGGTGCCTGCGTGGTAGCAGGTGTGGTGTGTGTGTGTAAGGTCATGTCAGGTGGTGTCCTTTCATGGGGTTGAGGTGACTGCATCTGCTAATCCTCCTTAGTGCTCAGCATGGCTGCGAGGAGGCAGGAGATTATGACACACTTTCTGGTACTCGGCGACTGTAACACAGAGGGACCGGCTTCTGGGCCATTACCCAACGAGGATCCGAGTCTCCATTACCCAACGAGGAATGACGAGGATCCGAGTCTCCATTACCCAACGAGGAATGACGAGGATCCGAGTCTATCCTTGAACTGTAGCTACCGGTCCCTTAACATCCGCCCATTCACCCTGCTTTCCTTCAAGCGCATGGGACAGTATTCTGGTCTAGGGATCCGTCACCACTGTTGAACTTCTGTGTCCAGCGGGCGGCACAGCAAGGCCTATTGCTGGCTCTGTAAGCTGACGGTGGTCCTTAATGTACTGAGGACACAGTGCTCTGGAGTGGGTAGGAGGCCATCCCCACTCCTTTGCTTTCCTAGGATTACATCTTCACATTGTTGAAGTCCCTACAATAGGTTTCTCCCGCATTTCATTCTTGGTCTCTTCTTTGTGCCTTTTCAGTGTTTCATTCCATTAGTCCAGTTTCTGGGTGTTCACTTTTACTATAAGGACTTGAATTTCCTGTACATACCAGTTTATTTCAGGTTGTCTTCTATTAGATACAACTTGATTTTTTTAATGGACTGGATTTTTTCAGTGTCGAATGTGTTTAATGATGCCACACACACACTTACAGACGTGATGCCTAGCCCCCACCTGCTATCAAAAGAAGAGCAAGGGGTTTTTTAGACATTAGGCCTCTTTGAGCAGGAGTACTTCAGATGCGTCTGGCAGAACCCTGTACTACTGCTCATTATGCTGGGATCAGCCGTCCTGCTTTTTGGAGCGCAGCTGTAAACCTCACTGCCCTGGTTTGTGGTGGCCATTGTGTAGTCCTTGTGTACGATCTGAGCTTGGCATGTTGTATGCGTGTCATGGATATTGGTGTGTTCTTTAAGCAAGTTGCGTGTTTGCTCAGGATACTCGTTGTTCTTGGTTGAGCTGTCGGTGTGATGATGTTGACCTGTTCCCTTCGATGTATGTGGATGGTTGTATGGCTGTCTGCCCTCCATTAGCGGTGTCCTTCTATCGAGGCCTTGAGTGAGTACAGATTGGTACTGATGCTAACGTGCTGTAGGTATTGTAGCGTCTTCATCCATTGACCTTGTGTGTTACTGATGCTGTGTTCACAGGGCATTGATACTATCTGTGCACTGATGCTGTCCTCGCCTGCATTCTGTGTTCGACACTGATGCTGTAGACTGTGTATAGAGCTTTGCATCCCTGCAGTGTTCACATACAGGCAATGCAGGGCATTGATGCCTCTGGATAGCACAGGACACTGATGCTACCCACTCCTGTGGGCAGGGCAGGGCTCTGATCCTATCCTCGCCTGCGTGATGCACTTCGCACTGATAATGTCTGAGATCCTGAGTAGTTCAGGGCACTGGTGTTTTTCCTCTCCCTTGGGCGTCGCGGGGCACTGATGCGGTCTTCTCACATGCTTAGCACAAGGCACTGATTCTGTTGCGGTCTTTTGCAGGATATTTTCTCCATGACTTTGTGGATATGATATTGAACCAGAAGCTCCATCAGTCCTGGGAGCTGCTTTTCCATCACACAGTGGTGAGTCTTCTGCTCGTGGGCCTGCTGTACGGGCCGCGTGCCCCGCACTGCTACAATAGTGACACTGCAGTCCACGCCGTGTAGAATCTTATGGTGGGGTGGCACAAGTGGGTGGCCTTTATTCATTGTGTTTCATGACCCTTTGAGGTATGCCCCCACTAAAGGGAGTGTGCTATAACGCCTGTTCTGATGAGGAGGGGTCCTTTCATGGGCCCTGGCAGTTCTCTCGGTGGGTGGCACCACTCGAGGGAGGAGGCACAGACCTCCCTGAGGTGTTCCCACCACAAACACTGTCTGTTCCCTTGCTGCTGTCTCCATGTACTGCCTTGCCTCCATCTGCAGAGCACGTCCCCTGATCAAGCTTGTGCATGGCCTGCTGTAACCTGGGGGTGAGTGCTTGAAATGTTTCAACACTCCGTCCATCATTTTATTTTGTGATATTGCTATGTGCGCCCATGGGAGTGCCCAGACGGGGATCTCTTGCTTGCTGCGCCACTGGATTCAAGCTAGCCTGGCTGATATGAGGTGATGCCCCTAACTGGTCCCAAGGATGCTTGTTTCCGGTCCAGGGAGGACCTGGCCTGGCAGTTCAGGCTGGACTGTACCCATGGGGAGCAGGGTCAAGACTGATTTGCATATGGCCAGGTCCAAACTTGGGTGACCTGGCGAGCAAAGTAACAATAGATTAAATCCAGATCTGTGACGGGGGGGGGGGGGGGGGTGAGTGTTTCATAAGTTTCCACACCCTGTCCATCATTTTATTTTGTGATGCTGCTGTAACTTTATCTTGGCTCTAGGTGCGCGAACATACACCTGTATAGTGGTCCCTCCTGTTACCTGCTGCATGCTCCATGACTGCTGTACGCTTGTCTGCTCGCTTGCCTGGTCTGCCTGTTACTGCCACTTGCATGCTCCCTAGATCAGTGTGCTCTTTGCCTTTTGTGCATCTCTTATGACCCTACCTTGTGTACCTCCGTCTCGTGGATTCCATGCTCTGTTACTCCACCCTCTTACACACTAGAGACCACCCAAATCTACAGAAAGATGCGTGGACCTCTGCCGAAATTGATGTTCGATGTCTATAGGAAAGAAAAGAAGGTAAAATATGTGCAAAAGATAGTGGAAAAAATATTAACTTTTTTCCCCCCAACCAATGAATAGCGCATCAGACTGCGCTGCCTTACTGTATTCATTTGTTATCCTAAATGTTCAGGGAAAAAACGAATTGAAATGTAGATCTGTGCGCCTCCCGTGCAGATAGAAGTCTCTTCAGCTACACTTGGTGAGTCCCGTTGCCGAGCTCTTGTCTCCTCTTCCCCCTCGTTCTACACACCTCCTTTCTGTGTCTCAATCCCGGGGTATAGGGTGCACCCACACACACCTTCCCTCGGGCCCCTTTGCACGTGTATCTGCCCCTAGTAGCGTGCCCGGGCATGATGCTTTTATGTAATCGTGATCAGAGAGGTCACTGGGTGACTGAGTGACTTGGGCTGGGCAGCTTCCCTGCAAAGACCGACTGTGCAGGCCTCCCTGGTCGGACTTGATCCCTTAGTGCATGTTTCTAATCTGTTAATAGCTGCCATCATGGTTCCACCTCCCGGGCCCCATCCGTTCCTCTGTCCTTTGAATGTTTCTGCGCGCTTTCCCTCCGCTTTGACATTCAGGCTGAAATAAAGCAACCACTGGGTTATTTCTCTACAAAAAAAAACAAAATGCCCAGGTTCTGCAGGAAAAAATTTGATCTGTGTCTTCCGCAGGAAAATCTGCTCTGCAGATATGGAGTGTACACCTGTCCTAACCCTGCCCGATCCTTGCCCCCCTCAACCCATGAGCTTGGTGCCGGAACAACCTGAGGCCTTTCTATTTACCAGCCGCGCCGAGTTAGCGGAAAGGAGTTCGTTCCTCAGTAAAGAAGATACAAGGGCAGAGGTCACCAGCTTCCGTTCTTAATAGGATGAGGAGATAATTCCTGAAATCCACACTGAGCTTGGGGGCGGAGGGGTGGGACAGGAGGAGGGTGGCCTGAAAGGGCCCTGTGGTGACTGAAGGCTCTGGACAGCCTGTCCCGTGTGAGTGCAGGGCCGGAGCTGAACTCGGACTTCGATCCTCTTGGTCTAGGTGTGCCCCCCTCCCCCTTGGTCTAGGTGTCCCCCCCCCCCCCTCCCCCCCCCTTGGTCTAGGTGTCCCCCCTCCCCCCCCCCTCCCTTTTGAAGGGCGGAGAGCGTTTATGGTGAAGTGAAGCTTTCAGAGTTCAGTGCCGAGGAAGGGAGGGGCGAAGTTGGGAGGAGGAGGCGTGAACCCCGAAGCCGCCTGCTATGGGCGTGTGGTGCCCTTTGAGTTTTCCCTGCGCTGTTAAAGTGCGTGATCTGGACGTGTGTTTAGCGGTAGAGAGGTAGAGAGGAGCCGTATATTGCCGTCTCCCCCCGGAGATCGGTGGGGTGGAAACGCTCGGGAGGGGCGGGGCAGCAGTGTAGCCCTGGTTTGGAGAGGGCTTCCATCTACACTCTGAGTTTGCAGGCGCTAGTAAATTATGTTCGTGTGAAGTACCCCCATCTTCCAGCAATATACGCTTTACCCAGGGCTTTAAGTGGGATAGAAAAACGGGGGGGGGGGGGGGGGGGGTCTAAAAGGGGCGTGGCCGATGTTAAGGACGTGGATCAAAAACACATAAGCTACACATCTGTGCTTAGCATAGTGTGCCGCCCGACTGGTATTCTGCTGTTTCTCTCATTGCATCCAGATGAATGATGCAACAAATAACATCATACCTACAAGAAGCCAGGACTGTTGACTTTGTCAATGGTTGTTAGTTGCATAAGATATACAAGCAGCAACTATGGCTTGTATATAATATTTAAATAGCTTCGATTTAAAGCCCTGCTGACACCACGACAATGTTGCTGCTCCTGAGTTTCAAAAACAGAAGGGCAATCCAGAGAGAAAATGACTCTTTAAAGGATTTCCCTTCCCCTACAACGCTCACCTGGCATGACGTCATGCCGTAACTTCTCCACTAGTGAGAAGTTTAGTGTGATCATGCACACGTCTATGTGTCTGCTGTCACTGCAGTCCAGTAAAAATTGACCGCCTGTGCCAGGGCCCAAAACAGAGCCTGATAGAGACCCGTTTCGAGGCCCCCTTTAAAAAAAAATGCTAGGGCGCAGCTCCGGTGAGACCCGGCACACTTAAAGCCCTGGCTTTACCAACTACGTAGTTTAACAAGCCGAAGAGTGCACCCGGGGGTGGTGCCCCAGAGCGAATGTCGCCCCCTCTTCCCCCATCTTTGTTCCAGTGGCAAGGTTGCAGGTCATAGGGGGTATACAGGCAGGGCCGGTCTTGGGCCTGGGCCTAGGCACAGGGCGCCAGTATTCCGAGGGGCGCAGCAGGGAGCAGCCTGACTTAATGTCCTGCAAACAGCAGCTCGTCCATCCCACTTGGTCTCAAACGGGTCCTATTAAAGAGTTTGTAATCGGCACATAATGTACCTCAGTGTGATTATCATCCCTTCAACCCCCCTGCACTCCTCACACCTTCCTCACAACTTCTGAACTCAAAATGCAACGACCCGCCTCCCCCCCTCCGGCCCCACACCAAACGCCCAATTTTCTTTCTGGCCGGGGTGCAGTCCTGGTCAATCCGATTTGGTGCTGGGCCCATGTACAGGTGTGGGGGGGCCGGGAGCGTCCGCCTCTTGCTGACTCCATGGTGCTCGAGGGTTGGGCAATGACCGTTTTATCAAGAATGTCACTATGGAGAGCAGGTACTGGGGGGCGGGGGGAGGGGCAAAAACACATTTTGAAGGTTCCCGAGTCATCGGGTGAGGGTGATATTTGAGCCGCGGCACAGTGGCGCCGGTCTGGGTAGTTTTAGCTTCCCTGTGGTTTGGGGTTTAGAGCAGTGGCGGCTCCACCGCTAAGGCGCGTTGACCCACTAACAGGAAGCAGCAAAAAAATGGGAAAAAATAAAATTATTGTAAAATGTTATCATTTTATTTTGTCCTCCTGCGGCGGCAGTGTGTGAGGGGCGGGCGGAACTGCAGGGTAGGAGCGCTAGAACACACCTGTGCACAAAGACTGTTTGGTCGGCCCTCTAGGGGCACCCAAAACAGTCACGCACACTTCCCCCTTCTCCATGCAGGCTGCAGTACAGCCTGCATGGAGAACATGCCCACGCCTACATCCCCTGACTGAGCGCTGTGCCACTGCGCTCAGACCAATTCCTGACTGAGCGCTGTGCCACTGCGCTCAGACCAATCACAACGCTGCATTGCAGCATTGTGATTGGCTTCGGGGTGGGAGCCTGGCTGCCTGCTTCCTGCTCCGACCTGGAGTCTGACATAGGCGAGCAGGAGAGAAGACGCGGGACCCGGCGGCGGTAAGGTAAGTTTTATTATTTCGAAAATGCAGTCTGTGACCCCCGACCCAGTCCCTCAGCGAGCCGTGTCGGCTGCCACTGGGGTGGAGAGTCGGGGCAGGCGTAACCACCTGGGGGTGTTGGGGAGGGGGGGAACTAGATGAAGAGGAGATTAAAGACCTGGACAACACAAAAACACAGAGGAGTTTGATTGGGGACAGTTGGTAGAGTGTGAGAGAGGGATTGGGTATGTAAAGGGAGGGCTGCTGCGAATGGAAAAAGATACAGTGGGATTGCAGGTTAAAGGTATACCTGTTGGGGAGGGGGGGGGATTCATAATTTGCATTTTAAGGGAGGGGTTGCTATGTATTCGAATTGTTTATTGAATGCATTTTTGTAAATTATTGTTTAAGGAACTACAAGTCTGTCCTAATGAAGTGGCCTTTTATGCTGCAGAGGTTTGTGGTCTGTTTCATTACACAACCTCTTATGAAAAAGCTTCCAATTGTAATTCCTTATTATATGGCATTCTGGTGTTCAAATATTAAGCATTGCCCTTTAACTATTATTCCTGCCAGCCTTTGGTATGGCGGACATATGTGGTTGTTTTTGCAAAGCATGCTATACCACCCTTTGCACAAATAACATTTATTCTTTTGTAAAATGCTTCGCGTGTCAGGTGTGTGTTCCACTGTTTTGTATTCTGAGAAAAACAAAGAAGTGACGGGTGCAGTGTATGAATTAATCTCCGCTGTGTTGCATTCCATTCCATTGTTTTATTTTTGTTCAACAGCCTGGGTTGTAATTCTTTATTGGATTCTAGAGTGCTTTTCAGGATGCAGTTGGTAGGGAAAGCGGGACAAGTTGTGGGTCTGGGGAAGTCGAGAACAAGCAGTTTATTATGCCTGAGGTGGGTGCAGTGCTCCCTACCTGGGACAGGCTGCATGCCCTCAGCATTGCTGCCGACCAGTGGGCTCGGAGATCTGTTCCTCTGAAAAAACTGTGCCTCTATGGTTAGTTGAAACCATGCACCTGGGGCAGGGCCATGCGTCTAGCACAAGGTTTATAAACCTGGCAAAAAGGCTATATAACAGGCTTCAACTTTTTAAACAATCTCCTCCAGTCACAGATCCGGGTTTAATCCATCGTTATTTTGCTCGTCGCTGCATGCCAGTTTGATTTGGCCTGGATCCAGTCTTGACCCTGCTCCCCATGGGAACAGTCCAGCCCGAACTGCCAAACCAGGTCCTCCCTGGACCGGGAAGCAAGAATCCTGGGACCGGTTTTGGTGTATCACCCCTCATCAGCCCACAGCGAGCAAGGCACCCACGTTTGGGCATACCCCTAGCCACTTAGGGTGCACATAGCATTATCACATAATAAAATGATGGACGGAGCATTGAAACCTTTCTGGCATTTCGGGCTGGGCTGTTCCTATGAGGAGCAGAGTCGAGGCTGATTTTCACATGGCTGGATCCAGACTGGGGTGACGTGGCGAGGGAAATAATTAAACCCAGATCTGTGACTGGGGTTGAGTGAAAAGTTTCAACACTCCGTCCATCATTTTATTGTGTGATGTTGCTATATTAAGGCTTTCCCATACCTGGACTCACTTAGTTCCAAAGGTGACTGACCCCGGACTGTAAAATGTTTTTTTAGTGCCCAGGCGTTACGGAAATATTAGTGTATATTCTGTGAGATAGATATGCGAGCTGTTAACTGCAGTTAAATAGTACACGCCCACTACCTCACCTGTGCAGGTAACCGCAGAGTGAGCACTCTTCGAAAGGAGAGGAGTCATTTACAGCCGAGCAGAAAAGGGCAAACGTGTCACAGGGCTTTCCAGTTTTCCAGGAATTAATCTGTCATTCGAAGGCCTGTAACTCGCCGCCGGTCATTCCCAAGGCTACACGGAAGGGAGGGTGCGCTCAATCACCGATGTTAGCAGACCTGTTTGGTAACCACGCACCAACAATTGCATAGCTTTTATAACGAGTATCTCTCACTGCATGCTCTGTAACAAAGAGCTGTTTGGGACCTGTACCTGGGCGGTAAGGAGGGGTGTATTAATGTGTGAATGCAAACGGGAGCTGTGGAGGGCAGGGTCTTCACAGAAGAGACCTGAGCCACCCGGGTAGGAGGTTCGTTTCGGTTTCATGTTCGAACCGTTACGTTGCACCCAGAGCAGAGAGTTGGGGCTCTCGGTTCCCCCCAGGTGTGATCAGCCCCCAGGTTCGCACAGCCGCCAACATGCCTTGCATCGCCAGTGTCGCAGCATCCGCCCTCGACGTCCCAGCGTGTCCACTGTCCGCTCAACCCCTCTAACACGCGCACCTCACCTCACTCCAAGCCCCTCCTTAGTGGGCGCGCGGCTGGGCCACCGGGAAAGGGTCAACCGGTGCAAAGGGCACAGAATTCCTCGCCTCTTGGCAGGATATGACTGGGAAGGACCAGTGGCCCAGTCTTTAATAACGGGTGCTCTGCTGGGCCTTGAATCAACAAAACTGCACACAGTCGCGCTGCCGTCTCATCATTTAGAATGATTGTATGCATCTGGGTGTCTCGTTGACCTCTGTTAGCTTCAGAGGAACAGTCTCTCAGATATTTAAAATTCCAATTACCAGCTGAGGTACCATTCTTCCTACTAGACCCATTAGGCATGTAGCAGATGGGGGATCTCCAACCCAAAATCCATTTTCCCTCTTTATAATTGAGTACTTAAGACTTGTCCGAAAAAGAAGGGTGCGTTTACCGCTTCTCTCCCTTTTCCCCTCAAAGTTAAGCTTGGGCTTGAACTCCTTTATAGCAGAGCAAACTGCTCACACTGGCACATCCCACCATGCCCGTTACCATTCAGTCCTTGGTTTCTCTGCTGCGACTGCTAACATGAAGCTAATATAAAACTAGTTCACATTTGCTTCTCCCTCCCCAGGTCGCGTGCCCTTATGTGGTGCTTCTAGGGAGAATCTTGCACGTCCCAGCTGGCGCTCCCCGTCTCACAGCCCCCTCCCGTTCAGTGGCCCTGGGCTGACCCGTGGCTAGATTTGGGCTGGAGGAGTGGCGGGGGGGTTAGAGCGAGGGTGGTAGATGGCAAAGCCCTTATCTCTGAAGTGACGGAGGGCCCTGAGCCTGCGGTCATGTCCTTGCCCTGCCCGCGCGCGCGCACTGCTGCAGGCGAGCAATCTGCATTCCCGAGCAGTTTATGCAACGCTCTTCAGGCTCTTTTGTAACGGGCCCCGCCCCCTGTTATATCACCTTACAACGGAAGATGTTTGAACTGATATAGGGCGCTCCTCGTCCTCGTGACCTCTGCCGCTCTGCAGAGCAGGCGCTGTCTGGGCGTGGCAGGCGCTATGGCACTGTCTGGGCGGGGCAGGCTGTGTGTATCCCGCATGTAAACGCAGTGCACGGGTAGCAAGTTCTCGTACATCTTCATCCATCCATCGCGCTTCCTTCTTTTTTCCGTGACCCCCGAGTAATCGTGCATTCAAGCCCCTGTTCTCAGTGGCGTAATACGAAATCGTCGGGGCCGCCTGCGGAATATGATGCGTGGCCCCCGAGTCTTCCATATCTCACAGCCATGGGGTGAATATGCCCTTTAAAGTGATGGGCCCCCGCATGGTTGCACCCCCCACACATCTCTCTCGCTCTCGCTCTCTCTCTCTTTGTGTGTCTGTCTCTCTCTCTCTCTCTCTCTGTCTGTCTCTGTGTCTCTCTCTCTCTCTCTCTCTCTCTCTCTCTCTCTCTCAATCTCTCTCTCTCTCTCAATCTCTCTTCCTGTGTTATGCTCCTGTCTGTTCCTTCTGGACACATTTTCATGCGAAACAGACTAATCCTGTATTTTTAGTACTGTATTTAATTAACAAGCATTGTTTTTTTTTTTCTTTTTGCCAATGTGAAACCACTTCAGCAAAAAAAAAAAAAGCATTGGCAAGCCAAAAGGCAAGACCTAATGGTTTGGCCAGTGCTTGTTCTTAAGGCTAACAAGCCTCGATTTGGCAGAAGTGACGATAGACTAATGACTGACACTAAGTTGGTCACGCTGGGGTGCTCCAGGCTCCATCCCGGTTCCTCTATTTAAAAACATTATTTGTAAAATTCTGATTAAGGGCCTAAATTGGAGTTCGGCGGAGGGGTTACTCTGTCACAAATGAGACTGCCCCCCCACCCCCCTCCCCAGCCGTATTACAAATGCATTATATCGAATACCTGTAATATGGGCGATCGGATAGCTGTCATGTTTGTGACTGAGTAACCCGTCTGCTGAACTCTAAAGCAGATCCTAATTTGCTCAACCTCTCAGTACGTTTGTTCTCCTTTCTGCTTTAGAAATGAGCGAAAGGCTGATTGTGAGCACTCAATATAAGTTAAATACAGATACTGAGCACCTCTTGAATCCTACACTTGAGCCTTCACCTCTAACATCATGAGCTGTCAGTCATTTGTACTTTCCCTGGGCACAAATGGGCAGATGTAAGGGAGGTTGGAGTATATGCAGCGATGCTGCTGCATGGAAGCTGAACCCCTCAAAACGAACCAATACAGCTTTAAAAGGCATGGCAATGAATACCACAAGAAACAAAGAACATCTTTTACAAGAGCATTAACTACAATTGTCCCCATCCATTGGTAACGGCAGGTATTGGTGTTTTGCCATGGGGAAGTCCCATTTTGCTTGCCTGCTGCCCTAATGAAGAGACCAACAGTATCTAGTGTATGAACAACCCTTTCTCGCTCTTGATTCTTGCTGGCATGTTTGACAGAACCAGTGATGAATTTCTTTCCTCTTCAGCTTTTTTTAAATTGGTGTCTGATGTGTATTTTCCCTTTGTACAGTTAATTAGAAAGGAAATTTATGGTCACTTCTGCAGCGGTCGAAGTGCGTAAAGAAAAGATGGAAACTGTGATCCGGAGTACAATGGGGTGTGGTCAGTGAGTGGGGGTGTGGTCAGTGAGTGGGGGTGTGGTCAGTGAGTGGGGGTGCTGGGTCGAAGATGTGGCTAAAAAGAACACAATATTCTGCAACAGTTTAGTGATCCCTTCATCTATACCTTAAATGAAAAGGAAAATGCAAGTTGAAATTCATCTGTGAGGAATTTTATATTGCTGGTAGGACCGTTTTGGTTGGTTAAGGCAATCAGTTGGATGTACCCAGATTACTGATTTGAATCCTGGTTGGTGCATAAGTAAGTCAGTAGTTTAAAACATGTATTACGCACAGTATAGAATGGGTTGCCCACAAACTGTCCTACAATGTAAAAAAAGACTGTGTTTAAATGTTCACTGAGCTTTCAAAAGTTATGTTTTAAAAAAATAGTCTGATTGTACCTAATGCAAACTATTCCTATGGGTTTCCTTTAAAATTACACATTCCAGATTCTATTAATTAAAGTCTATACTGGCACCCAAGAAGCCTTTAGATTTGCTGATTAACCAAATGCACACCTTTACATTTTTCCCAGGGATCAGACCTTCTATAGAGAGAGCTTTTTTAGCTGCCTCTCTCTTCTTTCACTTCTCAGTAGAGGGGTCCCTACTCCTCTTTCAACCTGCGGCAGTGGTGTTGCTGGTGGTGGATGGGGCGCCCAGGGCAGAACGAGTTTTGGAAGCGGGGGCCTCTTTCCCCATCCCCCCCACAGCTGCAAGGGGCAGCAAACGCAAGAATCTATTGCCGGCACCCCCTTCTCTAAGGACCGCCGCGGGGTGGCAAAGGCTGAGCCCCCCACTGGCGGCAAAAGACCCGGCTACACCACTGACCTGTGGCAACTCAACTGTTGAATACAATGTATGGGAACTGTTTTGATCAAATTAATCAATCTTGGGAACGTCCTTCCCATGCCTTCCAAGCTATTAGTGCAGTGGCGCAGCGTGCCAGGAGTTTGAGGGTCCCGCATTTGTGTGTGATGTATGTTACACAACACTACTTGGATACTTGGAGAGGGTCATTTTCGTGCTTACACTAAGGTCTATGACACACTAGCTATACCACCGCCTGAATGTTTAGTCAACAACAAATGATTTTGTTATTTGAGAGAGCAGACTGACCATTGGAGGAAAGTTGCTCAACACCAAGTTGTCATTTTTGGCAAATATGTTATGTGCACCGATGGCATGATTTAATGTTTATTAAAATGCAATCAGCACCATGTCCTAAGTACCCTATCATCTGTCCGCTTTTGCCACCTCGTGCCCAGGCATCTCCATTATTCAGGTCACCCCCTGAGCAGGTATAGTGAGCCTTGTTGGGAAGGGGGAGAAGCTGCTTCCTTCTCTCAGGAGGCCCGCTATCTTTTCAGTGGCCTAGTCTCAACACTACTCGGCAAGGCTGCCTTGTTAATGGGTGGACCAATGAGTTCTCATCGTTCCTTTTATACCATGAAGGGGAGCACCTGCACTTCTCAGCAGCGCTGTGTTTTGGTTTAAGGGGCACTATTTGCGTTTCTTAGCACAGTTGTTGTCTTTTAATTGGGACAGTATGGCCACTTCACAGCAACAATGCTACACTGCCTGTGGGGCAGGTGCAGGTCTTGGCAACACAAAAAGATGATGGCCGGAATTCTGATAATTCACCCCCAGTACAGAGATCTATGCCTAAAACCATCACTTCTTTGTTCACCATGCCAATCCAGCTTAGACCCAGCCTTATGCAAACCAGTCTTGACCATGCTCCTCATAGGAACAGTCCAGCCCGAACTGCCAAGCCATGTCTTCCCTGGACTGGAAACCAGCATCCTGGGATCGGTTTCAGGATATCACCCCTCATCAGCCAGGCTAGCTTGAATCCAGTGGCACAGCGAGCATCTTGTGTTTGCAGATGCAGGTCTTTCCAGCAAGAATGACCTGTTTTACTAGGGCAGTCTCAACGTATGAGCAGGACTGTTTAACTTTTCTCGGGACATTGCCAACACTCCTCAGCATTGTTGCTCTAATGTATTTGTGTGAGATCCCTGGCACTTGGCAAAGGAGATGCCATACGTGTAAATGGATAACGCCAGAACATCTCCGGATCGCTGCCATGAATTTAAAGTGGCGGCTTCAGAACTTTTCAACTGAGATTATATCCTCCGAATGGACCAGTACTAGAATTTCTCAGCAGGACTGCTTTAACTTGCAGTTCCAGATATTTTCATAGGGGTTGTCTTGCAGACTCAGCAGAGCGACCAGTGTTTGAATGTGCATGGAAACGTGGACTCTTTGTAAACTCCTTAGCAGATGTTACGGATGACTGTACAGTGCACACTCGGAAGTATCATCAGTGCACCCAATTCTCACAATAGAGAAGAATCGGCAACATCGTGAGCAGTGCTTTAAGTGGGGAAAAAAACTGGGGGTGCTCTAAAAGGGGCGTGGTTAATGTCTTGAAGGGGCGTGGCCTATCCGAGTAGGGGCGTGGTCTAAATCAAAATAACTAGCACTGTGTGCTTAAGAAAATCATGAGTACCGGCACTTCTCCGTGTTCTTCCATTGAGTACCGGGACTTCTCCTTGTGTTAAGAGGGTACTGGTACTCCTAGTGGCATGCTGTGGTCAGTCTCTAGGTTATGGGTGCTTGACAGTTAATGTCGAGTGGATTCCGGCGCCAGGTTGCGGCTGCAGCCCTACACTCCGAGCCAGCATTTGATAAGATAGCGCCTTAGGCGGAGAGCAATTTGGCGCCCTTGCTAGAGACTGAAATGCGGCAGCAGGGGGTCCTTTTTGAGTTGAGCTAAGCAGTGACTGCCCCCTGAACCCAAACGCCTCGGGACCTCCCCAGCTCACCTAAATCACCGATAGTTTAGCTGCCTCACGGTGATGGGTCTGTTGGTGTGTGTATCAGCAGGGGTGAGACGGTGAAAGGAGCGCGAAGAAAGGGACAATGAGGTGTTAAAACAGGCCGGCCCTGCTCACACCCTGACAGCGCAACAGGACAGGAAGACACCTATGTTTTTCTAAGCTAGAGGTCTCGACATTGGAACTGTCGCGCTGTGAGTTATAGGGAAAGTTTGCAGATCCGTTGTCTGTCAGAGTGCTTCGAAAAAAAAAAAAAAGTCTGCTTTCGCGTAAAACTTCTGCTTCTCATGTTAATGCCCTCGGGCTAAGTTCACGCTATATATAGTTACAACAAACGCTAATTACACCCTGGAGCTATGGGCAGAACTTGGCCAAAGGCACTTTGAACATTGAAGAAGAAAATGCTGATAGTGTACAAGGCTGCCTTGAAGCCACGCCCCCAGACACGCACCTCCCAGGCTCACCCCTATCAATTTGGTGAGTACCGGCACTTCTCTTTTTCCATTTAAAGCACTGCCTAACAGTGCAGCAACAGTGGGCAGAGTCTGAGCACCGGCAGTTTTTTTTTGGGCCCTCAAAACGGGTCCGGAAAAAAATAAAGAACGGACTACCTTTAGTAGCCACGAAAATAGAGCCTGATAGAGACCCGTTTTGAGGGCCCCAAAAAAAAACTGCCGGTGCTCAGACCCGGCCCACTTAAAGCCCTGATCGTGAGCTTCTTTCACAAGCACAAACCGGCCACAGTACAAACCTTGGAAGAACAAAGTTGTTTTACAAATAGTGCCGGAGTACGGCAGAAACCTCTGCACCGCAAGCTGGTTTGGTCACACAGGGTATGAACAGTACAAGGAACAACAATGCTTCACTGAGACCCTGCAGGTACAAACCACTGCAAGATGATCTTAACTCTGGCTGGCGCAAGTAGTTCATCATGTCCTGTTCCTTGCGTTGCACGTCTGTTTTTAGTTTCTCCTTCAGGACTGCAAATGCCAAAATGCACCAAGAAAACGGTGATTGCACGAGTTGAAGTGCCTGTCATGATATCGCGCTAGCACTTTGAAGCCATAGTTCGATAATAGTTAATACAAGGTTATGATTGGGGTATGCCAGGTATGACTACTTCATCCTTATTTTTCATTTTGCAGTATATTTGTAGGAAAATGTTTTATCCCAACGCAAGCGGAGAATTCGGTTCACAAAAAGGTTATTAAATCTTGGTTCTAAACAATATTAGTTTCACATACTTTATCAATTGATTTGACCGGTATGTAAAATGTAAATAAATAGTCGGCATCGCTAAGTGAAGTAGTGTGCTTTTGTCCCTAGAGGGCGCAGGCACCAGTTGACCAGCCAACAGGGCTGTGAAGCATTTGGCTTTAAAATGTAGATTGCTCACATCTGGCTTCGACAGTCACCTGCAAGCATTCTCCCTCCTTGATTTGCCATCAGGCATTGTGTGGCCTTCTGCTGCCAGTAGCCATGTTTCATGCTGTCAGGTGCTCTGGGTGGCCTGCACTTCCAGTGGCTGTGCTTCAGTAGCCTTCACGTTGGACAGGGCTACCCTATGGACACATCACTCTGTAGCCACCCTTGCAGCTGAATGTTCACTGCTGATATTATATCCCTTGCCTCCTTATTTCTGTCATCGTCCCCTTGGCCGTGTCATTGTGACTCATTGAATGGCTGGGGTTCCTTGGTACCGCCTTTCCGCCTGGGCTGATGGCTGAGCTTGCATTTAAGTGTAAGTTCCATGTGGCAGCAGCTGCAATAAGCGAAAACATGTTCCGTAATATTATGAGTTCTGCTTGTTGTCTCCTCTGTCCCCCCCAGTTGGGGCAGGGGGTGTAATCCCAGCAAGGTGCAAGGGTTTACATAGCCTTTCTGTCGCCCTTCATCCTTGTATCGATGCAACGGACGACCTTGGAAGTGGCCAAACATTGCAGAAAGTAGTTGACAATAATTACTGCGCCGCGGGGAAACCAGTACCCGTGGCTGGCGTAATTCTTCCTGATCTTGGTGCAATACCTGACAATAAAGAGCAAGGTGGCTCTCTAACTCCCCGCTCCCCCAAAAAGGCCCCGCTCATACCCTGGCCCTTTGATTTTTCCCTGCGGATTCAAAGTCTGCATCTTCGTGTGACACCCTGGGTGGCCACAAGCTCCCCCACGCTTTTGACCAGTCTTTCCCTCCGTGCCGTAGATTTCAAAGATTAGCCAAGGCTCCCTTAATTTCCCCGACTCACCAGTGGTAGCTGTGGACAAGCCCCCAAGGCTTGTGCTAGGAGGGGGTTGGAGACTGGTTTTATAAACATTATGGCACTTGTTGCTACAGTTGAGAAAGATCAAGTCGGAGGCATTTCTCCAAAAAGCAACACATCTTACATACGCTAATTGAATATCGGAACAATCAAGTCCAAGCAAAGAAACTCTGGGGATCTAGTGCTTTCGTTTTCAGAGCTATGCGCCAAGCACTCCTAACTTTCTAGGTCACTGTAGTGTTTTTGATTAGGCTAGCAGTCTGTATATGGACATAAATCAGTGGGTATGGGTGCAGACCAAGTATAGTTTAACAGGCTGATGGAGTTCAAAGTACCTCGGCAGGTTGCTGAGTTTACGCTAAATATCTGGTGGAATCCATAGACTGGTTAAAGTAAAGTTTATGGGGGAACTCGATCTTCCTAATGTGGTGGGGTTAGGTGGTGATTCTTCAGTGTGTTGTGGAGCCTCTCACCTCTCTTAGATGCCAGTTGGGACTACCAGGTAAAAAACATTGGCCAGTAACTCCAAACCTGCTCCCGCAGAGATTCATTTTTAACTTGTAGCCTCCCCCCAGTGACCCTGACCTTCACAAGCTCTTGGCTCACAACTGGGCAGTCATTTTAAATATGTTGGTATTCCAAGGGTCTAGGTTTCCCTGTAATATCAGTGGAATAGAGCTGGATTCTTCAAGGAAAGATATTGTAGGAACCATTTGTTTGTTAAAATATTCTTCCTCTGATTGGACTCCACAACCTGTGGCTCCTGTTAGAATTGGCCGGGGAGTGTTTTGGGCAGAGGATCATGAAGCTGTCCATAGGTCAAAGGAAGACTAGATCGGGGTCCATTGATTCCATCAATGTTGTGATGAATATGCCCTGAAGCGAGTTCTGTAGCTTCAGATGTCTCCAGAGACACTTACAGCTCACTTGTCCGATCTAAACCCCTTACCCAAAGCCTTAGAAGTAGATGGAAAACCATGTATGTTGGTTCTCACTGTCTTCTGCCGCTACCTTCATTATGGTCTCTCAAGCCCAGTAAGTTGTAGTTTTGTAACATCAAGGAGATTCCAGGCACCAGCATAGCGAGGACACCTGCTAATGACAGGCACCATGCAGCCCTGAGGCTCTGTTTTGAATTCCTCAAACAGGAACAGTGAAATACCTTAGTTTGGTGTGTCTCTTAGCAACAAACCGTCAAGCCTAGATTACTGAAAGACTGTTTTTATTGCATACCTGTAAACAATGAAATGTATGCAAGGACACTGCTCATATACAATCTAATGCAACTTTAAATTGAGAAAAATATGAATGATTGTGTTGGGATGGAAAAGTCCTCCACATTGTAGCAGATGTGCACCTGTGCCCTGAGTGCCCAACTATACTTCTAGCTGGATCCCTACTGCTGATTTTGTTGTTGTCCCAAGCTAACCTGGATCATGCGTGTGCACCATCACATAGGCCTGTCTCGCGGATTGTGGTCTTGTTGGACCAGGAGGGGGGCTCCCGAAGTGCTACCCTCCTATTGGTGCAAGAATACAGCCTTTACCAGGTGTAAAACAGCACAACAGCGGTGGTAGCAGTATAGTGTAGTGATCAGTAGGAGTGAACAGGTACTTTTTAACCTGTCGCTGGAGTTAGGCCTGCAGGTTCATTCATTTAAAGTTCCTCTCTTGCATGCTTAACTAACCCCTTAGCCTACATCAGTTTAGTGTGGAGGTCTGCGCAGTGCATGAGTAGTGTAGCTATGCTGGGTGTATGGGTGCCTGGGAAGAGTCCAATACAGCGATCACGCAGTACTGTGCATTGCATTCATGTTACACACTGGAGAAGCGAGAGCCAGACTCCCAGAGTACACTTCAAGGGGTGCTCTTTTATTCAGAGAGGTCACAAGGAAGAGGCCTGGGCACAACTCAGAAAGGAGATGGGGCTGATTAGAGAATCATATAGTGTAGGACTGGGTCCTGGGCCAACCTTTTGTTATACAGATCACTGTGGCTGACATCCATGTTTGACTCTAATCACTCCCATGGCCTGTGTAGTGGGGCTATCAGCTTTGCAGTCGCTCCTGTTGAGACAGTGCTTTTAAGAGGAATAGAGGGAAGGGGAATGGGTATTTCAAAAAGAAGCAGACTCCAACATCAACGTCAAAGGCTCCGACTATAAATCACATTTGAAAATGGACTATAAGAAGGAGAGCTTGAGACCCCAAAAATTGGCAACTGTCGGGCTGTGCGAGTAACAGCTCTGCAAGGACTGGGGGCCAAGGCCTGCTCGTCTCCCAGCTGGGTGAGGGTACGTCACCCAAGGAATCCAAGACCACCTGCCTGCCAAGACCAGTGTGCCCTGTGAGGAAAAGGAGAACGTTGGACACAGCGAGGTCCAGTTGGGAATCCTATTGGGTGGACTCCCTTTGCTAGGTGTGAGGAGACGGCTGCTGCACCAATCTGGTTGTTGCTGTTGTGCAGGAAAAAGTTGGTGAATTTAGGATGGCCACCGTGGGGTGAGCCATGGACATCCTGTGCCAAACTGGTCATCACCCATATGCAGTGAGGAGTTGGTGACCCTGTATACTAGGAGTGGCTGCCACAAAGAGAACTGTGATAATTGCAGGTCCTTTGCACTACTACACCCTCACCATGTGACGTACTAAAGGCTTACCCTGCCAGGAGAAGCTGCAAAGAACCTCTAGTCTGACCTCAGGGGGACTGTGAAGTCGTTAGTCAATGTCCTATTTCCTTTTGTATTGATAGTGGTAAAATAACCTACAGCTTTTGTCAAGAGTAAATATTTGGCTAGACAATGTATTACTGCTACTGCACATATTTTAAAGTTCTGAGCCTGTGATCACTCCCCTGTAATCCATCCCACCCCCGAGGGGGCCTCGTACTGCTTGGGGCACCCTATTCCTGAGAGTCAAGTGCTGAAAGTTACTTGACCCAGTTGCTGAGGATTCATAGTAGATTGGGCCCCGGGACATCACCAGTAACAGGCTTCAACCCCCCAGATTTGGGCCCAGTAGCTCCTGCTTGCCCTGTGGCCCTCTGAATGGGGTTCTGACAAATTGCAATGACCAAGACTGCATGGAAAGGAAGGAGGGGGCCTGCCATTCTTCTTACAGCACCCACATGTCTCATGGCTCAGGACCTGCAGCTGTTTGGTGGTTTTTGCCTGTGATGGGAGGACTGCACATCCTGCACTGCTGTTGTGTTACCAGTTGGTTTGTGGGGAAGGAGGAGGCCTTGGATTATTGGCTCATAGAGCCCACATCTCTCCCTTAGTGTAGGACATGCCTGGCAGTTCCCAGGCAAAAACCAACCTTGTCTTCGCCAGTTTGAGGATGGGCTGGGCTTTAATCTATCAACTTTGGGAAACGCGGGTGGTCAGCGAGTACTTAACACTTCTATAATACATTGTTTAACTACTTCTGTTGTGGAGCTATAATGAAGAAATGGCTACTATGGAAGAACAATTGGCCACCCTAAATTCTGTTCCACCAGTGCGTTCTCTGACCAGTGCGTTCTCTGACCAGTCCCTCGGTAGTGCCTACTCCCCTTCAGAGTAATAATGCTATTCCTCTGTTGAACCCATATGTTTCTACCACGTTGTTAACAGTTGAGGCTGAGGTGCATCGTACTGCTGTACCCTCCATGTAGACCCTATGGTCGAACAACCTGGCCCGCCTGGACCCCTCAATAAACCGACTCCATGCTTTAGTTTCATATTCCTTTGAGTCTGTTAACAAGAAGTTGGCTACCATTGAGGCCAGTATCCTGGTCTTGTTAAATCTTTTTAACTCGAATTCTTCTCACAACCATAATGCCATTAACACACTAATATTCAGGAGGTGTCTAATCCTTCTCGGGTAGTTGAACGTTGCTAGAAATGGGTTTTCTGGTGTGCTAGGGTATGCACCCAAGGCAGGCAGTATCAACCACTCTAGTCTGGATGAGGGGATTACACATCTAAAATAACCCCTGCTCACCCCCTTGGTAGCTTGGCACTAGCAGTCAGGTTTATCTCAGAGGCAGTGTGTAAAGTATCTGCACTTAACATACTGTAATCCAGTCAAAACACTACAAAAGGACACCACACCAGTTTCAGAAACATTTTCACTATTTTATCTGTGCAAACAAGACCAAAAATGACAAAAATCCACCATACAGTTCTTAGAAATATCAATAAGCAAAAATAGACTTAAAATACAGTTCCTTAATGTCAATAGCTCAGTCCAGGGCTATCACAGCATTGTGAACAACACATCCAAGCAGTTCTGGGTGACCGCAACGTTGCGGGCCAGCTACGGTGTCGGGAAGACCCGCAAACAGTACCTTCATACATGCAGGGCGTCTGTGACCTTGCAATGAGCCTTTAAGAGCCTGCGTCGGTTCCGGAGGTGGGTGCGAGAGTCATCAGGCCCTTGAAGTCACACGCGATGCAGATCGAACTCTGTGCGGCTGAAGTCAGGAGCGCTGGTGTAGGGGCTGCTGTGCGAAGGACAGCAATGCGGCGTGCACTGCCCTCCGGTCAGTGTAGGCAACAGCTCAGTGATTGTCATCCAGCGACATAGGTGAGACCAGGGCTCAAGTGCACAGTGGTGTGGTGCTCGATTGCAGTACTAGCAGGTCACGGTGCAGGCAACGTTATTATTGGCTCGGTCATTGGCTGACGAACCAGAGTCCATGGCGTCAGGAAGGCCAAGGCTGCGGTGTGGGACGGGCTGTCATGTAAGCTATGAGCGGTCCCCTCAAACCAAGGTGTAAGCAGCGGCGTCGATGTCCGGCTGGAGCGGCGACAGGGATACCAGGATGGCGGTGAGAAGCTAGGCGGTGCGAAGTGTTGTGCCTGCGGGTCCTGGAGCAAGCCGCTTCTTTGTGACTGCTTCGGGCGTTGTCAGTGAGACCAGTGTTGTAGTGCCCTCTTCGGTGCCTTCAGGACACAGAGCCAGCCGCAGTGTCGTTGACTGCTTCGGGTTACTTTTTCTTCTGTTGCAGCACAAAACACACAGTTCCCAGTGCTGGTAGCAGATGAACTTGAAGTCTTTGCTGTTCTTGAGACTTCTTGGAGAAACTCAAACCGAGAAGTTGCAGAAAGTTCAGTGCAGTCCTTTCTCTGCCCAAGATGGAAGCAGCCACTGCAGGCCAGCAAAGTAAAGCACACAGCAAAGTGGTAGTTCCTCCTCACAGCTTTTCCAGCTCTTCTTCCTGGCAGGTTCCTTGATCCAAATAAGTACTAAAGTCCTGTGGTCAAGACCCCAATATTTACACCACCTTTTCTCTTCAAGGCAAGGGTCTCTGAGCCCAGTCCAAACCAGTTTCGCCCTCTGTGGCCCAGCTTCACTACAGGGGGTGGGGATTGCATTGTGCAGAGGAGACCCTGCCTATTCAGGTGCTAGTGAAAACTCCTCCCACCACTCTAAATGCAGACCAGGCTTATTCAGACCTCCACCCCCTTGTGGCTGTCTACAGTGAATGCACATCCTGAGCCCCTGTCACTTCAAAACCAGACAATCCATACACAAACCAGAAGAGGCACACAGAATGGCTAGGCAACAAAATACCCACTTTCTAAAAGTGGTATTTTCAAACACATAATATGAAAATCACCTTTACTAAAAGATGTATTTTTAAATCCAGAGTTCAAGCATACTAAACTCTTACTTTTCTATCTTGTCCCAATGGAAAGTTAGGCTTGTAAGATGTTACAAAGCACCTTCCGTGTTAGCATATGGGACAGATGGCCTGTCAATAGTGAAAAATGATATTGGCAGTATTTAATTAGCAGGACATGTCACACACACCAGGACATGTTCTACCTTTTACATATGCAACACAAACAGATGATGGACGGAATGTTGAACAATGTCAAACATTCGCCCCAATCAGATCTGGGTTTAATCCATCATTATTTTGCTCACCTCGCCACCCTACCTTTTACATACACTGCACCCTGCCATGGGGGTACCTTGGGCGTACCGGAGGGGTGTGCCTTGCATGTAAGAAAAGGGAAGGTTAGGGCCTGGCAAGTGGGGGCACTTGCCAGGTCAACATGGCAGTAAAAACTGCTTGTAGGCACTCCTGTGACAGGTTTGAGACACCTTTGAAAGGCTGCTTGTGTGGGTGGCACAATCTGTGGTGCAGACCCACTAGCAGCATTCGATTTACAGGCCCTGGGCACACCTATGCGCTGTACTAGGGACTTAGTAGTAACTCAAATAAGCCAATTATTGAAACACCAATCCATGCACACAATTTACACAGAGAGCATATGCACTTTAGCACCGAATAGCAGTTGTGTAGTGCCCAGAGTCCTAAAGCCAACAAAAACCGAGTAAAAACTGGAGGCCAAAAATCAAAAATTCTGTGGGTGAACCCGCCGAAAAAGCCACGTCTAACAAGCCTTGAACCCGCCGGAAAAACCAAGTCTAACAAACCTACACAGACACCCTCTGTTCCTGTGTTGACTGTCTACACCCAACCCTTTTCACAGACTTTGAAACGTTCTACTAATCATCCCACCATGGTCCCCTTGGCTACTAACTATTTACCCAATTCCATAGTTCCCATTAACACCTAGTTCCACCCTGCAACCCTGGCAAGTACCACGCATCAGGTGCTAGACTAAAGCATTTCAGTGTGGTGGTCTGCATCACTGCTCTGAAATGCAGTATCATGCATTATAGCACCTCCTCAGCTGTCAAGTCGGAGTGCTGCGATAATAATGCACCATACAAGATGCTGTGGCAGCGCGAGGTGGGCGTTACTCCAGGCAGCCTTAAGGGCTCTTGCTCTGCTGCTCAGCAGAGTTGCTGCAGTGTAACACTAGGAATCTAAGGTCACCCAACACTGCGTGTGGTATAAGCAATAACTGACATCAGGATGGACAGTCTGAGTCAGTGCCCAATCATGGCTATCGAGACAGTGTACTTGTTCGTAAGACTGTGAAACCTGGCTTAATTGGCTGGTCCACTACTGCCCCCTGTAGTGTGAGTGAGTGCTCCAGATATTTTGTCTGCACAGTGATTCTGGCTTGTCTCGAAACTTGAGGTAAGTGTGCCTGCCTAAGCCTGCAGTGCCAGTCTGAAGTAGTTCAGCTGACTTGCTATGGCTGCTATTAATAAATCAAATTAATGTATCCTTCATTCTGAGCTGCCTGCGCTGGCCTTTAGTGTCCTGGGTCTTAGAGCTGTGCAGTCTGAGTCTGCTCTGCTCAGTTTTCATCTGCCTGCCATTGGCGTACTTCAGTTCAGTGACTTTTTAGAGTTTCTAGTTGCCCAAATGGGTGTAATTTCTGATATTTGTATGTTTCCCTTGTCTTCATTTCTTGATTTTGCTCATGAGTAAGTGTCACTCATAGTCGTTAAAAACACAAAAATAATGAAAATGTCACACAAAAGCAATCTGAAACCTTGGCAGCTATGGCCCTGATCATGTTTCCAGCAGTTCTCACAGTGCGGTTGTGATGTTAATGGTGTACTTTCCACTCACCCCTTTTTTATTTTTTTTTTTAAATGGCACAAACTAGACCTGAATCGGGTATCGGTGTGCTTTACATGAGCACCAGTTTTGTTACAGAAGGACACATTCGTTTTTTTTGTTAGGCACGAGAAGATGAAGTGATTTTCCCAGAATCACAGGATGATGAGTGTCGTTCCCGAGACTCGAACCTGATTCACCAGCTTCGAGGTCGACTGCTCTAGCCCTAAGGTTACTGGTTTTTTTCTGGGTCCCTCATATCCATCCAGAGATCCAATTTCTTCTCTGGTTGTTGCTCAGAGTTGATTCTTATGTCCCCTCTCCTAACACTGTCCATGATCCTGTTGTATTGACTATCCCAAATTTTCGTCCTAATATAAATCTTCCCCCGCAGCATGTAGAGTGTTAGTTTTGGCAAACGTTTCTTCCTTCTTAATTACTATAAGGAGACATGTGAATCAAATGAGAATAATTACCAGTTTAAAAAAAAAAAGGCAGTACTTTGGATCGACTGTCGCTTGGGTTGTGGAGTTTCTTTGTTTCGCCATGTTATCAACATAAGACCTATTTCTTGTACTGGGCCAAATATAAAGTTGCTGGTAAACTATTATGTTGTAATCAACTTTAAGCATGTAGGCTGTATTTGTCGCATTCAGTCCCATTTTTTTAGGTCACTGCTAGGCCACACATGCACTGTCTCGAACAGCCATGTTTTCAATCTGTGGGCTACAGCCCGCCCATAGGCTTACCACTGGTTCACTCCATCGTGCTCTCGTATCCTTTGTTCCCGTAAGTCCATAGCATAAATGTGTCACGCCTCTTCCTGTGTTTGACCTTCCCTAGCCCCCCCCCCCCCCCCCAAAGCATGGACCAAGTACTTGTGTCCATCCACTGCTCCTGTTATAGGAACTTCTTTTTTTTCTTTGTCTCTGAGCACCCCACAAGAGTGCTGGTGTCTTCACTTGCTCCATCTCCTCCTGGCCGCCCCAACCCTGTTGATTCTTTTCCTTTGTATATCCGCTTTATTATTCACTTGCTCACCAGCCGAGCAGGCGACGTCAGAGATGTAAACTTGAGTTCATCCACTTATGCACAGATCAAGAAAAAAAATGGCCTTCCCGCTAAAAAGGAGCTTGGGCCTCAATTTCTTCCCTAAACACCAATTCATGGTTTGTTGTAAAGGAAATGCTTTGTTTAATCCGATATACATTTATGGACAGTAGCTTAATTTTGTTGGTGTCAAGCCACATCTTATTTGCAGATTGGAGTTACACATTAAAAGAATTACCTTTCTGCCTTTTTAGAGTCTCTGAAAATGTGTTCCTCATTATGGGAAAGCTTGAAACCAGCGTCTCAGCTGAATTGCAAACACATGAAAAGTGATCTTTTCGACTCTGGCTCTCGGCACTGATCAGCCATGCTGGAATGCACACTTCAAAGATAGATTTGTTACAGTAGGGGGCTGGCCAACTCTGTAATGTGCATTGAGAGGATAGAGTGGGTGCCACCAGGGGTCATGTACAGCTAGACAGGATTTATCCTTGGACTTCAATTGACGAATAGCCTGAACTTTGGACGACTATCTGAATAACTTTACTATGACTTTTCTGCCTTGAAAAAGCCTTGGCCAGCAGGCCTTAGGGCGAAACACGTGTCGGCTATCTCTGTTCTCACTCCTTATTTGCACTTTGAGAAAAAATGTTATAAATAAAAAGGATTTAATCTATAGAACTCTTTGTCCCTGTCCTATACACTACCATCCTAATTTCTGGGATTACTTCAACCCTGAGATTAAAGTGAATTCTGAAGGCACAAAACCCTTTCACTTTGTGAATACAACTCTGTAATGTACTCTATGATAAATAATGAACGTGCAGATAATAACAGGAGGATCGGGCTTGAAAGAGGGAGGCGTGGCATGTCAGACTGGATATGGGGATTGGAAAGGCAGTCTGTGTCTTCGAATGATCTCTGGTAGATGATCTCGGACGACCTATGTACTAACTCACACTGCAAAGATCTCTTGCCCTCGCTTTTCAGTATTTGGGCACACAGCTGAACTTCATCATGACTAAAATGAGCAATAGCTGCTACATAGTGTTGCTGCTTTTTAGTAGACCGGTCACAAGTTGAGGATAGATGGCGTCTACCCACTATTTACACAGGGTGAATGCAGTCTACCCTGCCAAGATATTTAGCCCCACAGAAATATGGTAAACTTGTCTTGGTGCAATGTTCAGACACCAGGACACATTCAGCAGTGCCTGCATATTGTCTGCTTTTGTTTCAAGCAGCAACGTGCAGGCGGGAAAGGGGCTTATCAGATTCCAGCTGGGCCTATAACAAAGGCTGAAGTTAAGGGACCATCAGGCCTCCTTTTGTTGGGGTATCTTGACTGGGAGCTATCAGGAGCCTCACATATAGCTGCAATGGAGGAGAAACAAAGGCACACAGTTTATCACTTCCCAGGTGCTTCAGAGAGGCATGCATTTGACTTTGTTCATTCCCTTTTATATAAGAGATATGCATGCGTGTAGGAATGTCGATGTGTTGGTCTGTCCCAGTATTTACACAAATAACAATTCAAATGCCACTATTTTATTTTGTTTTTTTTAAAGTGCTACTAATCCCATTGCAGGGTGTCCGAGTGGTTTATACGTGCACATTATACATTGACAATAAATTATGGGTGTAAATCAATGTATAGGATGTGTTACATAAGATGGGGGAGCTACATGGCCTATGAGCCACATGTCCTTCATGGCCCACTTTGCTATATAGTTCTTACTATTATTATTATTATTATTATTATTATTATTTACTGAGCGCACAAAGATCTCTGCAGCCGGTGCCTTAACTCCATAAGATATTTTAAAATGTAGACTTTGCAACCTATTAGGCAGAACAGATTTACTGTCACGTTTCTCCTTGTTGCCAGTTTCTTTGTGGCAGTTTAAAAAAATGAATGTATGTTCATTCCCTGATTTTGCATCGGGTTTTTTTTTTGTTTTTGCATCACCCGAAGCAAAATTTAATTAGTTAAATATTGTAATGTGCTCCAATGCACTCACGTTAGACCTGCTAAACAAACATACAAATGTGTGGTTTCTTGAGCTACTGTCAGCGACTAATATTGTTTTCAGCGGCAGTCATTAAAGCTGTAAGATGATAGAGGATTTGTAAAATAATTGCTAGTTGTAATTTTGCTTTGTCGGGTTAATACCTGGTAAAATGAATACAGTTGTCTGAATCCGAGTCTGAGTGGAGTAAGCGCCATCGTTCAGTTGGAAATGCCTGTGATTTTAGTTCAGTATAATCAGTGCTTTAAATGGGCCGGTACTCACCGGTACTGAGTACCGGCACTTCTAAATTTTCGGCCCTTGAGTACCGGAACTTTTCCTTGTACAAAGAGAGTACCGGTACTCATGGGGCATCCAGCCAAGCTCAGGGAAATTGAACATATACAAAAAAGAAACGTGACACAGCTGACGAGTTGCTTCGTTTTCCTGAAGCACTCTGATGGAGTGCTAATCTCCCCTCCTGCTGGCATGGCAGAATACGGCAGCATTTGTTTGGAGTCCGATAAAGGAAGAAGGTGGTGATAGTGACGCTGTAGCCGGTGGGAATGCAGGCTTAGTAATGTGCGCAGACTCCCTTTATTGGACTCCAAACAAATGTTGCCGTATTCTGCCATGCCAGCAGGAGGGGAGATTAGCACTCCATCAGAATGCTTCACGAAAACGGACCAACTCGTCAGCTGTGTCACGTTTCTTTTTTGTATATGCTAAATTTCACTCACTTTGGAAAAGCAAAACCTTTGGCAGGCACAAATGCTAGTTGATCTGAATATGGATTGAATAGTGCTTAAACTCTGATGGAGACAAGTCATCGACAGGACTGATGTGCGAGCGGCCCCCAGCCTAGGATGCAGATTTCTGTCACCCCTTCTGCTCACTACACTGTGACTGTGAACAGGAATTCCTGCTCGCCCAGCACGAGATTGAATCAATCACAAAGAGCTTATGACGAGAAATTCCCAAAATGCAAGTCACCCGAGAGTCGTGGCACATTTGAAACATTGTCCTTTGTCATGCCCATTGGACGTGAAGGGTGCAAGGGGCATTACAACCAGAAGCAACATTTTTCATTTTCAGTAAGAAATACTCCGAGCTGAAATTAAAACTTTCTCATAGAGAGTGAAGTTTGCTTTGTGGATAAAGAGGTTGTGTTCAGAAGTACAGCAATAATTCTCTGCGAGTGAACCAGCAAATAGGTTTGCTTCATTTGTGTGTCAAGTGTTTTTGCCTAAAGCAAATGTTTTGTTATTTGTTGGTTAATTGATCGTAAGGTCTAATGCTCTAGTTTAGGAGAAACTAACCACTTTACCTCAATAATGACCAAACCCTAATACAGAGCACTTTGTGAATTATTTTTATCCAACCATGGAATATCCTAAGTTCTCTAAGACCACGAGTTGGCAGTCTGTACCTTAAAGCTCTTGAACTCACAAGGCCACCTGATCTAGGAAAGAACCTAGAATTTTAAACCAAAGTCCTTTGGATTTTCTAAACTAGTATTTTATTGGCATAAATTCTGTACTTCGTTTTTGTGAACTTTTTCAGTACAAGAAGCTTCCTTGATATTTTGGCCAAGCTGGTGCATCTCTTTGGTCCCCAAAATTCCCCTGTGACTTGCACGGAGATGGTGAAAAACTAGTGCTGTACAACAATATTATTTTGGGCACCCTCTCTTTTTCTTCTGAGAAGGCAGAGACACTGCAGCCTAAGGGGCGACCCTGTAATAGGACAATTACTCCGATTTAATCTGCTTCCCTCACGTTTTGCTGGGTTTTGTGAACAGACTTAGCTGCTGTGAAGATTCTTGGCCTATTTAGGGAAGCGTAAACAAATTGTTCTCAGGCTAGATTAGAAGCAAATTTGCATTGAGTGGCTAAGGGGAATGTATGTTTTGCATCTCTGTATCATTCTGCACATCTGCGAATCATTTGAATCTCAGTCAAATTAACTGTGTGTCTCTGGCCGGGTCCCTTAGCATTGTCAGTAGCCCCGCCCCCAGAGCCCCGCCCCAAAACACACCCCCTAGAAAAATATTTCAATTTGGTGAGTACCTGCACTTTTTTTTTCCATTTAAAGCACTGAGTATAATTGCAACAATATCTCAGCAGGGATTATTGAGACCATTTATAATTGTATGTACAGGACATTACAATCAACAAACAAAGGACAAGAGGCTTCAAATAATTCAATTGATGCGCCCATAGGCCTCATATATTTCGAGAAGATCAGAAAAATACAAAATGGTAGTTAAAGCACTGTTAGGTCTAAGTACCGAGGCAACCCTAAAAGAAAAGGTGTACAAAGTGCTTGTGACAATGAAGTGACGGCGCAAGTGACAACGTGACAAAACCACAGCAAAAGGCGCTAGAGAATTTGTACAATATATATACAGGATAAAAGGTTCAAACATCAGATTATTCAATTGTTCATTTGATAGTTTTCAATAGGTTAAAGAACCAAGAGGTCAAGAGGCGCCAAGGGAGTTTGGAGCTGGTGGGCAGAGGTCGACGGTGTTTCGATCCTATTTTGATTTTAGTTCACCTCTTTGTGTACAGCAGGCTACAGGGGTGAGTGTTGCCTGGAGCAGCTTGGATGCCTCGGGACGTGTAACTTGCAGCAGTGAACATGTTGCATTAGCCGCGCCGCGCGTTAGGGATTGTTAATGACACATCTTAACCAAAAGGGTTGGAGTGTTAGAGGTGTGTGTGAGAGAGAGAGAGAGAGAGAGGGACTTGGAATGAGGCAGAAAAGTGTTTGTAAAAATGTCCCCATGGCCTGCAAACTCTTGTTTAAGTAGCCGTGATCACCTATATGGTAGAAATTAAAAATATTGTGCGTCGGGTGTAGCCAGTGTGTCCTGGCCTTAGTGGAAGGCAGGAAATGGGCTGGGGACCGCTGTCTGGACTGTGCAATGCAGCAATAATCCGGGTTCAAGGGCGCCCATAAAGCCACTGGACTTCGGCGCCACTGCACCCGCTGCACCAGTGGAAGTTGCGCCCATGGGGTGTCCAACATTGAGATACGTTTAAAGGGAATGATTCTAAATGAAACTCTTTGTTGTGGATGGACGGAGGCGCTGAGTGGACCTGGCTCTTCTGGCCTCTGTTTGCTATCCCTGCTCTACAGTGCTCTGAGGCATGTGGAGGGGCAGATTCCATGGACCCCTCGGTAATGTCACTCCCACTTTTTAAAAGGGCAACTTCTTGACTTTCGGTGACATTCAAGGCATTTCAATGGAGATCCCTGCAATTTGGAAACCTAGCAAGCCGAAATGCAGGTACGAAACGCAAACTGCAGGTTTTTCTGTTAGTTTCCATTCTGCATGAAGGCTGTGGTACAGATGGAACAAAATACTGCTGCAAAGCAATGCCCAATACTTCAATAAACAAGTGCCCTCGCTTCATCCTGTGCAACCAAGCCCCGGAGCTGCCTTGCGTCTTATTCCATCCTTCGCCTCCTGTGTCCTGGAGCTGCTCGCTCCCTCCTCTGACTCTTGGCCCTTAGCGTTGCTCGACATCACTCTTGACATCGTCATCGACATCGTCTCATCAACCTCGCAGCGGATAGCACGGATTGCCTGCGCAAATTGAGTGTGGGTGCTTTTTTTAAGTCAGAGCAGCGCGCGGAATTGGCAGCGCGTCTTTTAAACAGAGCGCGCGTTTCTTCGTGTAATTACATTGTTTATTTTAGCATTTACTCGCGTTAACGATCGTCAGAGTAGCACTTACTTGCACTCTAAACTGTGACCTTCACTGCGCTTTTCGCAGGCCGTTAGCCGTCAGTCCGGGACACTGCAGCACCGCCATCTTGGGGGTAGTGTAGAGGACTCTGGAGAGGCGCCACTTCCGTGTGTGCTCTAGTTGGAGACACAGGAGGCGGGGCCCCTACTTAAAGCCACTATGACAACGCGCAGCGGTGACGCGCAGCGGAAGCGCCGTCTCAGCGCCGTCTCAGCGCCGGAGTCACGCCAGAGTCCAGCCCGTCTGTGCCCGTCCGGGCCCAGACGGGCATAGGGCAGGTTACTATGGCGAAACCTAAGGATGCGATTCGTTCTTACGATCGCACAGAACTTATGGCTCTTCGGCATACATTGCCTAACAGCGAGGATCTTCTTTTCCGACGCTCTTCCCCCCCCGTTCGTTAGTGAGGTAAGGAGAAATCCCTTGGCCCCTACAGGTAAAAATGACCTGGCGATAGGTCTTTTGAATTGCAGATCCCTCCCGCGTCATGCGACAGAAGTCAATCTGCTTATCCAAGACTCTGCCCTAGACGTTCTGCTGCTAACGGAAACGTGGTTGACCCCTAGTTCCGATGCAGACATCGTGGAGGCCCTTCCACCAGGCTACCTGATTTGTCATGTAGATAGACCAGAAGGGCGAGGAGGTGGCCTCGCCATTATTTACAGGAGTCTGTTTGTTTGTAGGGCACAGAATGGCCAACTCTCAGACTGTGAGAGCTGCCATTTCTCCCTTAGGATATCCCCGACTGTGTCCATATCGGGCCTGCTGATCTACCGCCCCCCAGGTGTCGTGGGCAATTTCGTGAGCTCCCTAGTTGAATCAGTTACGACTCTGACCACATCAACGGCTAATTTTATGGTGCTGGGCGACCTGAATCTCCACTTCAACGAGCCCACTGACCAAACAGCTCTGGATCTCCAGAGCGTTTTAAAAGAGTGTGACCTGAACCTAATTAATTCTGGGCCCACCCACGAAAAAGGACACTTACTCGATCCGATGTTCTCGAACATCCCTCGCCTTACGGCAAAGCCCGCCCTCTCTCTCCCTTGGTCAGACCATTTCTTGGTCCCAGCCTGCTGGCTAATTGACCCACTACCGGTACGTACCAAACAGGCCTTCTTGGTGGACCGAGCCTGGTCCAGACTGTCGGTGGAGAAGTGGACCTCGAAATTGGAAGATACGATTCCTCCTTGTGCGTCGGACCCAGTCACGGCTGATTCCAACATTAACAACTGGCTATCCGCCTCCCTTGATACTCTGATTCCGAAAAAGAGAGTCCAAAAGAGGGAGAAACGGGTTGGCTCGGCTCCGTGGTATTCGGTAGAACTACGCACCCTTAGGAAAGGATGTAAAAGGATGGAGAGGCTATGGAGGAAGAACTGGGACGATCATAGGAGAGAAGAATATCGTGCTGCAATGAGGGGCTACAAGTCAGCTGTACGACTTGCGAAAGCCCTTTTCTTTGAAGATCGGATTAAATCCGCCTCTAGCTCCTGTAGGGAAAGTTTTAGAGTGCTCAGAGAACTGCTCAAAGTTCCGGAGCCGGTTGCCATGCATGATAAACAAAAGAGCACAGAACTAGCGGAGTTCTTTCATACGAAAATCGAGAAGATTCTAATCTCTCTTCCCCAGCCCAGGTTATCGCAGGACCACGGCAAACTAACTGGGGGAACTCAGGATAGAGATAGCGCTCCCGGCCTGGACATCTTCGGCCCAGTGTTAGTGAGCGACGTCACCAAAACTCTATCGCTGATTAAAAGTGGCTCCCCCATGGACCCGGTCCCTATGAAGTTCCTTAAACAGGTAACAGCGGCCATTGCAGCCACCGTGACTGATCTAATGAACGCCTCTTTCACCCAGGGCCTGGTCCCACCCACTTGGAAAATGGCAGTTGTTAGGGCTCTATTAAAAAAATCCAATTTGGATCATACGGTCCTTTCGAATTTTAGACCCATTTCATTGCTGCCGGGCCTTGGCAAAGTCGCTGAGCGACTGGCCAACCAGCAGCTGTCTACCTTTCTGGAGCTGAATGGTCTTCTCCGGCCATCTCAAACTGGATTTCGCCCGGGTCAGGGCACCGACACAGCTCTAGTGGCGGTCGTGGATGAGGCCAGACAGATCCTAGACTCAGGAGGATCAGTGGCAGTGATCCTCCTGGACCTCAGCGCAGCATTTGACACCGTGAGCCATCAGTTGCTGATACAGCGGCTGGCTGAGGTCGGGGTGTCTGGGATGGCTCTGCAGTGGCTGAGTTCTTTCCTATCGGATCGAACGTACCAGGTCTGGGATGGATTGGAGAGATCTAAATCAATCCCCCTCCAGTGTGGAGTGCCACAGGGCTCCTCGTTGAGCCCTACATTATTCAATGTTTATATGGCCCCGCTGGAGGATGTAGTCTCCCCCTATAACATCAAAATCGTCAGTTATGCTGACGATACGCAGCTAGTCGTTTCTCTGTCCCATCTGGCCGACAACCCGGACATCTTGAAGTCCTGTCTGGTGGATGTCCATACTTGGATGGGAGAGTCCTCCCTCAAGCTAAATGGCTCAAAGACGGAACTACTACTGCTGCTGGGGAGTAAAGCTACCTTTCTCCCCCCACTCAGCTGGCCTGGCTGTATGGGTGAACCTCCAGCCCCCAAGGAAGCAATTAAGAGCCTTGGAGTCTGGTTAGAACCGGACCTGTCACTCCGTACCCACGCCAAGAAAACAGCAGGAGTGTGTTATGCCTTACTTAGGTCGGCTCGGAAAATCTTCCCTCTTCTTCCGTTAACATCAAGGAAGTTGCTGATTCAGGGTCTTATAACATCTAGACTTGACTATAGCAATTCTATTTTCTTGGGCGCCCCTGAATCTACCTTCAAGATCCTGCAACAGGTCCAAAACGCGGCGGCAAGGCTGCTCATGGACATCCCGAGGATGCAATCTGCGAAGCCGGCACTAAAGGCATTGCATTGGCTCCCTGTGCGGGAGAGAGTGACTTTTAAGGCACTTTGTACGGCTCATAAAATCCTCTTAGGGAAAGGCCCCCTCATCCTAAAGAATCTTGTTACGGCATACAAAGCAAGCAGAACGTTGCGCTCAGAGGCAACACCTCTTACTTGTCCCTAGAGTAAAAAAGGCCCGCACTGGTGGAAGAAGATTCTCCTTTAATACAGCAAAGCTTTGGAACTCGCTCCCGCTTAAACTACGCGCTGAGACCTGTACATTGCGCTTCCGCAAAGGTCTTAAAACCTTTTTATTTCCCGGATAACGTGTCACCGCTGCTCTCCATCTTGGATTGGATGTTTGTCGGGAAGCGCCGGGATGCCCAAGGGTAGCTGCGCGCTATATAAGATTTTAAATAAAAATAAATAAATCTTGTTCCATCCGTTGATCCAGGGCCTATCCTGCTCTGCCCCCTCCTGCTCAATTATATACCTTGGTGTGCCAGCGTTGCCCAGCGCCCCTCTGACTCCAGCCTCGGACTCTTGGGCCTTTTGGAGTTGCTCAACAGCACTCTCGCATCATCCTGTGCACCTGGTGTCTAATGTCACTCAGCACTGCTCTCGCACCATCATTTGCCCCTGGTGTCCTAGTGCCACTGAGCACCATTCTCGCACCATCATTTGCCCCTGGTGTCCTAGTGCCACTGAGCACCGTTCTCGCACCATCATTTGCCCTGGTGTCTCAGTGTCACTCGGCACCGCTCTTGCACCATCATTAGCCCCTAGTGTCACCTCGCACCATCATTTGCTGCTAGTGTCCTAGTGTCACTGTGCACCACTCTTGCACCATAATTTGCCCCTGGTGTCATTCGGCACCGCTCGCGCACCATCATTTGCCCCTGGCGTCCTAGTGTCATACAGCACTACTCTGGTACCATCATTTGCCCCAGTGTCCTAGTGTCAATCAGCACTGCTCTCGAACCATCATTTGCTTCCAGTGTCAATCAGCGCTGCTCTCACCCCATTTGCCCCTGGTGTCCTAGTGCTACTCAGCACCGCTCTCTCACCATAATTTGCCCCGGTGTCCCAGTGTCACTCGGCACCACTCTCGCACCATCATTTACCCCTAGTGTCCCTCGGCAGCACTCTTGCACCATAATTTGCCCCTAGTGTAACTCAGCACAACTCGTGCACCATAATTTTCCCTCGCTGTCCTAGTGTCACTCAGCATCGCTCACGCATCAACATTTGTCCCTGGTGTCCTAGTGTCACTCGGCATCGCTCACGCATCAACATTTGCCCCTGGTGTCCTAGTGTCACTCGGCATCGCTCACGCATCAACATTTGCCCCTGGTGTCCTAGTGCCACTGAGCACCGTTCTCGCACCATTATTTGCCCCGGTGTCTCAGTGTCACTCGGCACCGCTCTTGCACCATCATTAGCCCCTAGTGTCACCTCGCACCATCATTTGCCGCTGGTGTCCTAGTGTCACTGTGCACCACTCTTGCACCATAATATGCCCCTGGTGTCATTCGGCACCGCTCGCGCACCATAATTTGCCCCTGGTTTCCTAGTGTCATACAGCACTACTCTGGTACCATCATTTGCCCCGGTGTCCTAGTGTCAATCAGCACTGCTCTCGAACCATCATTTGCTTCCAGTGTCAATCAGCGCTGCTCTCACCCCATTTGCCCCTGGTGTCCTAGTGCTACTCAGCACCGCTCTCTCACCATAATTTGCCCCGGTGTCCCAGTGTCACTCGGCACCACTCTCGCACCATCATTTACCCCTAGTGTCCCTCGGCAGCACTCTTGCACCATAATTTGCCCCTAGTGTAACTCAGCACAACTCGTGCACCATAATTTTCCCTCGCTGTCCTAGTGTCACTCAGCATCGCTCACGCATCAACATTTGTCCCTGGTGTCCTAGTGTCACTCGGCATCGCTCACGCATCAACATTTGCCCCTGGTGTTCTAGTGTCACTCAGCACTGCTCTTGTACCATCATATGCCCCTGGAGTCCTAGTGTCACTCGGCATCGCTCACGCATCAACATTTGCCCCTGGTGTCCTAGTGTCACTCAGCACTGCTCTTGTACCATCATATGCCCCTGGAGTCCTAGTGTCACTCGGCATCGCTCACGCATCAACATTTGCCCCTGGTGTCCTAGTGTCACTCAGCACTGCTCTTGTACCATCATTTGCCCCTAGAGTCCTAGTGTCTCTCATCACTGCTCTCGCATCATCCTTTGCCCCTGGTGTCTAGTGTTACCCGGCACCACTCTCGCACCATCCTTTGGAGCCGTGTCCTGGTGTTGTTCTGTTGACTTAAGTAATCATCTCGGCCCAGGCAGAAAAAGGCAGTAAGTATAAGTCCAGTAAAATACTTGTATTGATACTTAACATTTACACGTTAGAATTGGCTGAATATGTGATACAAAATAACCCCTGTTGGGGGATATAGTGGACAGTGAGGGCGAAGAGATACTGGAAAAATAACCTTTGAGACGAGGGGGTGGGATATAGTGGGCACTGGGCAGTGGAGACAGTGAAGGCAGAGAGATGATGGAAAAACGACCTCTGAGAAGGGGGGGAGAGACATGAGTGGACAGTGGGGCGGAGGAATATAGTGAACAGGCCAATGCCAGGGGAAGAATATTGCAGTCTTTTTTTTTTTTTTTTTTCTTCTTCCTGGGTAAAACAGTCCCTCTGTTTGTGTAAGAGCTTCTATCACAGACTGTCTCTGACGCCCTGGGGGGACAGGCCACGGACAAAAGAGAGCTTGTCTGTGTGGCATGTGACAGGCGGCTGCCCGAGTCGCCTGATTCGGGACGTCACGCGCGTGGAACGTTCAGTGCTGTTCAGATCATTGGATGGCAGCACCCCGCTCCGCGCCCGGCTCATCTCTGGCAGGGGCCTGCAGGTCCCTCCGAAGCCTCCAGAAGTTTTGATCGCCGTCCCGGATGCAAGCAAGAATCTTGCAAATGCAGATGTATACAGCACAATATTTACTCAGTAAACACCACTTGTACACGTCAAAGGAATAAAGTCCAAAGTTACCACCAGCCTGTTATCGAGGTCCGGCGCGGGGCACTGACGTGTGTTCTACCTGACCAGCTTTCACACACAGGCTAAGGTGGAATCGCCCTGACACAGGGCGCTCTAATGTCCTGCCTGAAGGCCAAATGTTTGCGCGAGCTGCTCTGGCGTTCTGAAGAGGAGGCACGTTTAGGAGGGATGAGGAAAAGTTGAAAGCAGTGTAGGGTATAATGCATGACATGTGATAACTTTACTTCTGTGCTTTCACCACCTCTGGTGACCCGGAATCACTCCTCTCACGAAGAGTAACCCAGCCTTCGAAGACCTGTTCTGAGGTAAAGGCGCTTAACTTTCTTACTCCTAGCACGTTGGTGGGGTCGGCATGGTCGTCCACTGGGGTAACATTCTGCAGTGTCCCACCCTCTTTGTTGTTCAGGGGGGACACGTGCATGGGAAACGGTTTGCACCCCTGAAGTCAGCCAGGCCAACTGTTGCGTGCAGAGGGTAGTTGTGGTTTAAGTATTTTTGACGCCTCAGGAAAATTATATTTTCCATGTAGGCGCTCATTTTCTTTGTTTATTTCATAAAGTCTGTTTTGAACCCAGTGTAACTAAACAAACTGATTTCAATAAAAAAACATTTAAATAGTATTCCGCAGTTGATTCGTTATAAACGGCTGCACTTGTATTACAACAACACCATTGTTAAAGTTTAAAAAATTTACAAGCATTAACATTTCCAAGCCTTCCACACTTAGTTTTACAAAGGCTGAACTCATTTATAAAATTACCTGTGTGCTTTCTTTTGGATATCTTGAACTCATGAAACTGTATCGTTTCCTGTTAAAAAAAAAAAAATCCCGCTTGATTATGCTGGTTAAACTCTGGAATAATAGCTTCCTGTCCGCAAACAGTTTAGTGCAAGAAAATGATACTTATCAATGCGCAAGTCCTTGTAAGGGAAGTTGACATGGTCTTACAAGTAGACCTACCAGTTATCCTCAATGAAGGACTTATCTTGGACAAATGCTACTCTTCAGCCTTGCACAAACAAGCATGTATTCTTGGTAAATGGGCAATGACTTCAAGTATGGCATGCCTGACAACTTGCTGTACCATGGGCGTACTTCACTTCACCTTTAAAAAAGTTTCATATTACTATTCAGACCACCAGGGAGTAAATGGGGCTTAAAAATGTGGCCTCTAGGATCCACTATTCTGTAGCCTATTTTTTTTCTTTTTAGAAGTCATGTTGGAAATCGCTTAACATTGTGCCCCAGGCAACGGTCTTTAGATCCTACAGACCTAACGGAATGGATTGTACCTCACAAGGGGGTTTTCCTGCTGCCCTTCCAGGCCCTCTATGCTGACCTGCCCCAGAACTGATAACCAGAAGCCGCTTGGGATTGGTGGATACCACAGCTGCAGTTCGCAAACACACTCGTATAAACTACTGCTTCATGCGTGTGGAAGATTTGTAAAGCACTACACACCATAGTTTAGTAGGTAACTAGCAGGGATATTGGCTATAACACGTTGTTCGCTTGAGGGTGACGTTGGGATGAGTCACACTAGTCCTGCCTCGAGAGAATGTCCAAAAATAAAATTTGGAAAAAATCATCTTCCAAGTCAAACCCTAGATACTAGGATTACTCATAGCATGTGCACCTACTACATAATAGAAGCTGCAAACGTACAATTGCAGGTCATTGTTTTTGAAGTTGCACAAAAAAATAAACTGAGTAAGTAAAAACAGAAGAAATGTTGTAGCACAGCAGCCCCTCGCCGAAAGAGAAAAGTAGTATTCTCTTCAGCTGGACTGACAATAGACTGCCCTGCTTGAGCCTGTACGACCCAAAAGGATGGCTCACCCAAGATGTCATATTTTGATAAAACAAGAAGCGAAGTCCAAGCCAGGTACAGTTAGCCAGTTGCGGCTTCTTCCCAAACAGTTTTTCCTTGATCCAACAATATTAGTGTTTGCTGTCGGCCCAGAGGTTATCTCTCCCTGCCGTCCAATCTACAGGCAAGACACGTACCGAGGGCAGTAGGTACCAGGGTTCTAAGAGCGAGCATCTGGGCTTTAGAAGCTCCTTGCAGTAACTGAGCTCGCTATGCGCTAACTGGGAACTAGAACTGCAAATTAACTCACCAGGCAGGGGTAGGACCAATAACGTCATTCAATTTGCCTATTTTGGCTAGTGCTTTGTCCCTTCAAGAATTGGTGAGGCACAGAGCTTGAAATGGTAGCCATCTCTCCCAAGTAGACCTAAAAGAGTCTTTGGCTATTACGACCACCTCACTCTCCCAAGCCATTTACACTGAAAATGGATATGCCAGCCTTCTGCACAGACCGGAACATGAGCACAATGTGGCTACTAGCAGCCAAGCACCCTTTGTCTCCGACATCCACAAGCATGAACTTTTCATAGATCATCAGAGGAATCCTAGCAAGAAAAGGGTTGAAGTGCAAATGGTGGATGCAGAAGAGTTATTCTTGTTAGTTAGGGCAGGCTTGCTCACTCTCCTCCCTTCCTCTCGCTTCCATTCTTTCTTGTATTCATTCTTACTCCTGTCCTTTTCTGTCTCCCCTCTTTCTCCTGCTATAGCCCTTTCCTCCCCTCCCATTGCCCAGTTCCTCGGCGGTTCTTCTGGCTTGGAGCCATGGTTAGCTGCTCTCCATGTCCTGGACCTCTCTCCCTTTGTTCTCTGTACCTCTGAATGCTGCACATGGTGATACATCTAATCTGTATATAAATAAAAAGGAAAACATTGCCTAATGTAGCCATCACTGCAGCATGATGGGATAACGGGTGGCACGTCATACCAAGAAAGGTGATAGTGGGGGGATGATAACATTGAGTATGTGGCGATTGTGGCCATGCATGATGATGTGTAGTGTATTTGCTAAATTTACTTTCTGAGAAATACCTACTTCTTCCACTAGTTTAGACAGAGGGCTGGGTTTCCTGGTCAGGATGGTCTTTTCAAGTTTTAATTAAGGTTGGAGGACATGATCACCAAACAAGGTCCTTCTCACGCTTGCAATAACCATGGTTCTAGTCGACGGATCTGCAGGGCCTCTTCCGGCCAATATTGGATCTTGAGGTGAGCAGTTCCCGCAGACCTTGAAATGCCCAATACTTTCAACGGAGGTAGGGAGAGCGCGCACTGCCTGGCATACAGGATAGGTTTGCATATAAATGTATTTTGGTAAATTATTGAAGTGTTTGCCACTGGTGATGCACGCGTGCCTGGATTAGTGCATGTCATCAGCAAAGAGTAATACGTTCGTTTGGGGATTCATGGAAATGCGGCTCAAAGTCTCTGCAGGCTAAGTACCACTCCCAGAGCGTAGATGCATCCACAGGGGCTCATCCGTGAGCGGCTCCAAGGAGGAGCCAATCCAGAGGGGAGCACCTGCCTGGAGCGCACTCATTTTTTCCAGATGCATTATGGTGAATCCAGTGCACCGCAGCAGTCACTTAGGTTACTTGCAATGTTTAAAGTGTTTTCCACTGCTGGCGCAGCCAGCGCTGTGTATCTTTGCATATATGCTGGTGTGTCGGGCAGTAAACGTCACTCCCACCTTTTAATTAGCTCCAACTTGGAGTTACTAGCTGATGAGATGCTCTAGTAACATATGTTGCTGTATGTTCGAACTAGAAGGTGCGTGCACCTTCTGTTTTTTGTATATATTTTTTTGTTACTGAACTATATACATACTTGTTAAATAAAGGAGCTTCCTTTCCTAAACTAAAAAAACAGATTGAAAATTATTATTGGGGGTTATTTACATTCTAATACTGAATTTTGGGGTCCTAACCTTTTCCGTGACCTGGAGTAAGCCTTGAATGCTCGTCCTTTCTACCCTGAGAACATCGGGTGCTCAAAAGGAGTAATTTGGTTACCCATGTGCAGTGCTTTAGTATTGTGGCCCTGCAATTAACCAGTGCTTAGTTTGAGACAATGGTTGCCAGTGGGGGGCACCAGACATTTTTTTTGCATCCGATCTTTACAGAGTGCTGCTAGAGCTGAAGAAACACACAGATTGGAAAGACAGAGGAACAGAAAGGCGGCAAAATCGTAACAAAGAGAGAATGCAGGAACCTGCAAGAGAAAAAGGGACAGGGCATGTCTGGAAGTGGATTGGAGACCACCAGCCTTGGTATTCGTTGTGCGGGCACTTAATTTGTATAAGAAAGAATGCTGGTGCTTTAGCTCTGCTCTGAATCCGCTGTGTGTGCAATTAACACTGTCCGTACCCATACAGGATACTGCCCAGTAAGCATTGACTGTCCCGCAATCCCAATGAAAGGTCTGCGGGGCATCCCAAACGTTTTAGGTCGAGCCTGGGCAGCGAGGCATGCTGTATTCAGGTAGGGGCTTGAAGCTCCGCCCATTCTCCACCGATATTTTTCTTTGACTTTTCATTGTCCACTGTAAACTGCGCCTGCTCATTGGTCAATAGGCTTAGACAAGGCAGTACTAAGGAGGGACTACTAATTTTGTAACCTGCCATTGCGACAACCTCTGTTACGTGTATTGTTACTCGGTAGGCTTTAATTGCAGCCTCGGAGCACTATTTTCTCAAATAGCAGACACACTCTCTCCTAACGCTTTTTAAAGATTTTTATAGCGCGGCCGATGGCATGGGCAATACAATAGGTCTCGCATTTACGAGAGTTTAAGCTATTGACACTGTAAATGACAATGCCTTTTATTTATGTGTTGTTTTTAAAACCGATAAATTAAAGGCATTGTCATTTACAATGCTAATAGCTCAAACTCTCATTAAATGCGAGACCTATTGCATTGCAAATGCTTGTTTAATCTTGGTGAATACGATGACATTTGAAGCCCAACCCCTAAAAAAGCAGACTATTGCACAACATGTGCATATAGGTGAGATTTCTGGCCCAACTCTTTGTTAGAGGCACACCACCTTTTCGTTCCTTGTGTGTACGGAAAATGTAGTTTGTTATGGGTCTGATCGTTGCTGCTGGCTAAGAAAGATAACGTAGAACAAGTGTATCGGTGTCTTTTAATAAAATCTCCTCTTCCCTTCGCTAAGGGGCGTATAGATCAGCTTTACAACACGTTTCTTATCTTCCCTCTTGGCCCTTTGTTGTGTATGAGGTGTGCTGGACAGCAGCTGGTCATTTTAGCTCATACCAGAGTTCAGATCTTCTTCCTAGACCCATAACTTTCTAAGTGAGAGCCACGCAGTTCTAGAACACTGTGCATGGTCCTGGCGCTCTCCTTCCCTTCATGGGTTTCAAACCTTGCTGTGCCTACTACCAGAATGTCCACTATCAGTTAGAGATTCTCTAAATATATTGTGCCTGTATTTATTGTCATTGTTCTAATTGGTTTGCCAGGGCAGCACTTTCTGAAGTTCGGAGTCTGGCTTTCCAAATGTGTCTGTGGCCAGAAGGGTGAGTTTGCACGTTGAATGATTTGTAGGTGTTTGGGGTGGGCGAGGCCAGAGGGCTGGACCAAAAGGCTTCTGTGGTTTCTTGGTTGGCATAGGTGCCATTCCCTGGGAAATGTGAGTGGCAAGTTAAATGTTCACACATCTTCTAACTTGGTCATCTCCAGCAATGCTGCATGTTGAAACAAGAACTTTGTTTTTGGGATGGTACTGGACGAGCGAATCTTTGTTGCCCCACTAGACGGAACAATTAGCCTAAATACTAGTCCAGTCCTGCACACGCACTCAGACGCACCTTCTTTTTCATGTGGTGAGATTTGTCAGGAGTCCTCACCTGGGAGCTGATGTTATTGTTAATTAGTGCTTGTGCTGTGCACAATCATGCATGCTCCGCAGCTGTCTGCTTGACAAGGAAAAGATGAGGTGGCTGCGGATCCCCTTAAGCGGCTGAGCAAGAGAAGGAATGCACCCGGGCCGAGTCTGGTGGCTTAGTGGACTAATGTGTCCACCGTAGTGGCTGGTGTTCAACCTCATGGTCAACGGTTCAAATCCCAGGGTCCACTCAGCCTTTCATCCTTCTGAGGTCGATAAAATGAGTACCATTGAGTTGGGTAACAAACATCTGTTATTTAGCGCCAAGATACCCTTGGGTGAACGTGCACTTTACATGTTATGTTATGAGCTATAAACGCCATACACTGAATGTGTTTCGTACAGGTATGCGGTCGAGGTGACAAGTCCATTCGCTTGGAGATCCATCTGACGCCACCTGAAGTTGCAGGCAAGGTGATGTGTGGGAATCCGTGGCAGCAGGGCCTGCTGCTGACAGCAGAAGTGAGCCTAATGCCCGCATATAGGGGGTCATCCAGGAACGTTCTGAAACACTCAAAATAGGTGCACGATATTAAGCATCCCATGGGTAAGCTTTGTCAAAAAACATGCCCCCCCCCTTCCAAACTTGACCCCCAGGAGATGGTAACTTTTAGGGTGCAGTGGGAGCAGTCTGAATGTAGACTCAATATCTGCTTTTGCCATCAGGGCCCCCCACCCTGTCTTGTGCACAATCTCTATCGCATCCTCCACTTTTCTTTCTCACTGTGCAGTTTTCTGGGTTGATCACATTGTTCACTGAGCCCCCTCCGGGAATGAGAGGTGGTGAATTAGCCTGAATTGCCCTGCACTTTCTTGGGCACTACGCCAAGCAGTGAGATGATCAGACCCGCAAGGGGGACGCTCCCCCCCCCCCCCCCCTTCCAAGGGTCCCTCTACTTTCCCTAGCTCCTTCTTTCTTGTTTTTTGTATTTATTTATTTCAAGACTACCTCCGGATGCTCGAGAAGTGAGCGAAGGTTCTTTGGCTCTTTGCGAGTGATGACCCTTTGCAATGGATTCTAATATCTTGTTAGAACCTTTGCACAGTAAACTTAGCACCTCCTTGTTGTCCTACTGGTTGGATAGTTGTCTGAGCTTGTGGGAATTATGGTGGACATAGCCAACTCCACATCTCCTCCCCCCCCCCCCTTAAAACACAGGCCCTGGGCCTAGTTAGGCTACTTATTTTTGTGTTTTTTTTTTTTTGTTTGTTTTGATTGTTTTATCTTCTCTTGTTCCCTCTTGTGGCTGGATCTCTTGCTATTTTTGCAGTGTGCCACTGCCCCCCCCCCCCTCTACGCGCAACCCCCTTCTGATGGAACACACATGCCTGGATTTGCATGCTGGTTCCCATGTACACTCCTCCGTGTCATGTTTTAAGCATGTTGATGCTGTGTCTTTCGCAGTCCGCGTTCCCTTCCAGTGCCTGCAAAAGGGCTCCTGTTTTTCATGTTTGTCTTTTTCATAATCCTGCAAAAGGGCTGTTCCCCCTTTTTCTTCCTCCTCTCCAGACCTCCCTGGCTACCACCATTTTATGTAAATATCTGGACATGTCCTCCTCATCCCATTCCATATCTGGTTGAGCCTGCATTTCAGCCTGAAGTCCTTTTCATAATCCAGCCAAACTTTCCCCACAAACTGCCTCTGCCTCATGAATATTTGACTCACACAGCCATAAGTCTTTTGCGCAACTTTTCTACTATGATACATGCCATAATCCTGAAAACATCTAGCCAGTTGTCAAAATGACTCTTTCAGTGCCCTCTTTCTTTCCTCCTTCTTGTCACATGTAGTAAGGGCCAAGCCTACTACTTGTATCTCCAGAAGTGAGGCTGTCAATAAAATCTTTGTCCCTGATGCGCTTTTTTACCGCCAGTGGTATCGGGCTTGCCAAGCCCGTGGCTCTTGTAACCATGTATGGATGCCCTAGCGTGTCTCTTTTGTATGCTTTTGGCTGTGCCCCACCAGGGCCGGGTTATCTGGTCTGTCTTTTTCTCCTTGGTGCTGCGCTCCATTCTTGTGTGGGTAGTGATGTTGTACTTGCTGCTGCCAGCCCATCCAACCCCTTTTCAGCGGGTGCACTGCCCTCTTCTTGCACCTCTGTGTTGGGCATTGAAGCGCTGGTGCTCTGTGGCATGGGGGTGAACTGTAAGGGCGCAAATGATTTCAGACATTCTTGCAGATTTGTTTACCATTATTCGCCTTTGCCCACTTACTGGGTGTTGGTGTCACCACTGGCTCTGTCTTTCTTTTCACCTTTCTTGTTGCCTCTGCTTGCGTTGATGCGCGGCTCCTTCCTTGGGCATGTCTGTGCCCCTGCCGTCATTGGGTGTGCTGGACGCCCCCCTGTTTCTTCACCTTTGAGCTGCCTTAGAAGCCACTCCTTGCCATGCTTCGCCACCATCTCTCTTGCTGTCTTTATAATCTTGTCTAGGTCACTGATTTCTGCTGTCCAAACCCTCCATGTTGCTACTTCGCTGACATTATCTTCCTTGCTTTCACTTGTAGTCGGGTCGCATCACCCTTTCAGGCTTTTCTCATCTGACCGTTGTCTGTGTTTTTTTACAGCAGGGTCACATCACCCTTATGGGCTGTCCCCGGCTTTTTTGTCCAGCTTGCCCTACAGCTATATCGCATCACCCCTGCGAGCTGTCCCCAGCTGCTCTTCAAGGTGTAATCTACCTGGGCCGCCTGTGTCCCGGAAACATGGGTCGCATCGCCCTTGTGGACCTTCCCCTGTTGCAGTACTTGCCACTTTTTCAGCCAGAATCGATGGTTCAACCCGCATTGGGTTGAGTCCCCCTGTGCACAATCTTAACCTTTATATGGTAGAGGATTTGAGGTTTGTATGATCTGCTGAAGAAAGCAGTAGTCAATGTTTGTAATCCCAACATTAGCGCCGTGATCCTAACGGTTCTGCGATGCATTGCAGTCTGCAAATCTCTGCCACTTTGTTTTTTAGATCTCGCTGCACAGCGCTTGCGCTGAACTTGCTAAGTCTTTTTTGTTAACATTTAAAAACAAGCATTTGCAATGCAATCGGTCTCGCCTTTTGGACCTTATATGTATTTAGCTATGCAGCACATTATCCTGGGTGATGAAACATCTACTGTTCTTCAACATGGTGGGAAATTAAGCACCAAACTGCGTGACACGCCAGGTATGGGAACCCATGGAGAGAAATATTGCCTTTCAACGGTAAATGGTATAGTCTAAAGCTCTGTTTTTAATAAAAACCTTTGGTGGTCATATTACTGAAAATACAAGATTAGAAAAAAATATTATTGTCTATGGGTGCTCGTGGAATCTAGAGAATGCTAAAGTGATTCTGGTATTTTACTGACCTCTGGTGGTCGTTTTCTATCAAGAAAGTTAAATAGAGGCAGTTGCCAGAAAAAAAAAGGTCCCTCAGCAGAAAGCCGTTCTGGTATTTTACTGACCTCTACTGGTCGTCTTCTAGCAAGACAGTTAAACAGAGGCGGTTGAACAGAAAAAAAGTCCCTAAGCGGAAGCAGAAAAGTCCTAGGGCTGATCTCCAGAGCCCACAAAGTACATACACATATAAGTATATACTAAATATACAAGAGGTCTTGAATGCTCGACCTAAAAAGTGGTATTTGGAGATACCATGTGTGCATTTCTTAAAATTACCTAAAAGGGATATTTCGCGACAAATATGAAAAGAGAGTAGGTATTTGTGGGCCAAAATTAATTTTGTAACCAAAAATTAGATAGGCTATTTGAGGACTTTGCATGTGTTTTTAGAAAATGAGTTGATGTTTTGGCCGATGAAATGAAGTTCTTTGTGGATGCTAACAAGCTGACATTCTGGGACATATTCAGTGCCTTTACAAAATATTTAAAACTACTTTTTCAGTTCTAATTAATGCAGATTTGTTGACACTTATTAGTGATTTTCTTTAGTGCATATGGCATTACCTTACTTTACTGGGGACTTCATGACTGCAGTGGACGGGAGTGATTTCTAATCCTTTTTAACAGCATGTCTTATCACTGCACAGTTCTGAAATGGAACGAGGACCTGTAAGAACATACTTTTATCTTTTTCTGAAAAATAACAGAATACAGTATCAAACTCCATTTCCGCGGTATTCGGGCTGCCTTTAAAACCTACTGGTCTACCACCAATTTCTCTGGGGAACTTTGCTATAACAAGCGGCCTCTTCTCCGTCCTTGTTCAGACGCAATATGGGCGGCAGATAAAAACAAGTTCTTAGTCACCGTACAGAGCAATTGAAGTTGCAACAATAAGTATTAAATGATAAAGTGTCTCTTTTTCTCACTGCGTGTTCTATTACCTCAGTGACATTTGCTCCTAATCCCCGTAAGCATGTACTGTGAAGCAGAGCACGTGCACTGAAGGACAGTAACTCACCCAGGAATCCTTGCTTTTCTGGCCTCGGTTCGTCAAGTTCCTTTCTTTAATGATGGCTCGACCAAGCCCGCTCGAGGCTGCCTTTTTCTTCCCCATGTTCAGCCCCGCAACGACTTGAATCCCCAGTAAACGTTCACAGGGAGGCGGGCCTAGGAGGACCCGCCAGAGCCATCTTGAAAGGATGTACAGTCGGAAAACAAACGTGCCAAATGGGAAGAACGCGCTATCGTATTTTTAACACCAAAAAGAAAGCTCAGATAAAGATGTAATTTTACAGGTGGACAACTAAAGCAGGCATACGTCTGTAAAAACGTCACTTAATGCATTGTCAACATTTCAGAAGAGCAAAGTGGGAGATGTAAAAAAAACAAGCTGTCTCCGTGGAGCAAGTCAGCAACGAGGTGTGTGCGCGCGCGTTAGGCGTGTGTGTGCGCGCGCGTGTGTATGTGCGTCTGAATTTTTCCTCCTCTTTTCATGGCACTACTTTTTTCTTTGTGTTTTAAGCATGTTTGGCCACTGTACAACTCAAAAGTATTGAAGCACCTTACATTAGCACCAGTCCTTTTATACAAGAACGCATTCATTTTTGTAGACACAGGGAGATTAACTGATTTGGCCATATCGTCTTCGTAGCAGCGGCGTCGGTTCCGTATTATGTGATTAGGGTCAAATCACTTAATCTTCCCATGGCAGCCCGCATTTGCTGCTGGTTGCCCGTCGCTGCTTGCCCCTCTGAACTCTGTTGCATACATCCCCTCCTCCCCAGACTCTGCTTTTCACTTTTTTTTTGCAGTTTCATATAGCACCAACACTACCCAAATGTATTGGAGTGCTTTACGTTCGCACCAGTCCTTTTCAAGAGGACACCGCAAACGTAGGCAAATCACTTAATCTACTGGTGGCATCCTGCATTTGTTGTTGGTTGCTCGTCCACTTCCTGCCCGTTGCTGCTTACCCACGCTGAACTCCCATTGCACAGATCCCTTCTTCCCTCAGATCCCCCTCATCCTCCAAAATCCCCTGCTCCCCCTACCCTGCCTTTCATATTTGGGTTGTTTTTGTGCAGATTTATAGAACGCCAACGCCACCCGAGGGTATTGGAATGCTTTACATAAGCACCAGCTAATTTTATTTGTGCAGTTTTATATCGTGCCTGTTGGACCTGGACCCTTTTGCAAGGTTATCCCCAAACATTTTGCCTTCTTCCTCCTATTTTTTCTGACCTTTTTGTTGGCTTTTGGATTCTGGGCACTTTACAGCTGCTAACCAGTGCATGTGCTCTCAAATGTAAACATTGTATAATTGGTTTACACCAGTTTGGCATATTTAATTTACTTGTAAGTCCCTTGTACAGTGGTATCTCATATACCTAGGGCCGGTAAATTAAATGCTACTAGTTGGCCTGCAGCACTGCTTCTGCCACCCACTGACGTAGCCTTTCGGACCTGTCCCAGGCCTGCCTCCCGCTTTACTACATATAGGTCACCTCTAAGGTAGGCCCTAGTTAGCTCTATGGGCAGGGTGCTGTGTAAGTAAAAGGTAGGACATATGCCTTTTTAATGTGTGGCATGTCCTGGTAGTGACAAACAGCCTATTTTGTTTCTACTGGCCTACTCCTCTTATAGGCTAGCATTGGGAATTCCCTTATATATGTTTATGTGATAATTCCTGACCTGAAAGGAGTCGTATTTACATATGTGGTATGTTTAGAATGGTAGTGATAAATCCTGCTTACTGGTATAGTTGGATTTTATATTACTATTTTAGAAATGCCACTTTCAGAAAGTGGGCATTTCTTTGTGCTTATGACTCTTGGTGCTTTGCAGCCTGACTCCAATCCACGTCTAGGCCTGAGTGACCGCTATACTTTGTGCATACCTTCCAGACTGCCATCACACAGGGTTGGGTGTGACAGGGTTACATCTGCATACTGATCGTCTTCCTGGGATGGGAGAGAGGGAGGCGGTATCACACTTACATTTGTGTAGGCTGTGTCCTGCCCTCACACTAAGAACTGATTTACCCCCTGCTGATGTTTGGAGCCAGGGATGGAGTTGGAAGGGAGTGTTGTGCACTTTTTAAGGTTTCCTTTGAACAAAAACAATTTGGAGTATAAGTACAGGGCCTCTGGCTCCATGTTTTCAGAGCACTTTTGGAACTGTGACTAAACCGTTGTCAGAAGGAATGCTGGCTGCACAAAGGATGCTCTGGGATTGCTTTTCTGTTTGTTAGGCCTGCTACCATCTGCTCCCTGACTCTGTTCTGCCAGACAACAACTGCTGTTCTGCTAGGAGGAACCACCATTTGGGCTACCTTCCATATGTGCTGGCCTGCTGCTTGCTGTCCCCCTCTGTTTGCAACACCTAGTGTTCTCCAGGGGCTTTTTGCTGGAGGACCCCTGCTCACGCAGAGTCCCTGTGCCAGTGGGACTGTCATGGGAATTTGAGTCCCAGAAGTCTGCAGTTTAGCAGGTATTTTAACGGTAAAACTCCTTTGATAAAATCAAGTCATGGTCGACTCATAAGTCATGAAATCCGTCCTGGGCAAAACTGTCCCTCTGTCTGAAAATACCGCCATCAAAGACCGTTAAAATACCTGCTAAACTGCGGACTTCTGGGACGGATGTACAGCTTTGAGTGCTGCCACTATTCCGAAGTGAAAATATTTAAGAGAATACATCAATGAGATTGGGGATTACGATATCCCAGTTGCACAGAAAGGACAATACGAGGTGGAAGGCACCAAAGTGAGAAGAAAACGTAAACTACTCAAAGGACAATTGATGAGCCCTGAAGAAGTCCTTAAATAGGACGAAACGCGTTGGCTACCATGAAGAAAGAAATTATAATTCAAAGAATAAAGGAATATGTAAACTACGACACCTTGGTGGAACTGTTTTTTTACTTTTTATTGTGTGCGGATCAAATCTTTTGTGCATATTCCTAAGGATGGGAGGGATGCACTACTGGCCCTAGAAGGGAGCGACAGGCAGTGGTTCACCCTCGAGAAGTAGACTGAAGTTATGGCTTCACCCTCAAAGAGTATAAATTGAGGTTCATGAGCAGTAGGAAGCTGTCTCACCGGTCAACACATCTGCTGTTCATCGTGGCTGAAAGTCACTGAAAAAAGGGCTGTGATGCGGCCAGTGGAGGTCACATCATAGCGCTTTTTAGGTCGAGCCTATGGCAGTGCGCATGCGCTGCATAGGAAATAGACCTCTTTGAATCCCTTCAGCTTCAGTAGGCGCTCATGCCTGTGGTCCTCGCACTCAATTGGCCTTTGCGTCTGGCTTTAGTACGCAATTGGCCAAAGGCGTGTGGAGGTCCAAGCTTCTTGTGAAATGTTTACTCCCAGAGCGTTTTGCACTCAGGAGCCAGCAGCGGCGCACAGGAGCCATTTGTTTTTAATTAGCGTGCCTGCGCTTGTCTCCCACGCAGTGTCTCCCCCTCACCCTCCCAGTCCCCCTCGTGCAGGCCGTCATTCTCGGACTTTCACTTTCCCAGAAGTTGGAACGAACGCGTACACACCCTGGTGGCATCTTGTTGTTCTCAGGGCACCGAGTTTATTGTTATTTTCTACCGCTCCAGGAAACAGGGCAGGTTATCTCTATCTGAGGAGTGAAGGGCTGGAATCTATTGTCTTTACTTTAGGGGTGCACCCGTCTGTCCCTTCGTAGCAATGGAGCGCGAGGACCTCTCTTCAACAGTGGAGGCTGCCCGCGGTAGTCCGCACGGTCCGGCTGCTGTGTCTGCTGGGATGAGCCAGGAATGCCTCCCTTAAGCTGATGCGACTCTGGTAGAGGGGTAGGGCAGTTTTGCCTATGAGTAGGAGTATCCACTCAAAGAGCCCTTACCTCGCTCCCCTCACAGTGGGGCTAAACAGATTTCAACAGTTCACCATACCTTGGAGGGGAACAAAGCTGAGCTGGGCAGGTCTCCCAGCGCACGCCTCCTGGCCATAGAGCCGTTTGCTTGCACCATATGGCTGGCCCCAGACACATCGATGACCAGGTGTGAAGAGCCAGTCCACTCATGCTAATCAGCTCGAGGCATGCAGCGGGCTGCAGGGAGCACCTATGCCCCCACGCCCCTCCTTCACCCAGCCAGGAAGAGGGAGGAACCAACAGGTCATGGATGCCGCGAGTCACCAGTCTGAGCATCACCTTTAATTGCATCTGCGATCCACACTTTAGCAACCACATGACAGACACGGAGAGAAGAACACTGAATCTACACACTTTTATTTAATCAAAAGCTACTGATTGCTGAAAAACAGGATTGTGTGTAGGGAGTTGCGCGAGAACCATCAACTTTTTTTTTTTAAAGATTCATGTAACGCGAGCTCGGCCCGAAGGAATTGGAGCACTTTATATAATCACAAGTTACATTATTGCATTATTACATTATGCATACAATCATTGTTCACTCGAAAGTTCGGCAGAAGAGATATTCTAGCTGCTACTAAATTGATACATTTTCCATAGCGCCAAAAAGCTGGGAAATGGTGAGCTCAATAAATATCCAATAATCGGAGCCACTGGAATTGAGATTCTGCGGCTGCAGTGTTGTATGCACAATAATATATTTGCCGCATTAACCACACAATCCATCATCTGCTGCATTATCTCCAGATTTTAATACAAAAATGTTTTTATCTCCAATAGCCCAAAAGATTCTAAAAAAGCAGCGACCCATGTTACCACACAGTGGACGGCCCTATGCAAAGGTTGACTGGTCATTTTCCTATTGCCTATTACTGTTTTTAGGTGTTAAACTGGTACTACTGAGGTCAAACCTTTGACCAGATTGTGTTAACATGAGAAAAATTACAACCTTATGAAGCAATACTATCACAAAATGTTCCACAATAGGTCACATCACTTGCCTTGCTGCATAATGTAGTCGACCCTGCCACATAATTTGGTCCTCCCCTGCCCATGATTCCATTGGCCTTGCCAATAACCTAACCTGAACTGAAATAACCAAACAACCAAAGTAAGCCCCAATGTGACCTAAAATAATCTATACTATTTTAACATTGTCCAATGCACACTGAACTTACATAAAAAGGCATAAAATAAGAAAAACAAGCATTGGCATAGCCAATAGGTCTCGGTTGTGAAAGGAGTTACAGTGTTTTGGGCATTACCAATTCTTATTGCAGATGCTAAATAGCAAGGGACAAAAAAAAATGTGATCCTAGCATGAGGATGTACACATGCAACACCAAACATGCACACGCATATGTCATGACGTGGAGGCCATTCTGCCTTTGACTCCAGCTTGCTGACATATGTTTGTGCATGCATCACTACACAAGTTCGGCGTGCGTCATGAAGCGGCAGATAAACAAAGTCAACAAATCACAAGTAATATGCTGACCCAAAGTCCTCTTTACATATTGGTCTTGTGCACAACAGCACCTTCAACAACAAGCATCGGGATAGCCAATAGGTCTCGCCTTTGGACCTTATAAGTGTTTAGCCATGCAACAGTTGATGTTGTTGCACCAAGGATATTTTGCTGCATAACTAAATTCTTATGAGGTCCCAAAAGCGAGACCTATTGGCTATGCCAATGCTTGTTTGTGTTAGGAGGTGCGGGATAGTAAACTCAACATGGGAGGCAAGGAGACTGCCTTGGCTCAATACTCTGTGAACAGCAGATGTGCTGCTAGAGAACATGGCTAAACGACATTCACATTGACAAGGTCAATAGTTCAGGCATTGCAGAGACCTGTTGGCTTTTCCAATGCTTGTCATTAAAACAAGTCAGTAGTCTCCTAACAAAATCTTCAGGCAGAGCCAATAGGTTTCGCCTATTGTCAGTGTCATGGCGTTTTTTTCCCCTCTTACTTTAAGTTATATTGCACAGTAGCTCAACTGCTCTGCAATATATAAAAGAAAATGACAGTCAGTAGAATTCGCATAGGCGCAACCTATTGGCTTTGCCAATGCTTGTTTTTTTTTTTTTTTTAATATCTGGGCCTATTTTCAGTCACAATCCGACTAACCGGTTTCAAACTCTCGGGCTGCCTCTTGCTGGCTGAATAAATAGCTGGGCTTCAGTGGAGACGGATCCACATGGGCGGCTCGGCCTCGTTCCTTGTACCTTGGTTTGTATATTCTGCTTTAGAAGAAATGTTGAGAGCAGTTCACATCCATGCGTGACGCCCCGCTCGCCGTGCATGCTTCCTCCTTTGGGAAATGTGACTTCCTTGTACATTAGTCAATGGTTCCGGTTTATAGTGCCGACATGCTTCTTGGAGCCACTAGGTTGCAGAAATGTCAAAGCCAGGCCTGTCATTGAACAGACTTGGCATTGTGCATAAAAAGGTGTGTTCTCGAGGACTGCTCCTGTCCTGGTACTCCCAAGCTCACCTGGGGCCTCAAAGAACAGGTAATCAGCCACACGTGCACCAGATGCAGACACTTCTGCTGCCAGAGTAGAAGAGCCTTGCACACAAAACAATCCTGACTCGCAGTGTGCTCTTGAACATGTTCGCGACGATGAGAAGCATGAGGTTTCATTGCCCACTTTCTTTGGGAGAAACAAAATGGAAGCGGGAGAGGATATGTCCCAGGAGGTTCTCAGTGTTATCATTCCTGACAACTAGCCCCCTCACACCTGCTTTGCGCACCCGTCTCCATGAGTCCTACCTTGTCCCATAGTAGGAAACTCCGTGTCAGACTTGTATAGCCTGTCCCTCCCTCCAGTCCCCTCTGAGAAGCCTGCTCTCTTCTTCACATGGAGGGCACGGCGCCGTGCCCCGGCTTTTTAATCCGATTCATAAATTATTTTGCAATGACTGACTTTTGTGGTGCGCCTGAATTCCAAAGAGCACCGCAGGGGTTAGTGACACCTGCTTGTATTGCAACCTTTGTGAAACAAACGGGCACTCTGTGTTCCTGCTGGAGTTTGCAAAGATTTCTGCAAATCACGGCCTTTTTCAGAGACCCTTGTAGTGGTCTGGCGCGCACGTGCCTCTCTGCGAGGCCGCCTCATCAAGAGTTTCTGTGAGCGGGGCGCGTGCATCTCCTCCACAGCCCCCGCCTGCGTGCCTCCTGGTCCCACTGTTCCTGCCTTTCTCTATTCCAGGCAGGATATCCGGGTTCTTCCACATTCTCGGGATGGTGTGCTGGAATGTGAGGAATGCTTGGCTCTAGTGGAGGAGGGAAATGAAGCCCTGTTCATTGTGCTCACGAGCGAGCGCAGAACCCTCCATGGCCTACGGACCAGAGCCTACTTTTACAAGCATTTGCACAGCTACCAATGCTTGTTTTGTTGTGTATTAAATTGTAATTGCATTTATATAGTGCTTGCTACCCCTGACGAAGCTTTGAAGCCCTTTACAGCAAGTAGCGCACCACTTTGGAAACCAAGGATAGTTCGTGGGTAATCCAGTGGTTATTGCTGGGTATTGGGTTCAATCATGGACTCTGCATGCATGAACTCCAGTTTTTTGTTGTAAATTAATTGGAGTTAGGTGTGATCATTAGTGGGGGCTACGTGGGTCCGCTGATGGTTGGTGTGATAGGCTGATGAAGATTGTATTAGGTTGCATGGATAGGGTTTTCTACAAGGAGAGGTTGCGGTCTATGAAATGAGGTATGATCCATTTGCAGAAATACAATAAGATATTAGGGCAGCCAGGCTTGTGACTTAGAGAATGCTACACTCGGAGATAAAAGGCATAGAGCGGATGGAAGGGAAAGAGGATCATTCTGGAGAGGACAAGAAGAGGAATCATTTGGAAGTCATAAGCCCAGGTCAACTTTTCATGCAGGGTGCCGGGCATCTAGTGAGAGGAGGGTCTCTGAGCTAGCCGGCAATCTGAGAATGTCAAGCATAAGAAAGAAGCATTGTAGATGGTGCCCATGGTCAGTTAAGACGGCTTGAACCTGTAAGTCCGAATGTACAGATCGTTTAAACATTAAGAGCAGAGCTTGCTGTGTGCCAAGACTAGGGCAGCCCTTGTAAGCACAGTCTGAGTATCTCGTGTTTGATACCGAGTCTGTACATTGCACATCGAGCTTTGGCACAGACTCCTTGCTTAGGAAAGGTCTCCTTTAGGGATCTTCTTCCTTCACTATCCTATATTGACTGTTTCACTCACAAACCATGAGTTATCCGGCACAAGTGAGCATCACACAAATATGCAGTCAGAATTATACTCTTTGTTACTAATTCTATCTAGGTTTTTTCCACAGCACTGCAGAGCAACTGCAGATACAAAAGGTACCAATCGCTAACATTCCAAGTGTTAGTTGTATGTTTGTATATGTGGGCTGTGTTACATGCGTTGTGTTAGTGAATCCGATTAAAGGAGGTCTGTGGATTCCATTTTGGAGGCCTCTCACCTGTCCATGTTTACAAGATGGAGCTGAGGTTGTTTTCCCAGATGGGGGGTGGGGGAGGGAGGGCGTGTATTGCTGATTCTCCTGAAGCTGGAGGAAGGAGACCTAGGCACTGAAGTATGGACAGAGACGATCAGGCTTCTTTAAAAATCAAATCGACCTTTTGCTGACAGGAGCTACTGATTAGTTCTCCGTAAGCACTGCGATTTGGTAAATAAGGATCGTGAAGGGTGGGACTGCAGTCTCTCTTCAGAGTGAGAATGGTCCTTTAGGTGCCCACCAGCCTTTTGTCTCTATCCTGATTAACCCTGGGCGGTGAACTCCACTCCATTCGTGGAGTTGTCCACGCTCCGCAGAGTATGTGAAGTTCCCAAAAACTCAGCTACGCGGAGCGGAGTTTTTTTCCTCGCTCACGCTAGCCAACGTCAATTTGGCGAGCGGGAAAAATCCACCTCCCTGCGAGATTTTTCCTCGCTCCTACTCGCCATGGTCTAGTTGGCAAGCGTGAGTGAAGAAAATCAACCTCCTGTAGATTTCTCAACAGGGCGGTCGGATTTCTCAATGCAAGTGGTCGTGGCAGGTGAAACCTTTTTGTTCACTTTGAAAGCTACCGCTCGAATACCAAAGGTGCTCAAGCGGCAGAAAGGAAGCTGCGCCCTCTTGCGCTGCGCATGGTGCCGTTTGCAGTGATTTTAGGAGCCAGGTGATTGTCCCGCACTGTAAAATCATCGTGAACGGCATGACCGTAACGCACTCTGCTGCTTGCGGAACTCCATGTAACTCCGCCCAGGCCTGATCCTGATCACCATCATTGTGGCTGTTGAAAGCCAAGTATAACAAGTTCACACCTGTGTTGTGGGCACTGCAGGCTGGACACTACTCCACTGTGAGAAGTGTCACTGCTCAAAATCCGTCCTCAGACCAGCTTGGAATGGCACTTGAAAGAAAAATCAACTAGTTCTGTGTATGTGAGATAGAATTATATTCATCTGTGCACCTATTTGAAATAGTAATTCGCGCTTTCTGAAATATAAATTGTTTACAGGTGCACATGCTACCTGACGTTGTTTAAACGTGCACACACTGCAGAAATATGAAGTAAGATTAATGAATAGATTTAATATTTGAAGCTTTCTGCTGATGATCGCTCTCTGCTTACTACTCAAGTCGCATGGGTAATGCATAAAAACAACACAATCACTTTGTGGCACTGTCGTGTGAGCCCACTGGACAGGATTTAAAATACAGACCTTTGTAGGGGAGTCTAGAAAATAGGTGTTCATGACTTGGAGAAACCAGATTTTAGAGCGCCAAAAGGCGAAATGGTTCCTATTCAATGTTATATAAAATAATTTTGTCATGGAATTTGTAAAGCTTTGTTGGGGAAGCAGCAGGGGCCATGCCGATATAAAAATAAAACATTGGCTAAAAGCAAACATACTTTTTGATCTCAGAAAACGTACATTGCCATAGTAGTTTCTGGCATCAAAGGAAACTACTTAATGGAGGGGTGTGCTCTGACGCCGATGGAGGGAGCAGCTCATCTTGGAGCTTCTCATGGCGAGCACGATCCAGCAACATCCTGACCTCCCCCCCCCCTCCCCCCGCCCCTCCTCATGACCACCACCCCACTGCTGCGGGGGCTCCGACTGGGGGCCGATCATTGCTGAAAAGGGGCACCAGCGATCATAGGATGCTCATCCCATTCCGTAGCCTGGAATCCACCGCACCAGGCAGACCTGCTCGCAGCCCCGGATCTCAAGATGGCGGAGTCCAGGAGACCTAGCGGAGGGAGCAGGAGCAGCATGGAGCGTAAAGGCGGGGCTGAAGCAAGGACAGGAACTGAACTGAACTGACCTGACCTGACCCAAAGGTGCAGCATGGTGCTGAGACTGTGGCGGCAGCAAGGGGAGGTTACCTGGACTGACTACACCCTAGCGCAGCAGAGAAGGTGATCCACGGGACTGAAGCGGCCTGGTCGCGCAGCGAGACTTTGTTGCTGGAGCGGGCCGCCTTTAGAGGTCGCCTGGGCTGGCCTTGACCTCATGCAGATTGAGCGTGGCGGAGACGACGAGTAGTGGCCCTTGGCCGCTGCGGGCTGAGTCGAAGCGCCTGGGAACTTATGGGGACCCGGAGAGTGGTAGACAGCCTGCAGCAGACTACCAGGAACACGCGCTGATAACGGATAACTCTGTGTGCGGACCTAGAAGAGGACAAGGTCCCACGGTCAGCGCTGGTCCTACACTGGAGTCCTGACTACGACACGGCCAACCCCCGGGCAGTTAGGAGCATAGAGGGCCGACCACGAGGGGCCTCTTATTAAGCAGTGGCAGATCGCAGTGCGAAGAGACGAGGTCCCTACCTGGACAGAAAGCCCGAGGCTGCCGCAAGCGGAAAAGGCCTGGCTGCGGGGAGGAGCTGCGGCGCATGCAACTCGGCGCACTGGCACTGCCCCAATTGGAGTTGTGAACGGTATAGCCGCGGAGCGGTGAGTGAGGGCCCTGTATTTGAGGAGGAATACAGGGCCTCTCAGACCTGTGGGAGATGGAGGCCCCTGCTTGACTGCTTAATGAACACTGATACGGTTTGGGCGGGTGGCCTGTTGCTGCAGGCCCTGGGGAGGGGGGAGTTGGGGGTTGTTGGCTGATGCCGTTACAGTTGGGGCTTAGCGAGTCACACATCAGATACACACAAAGCAAGGGGGGACACAGTGGGATGGGGTGGCGAAAGCGGAGCTATGGAACGAGAGATGGCTGCACTCCACACAGACATCGCACATGCCTAATGACCTAAGATATACATGTATGACATGAAACGTCAGAGGAATGTATACCATGGCAAAAAGGTACAACGTTTTCTCCTATTACATAGAGGGCGAGTGCACATTGCGCTCCTACAGGAGACGCATCTCACCATGAAAGAAGAAGGCCAGGCACTGAAAAAGCTATAGCGAGGCCAAGCATACTTTACCATATATTCTGCATATGCCAGAGGAACACTCCTGGATAAAAGCAGGGGTCCCCTTACAACTCAGACACAATGATCGATGCTAAGGGTAGATCTGTGGCCATAAAGGGCCGGTTAGATGGCCATGAGGTAACACTGGTGAGCGTATATGTGCCCAATACAGACACGGGTGCCTTTTTTGATCATCTGTCTTGGCGGCTTGCTCCATGGCTAACAAAACTCATAGGGGGCGACTTTAATTGCGTATCGAACACCATGCTAGATCATTCGCACCCCCCACTGCGGGACTCCCAGATGACCCACGTGCAGGGCAAGACTGGCCGTAGCGGGCACCGGGCAATCCCACGGTGGGCCCCAAGGGTGGGAGCCTGTTTTGCATAGCTGCAAAATTGGCCCTGTAACACAATCGTCTGAAAACCAGCCCTGGCAAAGAGCTCGACCGCACCCCCAATCCCCCGGGGGGCCGGCCGAGCTCTTTGCCAGGGCCGGATTTGGTTCCCAGTCCTGCCCTGCCCACGTGGCCAAAGTATTTTGTGACTGGCAATAGCAATGGGGCCTGGTGGACCCCTGTAGACGCCGACACCCGCTGGGTCGATTATTCCAATTTCTCAAGTCTTTATGAATGACATGTCCGCTTAGACTTATTCCTATCTACCCCGGATGTCCATAGCTTAATAAATAAGAGAGAATATCTGTCCAACACCATTTCGGACCATAACCCGATACTACTCTGACTGCAGTGGGCGCCCCCCAAACCTTCTATCCCAAATTGGGAACTTAAGCCTAAATCACTGGAGGACGAGGTCTTCCGCGGGCAGTTAGGACCAGAATTATTCACTACTCTGCTGACCACGCTGGTTCTGCGGCCAACCCCCAAATTAAATGGGACACTTTTAAAATTGTGCTGAGGGGGCATTGCATTGCTGAGTCCAAAGGGGTCCGACAATCTCTCTTAAAATATGTAGGGACTGCTGAGGCTTGCCTACGTGACATCGAAAACAGGTGACCGGAAGCCCCCTAGCTTCAGCTCTATCTGGTGGCAACAGTGGAGGAGGTAGGAAGGCAAGTAGAGAGGCTCCGATGTTTCGATTACCGGATGTACACTTACAAGACCCACGTCGAGCAAGATAAATCGGGCACGCTACTAGCATCTGGCAGGCCAACCCTGACAAGCGCGGCTCCCCTGTTATAGAACTCGAGGACGGAGAAAGCTCCAGATTATACGCCCCAGAGAAGATTAACAACATATTCACAGGCTATTACTTGGCGCTTTACGTGAGCCCCTTGACCAGTCACCCGCAAGAAGCACAAGCCGGCTGGCCGGCTTTCAAATCCGGCGGATAACGGAGGAAGAAGCAGATGCTCTGGGAGGAGATATAACTTTCCAAGAGGTAGTAGGCACTATCAAACAGAAGGCGTGGAATAAAATGCTGGGTACGGATCTGTTCCTGGTGGAGTTTTACCCCACATATTCTGCGGAGTTGGTCCCCCACTTGATTACAGTCTACGAGATGGCCCGAAACAATGGCTGTCTACATGACACAGCCAGAGAGGCCATTACAGTTCCTGTTCTAAAACCAAATAGACCAGCCCATGACAAAACTGCATACCGTCTGCTGTCAATGCTATATATTGGCTATAAAATCCGAAGCCGATACTCTCTACCCGTCCCTTGACTTTTATGACCACTCTGGTGCACAAGGACCAGGCTGGATTCATTCCTTCTCGCAATACGGCAGGGAATATTCAACGTCTATCTGTCTTAGAGGCGAACCGGGAAGCCCCAGAAGCGGCAGCAGTCCTAGCGGTGGATATAGAAAAAGCCTTTGATAGCCTGGAATGGCCCTACTTGTATGAAGTTCTGGTGCTCATAGGGCTGGGGGAGGGATTTATCTAATGAACCAAACTCCTATATACTAGACCCACAGCCCGGTTGGGCTCCATATCGGGCCTAAAAGTGAGCTGGGGAAAATCTCTGCTTTTCCCTGTGACCCCTACAGGACACCCCCCAGGGAACTTGGCGATATTACGTTGTGAGCCTAACTGTCTACCATACCTAGTAGTCCATGTATACCATACCTGGCCAGATATCTACGAAGGCAACATAGGAAGAGCCTTACGAGAGCTGAGAGCATCCATGGATTTCTGGCGAACTCTGCCACTCTCGGTAGCTGGCAGGATCGCACTTCTTAAATGATTGCGCCCCCGCGCCTGCTGCATTATTTTAACACACTCCCCCTGTAGATATCTGCGGCCTTTTTTAGAAATCTTAATTCCCAAATCCGGGCCTTCATCTGGAACTTGGGATGACGTAGGATCGTCCTCACGACATTGCAGTGCCCGATAATGGAGGGTGGTCTGGCGGCCCAGGACTTTGAGGCCTATTATATAGCAGCCCAACTGCAGTGGCTAGTATGGTAGGTGGCCCGGGTGGGCCAACGAGCGGAGGCCCCGAAGCTGCCCGTGCCTTCGGTGGGTGACCCGACCGGAGTGTTTCTTAGAGTACTCAGACCGTCCCGAACTGACTCCCCAGACTTTCCGATGGATATACTGAAAGCTCTCCCACGTGGAGGCAACTGGCAGGACCTGGTGGTGTGGATGGAGGCTGGGGTGACTTAAATGGGCGACCTGTACAGGGACAATGAATTACGGCAGTTCGAAGAGTTCCGAACGGAGTTCGATCTACCTTTGGGACATTTCCTGTTGCACAGCGCTGTCAAGGCAGCCATCCGTAAACATTAGAGGATGGGATCCACGGAGCCCCCGCCGCAGCAAAGCTGTTACTGTACGGCCCTGTTGGCAGGAGTCATCAAGGCAATATTTTGTCTATACAGAGCACCTCGGGCAGACAGGTTACGTCTGCTGGAGACACTCCGCCACCAGTGGGAGGAGGACTTAGACACCCCAATCCCTGAGATGTACTGGGACAATATCTTAGCTGGAATACCCAAGATATCCAGAAACACACAGTTCAAACTGATCAACTAATGTTTTCCACAGAGTCTATCTCACACCTGAGCGAATACATCGATACTTCCAACTGGAGGAGGCCGCCTGCCCGCGGTGGCGGCGAAGCTAAAGCCCCTATTCTGCACATGTTTCGGTTCTTCTCCCACCTGAGGGAATACTGGGAACGGGTGGTACAGCTGGTGAATGAGGTAATTGATGAAAATCCTCTGCTTACTGGGATGGTTTCCCCACACAGCTAAAACTAAAGTTACTAGTAAGTTCCAGGACCTGGCCTTCGAGCTGGCGAAGCGTGAGATAACTGGAAAACCCTCAGAGGCCCCAACCCAATTGCTTGGAGAAAAGAACTCCTAAAATGGGCGGGATCTGAAGGACGAATACTGATGAGAGCGGCCAAAGGGGCTTTCGACACAGAGGTGGCCAGAGCCTGGGAGACCCTCATGCATGACCTAGAGCGCCTGGGGGAGGAGGGCCAGGAGGACTGGGAGGGGCAAATCAGTAGAGCCCGGTACCTGGCATAGGAGTGTAGTCCGCACCCATACTGACCGGATGGTTATCATGCCAAACAGATCTCATAATCATACACATTATTTTGCGGGTTGACGTACTGGGAATGAGCCTAAGGTGGCTATGGCTGCATCCCCAATATACAATCGCTGCACTCGCAGGGGGGAGACGAAGGGGGGTATAGGGGTGGTAGATGCAGCATGAGATATGACTATGTAGTATTCAGATGAATACATGCCAGATAAGCTGTCAAACGAGTCCATAATGAATACCATGTTGGATATTGATGAACTGGATTGATATTTTTGAAAAATGATCAATAAAATCTGTTGAATAATCGAAGGAAACTACTTAACGTGTGGATGAGTTTCTTGTGAAGCAGCAGAATCTTGTCACTCAGTGTGGTATTGCATGCCAGTGTATTTCCAGTGTATTTGATCTGTTTCTTTAAGTTGTATAATTCCAAGTTAGAATTGTTGTATGTCATGTACTATTGGGTTCTGCTGGAGTCAGTTACTCCTGGCTTCAAGCTTCAAGAGTCGTTCCTCCCGTGAGCTCTTCTTTATGCATTTTTACTTGATTGCTATTCTGTCAACAAAGCTGATCATTTAACAATCATCGCTTCCAGGAGTATTAATAACCCGTCCCTTACCACACTCGGGGAAGTCAGCCAGTGGCTGAAGTGAGGTGACAGTTGCCCCGTGCTCTGTGGTGGGTGGAACAACAATATGAGCGAAAGCACAGCAGGCCAATGGACCAAGAGGGCGGGCTCAAAGCCCCTATGAGAAGTCTGCAATATCGTTTCTAGTAAAAGCAGAAGTCTGTGAGCTAGAAACATTTCGCTGTGCGTTGATGCCGCGCCGTGCTGTTCGTCTCCGTGTCAACGGTTTATCAAATGGAGGATGGAAGCACACTGTTCTTGCCTTTAATGCCTCCTCCAGGGAGGGGGGGGGGGGGGGCTACCGTAGAGCCAGAATACCTCCCTATGCTGCCACAGGAAAGGTGGGGGACTCTCAAAGACTGGGAACGCCTCCTGAGAGACACGGGAGGCTGTGACTCACTCCCTTCCCCCACATCTGTAACGCCGCCAACCAATATTGTTGTAAAACCTGAGAACAAGACCGGTTTAATCTGCACCTCCGCGCACTATGGAGAGATTAGTGAAGCGCAAATCCATTATAATATTTTTTTTCAAAGTTGGTTTGCTTGTAGGATTGTTTGTTTTTAACATGTTTATTAATTTATGTAAAAAGCAGAACCCAGTTTACTGCTACAACTGTGCGCAGCTTCTTTAAGAAACGTAGGCACAAAGCAGCAGCTCAGGCTAATGACACCAGCCGTTACCTCTGTGTCGCTGTTGCTGCGGACGTAGTTTGGCATTTGTGGCGTAGTCGTGGGGGACATCGCCGTAATCACACAAGTGCCTGCAGCAACAGCACCCAGGAAACTACCCTGGCAACACCTGCGGCTCTGTCGGTACACGTGTATTTTATAATGCTTATGGGTCAAACTTGCTGGAAAAATGAACCGCCCACAAATCTGATCGCATGCCCTTCCTCTATTACGCTCGCGCCTCAAGGAAAGAGGAAGCGCTACTAATATTGTAGTCCACAAAGTATGAACTACACCAATGCCCAAAACCGTTACAATTTGCAAGCCTTAAAGCTCCTAGCACAGAGTGAAACATTTGTGGGCGGGTGGGGACTTAAATTAGTACAGTAACTATCTACGAATGCAAATATCTGTCTAATGGAGAGAAAAACCGATACAGCAACTCTGAAACACAAACACGGAAACTTTGTGTTCTAAGTAGATAACGCCGAAGAGGAATCTCTTGTAAAAACGAAAACGCTGTGAATGCAAACAGAACCGTGCAACCACTGTACTTGTATTAATGAATTTGTACCACTATCTCTTTCAACTAGATGAATATAATGTGGACATCATTTCTTGATCACCTAATGAGTCAAAAAATGAAATCATAGGGTTATGCAAGACTAATAAAAAAAAAAATGAAATCAAAAATAGCATATCTAAAAAAAATTTTTCCTTTAGTCTGTGGCCATGTGAATAAAACACGGACAGTAACCTCGTCCCCCCTACGTAATCCTTCCATCCCAGTTCTGAGTAGAACTGGAGCTTGCTGTGATGTAGGCACCCACATGTGTGGTTTAAGACAGAAAAATACCTTTAAAAAATGCACAGCAATATAGGTTTTAGATTACCATTCTTTTCTGTGGAATAGTTTTGCCGCATACCATGGGCTCCCTAGCTTGTGAAATCTCTCAGTTGAGCAGTAGTAGTTTTGCAGTGACGGATGTCTCCGGGAATGTATGTGTACGGAGGGAATTGAGCGGGAGGAGAAGGGTCTGCATCATGTGGCACATTCTGCATACAGCGAGGGTTTGAGCGCTCAAATTAATCAGCCACTGGTACTTACTATGAGCTGCATTACATCCATTCCTAAGTTTTGCCTCCAGACCGCTTTTAGCTGCCTGTTGTCGTAGAACTACTGTGGACAGTACCAATGCTTACTATGGGGTGTGTCAGCCCATTGCTTACCATTGTTTGCATTTCTTGTCCCTCATTGCTTGCTTCTTATTTGATGGCTTTCTTTCATCTTCTTGTGTTTTTCCCTTCCCTGGAGCATAACTCCTTTCCCACCAAAAGAATGACTGGTATCCTTCCACTGCTTACATTCAGGCAATTACTTTTTAGTAGCCGCCAAACAGCCCTATTGCTTACAATATATATAGTGTACTTTGGACCAGCCCCTTTCAACCATTGGCTAGTGACTTTATCAATCATGTCTTGGCATGGCCCAGTGGATTATTCATCTCTCCCCTGATGCTATTGGCTGTTTGGATGTATTTTTACGGCTCCATAGATTGCTTGCATTGAACTGCCTTGGGGATTATTTTACAACTGTGTCCCTCTCCGCCGACTCACTCTTGTGTCTCACTATAATGTGCTAACTTACATTAAACCGTGGCCTAGTGCCTTTACCAGTGCTTGCTTCTTTAACTTTCAGCACTCCAGTGGACTCAGTGTGTCGTCTTGCTCTCTCCCTATGGGCTGCCTCCCTCAAATTACTGTCCTACCCCCATGCTCTTTGCTTTGCTGGCCCATCTCCCAGCACATCCAGTGCTTTTAACTCCATCCTCCGCTCCGCAGTTTCTCTTACCATCCTTCACTATTCCAACCACTCGTTTGGGTTTAATTCAGCTGGGACTGCTTCTCCTCCTCCCCCCCCCCCCCCCCCGCTCTCCAGCTGCTGCACTGTTACCCCCCCCTCTCACCCACCACGTTTTTCAATAATTATGTTATGTATGTCAACCCCTCCCCCTTTTTTTTTTTTTTTGTCCTCTTCTTTTTTTATGTGCTTTGTGCATTTTGTGGATTTTTTACGTTTACGACTCCAAGATGAGCGTCTGTCAACATTGAACAGTAAAAAAAAAACACCCAGTAAGTCCATTGTGACTTATGCTCACACTTTCGTGGTGACTTGTGTGGTTATGCATGCGCACATGTAGGTCTTCGCACAAACGCACACGGGCTGCCTCACAGAGGAAGTGGTTGTAAGTTTGGGTAGAAACAATGTTTTTAAATAGGCATAAGAAAATTGCCCTCAGAGAAATTGGTGAAGTGGTGTAAGTTGAAAACAGCAGGCTGTTATGTACAGAGAAGTATGTGGTCACCAAAGTGAAGCGGCAGGGCAGTTCAGGAAGTGCCAGACCAGGGGGCTACATACGTGCAATAACAGCCAAGAAAGGCAGAGCTAGTGATGCCAAGAGAAGGCAAGTTGGAGAGAAGAATGGAGTGGTTACAGTGACAAAAGCAGCAGGAAGTATGAGAACTTGTAAAAGTGAAAAAGAGTAGAATGGCTCCGAAAAGTGGGAATGAGTGACTGAAGGACTGATGGACCGATGATGGACCGATGAGGGGATTCTGTAGAAGGCCTCAGGGAAAATCTAGACTGAATGCCCCTGGGAGAATCCAGACTGAAGAGGGAAGCGAAGTGAGTGAGAATCACTGTGGAAAGAAAGTTTGTTGTCAACCCTTTCTAGAACTCGGGAACGCAAGGGAAGAAGGTAGGTAGGTAGAAAGTTCTCCGCTGAGGGGTCAGGAGTGGCTTTCTTGAGACTGGGAGGATATTAGTGTGTTTAGACACATTGAAAAAAATGATGGTTGAAGGGAAGCCCCTGAGGCTAAGGAAAGGGTTGGCCCAATTAAGGCAAGTAACCAATTGAATATTTGCGATGAGAATCTTTCCTTCACCACCCAGATTAAGAAGTTAGTGGGGAATTGCTTTGGGATACTCAAAACCCTTAGGAAATTTCTCCCACTTCTCCCCAGAGCAGCTAAGGAGACAGTGACTCAGGCCTAAAACTCTCTTGGATCGACTACGCAAACGCTTTGTATTTCGGCTTGCCGGGCTACCTCCTCAATAAACTGCAGGTTGTCCTAAATGCTGCCGCAAGACTTGTTTTTAACATTCCGATGAGAAGCCGCATCAGACAGCAATTGCGTTCACTCCATTGGCTGCCTGTGGCCGAACGAGTCAAGTTTAAAACTCTGACCCTGGCCCATCGTGCTCTGCATGCCCATGGCCCCACCTACTTGTGGAAGCGTTTCCTGTTCTACACCCCGCTAGATTTCTCCGTTCATCTTCCCAGCTTCTGGCCTACATTCCTCACTTACGACTTACAAGAATGGGGGGCAGTTCACTTGCTGTCAGAGCTGCTACCGCTTAGAACTCACTTCATCTGGCCCTTCACAGCATTCATGACTTTCGTCTATTCAAAACAAAATTGAAGACTCCCCTTTTTTTTAATCTATCCTTTGTCACTTCTGCCTCTCCAGGCTCGCGCCGGGACATTACTCGGAGTATCTGTGCACGTTACAAGCTTAAATAACATAACTTATTAGAAATGAGGTTAAAAGCAAACAGATGAGGAGTGGAACTAAGAGGAGTGGAACTAGAAGGAGTGGTAGAAAATGAGTTTCCAATTTATCTTTTTTTAGAAGTGAAAAAGCAGAGCTAAAAGACAGTTCTATTTTTATAAAGAAGAGGGATGTGCAAGATTTGAAGTTGCTTGATGTGCTCCCCAGATATTTTCAGCCCAACGAAGAATGCAATAGCATGAATAAACCATGATGGGATAGTGGTGGGGAAGCTCAAGAATCACAGAAGGAGAGATTGTGAGAGAAAGACGGATTAGAAGAAAAATTATGAAAGGGCAGGATACAGGTGTCACAGTGAAGACAATTAGAAGTCTGGCAAAGAGGAGAATGGCTTTACATGGATGCAGAAGAAAAAAGTTTGCAGGTGGTTATGAGCACCCTGAATGGGGGGGGGAAAAGGAGTGGGGGAGAGTCACGAGAAGACAGAGAAAATCGTGATCTTGAGATTTGAGTGGAGTGGGAAGGTTGACTAAAAGATAAAGTGCAACAAAACGAAACAAAGAAGCAGTTAGGGAAGCAGGCAACCATGCTCCCTCCCTCAATCACAACGCTGCAATGCAGACCAATGCAACGCTGTGATTGGTTTGAGCGCCGTGACACGGCGCTCAGCCAGGGGCTGCAGGGGTGGGCATGTTCTCCATGCAGGCTGCATGGAGAACAGGGAAGTGTGCGTGACTGCTATGGGGTGCCCGAGAGGGCCGACAAAACAGTCATTGCGCGCTTAGGAGTAGGCAAGCCACTCCTCCCCTGCTCCTAGAGCAGAGAAGCACTGCTCACCTGCAACGCAGACGGACGCGAACCATAAAATAATAAAAATTTATTTGTTATCATTTGATGTGTCTAAAGTTTTCACTGCTGTAAAACAGTGAGGCGACGCTCCTCCGCCACAGCAGAGGAGCCGCCACTGGAATTAGCACAAGCTGTGCATAGATGGAGTATAAATCCACAAAGAGTAAACCTAAAAGTGAAGATATAATGGATTAAAAACAAAATAAAAAATCTCGGCTGTTAGAAGGTGGTTCTGACACTATCGGCCGCCCGGATTTTTTGCTTTTTGAGCACCTAATTGTTGAGCTTTTACTGTGGGGGAGCCTCATAAGTTGGGACTCACCCACAGTGAACTCAGGATGTAAGAGACTGCATGGGGAGTTTACTGGTGTTCCCCTGGCTTGACCAGGCCACTGCACAGCAGCTGGAGTAAGGGACACCGGGCTGGTTACATGCAGACACATGTGTACATGCATGTGCACACGTGTACGGGCTGCGCAGGGGAGATTGTTAGCGTGCGCAGTCCAGGAGCAGCTACAAAGTGAATGGTGTGGCAGGACTTATGCAGTATTGGGTGGTGATATGGAATAGGCTTTATACGCTGGAAAGAAACATGCCAGGGAAAGTCAGTGTGTTTTACTGTGTTTTCACTTCATTATTTCCCTAAGGGAATGTGGGGCCCATGGCTAAATTAACTTCCACAAGGCCTACAGTTTCCAGACATGCACTAAAGTCCATTGTATTGGAGGTGAAAAGAAGTATTCTGCAGAGTCCAAAGTCATATTTGTACTGCTTTTGGGTAATCCAGAACTGTCATATTTCTGTGAGCCAGCCAGGACCAGACCCTGGCTGAGGGCTGACCTCAGCTGGATGGATTGATAACCTTTCTTCCACAAGCTAGGGCCTCCTATCCACAAGAGAAGATGGGAGGGGATACAGGCTCATCAATTAGCAGCTGTCACTGGGTGCCAGGCACCAGGCTGCACCAAGGAGGGAAGGCAGCATGGGGGATGAGGCTTCAGACATGTGGCCAGAAACCCTGGAGGACACCATTTTGAACAAGCTCAGAGGCTGGACAAGAAGGAGGGAGCAGGGGCAGGGACATGTGTCGCTGTTTGATAGGACCAACAGAGACTTCCTGCCAGCCCCCTACTCAACTTTTAAAAAGTGCTTGCACAGGAAGAGAAGCTCTCTCTGGGGTGTGGTCGGCTGAGGCTGAAGGTGCTGGAGCCTGGCGCAATGGGCAGTTGGAAGGAGAGACCCCCTGACTGCCCCCAGGACCCTATCAGCACCAGAAGAAGAGCCCAGGACTGGTGCACAGAAGCAGGGTTCTCTGCGCAGGGAGAAGAAAGGCCCAGAATGAGAGCCTGGCAAAAGGCTGGCGCAGGGAGCCAGTGAAGACCGCACACTGTTGAATCTATGCTCTCAGAGTCCCAGAGGGCAGATGAGAGTGTTCCCAGTGACGGGGGCTGGTAAAGAGGAGCATGAAGCGCCCCATAATGCGTCGCCAGGAATTTGGAAATCTGCCATTTTGGTGCCTGGTGGCCCCCAGAGGAGGGGGTCACCCTCACATGTGAAAAGGGGTGCAGGGGGGGCTGCAGGAGCACCGCAGTCTCCCCCAGCATAAAGAAGAACAGTCCACCCCTAAGATTCACGGGGCATCTGAAAGAATAACCTCTCAAGGGCTCAGCCTTCTAGGCTGGAACTTATGTTCTACAGCTGAGGGTGTACTATGAAGTGCATCACGGAGTGAAGGGCTGAGTTGGGGGATGTCTGGAGAAGGCCATCCCCTGGAGGTGAAGTGGTGTAATTGCACTGAAATGCATTTACTATTGGTTATTTCTTTTTAGGTGGACTGAAATTCACATGTGTAAAGTGAAGTACCTGTGTAAGGTGATGTTAAGCTAAATGGAGTTATGTTGCTGGACCTTCCTGCTAGGGGGTCTGGCTGTATTTACGTAATCCCATGTTTTTACCTGGGATTCCTTTTAAAGTGAAGAGGCACACTGCAGGAGAAGTGTAGTTGGCAGGAGTACTTCTTTTGAAGGAACTGTAAGTCACATGTGTTAGGAGATGTCATAAGCCAAGTGGGGTTATGTTCCCAGACTGTCCTGCTAGGGTGTCTGGCTGTATATGCGCAATCCTGTGATTTCATCTGTGATGCCCTTAGGGACTGTAATTGCAATGCATTCCAATGATCAACCAAGGTGATGAGTACTGTCATTCTAAAGTGTGCGTAAACATGGATTCTTGCTGCTGCGCTTAGGTGAAGACCCCAGACTGCTAGCCCTTAAGATATAGAGGTGCATACTTTATGGTCAGTAGGAGATGCTCAGTCAGGGTCATGTGTCACGAAGGCAGGTTTACCCCTTTTTAATGCTTGTTGAGGTAATGGGGTGGGTCGCCACTGGGATGGTGCCAGTGCGCAGGGCCCTCGCTCCAGGTTATGTTCAACTAACTGCATTGGGGGCAAGTTGATGTGCATACATGGGAGTGGTGGTACTAGACCCCACCCGCCCCCCCTGCGGGAGGGGTGGAGATGTTATGCAATGTCACAAAGTAATTCCAACAGCTAATGTATATTTGTAAATTGGTGCATAGTATTGAGTAGTGTATGTGTTTAATAAATGTACTCTTACTTTTATAAAGCAAAGTGCAGACTGGACAATCAATTATTGAGTGTTATTTTTGTGCACCTGCAAATGGCGATTACTAGCCCACACCATCTCCCTTGAGTAAGCCTCCGACTGCTCTGCAACGCTACCCTCTGAGAGTCAGGCGCTACAATTGGGTGTTTGGTTCCCAGTGAAGGACAAATGTAGTCATGTTATTTGTGCAGGCCTTACAGATGCTGCCTCGTTTTCCAACATCGGCCATCACAGAAAAGTAGCTGAACTATTCTTGTTCCCATTAACAATGCACTTTTACATTGTGCTTTGTGGCTGGCACACAAAATGAAAAAGGCTGTAATCTTTTACTATGGTGTGGACACTGGGCTTTGTTTATTCAGGGCTCTCCAATGCTCTGTTGTGTACTAAGAGCGAGATGTATGAAGCATTTTGCGGTTGCAAATGGCACGATTCACAGAATTGATTTGTTGGTACTTTAAGAAAAAAAAATGTTTGTGGTTGAAAACACCAAACTGATAGTGCAGTATTGCAATTTGGGTTTGCGATTTGGTATTTGGAAGGGGCATATTTAGAGCTTAACTTCCAAATACTGAATCGGAGTTGAATGTATCAATGTTTTGCAACCGAAATGCAGTTGCAATAAACATTATTATTTTACCTACAGATCAAAAGAGGTGGTAGCCAGTTCACAAACGGTAATGGGTCAATAAGGGAATCCTTCCCTTTTGTGAATGTTGACAAAAACATTAATTGTTTTAGAGTTTGGCAGGGCTCCTCAGGACCTCTGCCTACTCTTACAAAAACACCAACAACAAAAAAGTGACACTTGTCATTTTTTTAAACTCGTTTTACTCTAATTTAAGAAAAATGGTTTGCATAAAAAAGATTGCTTATTTAAAAGCAATCATAGACATAGTGGTCTGCTGACTTCAGCAGGCCACTATCCATGTGTTTGCTGCCATTCCTAATGGGTCGCAAATTGCAACTTGCCTCATTATTACTCATGAGGTAGGTCGATTATTGCCCCACTAGGAATCGCTAATTAAAAATAACACTTTCATACTTTGAGAATAGAGATTACCAAATAGTGATTAGGAAAAAAAATCGCTAGTTGGAGATTACTATTCTTAATGTTTGTACAACTGGCCCTATGCCTTACTGCCACTCACACATATTCTTGCCTCTGCTTTATTCTCCACGTCCGGCCTGTAAAGTTTAGAGACTTTTTTATGCTGCAACTTCTCATTCTGTATGGTGAAATAAATCTTGCTCTTGCTTTATGTATAAAATGTGCACAATATTGATTATAATATTTACTGGGCTCTCCCAATGTAGTGTGGCAATGGTGGTTCTTGTCATACATTAAAATATAAAGCTAGTGTTCAGATACTGGGGCATTGTGAGATTACACTTGATGTCATGAGGAGTACTAACTTGTTTCACCCAAGATCGCGCTTTAAAATTAATTTTAATTAAAATATGGGAACAGGGAGCCTAGATGGCAGAACAATGAGCAGTATGGGAATACATACCTGTACCAATAGTTTTTCTGCTTGAATCTCTTTTGTAACTAAGTTCACGTATGCGGAGGACTCCTTGGTCTCTAGGAGGCCAGAGAGTTATTGTATCTTACAACAACAAATTGGGCTAACCAGTGGTTACTGTCTGCTGAAGTTTGTCTATCTCTGTTGTATATTAAGTCTTATTTTTTTGTCTCATCTTTTCAGGTGATTACCTGCTTTGGGATCGCCCTGCTCCTGCACCGCTATGTCGGTTTCTCACTAGTGGCGCTGCTGGTTGAGATCAACTCCATCTTCCTGCACCTGCGGCAGATTCTGCGGATGGCAAACTTGCAACAAAGCACCATATACCGGCTGAATAGCATTATCAATCTGGGCACGTATGTGGTCTTCCGCATCAACACGCTGGCCTGGATGACACGCTGGCTGGTCCTAAACCGCGACCACATCCCACTGCTCACCTATACTGTGGGCAGCGTAGGCTTGGCCATTATGACACTAATGAACATTGTGCTGTTCTACCGGCTTCTGCGCAGTGACTTCCTAAAGGCCAGCCGTGATGGCTGCCGGGACAAGGAAAAATAAGGGGTCTCTCAGGTTTGGGGGGAGGGGTGTTTGCCACACTGGGTGGAGAGTGGCGAAATCGGTGCTTTACACCAGAAGATGGCAAGCATTCCACGCTGGAGGACAGTGATCAGATGTTTTACCGTGGGGTTCAGATGCACTTTACTTCAGTGGCATGGGGGTAGGGGGGATATCACAGACACTATTGGGAGGAGCAAGGAGAGTTGAATGAGAATCATTCAGTCTTGCAATTTCAGCTTAAACTTCCGAGTGGAGAATACCTCACAGTTAATGTTTGAGTGAGTGGGTTTTGTAGGGTTAATTTGCCAAAACTGTTGATTGTCTGCACCCCCTTGTACCCATTATCCCTGCCTAGGCCTATCCACCTTCTATTTATAATCCCAGATAAATGTATGTTCGGGTCCTTGGGGGTGTGATTAAGAGGCAGAACCCACCAGTGTTTGGTGATCCAGACACTAACAAAACACTTTGTGTGCTTTCTGTAGGTTTCATATATACCTCTTAAGTATTTGCACAGTGAACATGCGTGCAGCTGTTCTCATGTGTGCATGTCAACATTTGGTCGTCCCACCAGAGAGTGGGGCACACTCCAATACCCCTGAGACTGGAGCGGGTAGACAAATATATTTCTCTTGTTGCTTACTGCTCTATGATCTCGCGCATACGCGCACACACAGTTTCTAGATTGTCCGTCATTTACAAGAGTCTCAAGCATTTTTGGGTCACTCTGGTTCCCCCCTGCTGCCTCATCATTGCAGTAGCCCCATAAACTGTAATCTCTCCTTTTTACTGATCTCCATCTCAAAATCTTTGTCCTTCTCACCTCACTTCCATTCGAGCTGCTGGACCCAGTTGGGTTTTTTATTGAACTACCTCCACAAACAAGGTGCTATCTCAGCTAGTTAAAATTGACTGTGCTGTGTGACGATACTTGGTAATTAATGTTTCTGTCGTTCATGACATATCTTGAGAGAGCAGCTCCGGTGGTTGAAAGTTATGTCCAACATGTGCCCCTTGTGTTTGGGCTGCTCTTGCTCACTTGGATTTGCTGCTTGTGGCAAAGCTAATTTTCCTCACTTGTGACACAGTGTGATCTGGGGGAGACTGGCTTTGTATCCCTCATCCTTGGCAGGTGTAAGGTTTTGGTACTGCAAACGCTTCCAACGTATGGCATTAAACACTAAGATCATACATTTATTAGATTTGATAGTTCTAGGGAGAGTCCCTCACCTGAAAGTCTAGCATCGAGATCTAATTTCACCACCCACTAAAATTCAAAGAGGCCAACTTTGGAAGCATTCAGATTTGGATTTGTGAATTTAGTTTCTAGAAAAATATATCAGGATTTTGAGCGACAAAGTGGAATGCCAATCATTACTTTGTGTTTGCGGGCTGTCAATGACCAATCAGAATTTCGTATTCAAAGCAAGCGTCCTTATTGCCTATAAATTCATAATGGACATTAGCTGTGCATTCATCATGCATATCAACTTAACATTCAGAATTATTGTCTGGGTGTTGGTGTGTTTTGTTGTATTTGAATGGCCAAATTGTTAAGCCTGCTAAGCTTTGTAGATTTGGAACCTGCCCACTGGTTAGTAGACTGATGACTTGTCATATCTTGAAGTGTGGAGTAGGTAAGATTCTAAAACTGTTAAAAATATATATATAATTTAAAAAAGAAGTTTCCAAGAACACACTTTCCACTCCGGACTCTGAGAGCACCCTATGTTGACTTGTAATCAGTGTTTTAATAGAAATTGATTGGGTCAACAAGTATGGCCTTTGCAGAGGTGAAAGCTCTTCGTCCGTGTCTACAATAGAAATACTCGTGGTGACCTCGGAGTTGACGGTCACGATATGGAATGATGTGGAGGTTTATGTGGGATGGGCAAAGGCTTGTTTGTCTTTGTACCCTCTTGTCTCCTCCGCCACATGCCCTCAGAACCTGGATGCAATATTGACCTGTTAATCTACAACTTGACGCCTACTAAAGAATTGGCGTTTTTCCAGATATTTCAATAGTTGTTCTTGAAAATTTCCCTCTCTTGTTGCCATCAAGGTAAGCGAGTGATTTTGAGAACAGGTTGTGGCTTTTTCTCATGACCCTTTGATACATTTTTAACTGCTAAACTTACATCTTTTTAACTATTTCACTTAAGTAGAGCTTTTTGAAGTGTACCACACTGGAAATCCACTGGCCATATGCAACAGCTTGTCACCTTTGGAGATTCCTACCTGTTCACCAAATGGGGACTATTACTAACACCACAATGTTGCACCCAAATCAGCTTAATTTTGATTGCCACCTATTTGTAATGCACAAATGTTTACTACATGTTTTTCTACTTAATCATGTTAAGACTTTGGCGGCACATTTAGGCTCTCATTTCTCAGCTGAATCCCATCCTTAGCACTGGCTATGTTTACGTTCTGTTGAACTCACGCCCAGCAATTTCAATATTTGTTCTAGGAGTCATCCAGTGTCTCAAATAATTCTGAATGTGCACAATTGGGATTTCCAGAATCTAGATTTCATTGACTGTGGATATTTGTATTCACAAGCATCATTCGAAATGAGTCTGCAGAGTTGCTGTTGACCGATGTTCTGAACTGGCAAGTCAGACCATTCAGAATTCCTACAAAAACAATTGAATTTAGATTTTTGTTGTTGTCCTAGACTGAGCCAGGATCCTTTCCATTTTTCACATTGAAAACTTTATATTTAATTTTTTGCTAGCTCTATGTATTTCCCATTTCTTTAGATCTATTGCTTAACTTTCCATCTGTTTTTGCTGAGCCCAACCTCGTAATTGGGCTCTCCTTGGCTTGACATAACTTGCTACAGCTACAAAGAAAATGGAAGCAGATGCAGGGAAAACGAGTCATGGGGGATACATGATTGATGAAGTGAGGATGGAAGTGGAAGGCTTCCTTCATGGAAGAGTATGAGTAATGTAAGTTGTAAAGACAAATCCAGAAGTGTTGAAGCTTGAACTTCTGAAGGAGGGATTTTTATGGTGAAGCTGGTGTTCACTAGGTGGAGATTTTGCTTTCCTTTGCATAATGTCCTGGTGTGGGGTTCCCTTAGACTAGTGCACCAAAGTGGGGAAGGTCCTGGGCCACAATTCTTCGTGTGGGGCTCGCTGGTTAAGGTCCTCCTCTCCGCATTCCCCTGGATGCGATATTACTGGTGGAAAACATAAGGTTTTAGGGTTTCAGGGATTGTGCTTGTCAGGTTGGACATGTCCTAAACTGACATTTCTGGGCACTTGTGCAGAATCTCCTGGTCTATTTTGGGGTTCCTCAGGACAGGTTCTTGCTTCCTCAAGAAAGATGCTGGCTGGCAGAGAATGCCCTTCTGGGAAGTTCAGTAGCTAAGTTCATGTGCAAAGCCTGGGATTGCTGATTCTGTGGTCGTGGAATTGTTTAATTGGAGAGACACCTTTATTTTCTTCAGCTCTTATTTCATTTAAGCTTTTACAGAAGCATACCTCTGCTTCCGTATCCCTTCAGACACTGGCAGGAAATGCCAAGAGCCCTGTCCTTGTTGGCAGGAAATATGCAGCAGTTTCTGTTCATGCCATGGATTATTGAGCTGGTACTCGCTGGCGAGGAATGTCCTGCAGTGGGGTCAGTTTTGGAACTCTCTACTGCTGACCTACTTTCAGGATTGGGTTCGCATGCCACACACTTGTTGTGATGAATCTGTAGATCAACAACAGTAACTGCGAGATGCTCTGAAACTGTCCTGCTGCTTCCAGGCAGCCAAGGTACCATTGTGTCCTTCTTCAGGACTCCGCCATTGTGACTGTCATCCAATCCATATCTTGGCCGCAGTAACCTCCATTCCATGTCACAATCTCTACCATCATGACCAGCATCCCTTTCTATGCCAGCCATAGCAGCTGGCACCTATTTATCAATAACTCTACCATCTTGGCTGGTGCCCTTTCTCCAGGGCTTATCCATTGTGGCTGATGTCATTATTTATCTTGGACCGGCATTTTGGCAACCCTTTTCAGACCTTTTACATAATATGTCACACCATTATAAAAGTCGCTATCACTTATTAAGGCCTCCGCCCTCTGGCTGGTGTTCTTCCCTTCAGTCTCGAGCAATTCTTGGAAGTATCACGTGGCAGTGTGAATCTAATTTTAATTTAAGCTCTTGTGTCTTTAGAAAAGACGAACCATCTGCATGGGCTTGCATCTGAAGGCTTGATCCCTATTATAGAATAATTAATCGTAAGCACTTACCAAGCCCGCACTCCAGGGGGGCCTACTTTTAGGCTTATTTTACATGTATAATTTGTATATAATATGTATATAATGGACTAATGATGATTTTTGTCAATTTCTTTTTGGTTCTTAAAGTAATGCAAGAATTTCTATTCATTTTTTTTTTTTGTAATTTTGTATAATCTGTGTATTTACAAGCATAATATATTAAATTACCTCCGGATAGAGAATATGGCTGTCTGTATTTTCATTTTGAAGGACTAGAGTCTGCTTTTGAACGAGATCAGTGGAATAAACCATCTTATGGAAGTAAGATGGGGTTAGATGAAGGTTATTGTGGGTGGCTCTTCTGGCTGTATCTTCAATGTCTAAAGTCTGTTTGCTACATAAACCTTCTTGTACATTGACTGACATGATACTCTGTCAGTTGACCAGTTGTTTCCTCTTCCTACACATTTGTTTTTTTTATGAATAGTTTAATATTGGTAACATTTACCATCTATATATGCATTAAAACAAAGTCTCCTTATACATAATTAATTTACACAGAATGTATTTGATCTTATCTTCTTGCTCTACTACCTGCTTTCACCTCTTCATCATATATCGAGTTCCTTCAACCCATTGCAAAACTCACAAACCGCCTTAATTACAGACTTGTCATTTGAATGCAACAGTAATTTAATAGCTCTGATCTGATTAGTAAGAGTTAAAAAAAAAAAAAAAAAAATCCACCCAACCCATTCAAAAACAGTTACACAACGAGCAGCAAAAATATATAGAGCAACATTTACACAGCAACAAAACAAACAATTGCAATGCAATAGGTCTCTCATTTGCGAGAGTTTAAGCTATTGGCATTGTAAATGACAATGCCTTTTATTTATGTTTTTTGAACCTGTGCTTAAACATGCACTTTGTACTTATTGTAGTTGCTTATGAGAAGCAAGGCTGGCAGTAACTGTGCCTCTTTTACTGCCAGTCTTGCTTTTCGCAAGCAAGTACCATAAGTACAAAGTGCGTGTTTACGCACCACTTGCAGGTTTTCCAAATTCATGAATCAAAGGCATTGTCATTTACAATGCCAATAGCTCAAACTCTCTCAAATGAGAGACCTATTACATTGCAAATGTTTCTTTTTATCAGTTGTGTGTATGTCTGTGTGTGCGCATGCGTGACCCTATGGTATCGTGTCTTTTTGTGATCTTACTCCACCATTAGTTCCATTTTTTTTCATACCACTGCTGATGAGTCATAAAGGAATGTCAAATCTAGTTAATTAAATTGCGGGATATGTTTACTTGTGACTTCACAAACTTGCACAAGTCTGTGCAAAACACTTTTTAACTCCTACCCCCAAATGTCTTGTCTGCCAGTAGCGGAGTGCTTAGAAACAGCGCTAACGCCGGTATCAAATAATGAATGTACATGTTTAAACAGGTAGTAGTCCTATTTTTTTTTTTTTTTTTGAGGGGCGCCCTGAGGGCAGCATTTTCCGCATTGCAAAATTACAGCTTTCATCCCTTTAAAAAACATGAACCTCTTTTTAACTTTCCATAACATTCTCCAGGAACAGTTACACTAGTAAATAAGCAAACTGGTCTATTTTAGTGAAAGGTGCACTTTTCACAACTTTTCTGGGACAGCAGTTGGAATGGTAATTTGCGTCCCAGGGAGTCCTCCTGCTGGAAGTACTGTCGCCTACAGTTGTGTGTGCTTAGGGTTTGTATACACCTGCACAGTCAGTGCTCTGATTCGTTAATGCTGGTTGTTGAGCTGTGTAGTGTGCTGGTGTGAACTGGAGACTGTCACCTTAACGGAAATGCCAAAGCCTAGAACAGGCTACAGCCTGGGCGTTGCCACGCTAGGCGCAAGAGTTTATACCAGCCCTTAGGCCAAAAGACACATTGCATTTGGGACAACATGTGATGAAATAAATAAGGTTAACTAAAAGGCGCTGGGTACAATCTACTAAGATCAAGGATGCAATAATAATTCGATTTTTGTGTGGTACAAGCTGCCATGGTCTAGGTGCTTTGCATTGCAACAAGTACGACATGCCTAATACCCACCCTAGCAGCACGAGTTCTAATAGAACTGTGAAGCTGAGTCGAAAAATCCCCAAAGCTCCATGTTCCATGCAGGCCTTCACAGTAAATGCAGCATGTCTGCTGTCTGCCAAGATGCTGGTGCATGTGCACTGCGTGAGAAAGTGGCTCTGTATATACTGTTCCTTAATAGGTACAGGGTGTACAGAGTCCACAGTCCCCAAGGGCTTGACAGAGGCTAAAGTTAGATATAACCTTACTCCCTAAAGTGGTAGCTTGGTCGAGCAGTAAGGCAGTATCAGAGGACAGTGTAAAGCATTTGTTGTACACACTCAGTCAGCAAATGGTCTCACACACTCAATAACTGAACTCTAGGCCAATGGTTTATATATAAAAAATATATGCTGGTTTTATTTTACAACCAACAATTGGATATAAAATATACTTTCTCATAATGAGATGCTTTATATAAATACTTTTGCAATATGCAATTGACTTTTGTAAACAGTTACAAGTGGTTGCAATATGCAACTCTATTTTAAACACAACAATGCATTGAGCTTAATGGAAATTTCAAGTTATTTGCAACAGATTACTTTTAGGATTACTTTTGGAGTTCCAAGACTGGATCCTAGATTCAGTCCTGGGTCAGTACTTAGAATCAAGTGATGAAAGTCGACTTAATTACTGTGATGATTTTTAAACAATATTTAGCTATTTTAAAAGTTGACACTTAAAAAATATTTCAAAGAAAACAGTCAATGATTCCCTATGGAAGAAAATTCAAGTTGCAGGTACAGTATGTTCTCGTTACTTTTGTAATCCAGTACTGGGTGCCTAGACTCAGTACTGGGACCTTTATCCAAAACAGGTAAGTAATTACGTTTTCAGATATTATACGATTTTTAAAGAATATTTAAAGATGGCAGAAATTGACACTTAGAAGAAATTTCACAGAAAAACAGTCAATGGTTTCCTATGGGAGAAAATTGGGTTACTGGTAAGTACAGTTGTAAGTATTTTTCAGAGTCCGTGCTGGGCACCAAGATCCAGCACTGGGAGCTCACCTAAGAGCAGGTGAGTATTTTCGTTACTCGGCTGATTTTTGGGGAATATTTTAAGATTTGAAAAGTCCACACTTAGAAGAAATTTCAGGAAAAAGCCAGTCAATGTTACCCTAAGAAGAAAATAGAGTTATCGGTTTAAAGGTAAGTACTCGACTGGCAGAGTTGAGGTTCTCGGCATAGACTCAGGGGTCCCCCAGGGTCAGGTAGGTACAGTTGGTTCACCCTCAGCGACTCTAGCGTGGCCGGTGCAGAGAGAGTTATGCCCAATGTTATCCTATGAGGGATAGGGGGGGCCTTGGTTGGTGGCTGCTGACAAGCAAGTCACGTGGCTGTGGGAGCCTGGGCTCCTGGTCACTTACTCAGGGCAAGTGGGGAAGTAGGTAGGTGTAGAGGTTGCACTGACAGGGCCACTCGGGCGGCTGGGTGCAGGGCGCTTTTGAGCCTTTGGGCGCTCAATTGATTTCAATGGGAAATCTCCGGTTTAGAAAAAGACTGCAAGCTCTGGGACGAGGATTCTTCAGGTGCCACCACCACTTCGAGAGGTAAGTTGGGTAGTTGGAGGATAGGTAGGTACCCTGGGATTGGGCATAGGGGGCCGCGGGGCGCCGCGTGCAGGGGTGCCTTTTGGTGTCAGGAAATCTTACCCTCTGTTGATCGCGGTAGGGGGGACACCTTGTTCTGAGGCTGCAGGCTTCTTCAGGAGTGTTGAGGGAGGTCCTTGGGTGCTGGACTCGGGGTCACAGTCGCCGTGGGGTCGTCCTCGTGGTCTTTGTTCACTCCGGCACTGGCCAGGCTTGGCTGGTGCAGAGTGTGCTGGGTTCGCGGTTCCGGGCTGCTGCCAGAGATTAGAGGTAGGTTTTGAGTAGAGCCTCTACTCATGGGAGTCCCAGGGGCTTAGAGCCAAAAGGTAGCCAGGTTCTCCGGGGTTTGTGAGGTTGCTGGCCACAAGAGATGCCGGGTTGGAGCAGGAGCAGGTTCGATGGTCGACAGGCCGGTAGGGCTGGGGCCAAAGCAGTTGGTGTCTTCCTCTTCTTAGCAACTGCAGGGCAGGTCTTCTTTCTTCTTGCTCTTCTTTGTAGTTTGGAATCTGGGGAAGCAAGGTTCAGGGTGCCCCTAAATACTAGATTTAGGGGCGTTACAGGTCCCTGTCCTGGGGTGGGTCCACCCCCTATCCTGCCTCTCTCCTGTGGGATGGGGGCAGTAGCCTAGTCCTAATAGGGTAGGGCTTCCCATCTTCAAGATGGCGAGAGCCCGGAGATGTGCTTCACCTCGCCTCCCCCACCTGAGGGGTGGGGTTGGCAGGCTGGCACATCCCCTGTCCTTATTTGGGGTTTCCGGCCAAAGCTTCCCGCCAGAGTGGGGGGTTGCCGTGGCCTGGGGAAGCTCACAGAGGCGGCATGCCTTTGAAGCTTCCCCCTGCCCATCCTGGGGAAGGAGATTTAGCACCTCGCCCAGGATGTGCATTGTTGCAGGCCCAGGAGAGCAGGGGCTCTCCCACCCAGGGGTCCAGCAACATGTCTGCTGTGTGGCAGCCTAGGCAGCCTCAGAGCAGACGTGGATTGTAGGTTAGGTTTAAGGGGGCATCTCTAAGATGCCCTCTGGGGTGCTTGGTACATTAAATCCCACACTGGCATCAGTGTGGGTTTAATGTGCTGAGAAGTTTGATACCAAACTTCTCAGTCTTTAGTGATGCCATTATGGTGCTGTGGAGTTCGTGTTTGACAAGCTCTCAGAACCATCTACTCTTAAATGGCAGCACTGCACTTACAGTGCTCAGGAACGGACCTGAGTACTGTAGGGGCACAGGGCTCCTGTGCCCACACCATTGGCATAAGGCACCCAGCTAGAGGGGTGGCTGATGTATGCCATGGCAGTGTAGTTGAAGGGCATGGCACACAGGGATGTGTGTCATGTCGACTTTGTTTTGTCTTGCACCCAGACACCCAGCCTGCAAAGGCAGTGTGTGTGTGTGTGTGTGTGTGTGTGTGTGTGTGTAAGGGTACAGGGCCTCTAAGGGTGGCACAATGAGTGCTGCAGCCCTCTGGGGCCTTCCCTGGTCACAAGGCCCTGGGTACCATTTACCAGGGGCTGACATGTGGCCAGGGTTTGCCAATTTGGGTTTTGTGTGTTTTAGGGAAGGAAAATAAGCCCTGGGCACCTGATTGGCAGGAGTCCAGGGCACGCTCAGTCAAAGTACATTCAGCAATTCAGCAAAAAGTGGGGGCATACCATGCAAGAAAGATGGCACTTTCTCTCACACACTGTATCCGAGGAGCTTTCCGATTTAAAGTTGCAGGTCTCTCAATATAATGGAAACATTCAATAAACGTTGCGCTATTTCTGAATTACTTCAAAGTAATTAACTGCAACGTTAACGAAAAATGTAGTTATTTATGTATATACTTAAAGACATTACAAAGGGACTGTTATACCAGGCCGTGCGTTATAAAAGGCAAAGTCCCAAGGCGCCCTCCCCGAGCACCGTGGTCCCCTGTGAAAGGAGATTGCATCTGCGACGTGGGACGCCCCTTTGAAGACTGCTGAGGCCGCTACGAACTTTGCCCCCAAGAATAAGGTACTGTGCTCCCCAAGCGCCCCTGTACGACGCGTACTCTCCTTGGTACGGTCCGTACTACGCTGTCGTCCTGCTACGCTACTCACGCGGGAAGCGTGAGGCTTGGCACGGTTCGTATCAAGCCCGTACGGCGCGTCCCTGCACCTGTACGGCCCGTACCGTGTAAATATCTACCGGCTTGCTCACGCGGGAAGCGTGAGATGGGGAAAGAACCGTACTGGTGGTGTACGAAGCGTACGACGAAGAAAGAACCGTACTGGTGGTGTATGAAGCGTACCGAAGCAGGTACGCCGCGTACTGATCCCGGTACTAAGCGTACCTTCAGCGCTACGGTGCGCACAGACCCCAAGAAGCCTGCCTTACTGCTGAAATTGCCGTTTAAGAACTGTGGCCTCAAGGAACATTGATATAAGTAACTGGAACCCCCTTTTGAAGTGAAGAACTGTATTTTCGAAGCCTGCTTGAAAAGACTTTTATATAAAGAGCTTTATTTTTACAAAATACAAGTCTTGTGTCTCTGTGTGGTGGGTTGGTGATTGTTGTGGGACATCCTAAATGCTTAACCTCATGCCCTCTGGAATCTAGCCTGACTGCTCGCGCCACGTTACCTAGAGGGTGAGCAGGGGTTATTTTTCACAAGTAATCCTTTGCCCTGACTTAGAGGAAAGGGTCCCTGCTTGTCGCAAGTGCATACCTGCGCCAACCAGAGACCCCGGATTCTAACATTGGTGGCAGCGGTGAGGATCTACGGATTTGCATTTTTGGTGTCTGCGCAGTGATTGCTAGCCATTGCACAGTGAGGACAGTCCAGTAGCTTAAGCCACAGAACTCTTTATTTATTTTTTGCTTGCCAAGAAAGAAGATCCCTTGTGTTTGGAGTCATGCCTGGCCCAAACAGCATTGAGAAATCGATCTCTGAAACCTCTAAAATAGCAGGAATGGAATGGAATGGGATGAGTCAAAACTGGACAGCTACACGAAAAACGAACTCAAGTTCTTTTGCAAGAAGCTCAAGGTTCCACATGTGGGATGCAGACTCAAAGGAGAGCTCCACAAGGCATTGAAAGCCTGGATTGAATCAAGGGGTGCAGCTGAGGAGGCTGTACCATTGGAACTAGCGGAGAGCATCCATAGTTTTGGCAGAGACCTGTCGCCAGAGGAGATGGCAGACAGAAAGGCCACCAGGGATCATGAGATTACATTGGCAAAGCTGAAATTAAATGGCTAATTGGAGCTAGAAACCAAGAAGATGGCTCTGGAAGAAAGAAAGATTCAGATGGAGCACGACATGAAAATGAGGGAGTTGGAGATAAAAGCCAAAAGTTTGGAGAACCCTACCTCTGGTGGCAGCGCAACGCCGGTGCAGGTATAGTCAAGGGTGTACATGCCAAAAGATGTAGTTAAAGAATACTTTAAGAATGATGACATAGGGCAATGGTTCAAGGCCTATGAGGTAGCCATGTCTTCCCACCGGGTCCCTGAGAAAGATTGGGGAGCGGGGTTGTGGGGGCGGTTCCTCAATGAGGGGCGGGACACACTCTTAGATTTGCCCTCTGACGTCTATAACTCTTACCCCCACATGAAGGAAGCTTTAATGACCAGATAGGGGCTAACTCCTGAATTATATAGACAGAGGTTCAGGGGGTGTACCAAGATTGTTGGGAGTATGTATGTGGAGTATGTAACCTTTTTCTGCAGAGCACTGGATGGCTGGGTGAAGGGTAGCAAAGCGAATGATTATGAAGGTCTCTTTGATTTAATTGCATGGGAGCACTTGTCCCTTAATTGTTTTCCTGAGCTACGCCAACACCTGATGGATAGCAAGCTGACTAACCCTAGGAAGCTTGCTGAAGAGGCGGACCGCTGGGTCAGCACCAGGGTCCACAAGGGTCAAGTGGGAGACTCCGCCAAGGGTGGGCAGGGTCCCCAGCAGAAGAGTGGGGGGGACAGGGGAAAACAAAGGGTTTCCAAAAGGCCCCTAAAGTAATACCCAAGGGAACCAGCAGAAAGGTTCTCAGCCTCCCCCACCCCCGAAGCAGACCGGGGCCCCGACAGGTAAACCTGTTCCCAAGGGGCCCCCTCAATGTTATAAATGTGGTGAACTGGGTCACTTTGCCAGTGATCCCAAGTGTCGCCAGTATGTGATCCAGCACCCACTGGTGCTCTACCGAAGCAGATGGCTACAGTAGCCTTTGGGGAGGAGGTAGAAGTCCCAGGTGGGTGGGACCCCGTCCAGCTGACCCTAGTCTCATTGGTAGACTGTGAAATGGTCCCTGAAACCTACTTGCCCTCCAACACTAAGAAATATGGGCAAGTGGTGACCGTCAATGGGAGGAAGGTAGAGGCTCTTCGAGACACAGGCGCCAGTGTGACTGCAGTGCGGCAGCACCTAGTATCTCAAGAGCAGGTTGTACCCCATGCCTAGTGTTGGGTTGTCAATGCTGACAACACAGAGAGCCATTGTCCAATGGCTCAAGTTCCCTTTGAGTGGGGGGGGGGGGTCTCTGGTACTCTGCAAGTCGCTGTGAGAAATGCCATGCCTGTAGACTGTCTCCTAGGAAATGATTTGGAGAGCTCCCCTTGGGAAAAGGTGGAGAAGACAGCTCACCTGCGCATGGTGGGTTTACCTGATTGGGCGTGCGTGACCACCTGGTCGATGGCAGCCAGTAGGGGTGTTGAAGGGACCCTGGAGCCTGAAGGAGAGGCCCAGGAACCGGCCTTAGGGAGAGGGCGCAGGAGGCACGGGAGACCGGCTCCTGAAGTTCCCACGGCCCAGGAGGAAGCAGACCTTGAGGGGGATGCCCTGGAGCCTACCGGGGAACAGATAGCCGAACTGGGGGACCTGCCTGAGCTGACCCATTGGCAGCAAGAAGGAGGCCCCACCAGGGAGGAATTCTGCAGGGAGCAGACGGAGTGCCCTTCTCTAGTGGGTATGCAGCAGCAGGCTGCAGCCCAGGCCAATGGTGATCAGTCCGGTACTCACTTAATCTACTGGGAGAACGACCTCTGTACTCAGAGCCTAAGGTTGCTGAACCTGGGTCAGCCCGTGCGCTGGTGGTACCCCAGAAGTTCAGAGCCTTCCTACTGGGTCTGGCTCACGACGTTCCGTTAGCAGGGCATTTGGGGCAGGACAAGACCTATGAGAGGCTTGTCACCCACTTTTATTGGCCTCAAATGCACAAGAGCTCAGATGCTCATTGTAGGACCTGCCAGACTTGCCAGGCAAGTGGTAAGAGTGGAAGGAAGCAAAAGGCTCCACTCCAACCTTTCCCTGTGGTCAGTACCCCAATCCAGCGAGTGGGGATTGACATTGTGGGGCCACTGGACCCCAAGACAGCCATGGGCAACAGGTTCATCCTGGTCTTGGTGGACCATGCCACCCGGTACCCTGAAGCCATCCCTCTGAGGACAGTGACGGCCCCCGTGGTGGGACGGGCACTGATGGGAATTTTCTCACGTGTAGGATTCCCTCTAGAGGTGGTGTCTGACAGGGGGACCAATTTCATATCGAAATATATGAAATCCCTTTGACAAGAGTGTGGTGTAACATACAAGTTCACCACCCCTTACCATCCCCAAGGAAAAGGGTTGGTTGAGAGATTCAACCGAACCCTAAAGGGCATGATTATGGGTCTTGAGGAACCCATGAGGTGTAAGTGGGACGTCCTCTTACCATGCCTTCTCTTTGCGTACCGTGAGGTGCCGCAGAAGTCTCTAGGGTTCAGTCCCTTTGAGCTTCTGTATGGCCACCCAGTACGAGGACCTCTTAGTCTGGTCAAGGAAGGCTGGGAGCAATCTCCCAGGAAACCTCCCCAGAATGTATACAGTTACATGCTGGCCTTCAGAAACCAGACTAGGTGTTTCAGGCAACTTGCTGAGGCAAATCTGGAAGCCAGCCAGGAGGAAATGAAGTGGTGGTACGACCAGAATGCCACTCTGGTTGATCTTCAACCTGGACAAAAGGTATGGGTCCTGGCCCCTGTGGAGCCTTGTGCACTCCAAGACAAGTGGACCGGACCCTTTGAGATTGTGGAGCGCAAGAGTTCTGTCACCTATTTGGTGGACTTGCAGACTCCCAGGAACCCCTTGAGGGTCCTACATGTAAATCGACTAAAGCCCCACTTGGAGAGGTCCGAAGTGGGCATGCTCTTGGCCACAGATGATGGGACGGAGGAGGAGTCTGAGCCTCTTCCTGACCTCCTGGTAGCCTCAGAGCTGGACGGGTCAGTGGATGGAGTTAACCTCTCACCCACCCTGACCCCTGAGCAACAGGATGACTGCCGCCAGCTGCTGGGGCAGTTTCCTGACCTGTTCTCCCTGGTTCCTGGTGTCACAGATTGGTGCGTCCATGATTTGGAGACAGCTTGCCTGTGAAGCACAAGGCTTACAGAGTAACTGACAGGGTCAGAGCCTGCATCAAAGAGGAGGTCTCAAAGATACTTGCTCTAGGGGTGGTTGAGTCCTCCAGCAGTCCTTGGGCCAGCCCAGTGGTCTTGGTCCCAAAGGCTGCAGCGCCGGGTGCCACACCCGAACCCCGGTTCTGTGTGGACTACAGAGGACTCAACTCAGTCACGAAGACTGACGCGCACCCCATCCCCAGAGCTGATGAGCTCATCGATCGGTTAGGGGCTGCCCGGTACCTCAGCACGTTTGATTTAACGTCTGGGTACTGGCAGATCACCTTAACTGATGGGGCCAAAGAGAGGTCCGCATTCTCCACACCAGATGGGCATTTCCAGTTCGGGGTTATGCCATTTGGGATGAAGAATGCCCCTGCCACCTTCCAGAGGTTGGTCAACCAGGTGTTGGCTGGGCTGACCGAGTTCAGCGCCGCCTACCTGGATGACATCGCAGTGTTCAGTGGCACATGGAAAGAACACCTGCACCACCTCTGGGAAGTGTTGATGGCACTGCGCAAGGCAGGCCTCACGATCAAGGCAAGCAAGTGTCAGATCGTGCAGGGTTCCATGGTGTACTTGGGACACCAAGTGGAGAGCGGCCAGGTGGCGCCCCTCCAACCCAAGATTGAAACCATCCTGGCTTGGGAGCCCCCAAAGACCCAGACAGAGGTGAGGGCCTTTTTAGGACTCACAGGGTACTACAGGAGGTTTGTCAAGGGTTATGGCAGCATTGTTGCTCCCTTGACAGAGCTGATTCCGAAGGAGCAGCCCAGGAAAGTGATCTAGACTGACACCTGTCAGAAGGCTTTTAACACCCTGAAGACTGCCATGTGCACGGCTCCCGTGCTCTTGGCTCCTGACTTCTCCAAAGAATTCCTAGTGCAGACAGACGCATCAGAGCATGGTGTAGGGGCTGTTCTCTCACAGATGACTGAGGAGGGCTGGGACCAACCTGTAGCCTTCATTAGTAGGAGGTTACTTCCACGGGAACAAAGGTGGAGTGCAATCGAGCGAGAAGCATTTGCTGTGGTCTGGGCGCTGAAGAAGCTAAGACCCTACTTGTTTGGGTCTCGCTTCCGGGTTCAGACCGACCACAGGCCCCTCAGATGGTTGATGCAAATGAGGGGTGAGAACCCAAAACTGTTGAGGTGGTCCATCTCCCTACAGGGTATGGACTTTACGGTGGAGCATCGCCCTGGCACAGATCACGCCAATGCTGACGGTCTGTCCAGGTTTTTCCGCCTTAGTGAAGAGGAACTCCCTGGGGTAGGGTAGTTTCCCCCCCCCCCCACATTTCAGCTGGAGGGGACACGTGTTAGACCTGGCACCTTGGCGTGAGTTTCCTTCCACTTTTTGCTGATGTGCCTCATGTGTTTTGTTGGTGTTAGCTGCTCAGGGCACTGTGCCACTGCCAATCAATCAATCAATCATTGACACTTATAAAGCGCGCTACATACCCGTAGGGTCTCAAGGCGCTGGGGGGGGGGGGGGTGCCGCTACTGCTCGAACAGCCAGGTCTTCAGCTTCTTCCTGAAGGAGAGGTGGTCTTGGGTCAGGCGCAGGTCGGTCGGGAGGGAGTTCCAGGTCTTGGCGGCCAGGTAGGAGAAGGACCTTCCTCCTGTAGTCGCTCTTCGGATGCGGGGGACGGTGGCGAGGGCGTGGTTGGCTGATCGGAGGTGGCGTTTGGGAGCGTAGAAGTTGACTCGGCTGTTGAGGTAGCTCGGGCCTTGGTCGTGTAGGGCTTTGTGTGCGTGGGTGAGGAGGCGGAAGGTGATTCTTTTGTTGACGGGGAGCCAGTGAAGGTCTTTCAGATGTCCGGAGATGTGACTGGTTCGTGGGATGTCGAGGATGAGTCTGGCTGAGGCGTTCTGGATCCGCTGGAGTCTCTTCTGGCGCTTGGCGGTGGTACCGGCGTAGTGGGCGTTGCCGTAGTCCAGTCGGCTGGTGACGAGGGCCTGGGTGACGGTCTTCCTGGTCTCGGTGGGGATCCACCAGAAGATCTTCCGTAGCATGCGAAGGATGTTGAAGCACGCCGAGGAGACGTTGTTGACTTGCCTGGTCATGGAGAGGGAGGAGTCCAGGATGACGCCCAGGTTTCGTGCATGGTCTGTCGGTTTGGGTGCGGTGCCCAGGGCGGGAGGCCACCAGGAGTCGTCCCAGGCGGAGGGTGAGGAGCCCAGGATGAGGACCTCCGTCTTGTCCGAGTTCAGTTTCAGGCGGCTGGTCGTCATCCACTCAGCTACCTCTTTCATCCCTTCGTGCAGGTTGGCTCTGGCGGCGGCGGGGTCGTTGGTCAGGGAGAGGATCAGCTGGGTGTCGTCGGCGTAGGAGATTATGCTGAGGTTGTGTTTGCGTACGATGGCCGCGAGGGGGCTCATGTAGACGTTGAAGAGGGTGGGGCTCAGAGATGATCCTTGGGGGACGCCGCAGATGACTTCGGAGGCCTCTGACTTGTACGGAGGTAGGCGGACTCTCTGTGTTCTTCCGTCGAGGAAGGAGATGATCCATTCCAGCGCCTTGTCCTGGATGCCGATGTTGCTGAGGCGCCGTACTAGGGTGCGGTGGCAGACCGTGTCGAATGCCGCGGAGAGGTCTAGGAGGATGAGGGCCGCTGTTTCTCCATTGTCCATCAGGGCTCGGATGTCATCGGTGGCGGCGATGAGGGCGGTCTCGGTGCTGTGGTTGGCTCGGAAGCCGGACTGTGAGGGGTCGAGGGATCCGTTCGTCTCGAGGAAGGCGGCCATCTGCTTGTTGACGGTCTTCTCGATGACTTTGGCTGGAAACGGGAGGAGCGAGATGGGGCGGTAATTCTTGAGTTCGGTGGGGTCCGCTGTGGGTTTCTTGAGAAGAGCGCTGAGTTCGGCGTGCTTCCAGCTCTCGGGGAAGGTGGCGGTGTCGAAGGATGTGTTGATGATGTCTCGCAGGTGGGGTGCGATGACAGCGTCGGCCTTGTTGAAGACGTGGTGAGGGCAGGGGTCGGTCGGTGATCCGGAGTGGATGGAGTTCATCGTGCGGATGGTGTCTTCGGTGCTGATCGGGGTCCAGGCGTGGAGGGTGGTGGTGGGGGGTGGTTGTTCGGTCATGGTGTGCGTTGGTTGGTTGTTGAAGCTGTTGTGTATGTCGGCGATCTTGTTGTGGAAGTATGAAGCGAGGGAGTTGCAGAGGTCTTGCGATGGGGTGATGTCGTTGTTTCCTGCGCTGGGGTTGGAAAGCTCTTTCACGATGTTGAAGAGTTCCTTGCAGTTGTGTGCGTTGTTGTCCAACCGGTCCTTGAAAGCTGTTTTCTTGGCGGCGCGGATCAGCTGGTGGTGTTTCCGGGTGGCAAGTTTGAAGGAGGTCCTGTTGTCCGGTGTCGGTTCCCTTCTCCAGACTTTCTCGAGGGCTCGGCAGTACTTCTTGGAGCTCTTGAGTTCGTCGGTGAACCATGGGGCCTTCTTGCTGCCGGGTCTGCTGGGCGGGGTCCTCAGTGGGGCGAGTTCGTCCGCGCAGTTGTTGATCCACTTCGTGAGGTTGTCTGCGGCCTGGCTGGGGTTCGCTGAGCTGGCAGGAGGGTGCTGGCTCAGGGAGGTGGCGAGCTGGTCTGCTGTGATCTTGTTCCAGCTTCTGCGGGCGGCCTGTTTCTGGTGGTGGTGGGACGTCGTTCTCTTGAAGGTGAAGTGGACGCAGCTGTGGTCCGTCCATTGAAGCTCTGTGGCGTGGCTGAAGTTGATGTCTGTGCTGGAAGAGAAGACTGCGTCGAGTGTGTGTCCGGCGAGGTGGGTGGGGGTGGACACCAGTTGCTTGAGTCCCAGGTTGGCGAGGTTGTCGAGCAGGGTGCTGGTGTTGCGGTCGTTGTTGTTCTCCAGATGGAAGTTGAGGTCTCCCAGGAGGATGTAGTCGGCGGAGGGGAGGGCATGCGGGCTGACGAAGTCGGCGATGTCCTCGCTGAATTGCGTGCGTGGTCCAGGGGGTCGGTAGATCAGGGTGCCTCTGAGGGTGGTGTTCGGGTTGGTGTGGATCTGGAAATGCAGGTGTTCGGCGCTGGTCAGGGTGTTGTCGGTGCTGGTCGTGAGACGGATGGTGCTCCTGTGGACGATGGCGATGCCTCCTCCCATCTGGTTGGCGTTTCGGTCCCTCCGGACGATCTTGTAGCCCTCTGGGATAGCGATGGCGATGTCGGGAGCTGAAGAGGCGTTCATCCAGGTCTCCGTGAGGAAGGCAACGTCCGGGGCTGTGGCGTCTAGAAGGTTCCAGAGTTCGATGGCGTGTCTGTGGACGGAGCGGGTGTTGAGCAGGATGCACTTGAGGTGGGTGCTGCTGGTGTTCGTCTTGGCGGGTGCTGGTGTGAGGCTGGTCCGGATGCAGGAGAACTTGCAGGCGTGGCAGCTGAAAGGTCCGTGGGTACCTCGTGGAGCGGCTAGGTGGCATTCTGGGAGTCGGCCGGTGTTGAGTGCGGTGAGGGTGGCGGCGGAGTACGTCAGGCGGGTCGGTCGGGCTCTTCGGGGGCCAGGGGTCCTGGCACTGGGCGCGGTCCAGGCGCGGACGGGCGTAGACGGGCTTACCTTTGGCGCACCTTCGGCGCTCAGGCGGCGCGCCCGCTGCGCGAGACCGCTGCGCGTTCGCACGGTCGCCATTTAAGGCGAAGTGCGCGGGTGGGCGGAGCAGCTGGGAGGCGGGAGCGGGGAGGGTACAGAAGAAAAAGGGGCGGGGCTAATGGCGGTGGCGGGAAGCGGGAGCGGGGAGGGAGAGCGGAGGGCGGCGAGGTAGGCGGGCAAGCAGGAAGGAGACAGGCACAATGGAGGTCAAAAACACGAAGAGGAAATGGCACAGAAAAAACAGGCAATAATACAGGTCAAAACACGAAGAGAAAACGGCACAGAAAAAAACAGGCAACAATTCAGGTCAAAACGGGGGAAAAACAGTAGGAAAACGATCTTGGGCACAGAAAGAGAACAAGCACAAATTTCAGACAAAAACGGGCTAAAACCAAAAGGGGAGCGCTCAAGGCGGCAGCGAAGTCGGCGCTGAGGCAGAGGCAGGCACTGGGGGCACACGCAGCAGCTGGTGGCCGTGCGGCGCGGGGGTGTCCCACAATCAGTGCCACAATGCAAGTGCTCCCTATAAAAAATGTATACATTGATTGGTGTCCATGTTTGGCTTATTTGGTTTACTATCAGCCCCTAGTAAAGTGCACCAGGAGTGCCAGGGCTTGTAAATACAAATGCTGCTGGTGGGCTTGCAGCACTGGTGCCACCCACAGAAGCGGCCTAGTAAAATGTGTCTAAGGTCTGCCACTGCAGAACCTGCGTGCAGTCTGGTACTGTCATGCTGACTGCGCAAGTACACCTACTTGCCAGTCCCCAAACCTTCCCTTAACTACATATTAGTCACCCCTCAGGTAGGCCCAAGGGCAGGGTGCATTGTAGGCATAAGGTAGGACATGCCCTGATGTGTGTGGCATGTCCTAATAGTGAATTACAGCCATTTTCGTTTTTCACTATTGAAGGCTACCTGCTCTCCATGTGCCAGAATGGGCTGCTGGAATTACTACACGCTGTAATCCCAGCGGACTCAGAGAGCATGGTAGAAAGTCAAGTTTAGTATGCCTGAACTCAGAATAGTAAAATACTTCTTTTAGTAAAGTTTATTTTAATATCCTGTGTTTGTAAATACTACTTTTAGAAAGTTAGTATTTACTTGCGTAGCCATTTCAGTCCGCCTCTGCTTTGTGTGTGTGTGCTGCCTAGTTTCAGTGAGGGGCAGGGCTGGGGAATTCCAGGAGACAGGCTGGCTGCCAGGTGGTGGGTAGAGAGATTACACCAGGATGGGTGGGAGGAGTACACCTTGACTCTGAATAGGCCTGTGCTCTGCCACCACAATGCTTGCTCCGCCCCCTGTGGAGCGGCTGATGTCTCTGCCCTGTGCACTGAAAGGAAAGAGCAGAGTCACCACAACAAAGTGCTCCAAAACCGGACTGAGCCAGGCACAGGCCCCCTGGTGACAAAGAACAAAAGAAACTGTGTATAAAAGAAGGAGCCCTGCTCCTAAGAAATCAGATCCTGTTTACGCCAAGAAGAAACTCTGCCTGAAGAGAAGGACCTGGGAAAGCTGCATGGAGGAGTACTGTCTCTAAGCCTGAGAGACTGGCCTGTGGTGGGTGCCTTGCTGCAAGAAGGAGAGAGAAAGACAGACTTTTTATTTCAACTTGTGCTTTAAGAACAATCTCCAAGGGCTTGTTTGTGAACTTGCCCCCTGAACGGCGCCCCAGGAACAGTGGGGGCTACCCCCCCTGGACGAAAGGAAGCTGCCACTGGTGATTTGCGAACGCTGACCCCAGAGAACTTGTGTGGCCTCATCTCGCCGAGCAACGCAACTTCTGCCCGCCTGTGCTGCTGTGAGCACCGTGACGGCCTGCCCTGCCTGGCCTGATCAAAGTGAACAGCTGCCTCCTCGAGCCGGAGCTCGCAACGTAAGGAGAAACTGCCTGCGTCCAAACCCCGAGCCTCTGTGGCCCCGTGCCGTGGAGACCACCGTGAGGAGCAAAGACATGCAAGTTCATCTCATCTGGCCGATGCCGACAGCGCTGGGCTCTGAAAATCACCCCCGAGCCGCCCCTCCTGCTTCCCCCCTCGAGGAGAGCTGTGGAAGTCCCGAGGCGCCCTCCCCGAGCACCGTGGTCCCCTGTGAAAGGAGATTGCATCTGCGACGTGGGATGCCCCTTTGAAGACTGCTGAGGCCGCTACGAACTTTGCCCCCAAGAATAAGGTACTGTGCTCCCCAAGCGCCCCTGTACGACGCGTACTCTCCTTGGTACGGTGTCGTCCCGCTACGCTACTCACGCGGGAAGCGTGAGGCTTGGCACGGTTCGTATCAAGCCCATACGGCGCGTCCCTGCACCTGTACGGCCTGTACCGTGTAAATATCTACCCGCTTGCTCACGCGGGAAGCGTGAGACGAGGAAAGAACCGTACTGGTGGTGTACGAAGCGTACGACGAAGAAAGAACCGTACTGGTGGTGTACGAAGCGTACCGAAGCAGGTACGCCGCGTACTGACGCCGGTACTAAGCGTACCTTCAGCGCTACGGTGCGCACAGACCCCAAGAAGCCTGCCTTACTGCTGAAATTGCCGTTTAAGAACTGTGGCCTCAAGGAACATTGATATAAGTAACTGGAACCCCCTTTTGAAGTGAAGAACTGTATTTTCGAAGCCTGCTTGAAAAGTCTTTTATATAAAGAGCTTTATTTTTACAAAATACAAGTCTTGTGTCTCTGTGTGGTGGGTTGGTGATTGCTGTGGGACATCCTAAATGCTTAACCTCATGCCCTCTGGAATCTAGCCTGACTGCTCGCGCCACGTTACCTAGAGGGTGAGCAGGGGTTATTTTTCACGAGTAATCCTTTGCCCTGACTTAGAGGAAAGGGTCCCTGCTTGTCGCAAGTGCATACCTGCGCCAACCAGAGACCCCGGATTCTAACAACCAAGTACAACCCAACCTACATGCTGTACCAACCAGGTAACTAACCTCCTTACTGTATATTTGAATAAAGGAAATGAGCCTGGAAAGCACTCAACGCACAACGTAAACATTGCACCAACCAGGTAACCATGTTTAAGCCAGTAAACATCCCCTTTGTGGTATGTGCAAATAAGGAAACCAGCATGGGAAAATTCAATACAGAATAAGTACAGCACAACCCAAATAATGCACGAACCACAAGACGTGTGCAATCAAGTTAACATCCTCTTTGTGATACACAGGAGTAAAGGAAAGGGACATGGGAAACACTCAATTCAGAACATAGAGCATAACCTTAACACTGCATCAACCAGGTATATACCATGTACAGTTTATATGAAGCTAAAGAAAGTGAGCTAGGAAACGTTTACCTGCGCAACATGTAGTCATTATTCTGTTTGTTGAATCCTATAGGGAGCTTTTCATTTCGAATGTTATAAAAAGAATATATATATATATATATATATTCACTTAAAAAACCATAGGTTTCACACATGTTATAGTTAGCTGTACATTTCACTCGTAAAAAACCAATGAAATTCCACGTTATAGTTAGATCATGTAACTATAACTTGCGCGCCCACAATAAACTGCTGATGACGTCACATATTACATCACTCATGACATGGTCAGTGACATCACTCATGACATCAATGATGACATCTGAAATTACACATTGTGGATTGCGGTCGCGCAAGTTATAGTTACCTGATCTAACTATAACGTGGAATTTCATTGGTTTTTTACGAGTGAAATGTACAGCTAACTATAACATGTGTGAAACCTATGGTTTTTTCAGTGAATTTGTACGGTTTTTTAAATGCTAAGATATGTATTTATTTTTTATTTTTTTTTCTGGTTTTTCACTGTGCGCACACCCTGCGCGCACGGTGCGCTTTGCGCACCGTGAACGCGCTGTGGGCGCTAGGTGTGCTTCGCGCACCGAGCACCCACGTTGCGCAGTCCATGCCGTGCGCGCCTCGCATTTTTTTACACAGTAACATTTGTTTTTTTCTCCCTTGTGGGTCCTTTACTTTATTTAATAAATGTGATTGTTACTTATTTTTTTTTTTTTTATTTTCTTTTTTCCCGTGCGCGTACGGTAAGCTTACCGTACGCGCACTCCGCGATTTTTTTTTTAAAATTATTAAATGTATTTTTCGTACTTTTGGGTCCTTCTTGGACCCCCTGACAAACACTAGGGGGTCTGCAACTCTCTTCGTTGCCCCCTTTTCACGTTCCCCACCTTTGTTTCTCAGTGCGAGAGACAGAAAATGGCGGCTGACACTTCCTGATTGCGACCAATTCGAATGTTTACAGTCATGTAACCACCAATCAGAATTGAGCTCGCGCACGGCACCGTACGCGTACTGTAAGCTTACGGTAAGCGCACGGAGCGCGCTTACAGATATATATATTGATTTAAATGCTATTTTCTCAGGACCTGCTGAACAGATTTACACCAGACCTACAAAAGGCACATCCTTGACCTGAGGACTACCTCTCTGCCAAATTTCAAGTAATTCTGTTCAGCCGTTCGGGCTGTAGCTCGGACTAAAGGTCCTATGGGAAAATGCATGGGGAAAACGCGTTTTGGGACCCCCCTTTTTTCTCAGCCCCCGCTTGACGAATCCCCCCGAGACTTTCAGGGTAGGAGCGGAGCGTAGCGCCCCATTAGTTTTGAAAATTTCGCGAGGATTCGTCGACCGGCGCCAAAGTTATTCCAAATAGAATGTTGCGGATTTCCTATGGAAACACGGTCCTAACTATAACTATCTACTGGCGACCGCCAGTAGATAATATATATAAAAGGGTCCTTAGCAGTTTTTACTCTTTTTTTGCTCCACAAACAACTGGGCTACTTAGCTCCCATTTCCTTCCTTCCCTCATTTATTCAAATTGTCAATTCCACCCTCCTACGACCCTGCTCCTCTTTTGTTGCATTTACACCTTAAAGTAACCTGCCTTTATTTCCCTCACCACCTTGCATGTCTCATTTCCCAGGACTGCGACTTCTCTTTCCAGCAATCCAGTCCCACCCCAAGGAAAGATGCACATGGATGGAAACAGTGGTGGGCGCCACATACAAAAAGTGGTGAGAGGGGGGAGCTCGGGAGGGCGCGCAGTGGTTGAGCTTGGGAGGGGGGTATAGGGGAGCATGGGAGGGGGCGGTGAGGGACTGTCTAATAATTTATAAAACAAAAAAAGGTTAAACTTACCGGCAGCTGGCCGCCTCCTGCCTCCCGCTTTGGTGCTGGAACTTCCTTCTCCCAGCAGACACTGTGACTACATCACAAACGAAGGGGATTGGCCTTAGTGGACTGAAAAGACACTCGACTCAGGTCAGGGAGTCAGTCGGGTTTCTCTAACCTGGCTGATCAATACAGCCAGCATAGAGAAACCTAAGAGCGCATGTGTGTTGGTCGGCCTGAGACAGCCGGCCAAGCACACATAAGCACTCGGGAGTACACGTAACACTCCTACTCCCCACCCATGCTTTGGCCCCACCCCCCTGCACACGCTAGTTGAGCCAGCGGCTTGAAAATAAAATGATAAATATTGTTTTATTTTTTTGCTGCTGACTGAGACAGTGGAGCGACACTCCTCCGCTATTGCGGAGGAGCCGCCCCTGGATGGAAATATCTTTGCACATCATTGAGATGTGCTTGCGGTAGATACAAGGTTATTGATGGGGGTGTAACACACAATCCTGCTACTCTGTTCCATGGACATCGATTGACCAAAATCCCAGGGGTAACAAAGGCACATCACTTGCCCTTTGACTCCAAATTCCATCACAAGAAGTGACATATCAACTTTGACCCACTGGCATCCTAGGAAGTAATGTCACATTACATTTTACTCTGCTGACATAATTAGAAGTGACCTTCCTACAGTTGCAAACCAAACAATAATTTCAAGGCTGACCTAAAGAAACAACAGTTACAAAATCAGTTTCATTTCTATTTTAGTTGCCATCTGTATTTCAGCTAGGATTCTACCAAGCTAAGCTAGAATCGTAGATATCACCTCAACAGCTACAACAGGCGGTCAGAGGATGCAAAGTTAAATGTTGTAACACAGATCATATGACTACAGGACTGGTACACTTTGGTACACTTAACTTATCGGTTGCGCCACAAACATTCAAGTATTTGGGTATTCAAATATATAGAACACCTCAGGACCTCCTAGAAGGGAATCTTATGAAAGCAATTAAATCACAACGGGCCCAGATATCCTTCTGGACATCACTGCCCCTCTCGGTTGTGGGGAGGATAGCCATCTCCAAAAGGGTATTCCTCCCAAGATTACTATACTATTTCACTAACCTACCGATTTTGATACCGGCCAGCGTCTTTCATACACTGGATACTTTCCTCATGGAGCTGATATGTGGTAAAGGGCGCCGGAGGGTGAGCCTAGCAAAGTTACAATTGAATCCGGATGAAATGGGCTGGGAGCCCCCGACTTTCGAGCATATTGTATGGCTAGCCAACTGCAATGGCTAGCATACTGGCTGGCAGGCCGTAACCTAAACGAAATCTGATATAAAGCACAAAAACTAGATCTGGAAACTCTGCACACATTGCTTTTGTCTGACTCTAAAATACCACCTGACACTCTCTCGTTGCTTAAAACCGCTATTCTGTACTGGAAACGTGCATTGAAATACACCAAATGAACTATCCCATATTTGCCGAAAGTTCCATTACTTGGCGTACCAACAACAACCGGACTAATTACGAAACAAACGATTGTACAATGGACACAAGAGGGGGTGACAACGGTGGGAGCCTTGTTCATAGATGGCACACTAGCTGACCACGACAACTTCACGCATGCTCAGCGAGTTCCCCACACATCACTCATGATACACGCTACCATTGTTCATTATGTAAAAAATACTGGGAACGAACTAATGGGAATGACCCCTCCCCCCCCCACCTGGCTTAGTACACACAATCTATCTGATGGGAGAGGGACAACACCTAACCCGCTGGTTATATAGGGGTGTTAGAATGCATGCTGGGGCCTCCTTGGTGCCCTTACGGGAAAAATGGGCAAGAGACCTCAGCAAAGAAAAGACCGATAAAGAATGGGAGTATGCACTGGAGTTCCCCAAAAAGGTGTCCCGTAACGCTAAATTTAAATACATCCAATATATGATCCTTCATAGGGCATATCTTACCCCGCACCGCCTCAACTGTATATACCCAACTGCCCAACTTAGTTGTCCTAGATGTAAATATGCGGACGCTGATATTTTACACATGTTATGGAACTGTCCACGACTGGGTATTCTGGTCAATAGTGGGGGGGACGTAATTCAGGACACGATGGGCACCTCTGTCTGGGGCAATGCAGATAGCTGTATATTAGGTCTACACCCTCGCCCGAAAATCCTGAAAACACAGTATAAATTTGCAGATATGGCTATCCTTACAGCAAAACGAGCTATTACAATGAGGTGGAAGTCGGCTCTTCCCCCTCCACCACACCCATGGCACACGGAGATGGTCCGATCAGGAGGGCCGGAAAGTGCCATTCTTAGAAGAGAAGAACTACGCGGGGTGCACAAAACTCCCATCTCGATGGATTGGGACCGGATGTTGGAAGCACTAAAGGCTAAAGATCTGGCAGACCCTTTGGGTCCCTAACGAGTGCTGTCTCATCTTTGACGAATCGCTGAGCCCAAGCGGTATTATACAGTCCCCCTCTGCAACACTCCCCAACAAGGACTTCAACTCTAAAAGCACTTGTTAAGACGTGATGACGCAACAGATACACACAACGGAACCCTGTGCTGTTAATTGCAGGAGTGAGCCAAGGGGCTGAAGGGGGGTGGGATAGTGGGGCGTTGGGGAAGTTTATTATATATTGGGTTGGATTCTTCTATTACAGGGTCCTCAAACAGAAGTAGAGGCGACATTTAAGCATATGGTCATAATTGAACATAAGTACGCTGTTTGACTACAGAAAAAGAGATGGTAATGTTACGTCACTGAATGTACGATTGAAAGATCATCTGCGCACTATGTTCATGACTCTTGCAACATACATTAATGTCGGACTCGATTGTAATGAGTACATGAATAAAATCAATAAAATTGTTTTAAAAAAAAAAAAACGATCATATGACTAGCACTTTGCTTGGACTTATTGGACCTACAGCAGAGGTCATTGCAGTCTACGGAAGTTTAAACATGGCTGCAAATGGTCCATTTAAGGCTTGAAAAATCCCCAGGTAAGAGGGCCACTAGGGGGCGAAACGCATAAAGGGGAGATAAATATTAATTGACCAAAAGCGAGTGCAGTTGGCGTACTCTGTTTAACCCATTGTGTATGTATCAGTGAACAGGCATCTATTTAGTGATGCTTTCACAAGTGGCCCGACCAATCCCTGAATACTAGGAAGGATTGGCAAAAGACAGAGTCCAGTTTCAAACCGAGGTCTGATCTCCGACAGATATGCAGAACCAAGGCCTGCATACCCACATGCATCATCCAAACCTAGGCCGTGCTAATAGATTACATTTTGAGAAACTAAGAAAATGTTAATACCTAAACAACATATTTTGTCAAACTGTCAAAGGATATTCAGTCGTTTTATCACAGAATATTCACCCATCGAGCTCCTATAACATTTAATTCAACCAGAAACTTGTGTTATATAGAAGGAGCTGCGGATGCATGAAGAGCCCCTTGTTTAATGCCGATAGCTTAGGGGTACTTTCCACTCTTTTCCAATAGCAAGAGGGCAATCCCTCATTTCATTGGTGGTGTTCCCCATTCAAAAGAGGGAAAACCTTTGCTCTTCAGCTTGCAACAAATTGTGCCAAGTAGGAAGTATCATATAGCTATTGCACTCCCAAGGGCATATGGAAGGTCACTGGGAGTCCCAGCTGCACCATCCAAAGTAAGGCCAGTCCACAAGCAATAGAACATGGAGCTGCAGTTTGAAAAAACTGTTCTATATTTTACTGCTGCACTCTCACTAGTGCAGATGCAGACTCTCCGTTCACACCAGTGCCTAATTCATACATGCCAGCAGAGCCGATTTAGGCGGATATCTCCGATTATTAAAGTCAAAGAAGGCTTTATTTTAGCTGTCTCCCAGCTATTATTGGCAATGTTTCATAGTGGGGAGAAAATAAATGGGGGGGGGGTAATTTATTTTCCCTATGGACTATCTACCTATTTCGTTTTTAGGTCTCGCAGACCTAGCGCTGGAGCGCGCATGCGATCCTTGCTCTGCGATGCTTATTGTAATCGATAAGATTTCAGAAGGGGACTTGAAGTCCCGCCCATCAATATTATTGGCTGGTGTCATCGTTTATGTTAAACGCTGTGTCGTGATTGAGAATTAGGCTTTTTCGTTACCGCCCTGTCTCCTTCTTCGACGGCCCATCCAGACTGCATTTTTTTACTTGCAGCATTATACAGTCTCCTTCAATTACTCTGTGAGCTCTCTTTTCCTCATTCGCGCAATGGCGACAGCTTGTTTTACTATTTGCAGCGCGGTCCTCGCGCTTGGTTTAGTTATTTAATTAATTTGTAGCGAGGCCAGGAGGCCATTGCGAGTTTATTTCCTTTCTCGTCTGCTAGTGGGAACACAGCGCAGTGTGTGAGTCACACTCAGTCTGCCCTACAGGGGGATTGAGGAACGGGCTTTGCTGCACGCTCATTTAGCACACACTAAGTGCAGTGAAAGGTAATGATGCATGTTGTTTTAGGGGTGTACGTGCAGGGGGTGCCCTTCCCATCAGGCTCTACAGCGTGTCATTGAGTGTGACCTTGTCAGTAATCTCTCGCACTGCTGAGATATAAAAATGCTAAGAAAAATGCTGCGGTTAGTAGATTTGTCCACCCGCCCCCTTCCCTTTCCTCCCCCTTGTTCCATTCACTGCAAGTTGCACTTTGGAAAAATCATAAAATGTTAATTTATTGAAGAAGACTTGAAACCAGCTGGGTAATTTATGATGCCGCTTCGGCACTGTCGCTGGCACGCTGGCCTTTACTTCAAGCAACTAATGTATCCGCAGATCTCGCCGTGGCGTCTCATACTTGCCTCCGCCCCTCCCCCTCTCAGCCATCCTTCCACCGCTATCCTTTCTGCTCACCTACATGTCGCACCGACAGTCTGAGGACAAACTGGGTCTGGGTGTAGTTTCAGTGCCGTCCTGCCGTGACCCACGCACAACCTGGTCTGGGTCCAGTCCTCACAAGATTTACCTCAGGTGAGGTGATGCAGGGGAGCTTGAGTCAGTTTGTCATTGACTTTCATGGATGATGGTGTTTATATTGAACATGGACGCTAAGGGACGGTATGTGACTGAGAACATGTGACTTGTCAGTTCTAACCTCACAGAAGGTGGGGAGACAGTGGTTCCAAGAGTTGGTTCCAATTTTGGAACTTTCATATCGTTTGTAGGTGGTGGGTCAGTGAGCAGGGACATCTTAAGCCATTTGGGGCCCTGGGCCGAACGTATATTTGGGTCCCTGTTAGCAGCAGCTTTGAATTTATGACCCAATTTCAGCTTTCTGGCCCTCGTTGGCCAGGTCACTGATAGTGCACATGCACACTCATCCACATTCTAAATGTGTTTACATCTAATATTCAGAAATAGTGACTTGTGTTTTCAACATTGTAGCTAAACAGCAGCTCAATAATATTACTAAAACTAGCATTTGAAATGCAATAGGTCTCGTATTTGCGATATCTTAAGCTATAGGCATTGTAAATTACTATGCCTTTTATTTATATGTTTTCAAAACCAACACATAGATAAAAGGTTTGTTATTTGCAATGCCAGTAGCTCGAAGTCTCGCAAATGCGAGACCTACAGCATTGCAAATTCTTGTTGGAAATGTTACCACGTATGTTTATAAAGTATTTTTAGGAAACTAGTTGATGGCTATGGTAGCACTGGACATGCCAAAAAGTTGCACAGTGGCATGGACTGGGACCCTGCATTTGGTTTCATAAAGTTGTGCATAAAACATGCCCTTCATCTTATAATAGAGGAAGGTACAAATGTACTACTGTCCCAGATTATGAGCAAACTTTTTTTGGCCAAGTTGTTGTTCTAGATTTCTTCCTCTCACCTCATCTCACAAATCTCTTTTCTTCCTTGTCAACCATCTTGCGTCTCTCTCTTTCTCTCTCTCAAAGTCAAAGTCAAAGTCAAAATTTGCTTTATTCGGTTAAAATTTAAAACCATCAAAGCACATAACAGAAAACAAGATAGAGGTCAATGCATTACAGAAAAGTTATTAACACAAATAATAAATACAAAACAGATTGGCGCAATGTATAATAAAATAACACTTAGAGTAAATTCATTCATGAAGTTAAAAACATAGTAAAATTCCAAGATAACCTTAAAAACATTTCATGTACCACAACGTAATGGGAACGGTAATCATTATCAGGTAGCTATGTCAACTGGGCCCTATTTCTGACTCTCAGGGCACCCACTATAAAGCAGGCAACCCCAAAACAAATCAATGGAGATTCCAACATTTGTAAATAAGCCAATGCGGGCCTAACTTGCTTAAATTGGCAGTTTTTTAAAATCGGCAAGATATATTTTTTCCGCTGTACAGAGTAAAATTTACAAAAAAATATCATGTGCAACAAATTTTGTTCAGAAATGTTGTCACAGGGACAGGGCCCCAGAGTTCCCTCTTTAAAAAATCCTTTCGGGTATGCCAAGAGCCAGGGAAGCAAACCATGCTTAAATCTTATTAGCAAGAACATATGGAAAGGTTTGTTAATGTAGGTTAGGTAGGGCTGAATCTTATTCCCTAAACTCAACATCACAAACCTCCTCACTGTCGGTTTCCCTAGCTCAACACTTTCTCTTGACAACATTGCTTTTAACAAAAATTGGGTCTTAATGGCTTTAATTTGCTCTTTACTAATCACACAAGGACTAGAGAACAGTTCCGAACACCCTAATGAAGTCAAATTATTTTTAATGTAGCTTAACCAAGGGATAGACATGGCTTTTTCCAAGGTCAGACAGTCCTGAATAATTTGTTGGTTTAGGTTTGGTGGCTGTTGTGCCCAAACCCTCAGCCAACCTAGTAGCGGGGCCACTGCTATCTGGTCACTAATGTAACCCATCCCTAAGTCCTCGTGAATATTAAAAGTAGGGGCAGAGGGGGGTAAAGACAGCATTTTCCGAAAAAATTTTTTTCAACTGTTTGAATATTCGGAGAAGCCTTGTAACCCCAGACCTCACTACCATAGAGTGCCATGGGCAAACACTTCGCACTGTATATTTTTAATAAAGCGGGGAGTGGTTTACAGCCTAAGCGCTTTGCGAAGCCCAACAAAGCACCTGTGGCACTAGCTAAGATGTTCCTTTTTTGAGCACGTTGTGTAACCCAGAAGGATCTGTCGTCAAATGTTACCCCTAGATATGGGAACGTCTGGACTTTCGTTAATTCCTGCCCATTGCAGAAAAATTTCACCCTTTTTGCTTTCCCTGAGCCAATCGACATAGAATGTGATTTTTTAAAATTAACTAATAAGTCTAAAGAGACCATAAAATCATGAAATCCGTTTAAGAGAGCTTGCAATCCTCTCGCGGTTCTGGCCAACAAAACTGTGTCGTCCGCATATAATAAAGCAGGAATCATTTTTGAACCTACTTTCGGGGTGTCCTTAGAGAACGTATTCAGGACCGGGCCCAAATTATTGATGTAAAGCGAGAAGAGCAGGGGAGCAAGAATGCACCCCTGTCTTACTCCCCGCTTTACCTGCCAGGCATCAGACTGGCTTCCATCATCCCTATAACGGACGGCTGCGGTTGTGTCGTCATGGATTACAGCCAGGAAAGATACCAAAACCGGGTCAAGCCCCAAACCGGCTAATAATGCCCAAAGTTTTTGCCGATTTACAAGGTCGAAAGCGGTGGACAAATCCATAAAAGCTAAGTGGAGGTCCCCTTGCTTAACGACTGTATATTTTCCTATAATAAGGTGTAAATTGAGGCATTGGCCCACTGTGCCCCTTCCCTATCTGAACCCATATTGTGTTTTTTTTTTTGTTTGGTCCCTGAGTGGTTTTTCTCATCTCACTTTGTTCTCCCACCCCCTTCCTCTCTCCTGACATTTTTCTATTATCTCCTGCCTGCTCGTCTAACTGGTCATCTTTCTTCTCTCCCTTTCCAATACCACCTGTTACTTTATCACCTGGCTTCCTTTCCAAATCTTTCTTGCTCAGCTCACTTTTTATATCCCGTTCTCTATTCCTCATATTTCTCATCCATGACAAGGGGCTCTTTCTTAAACTGTTTTTTTTTTTACCATCCCTCTCCTGCCTCCTTCTTAGTTATTGACGTGACTTTATCACCACTCTATCCCACCTGTCTCTCCCTCTTGCTCAATTACCCTTTTCTTCTCTATCTCTTTATCACCCCTTTCTCACAAGTCTCCCACCTGTCTCGCTTCCTCAACCATCTCTTTCTTACATGTCTGTCACACAATTGCCTGTCTGTCAACTCTTTCTCCCACCTCCCCTCATTTCTCCTAGTTGTCTCTTTCTAACACCTCTCACGGTCAACCCTGTCGTTCACATTCTCTATCTCTTTTTTGCTGGTCTTGACCTTCTCTCTTGTCTCTCCCTCTCACACTCGTCTGTCTCTATTTCTTCTACATATATCGCTTCATCAGTCCAACTCTCTGCTGTTCCTTTATTTTTCTTTCTCTCTATGGCTATGCCTCTCTCCCAGTCACCCACTAAGACATGCACTAACCTTTTCCTTTGTGCCTCACCTGTTTGTTGTGTCTTCTTCCTCTTTTCTTGTCTCTGCTGCTGCAGCGTCTTCTCTTTACTTTTTCTCTGTCCTCTCTATCATATTTTGCCTCCCCCTGACATGCCTGGAGACATCGAGGCACCATTTTTTACTGGGCTCTCTGAACTAGTAATAACAAATTATCTTTAATGTTTGTTACTTTCATTTTAAAAGGAATTGTGCTGGGTTCTTGCTGAAGATGCGCAAAAGCAACAAACGGTAACTTTTGATTTACCTGCAGTTTCGTTTCGCTGCTGAATCTGTTTCCGATCACTTGTTTAGTGTTAGCTGGCGGTTAAACAAGTTAGAAAAAGCTCATTAACGCCCTGTGGCAGTGCCTTTGTGATCTGTTTGGACAGGCGGCGCAAGGGTAGTGTTAGGGTCAAAAGGGGCAAGCCAGGGGTCGTAAATGACGTCCTCTAAATGACGACCCCTAAATGACGTCCATGCTGTATTCCTCAAACAAATGTGACAGATTATGCTACCCAGAGCTGACTGTCTACCTGCTGCCCTCTATTTGTGCCTCCCCTGCTTGTTTCTTGCTCTGTTTTGCCGTTTCTGATTGTTTTTCTCCACTCTGTTGTGCCATTGCCAGCTAGTTTTTCTGCCCCTTGTTTTGCCTTTTCTGCTCATTTTTCTGCCGTTTTGCCCTTCCTGTGCGTTTTTCTGTCCTACGTTTGGCCTTTTCTGCTCTGTTTTGCCTTCTCTGATCGGTTTTCTGCCCTCTGTTTTGGTTTTCTGCTCACTCGTTTTTCTGCCTGTTTTGCCTTTTTATGCTCGTTTCTTCCCTCTTCATAACATTTCCTCAAGACCTGTGCAGGGGGAGCTGACACAATGGAGACCTCACACCCCAGCGCCCAGATACCTCCAGGGGTGATGGTGCCACGCTCTACAAATGCGGATTGATTGATCTGTTGAATGAGGATTTCTACTTAGGACACAATCGTATACTGTGGCATGCTTGGTACTCTGGCATTAAGGTCAGTATCACACTGCTTTGCTCTTTGTCTTAAGAAAGGACTGGGCTAATAAATGTATTATTACTGCCTGATGGTGACATGTACCTGCTCTACTTGGTCATAGGATATAAGCCTGCTAAGGAATTAATATGCACATGGGTAGCCATCGGTACTTTGCTGACCGCAAATTATGCTATTGTAAGAAGCATCAGCTGAGGAGGTAAAGATGTCATGTGCTGCCTTACTGTCAAAATAAAGTATTATTGCCCCTAAACATAGAAACAATATACTGATCAGGCCATGTGCGAATGACTCTATGGGTTTGGAAGATGGAAAATATGCAATCTAAATTCTTTCCTTCATGGAACACCCTTTTATTTTGGAAGATTGTGCATGAGGGCTGTAAGTCCAGTTTGCCATGGGGTCAATGCCAGAGAAAGCGTTGTGTGAAAAGAATATTAGTGCGAGAAAACTCTAAAACAAGGAATAGATATTGGGTACATTACAATTGGATGGAGCACATATTCTCTCTTCCTAAGAAGGCTCACTAAGGAATATTTGAGGAGCCACTGTAATACGGATGTTGAGGTAGATTTCGAATCCCCCGTCAATAACTGTCCGTGAAGAGGAAGACTATAGCTACCCTCTGTGCAAGTTATCTGCTGAAGGAGGCTATAGGACTCAAATGACTCCACATAATCCTGCAATCCTCAAGACTGACACTGCATCTAGATCACATGTTATGTTATGTTAAATATTTTTATAACGCGCAATAGTTACTCCGAAGAGTGTCCCAGCGCGAACCCAAGGGGGGGAGAGGCAAAGTAAAGAGCAAGAGGAGACTTATGGAAACAGGTTTTAAGGAGACGCTTAAAACAGCCTGGGTATTACGCAGGAAAAATGGGAGAGCATTCCAGGCAACGGCAGCTTTGACAGCAAGTGAGCTGCCCCCAATCCTAGACCGGGAGAAGCGCGGAACCCTCGCAAGTAAAAGAGCTGATGAGCGAAGGGCTCTAGTCGGAACATAAAAGGCGAACCGCCTCTGCAGATAGATGGGACCCAAATTATGTAGGGCCTTGTGGGCGATGACCAAAGCCTTGAACTTAACCCTCTCAATCAGGGGCAGCCAGTGCAAGGCCTGAAGATGAGCGCGGACACTACACCTTCTAGCGATACCAAGAAGGAGCCTAGCGGCCGCATTCTGGTTCACTTGTAGTTTGTTCAAGGAGTAGCCAGGCAGGCCAGCATAGAGGGCATTGGCATAGTCCAGGCGGGACAAAACCAAAGCCCGGACAGCCGTTTCCTTAGCCGGTCTAGGAAGAAGAGGGAGAAAACTCCTGAGAACCTTAAGAAGGCCAAAACAACCACCCGAGATCTTCTTCACCTGGACCGAGAAAGACAGATTGTCCTCGAACCACACTCCAAGGTTTTTAACGGAGCTCCCATTGGAAGAGGGAGGGGAAAGGTCCGGGGGCCAAATCTTACATCTAAAGTCCGAGGGGAAGTTACCATAAAGAAGGATCTCCGATTTGTCTTCATTGCATTTGAGTTGAGCCCTGGCAAGCCAACCAAATACCGAGGACAAACACTTCTGTACAGGCAGCACAGAATCATCCCCCTTGCTCCAGGTGAAAAGAAGCTGGGTGTCATCAGCATAGGCTATCACCTTAGCCCCCAACTTCTCGGCCAAAAAGACCAGCGGTGTAACATAGATGTTAAAGAGAAGGGGGCTAAGGGACGAGCCCTGGGGGACACCAGTAGAGACCTCCTGCTGGAGTGAGGCTGCGGGAGGCAGCCAAACCTGTTGGGTACAACCCTCCAGAAAGGACCTCAGCCAGGCTAAAGCCAAGCCAGAGACCCCAATCTCGGAGTGGTGGGAAAGCAGTCTGGCATGTGACACCGTATCAAATGCAGCTGACAGATCAAGCATCACCAAAGCTGCTCTGCCACCCGCATCTAAACAGTCCCGAATCGCCTCCGAGATCTCAACTAGCGCTGACTCTGTGCTATAAGAAGCCCGAAACCCAGACTGGGCTGGGTGCAGGGCCTCAGATCTTTCCACAAATTCGGAGAGTTGTCTAGTCACTGCCTTCTCACATACCTTAGCAAGGCTGGGGAGAAGGGAGATAGGACGGTAGTTACAGGGCATTGAGGGGTCAAGGGACGGTTTCTTCAATAAAGGAAGAATTTTGGCCTGTTTCCATTCCGGTGGAACCCAAGCCTCCCCAAGTGAGAGGTTAATAATGACATTGACCTCCGAATTAATGGTCTCTGCGACTGCTGCCAGCAATCTAGCTGGACAGCAATCCGCGGGGGAGCCGGACTTGAGGCCCTTAAGCAATTTGAGAGTGCTAGCAAGATCAACCGGCGAGAAGACCGACAGGACGGGGTTCGAGGCACCCTGAAGAGGCACAGTCCGTCCGTCCTCCAGCCAGGGAGCTACACATACCGGTAGGGACTGCTGTATCAAACGGATTTTATCCGAGAAGAAACAGGAGAGGGTATTGCACCAGTCATCCGTGGCAGGGCCCGAACACTTAAGAGCAGCAGGGGCTGTAAAGCTCTGGACTATGTGGAAGATCTCCTTTGAATTATTGCCAGCCTGCTCAATACGGTCAGTAAAGTATTGTTTTTTAGCCAGGAGGATGGCAGAGTAATAGATCTTTTGCCTGGCCCTCAGAGCGGCCTTGGCCAAAGGACAATACTTTTGACGACGCCAAATCCGTTCCAGCTTCTTGCAATCTTGTTTGAGCAGGCGTAAATCATGCGAAAACCAAGGTTTAGATGGCGAAACTCTCGAAGACCGGGAGGAGGTGGGAGTGGCAAGCAAGGACATAGACTTGTCTAGCCAGTTAGTAAAAGTAGCAAAAATCTCCACAAGATCACCCGTAAGGGACGGCCTGGAAGCCGCCAAGGCCACAGCCAGAGAAGCGTGATCCACCTTTTTGAAGGTTGGTTTCCGCGAGATAGATTCAGCAGCAAGGGGAGGGCCAGCCTTCCATGAGAAAAAAGTGATGAAATGGTCAGACCACACAAGGGGAAGAGGATCCTCTGCAAGAAAATTGAAATTAGAGCAAATAGGGTCAAGGATGTGTCCAGCCTGATGTGTTGGGAGAAGAACCCATTGGGATCGCTGGGCAAGCTGAAGCATATCTTTTAGGAGCATAACATCAGTACCCGACCCCTGATCCAAATGGATATTCAAGTCACCGAGGAATAGGAAATGGGGGAAACAAAGCGCCCTAGAAATTAGCTTATCACCCCACTCCTGAATGGTGGCATTGGCAGAGCCAGGGGGGCGATAGACCAGCGACCCCCCTAAAAGAAAATGGGGGGAATGCCTGATGCTAAAGTCTAACGCTTCTCCAGGCCCCCAATCATAAGACTCACACCTAATAAGCTCCCACTTTTCTCTGAAAATAACCGCAACACCGCCCCCCTTCCAACTAATCGGTCAGCCCTAGCAACTTTGTACCCCGGAGGGATAGCCAGAGTGATAAAAGGGTCAGAATTGGAATCAAGCCACGTTTCCGTAAGAAACAGAAGATCAACAGAGTGATCAGAAAGGTGATCAGAAAGGAGCTCAAAAATGTCGGAGTGATGTTTTTTAAATGAGCGTACATTGATTAAGGTAAAAACAAATTACATAGCTCATCCTTACCGTACATCAGCGCTGCACGCGTTCCCCCCGTCCGTGGAGCAGAGTGGGAGGCCACGGCCACAGCCGGGACGCGGACGGGCGCAGACGGGCTTGCCTTCGGCGCGCCCGCGGCGCGCCCGCTGCGCGCGTCCGCTGCGCGTGCGCCCAGCGCGCATGCTAAATAGCGTGTTGCCTGCAGACCCCATGCAACAGAGACACCTACATTTGCATTCTATATCACCCAGTGAACTTCAAATTGAGGATCAACGGCAGGGATTGAGTGGTATCAAAAAAGAGGGTCAACAGAGGTGGACCTCCTTGAAAGAAGGATTGAGCCCATCACTGTAGATACACCAAACGCTGAGGAGCGCAGTGCTCAGCCCTGTGTCAGGCAAAAAAGGATACCTATTGACCCGGAAAGACAGCACATCATTGCAAAACCCTCTTGGGTATCCACAATAAAAAGAGAAAACAAACTTAGTAAGAGGCCATTGCAGTCGACATTGACCAATATCCTTTTCCAAACCTAAAAAATGTCACTAAATCACAATGTGAAGGGGCCAGCAGGCCACGTGCCAAGAAATCCAAGATGTCCGCCACTATTTCCAGGCATGAAGAGGAGGGTGCTGCTGCTCTAGTCACTCATTCATGCTCACCTGTGTGAACTAATGCTGCCATGCCCCTTTTGCCACTAAAAACAATGAGAGACACTGGCTCAGTGAGATGCCGAATCGGAAGAGGATGCGGATCTGAGAAAAGATGCAGAAAGAGGAGAGGAGACAGCAATGTGCGGGTGAGTGCCCAGCGGAGGATTGAAAGGCCTACACCCATGAAGGGGATCAAGTGGTAAGGAGGACGGAGGGCCAGACTGTCTGGAGCTAGAGGAGATTGTGTCAGAATGGCATGAGAACAAGGAAGCCCTGATAATTGAATATCTGTTTCCAGCCAGCCGCCACAAGGGAGAGGACGCTGAGGTCAACAACACTATGGCTCAGGATACAAGTCGTAGCCCAGGACAAGTGATCTGTTGCATGGCCGTTAAATGGAAAAGGGGGCAGTGACGATTCTGGTTTGGGTTATTTACAGTTCCCAGGTTAGGGCCCAGAGATCGACTGTGCCCACAGGGTGTACTGGAGACAGGCATTTACTTCACACACGATGAAGAGTTCAGCCTCACAGGTGAATGGTGGTGGGATGTAATCTGGTGTCCCAGATAGTTTAAAATACTTTTTTTTTGTTTTCCCAAGGGCCCACCTTTACTGAAGGAGAATGCCAAGAGGAGAAACACTCCACGCCAGAAGAGCCTGGGAAATAGAGAGAAGAGTGACGTAATTCCGAACTGTTGAGTTCACTGAACATTTGTGCGTCCAACCGTCTTAAACCAAAAAATCCTTATCAGTGTCATTACTCATCTTCACCTCCCATACTGTCTGCACTGTGATCTGTTCAGTTAGCCTGATACAAGTGGTGTCAGAAGTAAGATTCTGTATGGAACCCGCAAGCTACCGACATGACACAACTCGTCACTTTCGAACAGATGCTGCAGCAATTGGTGGAAGACTAACAGCACCTGCAGCTGGTGATAGAACAGCAGATCCAAACCACCCAGCAAGACAGGGAAAACCTGAACACTGCTCTGAAAAAACAGGCGGTCTTCGTCTCAGAAAAACAGACCTATGATGCCTCCCTGTTGAAATTTACTGATGCATTGGTTAGTTCAAAGGTACACCTTAATATCCTTAGTTCTGTCTTACAAAAATACCAACCCGGGGAGGACCTGACTCTTTATTTACAAACTTTGAGAGATTTGCTGCCAGTGTGTCCTGGCCACCAGAAAGATGGTGTCAATATGTAGCGCTCCTCCTGTCAGGGGAACTTCAGACTGCATACCAAACCACAAATCCTACAGGTACCACACCATATGAGGACATTTAAAAAAAAAATAATTTTAGAAAGGTTAGGTTAAGACCGTGAACATTATGGCACCAAGTTTAGAAAGGAGAAGTGGGACCTTAATGATAACCCACTATCCATATACTATAGGATACAGGACTTGGGGAATCGCTGGTTGAAGGCAAACATCTCCAAAACCAACGAAGTTGTTGAGAAAGTATACCTCAAACAATATCTAGTTGCCCTACCCAGTCCTGCCCGAGCATGGATTAAACAACAACCTAACATCACTGTGGCAGGAGCAATCGAGCTAGCATATGCCTACCACCGGTCCCAAGTTCAGGCCTAGTGTATCCACAAGTCAATGCAGTATCAATCTGCCCTGTAGACCTCGGGTTAGGCCAAACCCTTGTCCCCTCTTTGAAAACAAAGGACATTCCAAACCCCTGGTTAAGGTGGTGGGTGCAGGTCCTCACTGTTTCCACTGTTCGGACTGGTGACACATTGTGAAAAATTGCCCCTGAAAGGATATCAACAGCTGAACCAATGAAAGTGGGGTTTCTTGGAGGTCAGGTGTTATATATGGGTGGACGACCTGACTCATATAAACAAACCATGCTTATTAAACGGTCAACAAGTAACAGAATTGATCAATTCAGGATGCCACCACTCAGTTGTTCACCGTAAATGGATAAAACAGACTCCCAAAACTGACCCCAAGAAGGTTGTCATCACCTGTGTTCAGATGGACAGTAAAGTATACCTCAACGTGCCTACAGGCATACTTTCAGGATGCCTGCCACAGCTTACATCTCTTGATTATCACCTCTCTTGACTATCGCAATATACCGGCATGACTCCTATTATTCCTGCCAACACTTATGAATCAACAAACATCTTGTACCCTGACTTTCGACCATATTGCATGCTGTTGGTAATAGCTAGCTGTAGCTGGTGTTCCTCAGTTTGTTTGAAAAGGCTTAATAGGTTTTACAAATGTTTTTCCATGCATATGGAAGGTCAGATTTCAGGTGCCACAGAAACATCCAGAAAAGCCACCTGAGTAAGCATCAAGCAACTGGCATAGTTGACCTCAACGTGAACCTTGTGGAAGACATCTCTCATCAAATTAATCCCCTGCACCCGTTCCTTGTTATAAGCTATTAGAACGGGACCTTTGTGAACATTCTAAAGCACATTCTAGAAAATTGCCTCATCAAATTAATCATGTGCATGTTAAATGGTAGCGGCAGTTTCAGTCGATAACCTTTCAAGTATTGCCCGGCGGTAATCGCCTCTCATACCACTCGATAATTTACCAATGAAAGAGGCAGGCGCCGGAGACTGGAAGGCAGGAAACAAAGTTTTATTCCGTCGGAGCAGAACACATCAGATCAGACAGCAAGGTATCGTCACGAGGTGCTCTAACTGCATCTCTGAGACCTGGTCTCTTATACACAGGTTTATTGCTTTATTACATATGGTACATTCTTGTTGAGGCTTTGATGTACGGGAAGACATTCCTTGGAACCCCCACTTCAAGCTCGTTCCCACACATATCTACAGTAGAAGTCCCCACCCCACCCACAGTAGGAGATGGCTATCACGCAGCTGGATATTCCGCCAATTCCCGGGGGTGTGTGCAACCGGCCGGGTCTCAGGGGGTAGGGGCTTTGATCCACCGTAATCCCTTTGATGTGGGGTGTTTCCCTTACAGTAGGAGCAATAAACTGCATCCGCAGGGCTAGGTGATGGCCTGGGATCGGTTCGGACAATGGGGCGCAGAGGAAGGGGGTTTATCAAAGAGGGGCATGACCATGTATGGGATGTCGGTCAGGTGTGGGATGTGGTCCCATGGCAGGGTCGCGCTGAATGAGAGGGTTTATGGCCCGTGTATGAGAGAGCGGGGGCGGCCGGCGCGCGGGGGGATGCTCGCAGCGCCAGGGGAAAGCGCCGGCGATCGAGAATGAGCAGGGAGAGAGTGGGGTGCTTAAAAATGGCGGCCGTGCATTCGCTGTGCGTGGCGCTGGGGAGAGGCAACATGGCGCAGAGAATGTTCAGTTTGCAAGCTAAATTTCCACATGCACATGTTCCGTGCTATAAGCAATTAGAACATGACCTTTGTGAACATTCTAAAGCACCTTCTAGAAGGCAGCCTTATCAAGTTAATTATCTGCACCTGTTCCTTGTTACAAACAATTAGAATGTGACCTGTATGAACATTCTAAAGCAGTCGTATTTAAAGACTGTGCACGCTCCTCCCCTACGCTTAGCCTTGGTGCCTGCCACTTACCTGTTTCCAGACTTTCAGGACTCTGTCTTGCCAGCTCCTTGATCCTCCCACTTCAACCTCACCACAAAAAATGCCCCTCAATAGTCTTACACCTGGATGGAAAAGAACAAGTAAAGGAGAGACGCCTTAACAGACTTGAATTTACTATCGCAACCTCAGTCGCAACATCATGCTGCAAACACAAATAACCAGTGTTTTTGTTCAACTTGTACATACTGTTGACAGGGCTCTGCCAGAGGACTTGGGTGAAGCTAACCCCGTCCAAATTTGCTTGTCGGGTTAGATGCTGAAATCATACTTACTGCAGTTTTGAACATTTGGATAAAGGAGCCTTTACATATAATCTAAATGAAAACAAAACAACAACAAAACTAAAGGTTGGTTGAGATTTGAAAAGCTTAAATGAGGTGATACCTTAAGAGATGGTGTTAAAGACTAAAGCCTTATTTGTTTGTTCATAGGTACCATACACATGAATCTGCCGATACCATTCACCAGACTGGTGTGAATGCCTGCTGCAGTGTTGCTTTTGAGTGGACGAGCCACAGCACATGCTCTCTCCATCCCAACCCCCTTCCAATGTTCCCTCTAATTATTTTCCTCTGTGTGCGGCAGAGTAAGTTCTCTGTGCGCTGCAGCCAAGGCTATGTGCGCCAAGAACCCGACAGCGTTTGTAGACAGGGCTTTAAGTGGATTAAAAAACTGGGGGGTCTCTCAAAGGGGCGTGACCGATTCGATTAAGGGCGTGGCGTAAAAGCATTGAAGCTAAAAATCTGTGCTTAACATAGTGTGCCACCCGACTGATATTTTGCTTCTTCTGTCATTGCATCCAGATATATAATACAAGTAACATTACGCCTACAAGAAGCCAGGACTATTGGCTTTATCAATGGTTGTGTGTGGCATAACGTTGTATATAATATTGAAAATGCTTGTGCTCTTGAGGTAGAGGTTGTGGCTTAATGCTCGAGCTGCTGACCTAGGAGATGGGTTTTGAGTCTCGGGTCAGATTCATATCCTGTGATTCTCAGCAAATCAATTAATCTCCCCATGCATACAAATAATAAATCATGTAAATCGCTCCAATACATTTAGGTTGTGTTCACACTATATCAAACTTGCTGCATTTCTTTTCTAAATGCAGGGAGGATGGTTTACCTTTTGAAAGAATGAATGTGAAATGCAGCCCATGACGGACACTGTGATCTGGGGAGCAACCAGACCCAAACTTCAGGGGGGCTAACACTCCCAGGCAGGGTTGGCCCTAGCACTGGTCGTACACTGTGCAACAGTGGCGCCTCCTTCCCCATTTCCTCCATGAATTTCCTCACTACCACTCACCAACAATGCACCTCATCTCTCTTTTGCACATTTCTGACAAACATTTCATTGTAAAATAGTGCTTCTTCTAGTTTACTCACACTCAGTTCTGTGATCTGCATGGTATACGTTTTTTGTAGCAGGCTCATTAACCCTCTGAACTGTGTGGGTCCATGGAAAGGGCAAGAGCTGCTTCGAGGAGGTCCCTCGTTGAACAGAACACATGGGCCAGCATGTGGATATAGTTCCATGATGAGTGCCCAGGGGCAAACCCTAAACTCTGCCCCGCCAGCGGAGATTTGCCACTCCACTTTTCGACAAAAACTCTGCCTGCCTCTGCGTGGCTGAGTTTAGCGGTATCTACCCCTTTTCTATGCCTACGATATTTTGGATGTATTGTACATTGACCACTAGAGAGAGCACCCAGATTGTAGAAACAATATACACTGCATGGTTTTCAGAAGGACACAGCAGAGCTGCAATGAGCGCACTTAGCTGCAGCTTGAATGACTAAGCGGAGATGACTTCTTGTCTCTGAAGTCCTACCTGTTTCTGAGTAGCCAACAGGCTGCTGTCGGGCTAGCCGTGTGCCGGGCTCAGCTGCCAGGGTTAATTTTCCTTTCATGTATTATTTATACAGCTGTGAGGAGCTGATTGAGAAGCCGACTGTGTGTAAGCATCGGGGGGGGGGGGGGGGGGCGGTGTTTATGAGAACATGGTCAAACCCTGTCAGCCACTGATCACCATGTTGCCAGGCCCCTTGTGATCTGGTAAACGAATGAGGCACCAGCAGGGGGTTATTCTGCACAGCCTCACAGTGTGCTGAAGGGGTTAACTTGTGTGTGTGGTCTTGAGGTAGCCATGCATTACAGTTTAGTAATGGTGTGAAAACAGTGCCGCTCACCATCAGCTCACCTTATTCCTCCTTCACCCACCCCCAGGGACTAATATACCAACAGGGGGTTCTCCATCAAAGTCTCCTTGTGTGCTGAAGGGGTTAACTCTTATCCTAAGGGTCTGAGAAAGCTATGCTTTGCAACAATGGTCACTATTAACCACAGACCATCTTATCAATAGGCCCCCTGGGATTCTAATAACTATTCATGCACCAGCTGCAGTTTCCCCAGCCCATCTGAGATGTGCACTGTCATAAGGGCAGGAGCATATGCGTGGAAACATTGGAGTCTTGTTTATTTGGAACTACGTGCCAACCACCGTAAAGCACTAATCAGCCTTGTAGCCAGCAGCCCTCAGAGGCTTATTTGAACTAGTGATGCTCAAGTGATGTGAGTCTACACTCACTGTGCTTCTGTAGGGGCCAAATGTTGTCAGATAGGGATAGATAGATGGCAGTGCACTGCACACTTGTGTGGAAATAGATGCGGTGTTTGTGTGGAAACTAGTACCCTAGCCTTTTGCTGCACCTGCCTCACCCTGCTGTGCAGAGTTTAGCTGCTATGCAGATGTTAGCTGCTGTGCTAAAGGAAGCAGTCCTGCTTTGCAGACTTTTTTGGAAACCGAGGTAGTGAAAACTAGGGCGCCGGTCTTGCGTTACACTTGCCTCGCTCTAGTGTGAAAGAGTTAGCTGCTGTGCAGGGTCTAGCTTTTATGAAGGGTTTAGCTGCTGTGCTAGGAGGGTATAGTTGTGCTCTGTGGACTGGTGTGGAAAAACAGGTGGTGAAAATTAGTGCTCGGTCTTGCATTGTACCTCTCTCGCTTTGCTGTGCAGAGGTGAGCTGCTGTGCAAGTTTTAGCTGCTGTGCTAATTGGACCAGGGTGCTTATAGTGCTCTGTAGGCTAGTGTGGAAACAGAGGTAGTGGAAAGTAGTGCTCCGTCCTTTTGCTGTACCTGCCCCACTCTGCTATGCAGTGCATGGGATAGCTGCAGTGCCGCTAGTCGTGCTCACATACGTGTGTGGAAATAATGGAGGATTTGTGTGACAAAGGGGGATTGTGGGCCTCTTGAAAGTATTTATGTTAATCACAGCGCCCAAGGGCTGCATTTAACATAAATACTTAAAAAAGGCAAACAATCAGCCCTACAGCCACGCTCTCTTTAGAAAAGAAATGCCGCAGGTTTAAAAACACGAACGTTTGCTTTCAGATGATTGTTTGTTGACTTGCTGCATTTCTTTTCTAAATAGAGCGCGGCTGTGGGGCTGATTGTTTGCCTTTTGAAAGTATTTATGTTAAATGCAGCCCTTGATCGGCGCTGTGATTAACATACATACTTTCAAAAGGCCCACAATCAGCCCGGCAGCCGCGCTCTAGTTAGAAAAAGGCAGGAGGTGCATGAGCATTTTCTGTCTTTCACTGCAGGAACGCTCTCCCGGGATGTGCTGTGTGTGCACGCTTCAGAAAAGAAAGAATTGAGTTTTTAGACATATGGATTAAGGTAGCAGAGGAACATATTGTTGTTTCTCTGTATACCAAACCTACAGCAAGAAATACCCTGTTACAATACCACAGTTATCATCCACGGAGTCAAAAAGACAGTATCCCTTTTAGCCAGTTCCTGCATCTCCGCAGGAACTGTACATGTATTAAATCTTTTGAGATTCATGCTGATAAGCTAAAAATTTAAACTTCTGAATAGAGGATACCCCCATAGAATAATCAAAGAATCATATAAAAGAGCGAAATATTATAATCGCGACAATCTTCTTCAACCCAAGGCTAAAGATACCCAAGAGAACTTAGTCTGTGTTACGAGGCATTCGACTTTCAACAACAAATTACGTCAAGCAATTAATTCATCATGGCATATTCTTAATTCTGGGACTCAGAACAAGACTATGCCTAAACCTATCTTTGCCTTTCGTAGAAATAGAAACCTGAGAAACCTATTGGTTAAATCAATGTTACCCGATAGGCAAGACAATATTCAGCGTTCCATTACTGGAACTTGCCCAGTTTTTGGATCACACAGATGCGGCGGATGCCATGCCTGTGCTTTTGTTAAAACCATGACCAGTCTTCAATGGGGAAACAGAACTTTTCTGTTTAATGAAATGACGAATTGTAAGACCTCTAACTTGATTTATCTCATCCTTTGCCCTTGTAATAAAGGCTATGTAGGGGAAACCAGTAGGGAGATGTGGGTCAGATTTTGTGAACATAAATCCGCCATAAAAACTAAACGTGTGGGAGCACCCCTAGTTAAACATTGGCTAGAGAATCAACATTCCAAAAATGATCTCCAATGGTTGATCTTAGAACGTATCCATACACCTATAGATGGCACCAGCGATTCCCTTAGACTGAAAAGAGAAGTCTTTTGGATTTTCACCCTTAGGACCTCTGAGATAGGCTTGAATGAATCTTTGCCGTGGCAAAATGCTATTTTGTAGACAATCTTTACGGATATGCTATACGTTTTATTACATACTGTATAGCTCTCTATTCTTGTCTGCTGTTTATATGCGGTTATTTTTGGATTTGACCGCTTCAGTATTTTTTTATCTATATTCTTTTTTAGGTTCGCGCTCACTGTGTCTACCTACCTTACAGACTGTATTCCTGTTCTAAAATGGCTGGTTTTTTAATGCCGGTTAATATATCTATCTACTGATTAGTACGGTTCGGATATGCTATACCGCTTTATTACATACTGTATAGCCTCCTATTCTTGGCTTCTGTTTATATGCGGTTATATTTGGATTTGACCGCATCAGTATTTTGTTATCTATATTCTTTCTCTGTAGGTTCGCGCTCACTGTTTCTACTTACCCTACAGACTGTATTCCTGTTCCAAAATGGCTGCTATTTTTATGCCGGTTAATATATTTACTGTTTCGTACTGAGCAGTTAATATATTTATTTCTAGGCGGTCGTATTGCATATAAGGAGTCTATCCTCGGCACCAGAACTGATTTCGATTCATTTACTTAATTTTTTATTTCATTCCGACAAGGATTTTTATCTCTCGGAACGGGCCTTGTATTCCAGGAATTCCAAGATGGCGGCCCAATGATGTTCGGGCGTGAGTCTGCAGTCCAGCGCTTGGGGCTCCGCCAGGTGTACTGGGTTTGAACTCTTCCTACCTATTGCGAGCACTATTTATAGAGAGCTTGCGCTAGGTATCCTTTTACTTCCACATTACACGAGAAGAGGAGTGACGGTGGACCTGGGATACGCTTAGAAAACTCTCGCCATAATTTGTAAGTCTTCTTTTGGATCGAGCCCCCCTTCTTTCTTTTGTCTTGTTATCTCCCTATTTTTTTATTAGGTAATAGCTACTTAATGTTCTAGCTTTTAGTACCTTATACAGCACATTCATAGGATTAGTGAACTTTCGGGAGCTGCCCTATTTAGACTCTTTTCACACGTACGTAATATTTTTCTGTCTTGTCTTTAAATTTGTCACCATCATTCTGCCATCAAACCTATATTGTTTCGGATGTGTCATTCGATTTATAGATATGTCAGCTTTCTAGTTAGGGTAGAGGCTCTTACTTTCTGTATACGGTATCTTTCATTATAGTAGCTTATGTGTTTTTTTCCTTTCTTATCTTTGGTTTTAGAGTTTGTATGGTTAAAGAGAGGAACCTTGGCCGAACGATTGGACTTTCTACTATTCCCAAAAAAATTATAAATTTGAATAATCTGCGACTATTAAAGGTACAACTTAGTGAGAGGTATATATGTGTTCGGGACATGTCTCTCTAGGAATGAATATTAAACTTTGATTATCTTGCATGACCTTGATCTTCTGTTTATTTCTCTTTCTTTTTCTTTTTTTCCCATTCCGTGAATTTAGTTTCCTGTGGAAACGGATCTTTGTGTGTTTTATGTCATTGTAAGTTCACGATATTCATTCTATGGATATATCTGGACATCAACTTCTTTCGAGGTGGGTGTTATGACGGTTCTTATAGAACTACTATTCAATAACTGTTCGCTATGTATATATAAATCGTTTTTTATATATACCACTCGTAATGCTGCTTTATGTATCCTTTCTCTCTTCTAGCCAACTTAGTAAGAGGCCTAAAACAGTTTAAACTTTCATAGTGACTGGTGAGCCTTATTCATGGTCAAAACAACTTCTCTACCCAGGACATGTATTTATTTATCCTATTCTCTGGACAAGAATGTCGGGGATATAACCTACAGCTTTGATCTATAGTACCCCATGTTCACTACGTGTGGGTTGACAAGTATGTAGAATTCGATATTTATGTATATATTTTTAGTTTAAGGTGGACGGTACTCTATTTTCACCTTTTAAGTATTTTTTCTTTTCACTGGGTGATGTTTTAACTATTGGGAATTTCTTTGATTCCTAAAAGGTTTTTGGATTATTCCTGAGTTTTTTCAATTTCCTGGAACTATACTAGTTATTCACTCCACCTTTTAAGCTCATATGAAATGTCTTTTTTGAGTATAAAGTTTGATTTGCTCAACATACTAAATTACTATATAACTGTTCCCACAGATGCTATTGACGAAGCTTCGACTAACGTTCTAAACTGAATTTTTTGATTATTTTAAAATCAATGATTACGAAATATTGGTTCTTTATATACCATCAGCGCCCTGAGGAAGGACTGCTTTGGATTCCGAAACGCGCGTCGGCGCAATTGTTTGTTTTAGTTTTTTTCTGATGTATTTTATTGTTATATGTATTTTTACACAATAACTGTCTGTTTTGTGTAATTGTCTAGATGTTTATTGTGTCATTTTGTTGTTTAGTTATGTATTTGGAACTACCCTGCGGCTTCGTCTTGTTCTGAGAATTTCTGTACTTGATTGAAAACTATAGCAAAATGTACATTTTTATATGAAAAAGAAATATAATCTCTGAAATCAACTATTAATTTGTGATAATATTCTTTTGTGGGATCGTTTTTGCGCCATCATTGGAAGGGGTTTGTGTTGTTCTTTTGATTGTATTTCCCTGGTTCGTTCCCCTTTGTTATGGACTTTACAGGGACCCTCTGATGTATAATTGAATTGTGCACGCTTCAGACACAGCACTGCGCATTCAGGAGAACAGGGGCACGGGTGCGCACCTTACAGGGAACGGTGCCCCCTTCCATCTGTAATTCGCAACCGGAGCAGTATCTCCTCCAGTAAATCAAGGGCAAGTCTCTGGAGGATTCAGGAACTAGCATCGCTGTCCCATTGGAATCATCTGGCAGCCGGGTAAGTGATTTATGAGACTTACAATAGGATAACCAAATAGAGACAATGGAATTTGGTACTATACCAAACCTAGCCAAAGATTCTATCATCAGCGTTGATCATCCCCAGTTCCCCAACTCTTAGGTAGCAGAACTCAAGACCATCCAGAAGTTAGTTGGTTAAAGGATGCCACTTTTCAGGATCAGGACTTGGAAGAGGGTAAGAGTAGAGTAAAGAAAACAAAAGCCAAAAAGAGTAACAATAGACAAGTGTTCAGACTAACCCACCAGAGTGACAAATCGTTTTTATCTTCTACCCCAGCGAACTACAGTGATACCCAATGTAGCTTCAGAGTGGCGCAATAGGAAGATGCAAACCTGGCTCAGGCTTGAGCACAAGCAACCACGGAGGACTAGGACCAGGTAGGCCCCTATTGTTTTGCGAAAAAAGAATTATTACGCAAGGGAGTTAAGAAAAGGGAAGACAGGAAAACACAGTTTTTGGTACCCTTGTCATTCAGGAAACAAGTATTAACGCTTGCCCACTGCCAGGTGAGGGGTGGTCACGCTGGGAGAGAAAAGACTGAAGGGTATCTCTTGAGGAGATTTTATTGGCCTGGGGTTTGTTCCGATATAAGTAAGTTCTGTAAATCCTGCCCTCGTTATCAGTTGATGAAACCTTTCAAAGACCAGAGTGTCCCCTTTTGACCCCTTTCCATCATTGATCTTCCATTCAAACATGTGGGGATGGACCTAGTAAGTCCTTTTGTAGTGTTCTCTAGAGGATATCAGTATCTACTGGTAGTAGTTGATTACCCTACTGGATACCCAGAACCCATCCCCCTCACAAGCATGACCACTCCAGTAGTCGCACGAGCCATGGTTGGATACTTTTCACAGGTGGGTTTCCCTACGGAGATACTGACTGACCAAGGTACACCTTTTATGTCGCTTTTTATGACCCATGTATGCACAATTCTGAGCGTACACCAAATCTGCACATCAGTATACCACCCCCAGACAGACTGTCTGGTAGAGTGATATAATCACACCATAAAGACTGTGTTAAAGCAACTGGCGTGTGAATCAGGTCGGGTTGGAATAAGAAGCTCCCTTTAGTCCTATTTGCCATCAGAGACCATGCACAGTCCTCCACAGGATTTTCCCCATTAGAGCTAATTTTTGGAGGAAAGCCCCACACATTACTTGATATGGCTGCCGAACAGCGGGAGAAGGAGGAGGACAAGGGGAAATCCCCCATGGAGTATGCAGCTCATTTAAAGAATGACATAGCACAGATATGGGAAATTTAGAACGGCTCAGGAAAGACAGAAGACAAGCTATGACAGAACAGCAAAAACATTTGGAGCTCAAACCTGGGTATAAGGTACTGATATTTTTGGCCTCTTCCGACAACAAGCTGTTGGCCAAGTGAAAGGGCCCTCTCACAGTGTTAGTTCAAGTAACATCATTTACCTATAAAGTGTCAGTACTCAACAGAAAGCAGGGTGAATAGATATTCTAAATTAACATTCTAAAGAAATGGGACGAACCAGCAACGCCCATAGCAAGTGTCCTGTTAATCACAGACTCCCAATCCTTAGACATAACTTTTTCATCCAGGGATTCTTCCACAAAAATACAAGAAATGAGGACAGAACCCCATATCACTACAAAACAGAGCATGTTCTGTCGAGTTCTACAGACGTACATTGGGTCTTCTCGGGGAGACCAGGAAGAACTACCCTCATGCACTATGACATAGTAGTCGAAGGGAAACAAGCAATTCAGTTACTCCCATATACGATACTCAAAACCAGGAGGGCGGCTGTAAAAAAGGAGATAGAGTCTATGTTACAGGAAGATATCGTAGAACCCTTCAATAGTGCATGGTGCTCACTGATTGTGTTAGTTCCCAAAAATAATAGCTCCATTCGATCCTGTTTCAACTTTAGTGGGCTGAATAATATCTCCATGTACGACACTTACCCCATGCCCAGAGTAGACAAACTTATAGAACAGCTAGGTGAGGCTAACTATCTCCACCCTAGACCTTACGGTGGGGTACTGGCAAATCCATCTCACGGATGCTGCCAAGGAAAAAACAGCTCTTGTGACTTTCTCCGGTATGTATCAGTTTAAAGTCCTACCTTTTGGTCTTCACTGGGCCCCCTGCAACCTTTCAGAGACTGATGGATAAGGTCCTCTGGCCACATCGGAATCACGCAGCCTCCTAATTGGATGACATAGTGATCTTTAGTTCGGACTGGGATAGTCATCTCATGCGTCTGGAAACTGACATCTTGGCCCTAATAGAGGCAGAATTTGCTATTAATGTGGAGAAATCCATTCTAGCCTCTGACTCTGTTATTTGGAGTACCAGATACAGGTCGGCATGGTCAGACCTCAAGTAGGCAACGTAAGAGCAATCAGACTTGCGTAGAATGACCACTAAAAGAGAGGCCAGATCGATCTTGGGCCTGGTAAGCTATTACAAGAGACGTATACCCCAGTTTTCAGAAATAGCACACCCTCTTACAGACTTCTTGAAAAATTCATGCCCCTCTAAATTCAATGACTGGTCTATTTGCCATCAGGAAAGCTTTGACAGCCTAAAGGACACTTTGTCATGATCCAGTGTTGTTGTGTCCTGACTTTAAGAAAGCTTTTGTGGTTCAGACAGGTTCTTCTGGTTATGGCCTTGGGGTGTTCTCTCCTAGGCTGACTGGGAGGGCTACTTCATCCTATTGTTTACATAAGCCATAAACTGTTACCCTGAAAATGAAGCTACGTCACGATCGAGAAAGAGTGCCTGGCTATTAAATGGGTTGTCTACCTCCAGTATTATTTATTGGGTTATCCCTTTGTACTTCACACTGATCATGCCCCTTTGGTCAGGCTGGCTCACAATAAGCACTGTAACACCCGGATTCTTAGGTGGTTTTTGGCATTGCAACCTTTTTCTTTCCAGACCTGTCATTGGTGTGGCTGCCTTCAGACCAATATGGATTTTGTTTCACGCTTTGTTTGCACCGCACGGGCCGATCGGTCATCGTTGGTTGGGGAATGCTCTGAAGTGGCCAGTGGGCTGTATGCCAAGAAACTCACGATGGCCGTTGCTATTTCCCGCCAGGAAGAGGAGGGTGATACTCTAGTTACTCATTCGTGGTGTGCTCACCTGGGTGGACTAATGCAAATGTTAATATGGAAATCGATACATACATCGATGAAAATGAAACATCTTTATTAATAAAATTGCCCATTATGAACTGTACATCAACCTCAACTCACAAATATACAGTCAAGCAGGCCCTGAGACCTAGGCCCGGGATTGCTGATTGATAGGTCACAGGTGGGAGGGTGTGTAGCTCGCAGGCAGACACTCAGGCAGGAAACTCTTGATAAATCCCACAGATAGGCGCAGCAGCATTACAATGGCCACGGAAGATTATCCCAATGAAGCACACGCAGCCTGAGTGGATACGCGCTCCTAAAACCACCATAAAGTCAGATGCCACATGAGTTAGGAACACACATTGCCTGAGGGAATACGCGCACTCCTAAAAACACCATAAAGTCAGATGCCACATGAGTTAGAAACACATAGCCAATCAGAACCTAGTACATGTAGTTAGAACGTGCTCCCCATGACAGACATCTTGACATGTTATCCACTGGTCACATTGTATCCACGCGAGTTTGAGACCCACCTGTGGTAACCACTAGACAATTCATTTATGACTCCAAAGGTAGCAACCAACATTCCTCACCATATATTGTGCGCCGAAAACTTTTACAACTCATCAGGTTTTGTATATAAGAACGTTTACCGATTGTAAATTGAGACAGTCCTCAGAACCTGTGCCTGTAACTGTTCTCCCTGCAGTAATGTTTAATTAAACGATTCCTGTTTTGCCCAATGCTTCTTGTCTTCTGTTTTTTAAACTCAAGCAACACAGCCACGCCCTTTTTCCCACCAAAAGCAATGTGAGACGCTGACTCGATGGAAGATGCTGAATCAGAAAAGGATGGAGACCGGAGCGAAGAAACACAGAGGAGAGGATACTGCAACATGTGGGAGAGAGGCCAGTGGAGGAACAAGAGCCCTACGTCCGTGAAAGGGATTGAGCGGTGAGAGCCAAACTGTCTAGCATGAGAATATGTTGTGTCAGAATGCCATGAGGAGAACGAGGGAGCCCTGTCAACCGCATGTCTGTTTCAACCCAGTGGCCCCAAGGGAGAGGATGCTGTGGTCGACAGCACTACGGCGCAGGTTACGAGCAGTAGCCCAAGGCAAGTGTTCTGTTGCATGACAGTTAAATGGTACAAGGGCCACAGAGATGGTTCTGGTTTGTTATTCACAGGGGCCACCTTCGGGCCCGAGATTGCAACCGTGCTCACGTGGAGTATTAGAGACGGGCATTTAATTCACGCACGCAGTTCAGCCTCACTGGTGAATGGTGGTGGGATGTAATCTTGTGTTAAAATTAAAAAAAAAAACTCTTTTGTTTTCTCGAGGGCCCACCTTTACTGAAGAGGAACGCCAAGAGGAGAACAAACCAACATTAGAAAGACAAAGAACCTGGGAAGTAAAGGAGAAGAGTGACGGAACTCCAGACAGTAGAGTTCACTGAGCATTTGCGTGTCCAGCCTTCTTACACCAACCAGTCCTAATAACAATCCTTATCAAATAAACATCTTCACCTCCCATACGGTCTGCATTGTGATCTGTTGGGTTAGCTTATTACACACTCGCCCACCTCAAGACACAGATTCTGGGTAAAAGTTGGAACGGGAATGAAATCCACAGGAAGATGAGGGGCAAGATGATGTCTGGAACAAGAACCAAGTGGACTCCAATAAGTACCCACCAAGACATCTCCACTAGATGACCCCTCATCCTATCATCCAAAGAGCAATTTTCCAACATTGCATGACCATGCAAGTTGGGGAAGAGGAAGACCATCCCCTTGAAGCTTGTACTGATTATCCAATACTTTACTATGATCAGTACCATTCTCAAGTCTGCTTGAGAAAAGTTCAAGGATCCTGTGATCGATAAACAGGCGGTTTTATCACAAGTAGAGCGAAAGGTTAAGGTCTCCCAGCAAGACCTGATATACTATGCATTCAGGATCATAAAAAGTCTGACTAGTTGGTGGGTTAGGCAGCAAAGAAATGTTAATTATCTCGAGGTTGTAGAAGACCTACCTCTAGATAGGGAGCAAAGGTATAGATGCAGCTGGCAAGCGAATGTCAGCAGGAGCTACCATTAGGTGGTGTATAACTAACTCTCAGGCTTTGCTCAGTCCAGATTAGACATCAGTGTGAGCAGGCAATCAATATACCCCAATAGATTGAAGAGACTAATTTGAAGAAAGCATAGGGAATTATTCAGGAAGGAAAACTATTTCTAGTGCAGGCATCAAGTGTACCTGAACAGTGCAAATATGTCATGCAGAGAATTCATTACTGCCCTACTACTCAGACTTCGCATGTGGCTGGACATTTCTGGGTGTAGGCCTGATATCCAACAGCATCTTTTAAGCGTGTCTCTTGATTAGAAACATCTCTTTGGTCCAAAGCAGACAAGATGCTGGATAACATTAAGTGGGATAAATGGAAACAGCCTAATTGATGGGAGGTCTTACAACAGCAACACCCTGTCAGGAGCACCATCAAGGAAAGTTGATATAGTCCAACCATATGCTTAGAAATCCTCAACACCTGAAGCAGAAGTGGAACACAGTACACTGGAAAAGGATGCAGACACCACGCTCTATCTCCAACCCTCCATTCCCTGTCCTCCACAATCACCATGAAATCCTAGGTTTCCATCTACACTGTTACCTTTCGACCATTACTGGCCTTAGTCTTCTGTGGCACCTCCTTTGGTTGTGATCCCATGTGTCTTTTGTCCTATCCTGCTGACTGTACCTTCGAATGAAGTCCTAATCCTAACCTGCTCGTTCTTTAAAAAGCCACTGTCACGCAAGAAGAACGGTAGACAATCATTTTAGTCACATGTACCTTTCTGGCAGCAGGAGCAAATACAAGAGTTTGCCACACTCAGACGTATACAAGAACTTCTCATGGCAATAGCAGATATAGAGTGATAAGCCCCAAGAGAAGAGGACTCTGTGAACAATCTGTGACTCCATATGCAAACTCCAATCAAACAAATACGTTCTTCAAAATACTGATGCTACAGGAAGTAGTTGTTCCACTGCTGCACAAAGAAGAGTTCCTACCTGTATGAGAAGTGCAGGATGCCTATTTTATTATACTGATACATCCAGCTCATGGCTATTACCTGAGATTTGCAATAAGTATCAAGCTGTACCACTTTAAAGTTCCCCACTCAACATAAAGTCAGCATCCATAGTCTTTACCAAATATCCAGAAGCAACGGAGAACATCATCACCTGAATAGTCACGTATCTGTACCAGGATGGAACAATGCAGGCATACCAAACCCACAAACCAGAGAAGATTCTTAAAGTTGGTTCATGGCTGTAAAGAAGGGGTATTTAGGCAGAATATTGTGAACCGGAAATATCTTGGACCAAAATATTGTTTCAAGAATATTGAGGACACAAATGTCGTGAAGGTAAGTTTCTATAGGCAAGCAACGTTTTACTATAGATTACTCCACATATATGCACCATGACGATATATCCGTGGCGGTGCGTCCATTGGGGGTGTTGGGGCGTTGCCCCCCCCGCCCGCACCCGCAGCTCCCTCGGCTCCATCGGCTCCCTCGGCGTCTCTGAACTTAAGTAAACTTAAGTTCAGAGACGCCGAGGGAGAACTGACAATCATGTCAGTCAGTATGATGTCGGACCGCCCACTCCCTTCAGAGTCTGAAGGGGGTGGGCGGTCTGGCGTCATGTTGACTGACAGGCATTGTCTGGGGCAACAGGCAGCAGCACACAAGTGTGCATGAGTGGGGACGGAGGGCGAATTGTTGCGCCGTGCCCAGTCATGCGCACTAGTGTTTCCACAGGCTGGCGCATGCCCATTAGGAGAGCGAGGGTTGAGCCAAGGCTCAAACCTCGGTCCCCAAATCGGCAGGCGGACGGAGCGTAAGCCTGCTCTAAGCCAATTCTGGAGCTGCTCCAGTGCCAGGATTGGCTGAGAGGGGTCTTGCCAACAGTGATGGGCTCTTCCAGTGTAGGCGCCAGATTCCAGGACAGACCCGAGGCAGCGCGGACCTGCTCAGGTAGGATTGATTTTAATAAAATAATTTTATTACGTTATTTTTTTAAAAAACACGCGACACCCCCTCCTCCCCCCCCCCCCCACGAGCCGCCGTACTCTTGGTGTTTGCAACAAATGCTGAAGGCAATGAGACTAACTGCTGTTACTGCTAGCATGGGTCTGTTGTCCATCCAGGTGTATGCCTCAAATGAGAAAGAAACACCCAAAAAGAAATTCCAAAAAGTGGATGAGCTCTCCGTGTACTCTAGTCCTCTCAGTGAGTCTACGTATGTAGAAGATAAACCGACTCAGTTGGAGGAGAGCATCTCATGGTTTAGACAGTCTCTTGTGCCCCACACCAGCTGGTGCCAGGAATGTACCTTGAAGGCCAAGCCTAAAGTAGAAACAGCTGTTGACCTCAGCAGAGATGCCAATGAACTGCTGACGGATGCGCCGCCAGGATTTTACCCGCGTCTTGGTGGAATTGGTTTTGCTGGTATTACTGGTTTTGCTGGGCTATTTCTTGCCAAAGGCTCTAAAGTGAAAAAAATAGTGTACCCGCTGACTTTCACAGGACTAGCGGCCTCCCTTTATTATACTCAACAAGCAGTTGCAAATGCAAAGGGAACTGGCTCAACGTTATATGATTGGGGATTGCAAGGGTATATTGCTGTAGAATCCCTCTGGAAAGATGGTGGCAAAAAAAAGAAATCTCCGAAAAAAGGTGGTGAAAAGTCCGAGGCCATATCGAACAAAGCAGAAGATGCATGCACCATGACCGCTGCTGAACAGTCTAAAGCCGAGCCCATTTCAAGCACTCCGCATAAGGTTTGCTAACGGCCTTTCTCTGTTGCTTCAACGCTTGCAGGGCCCATAGGAGAGGAAATAAACTCCGAAACGTTATGCAGTTTTTGTTTATTATCGTTGCAACAGATATTTTCTGCTTGATAAGAAACCAGGGGGCATATTATCAAGAAACGGCGTTAAAATTATTGCCGCTTTAGCGGCAGAAAACTGCAGCTAAAGCGGCGATAATGGGCTTGATAATATGCCCTTGAGAATTCCCATAGAATCCCATGTACTGGTGTCAACATGGGCTTCTATTTGGAATTCTCAAGGGCATATTATCAAGCCCATTATCGCCGCTTTAGCTGCAGTTTTCTGCCGCTATCGCGGCGATAATTTTAACTCCATGCTTGATAATATGCCCCCAGATTTGTCTTTTCCTGTGGCTGATATTCAGAAGGCAGTGGACTCGATTGGGTTGTTTCAATTTATGTACAGAGTGATACATTAAAATAATATCCTTTAAAAAATATATATATACACATACACGCTTTGTGATGTTGAGGCTGACGTAGCACGGCTTGATCAGGAGGTTATTTTCCACCCAGCCACAGCACCTAATTTTCTAAAGGTTAAACAGCGATTAGCCGTGGGATAGACTGGGTAAATTTACTCCTACTCAATATAGACAGCGACTCTACCGAGAGGGGAACGATTTGGGTCACCTTCTGGCCTGGCTTTTAATAAGAGGAAGGCCCCACACATATGCTACAATCACAACAGAAGCAGGGATGGATGGGATATTGTTTCAATGGAAGGGATCAACAACAAAAGCAAAACACACTTACAATCCGTTAATACACCCCTGCACGATACATCTATGGGGATCGTGTGGAGGTTCCTCATCAATTTACGTCTTCCGACTGTCCCAGGACCGATGGAACGAACTGGAAGCTCCACGTATGACTGATGAGCTTAAAGAGGATCTTTGCTGGAATGAAAAAACAGGAGACACCTTGCACAGATGGCCTGCCGGCTGATCTGTTCTAGGTAGTGTCGGAGAGTGTGGTGGAGAAACTGATACAGGCATTCCTAGGGGCTAAAGAAACAGGTGGTTTTCCCCAGTCTATGCGACAGACGTTGATTACTTTGATCCTCAATGGAGACACGGACCCAACGCTTCTGACCACCTATTGTCTCTTGTCCATGCTAAACACAGATGCAGAGGTACTCAGTAAAGCTCTGGCCAATAAGATGTTCAGGATCATAGGTACCGTGAGTCACATTGACCAATCAGGATTCATACCTGGCAGGAACACCATGAAGAGACGCTTGACGCAGAGAATAAGTCTCTTGTAACTCTTGACACTGGCAGCATTAGACATAGAACAAGCATTTGACACAGTCTCCCTGCAGCAATTGTGGGCAGTGATGGAGCACATGGACTTTGACCCTTAATTCCATTTGGACAAACTTGTTTTATGAACAGTACATTGCCAGAATACAGATGATGAGGTGGGTATCGGAAGAGTGAACACGTCGGAGGCAGACGACACAGGGATGCCCACTGTCCTCAATGCTGTTCGCCATCAAGCAGCTGGTGTGCAGAGTACGCACATGTATGGTGGAATTGGGAACACATATTGGCACCATGACCCATGCGATCTCTCTTTACTCAGATGATGCTTTGGCATATTTAAGAGCTCCACAGCAGTCTATGCGGATTCTTCTTTTAGAGTTAACCCACTTTGGTGCCATTTCTGGACCGAGGGAGAATAATGATTAATAAGTCACTGCTTTATCTGCTGGGTGCGCTGACAGGTTTGAGACCGCACAGGTGCTTAGTGCGAGTATTAGATGGGAGCTGGACCACTTCCAATACCTGGGTATTCAAAATGTCAGTAGACCCTGGTACACTGTATGACTGAAAAATGGGCAGGGTTAGGGTGGCCCTTGAGAGCTCGGTGGTCTTCTGGAAAACACTACCACTACCCATTATGGGCCAGACAGTACTGACTAAGATGGTGTTCCTGCCCAGATGCCTATACACATTACTCTTGCCCTGGAAAATGTTTTGAGAGTTAAACAGACTGCCTGGTGCCTTGGTCAGGACGGACAAATGTAACCAGGTGAAATTAGACACTTTGAAACGCCCCTGAAGGACAGGTTACAATTGCCTGATTGTTTACTCTGTTATGCCACTGCCCATCTACAACATGTTATACATTGGTTTGACCCAAAAAATAATCAGAAGAAAACATTGTTAACCATGACTCCCCCCACACATAGGGAATGGTACACCTGTAAAGCACATAAAACAATGCCTGCTAAAAGTGTTCCCTGCTACATGATGTTTTGAACTGTGGCGCTCTGTACTTTGTTGGCCAAATGTTGCTTTGCCATTCATTGGGTACCCCCTTAAGTCCCTGCATATGATGCTTGGAAGAAGGATTTAACAGAATGGGCAGTAGCTAATGAACTACCTATGAAGAATATGAGGAGGGATGAGAAACAGGATCTCGCTGCCTGGTCGGAAATGCTCACAAGATTGCAAGGCCCCCAAATAACAGAACACATTGAATCTGACATGTATAACTGTGAGGAAATGGACTGTGTTATATGGTGTGAGGGCGCGAATTTGCATGTAATACACTTACCAACGTCTTTAGGTCCAGTAGGTTTCGTCTGTCAAACCCTCAGCTCACCCAGGTAGCTGTAGCACTGAGCAGAAAGGCTTACACAGAGGAACAAGTGTAAAGTATTAAAAAAGCATTAAAACAATTAAAGAAGATTTCAACACAACATTCAAGAAATCCAACATGAATTGATAAAAATAGACTATATTTATTTAAGAATTTAGACTCTAGAATGAAAATGATCCACCGGAGGGTTCTGGAGATATAGATTTTACACGCAATAATAAATCAAAGCAATTTCACTCAACTGAGAACAAGTCTTGGCAAATCAATGAATTGGACATTTAGAAACTTTTTCAAAGAAAACTTACTTAAGTTTCAATGCAGTAGGTTAGAGGTACCTGGCTGACCGACTTGGACAGTAAGCTAGTCAGTGGCGGCTCCTTTGTAATGGCAGAGGAGCATCTCTCCACTACAGATGAAAAATAAGACGGGAATAAAACAATTTTATTATCCTTTTATTTTTCATTGATAGCTGATGCTGCTGAGCCAAGGGTGGGCTGGGGCCGGGCCATCCTCTATGGACAGACAACAGCACTGTGAGTACACATGTCAGTTTGGCCATCCCTTTTAGGAAGGCCAAACTTACTTGTGCACTTAGATTTCTCCAACCCCAGCTGTATTGTACAGCCGGGTGGAGAAAAGGCATAGGTGCTCAGTCCCTTAGTGAGCAACTAACCATACCGCCCAGTCCAATCCAGGCGCTGCTCTCATGCTGAGTAATGGCATGCGAGCAGAGTCTGGTTTGGGTGGGGAGTCTGGGAACCTGTGTTGGCCCGTGGACTTCTAGGAAGAGAAGAGCACTGATTCGGCCAGCAACAGGAGCGGCAAGTAATTGATTTTTATTGTTATTATTATTATATGCCCCTCCCTGTTGCCCCTCGACTTTATTTTGGAAGCCCATATGGTCCTCAAGAACAGTTACCTTCCCAGAAGAAGCAGTATTTAGGCAGTTCCAGGCACTTTGTCCATGTTGCAATGGATTCCTATGGAGTGATACTGATGCAAGGGAGGAAGAATGCTGAAGATGCTCTATGGATGCGATGCAGTCGACGGCTGTCACCCTGCAGGGATTACTCACTCCACGAAGATGGCGAGGTTGTCCTGGTTACAGGGTCAATGTCCCACGAAGTCCCCTCTGGTCTGGCCAAAGTCCAGTCACCACTGGACTACCTGTCCCCCATTGTTGCGGACACTAGCCAATCCTTCCTGGATCGATAACTCTCCTTCTGAGGGCCCTAGCAACTCTCAAACAGCACTCCCAGACTCAGCGAACTCAGGTGCAACTCTGTGCACTAGGTCTTGGTCCTTAGTGCTGTGCGGCGTCGGTGGTAGCGGCTTGTAGCTACCAACTTGCCTCAGCAGACTTCTTCAGCTGTTTTGTCCCTGTGCTACAAACAGGAGGCCAGTTGACCCTTGGAGTTCTCTTGGCTTGACTTCGCTCTGGAGACAGATTTACTTTGAGCAGGACACGGCAGGCACAGCCCCTCTCTTCGCTAGCCAGCAGGAGAAGTCTTCGATGGTGCAGCTTCTCTTTACTGACCCCTTGATGCAGCATGGCAGGTCTTCTTTGGTCCTTTTTCCAAACCGGTCCAAATCTGAGGTCTGGGTGCCAGGGACAGCCCCTTTACAGGCTAGGGTGCAGTCCCTCCCACCTGGTGGCCACTCCCTGTGGAGTGTGGTATCTGGTTATAGTAGGATGCACCATTCTGCCCACTCCCAAGATGGCCTGGCCCCTCTCTCAGGGCTCAGACCTCACTAGCCCACCAAGGAATGTGGCTGCCGTAGTGCTACACACCACTGGGGAAACCAGTTTGGCAACTGGTTTTCCCTCTCTGCTACCTGTGCCAGCCTGTCGTCCCAAACAATGGGGCAGCCACCCTCACTAATGTGTGATACAGCTTTCCTTCAAAGGTGGCTTCCCCTTTGAATACGTCCTCTTTGGGTTAACACCCTAGTGTCTTCCTGCACGAAGAAGGTAACACGTCCCTGGCCTGCAACTACTCGTTGTTCTCCTTCCTGAGAGTCGTTGGCATGTCTCTCCGGAAGGGCAGAAAGCTGTCTCGTGGATCAAGCTCCATGTGTGCCCAGGTAGACACTGAAGATTTAGAGGCAACAAAGTGGCGGCTTTGCTAAAACAGCAAACTGCAACAAGTTACATTAATTTTGACTTGAGATAGAAGTCAGGCCTAATGTAATGAGTTGTTTGATACCTTGGAGTGCCTACTTTGGTTGCACTGTTCAGGAGTTAGCACAGCTGAGGGGTCAGGGTGTAACCCTGTATTCGCCAATTGGGTGAGCAAATCTTTCCACCAGTAAGAACGATAGTTTTAAGTGTTTTACTGTCACAACATGCAAAGTACATGTCCTGCCTGTGCCATATGTAGGACCGTGCCATAAGGATTAGGAAGGCCTGCCAGAGGGGTTACTTAAACAGATGTACAGAGGAAATGGTGGGTTTCCATTGCTTTCAATGGCAAAGTCAGGCTAGCAGTATAGCACTGCTCTACCAGTCTGCAGTGGCGGACCGATGGACTTGTTTTACGTGGGGGACCTCCAGGGTGGCACAACCAGTGCTGCAAGCCCAGCCCAGGGTACCAGGGTACAATTTACTAGGTACGTACACGTAAGTTATTCATTTCCAATAGGCTTCAGCTAATTCAACATACACTTTAGGGTCAGAGCACTGGCACTGAGGTCTGGTTACCAGGTCCCAGTGCACTTAGAGTAAAAAACCAGCAGAATCAATTGGAAAACTTGGAGGTGATCATACCAAAAGAGGTATTTCATTACAATAACTGAAGCTTTGCAGGTAAGATGAACTGGGGGGTGGGGTTCTGTCAAATTATTTGGAGGTCCGTGGCTGTAAAGGTAAAAATGTATTACAATAAGGATACTCATCAATGTATGCATAATTTGTAACTTTTTATGGGACGGGTATTATATGCTGTCGTGTTGATGCTCATGTGTTTTCTTTGTTGTCCAATAAAACTGAATAAAGTTTATTTTTAAAAAAATCATTGGTAAGGCAGTGTCGCACCCTGCGTCCCTCCCGTTGTTGGCTTCTGAGTCCATCTGGGGCAGACAGGATGCACAATGCCCTGGGGGCTTGGGAAGCGCAGGCTGCTCCAGCAGGCCTTTGCACTCTCTCAACAGGCTCGCCTCACAGCAACCAGCCCGCCGGTGAGGATTCCCTTGTCCTCACTCCTATCCATGACAGATACTTGATGGGACATGCTCCCAGGGCCTGTACTGCAAATCTTCTTTTTCCTAGAGCCCTTCAGATACAGAAGCAGACTCCAAGATCAAAACAAGCGTTGTCAAATTTATAGCTTGCACCGCCCACCTTCCTGCCTAGAAGAGACAAAAATGGAAGAGATCTAGGGGTGTGTATACTAGAATTCAAAGTCAGAATATCTAGGATACTAAATATCGAAGCTAGAATATCGAAAAAATATCAACAGGTAAGTAACTCTAGATTTTCTACACCTAACTACACATTAAATATATCTTCAAGGTATGTAGATGTGGAGTTAGGAACAGTAAATCTATACCTCCCTCTATGCACTTACCTTTGAATATTTTGTGCCTCGATATTCTTGCAAGTTGATAATTTTGTGAGCTGATATTCTTCATGTGGATATTCAGTAGTACAATCAGTCTGGGATTTGGTTCAAATGGCCCTACAACAGACACAGGAAATTCAATAGCTTTGGAACAAAAACGTGGCCATACGTCAAGCCCTTGCTGCCAGAACTACCAACGTTCCTGTCCTGTCCTCGGGCACTCCCAACTTTTCTGACTATCCAAATAAGCTGAAGGAGTTACTGGCCTTCCATCTAGGTAATTTACTCAATATTGGGCCATGGGTGAGTACCAAATATGTGCCTTGTCTAGAGCAGAACTAGCTTGGGCAATCCCTTGAGGTGATGCCAGACTGTTTAATTATGCCATCTTCCTGATCTCCTTCAAGTGGATGTTTTAAAAGACCCGATTTGGAATACTCCGAGACCTTTTGCGACATCCAGCAAGGACAGCAAGATGTCTTAACCTTCTTAACTCAAGTTCGATTACTGAGTTTCCATCACTGGCGTAACGAAAATTGAGGGGGCCTCCCTGCACGGTACGAAGAGGGGCCCCCTCCAGGCTCAATCAGGAGCTCTCTTGCCAGAGTGCAGTGCCGAGGGGGCCCCCTGGAGCTTGGGACCCCTCCACACCACAGGGGCTGCGGGGGCCTGTGTTACGCCCCTGGTTTCCATCACACTTCAAATTACCAAAAAAATGGGTTTCATTGTTGCTTTCCTAACTGCTGAATGTGTACAGTTCATTTACAGGTATTTACGTTTTATTGTGTTTTACAAAAGATAACATCCTACAGCATTTAATGTACCTTCAGTTTTTCCTGTGCCCCAGCAAGATTGTCACTTAATTCACACTACTTTTCTTTCTGACTCCAAAGTGACAGGAGTTTGTAAACACCAATCCCCATGTTTAAAAAGGAGCAATTTCTCAAAAAACATAGCTGACAAAAAAATTAAAAAGACTTTCCTGTGAATGCCTACACAGCCGCCGCCTCTCCTCCGCCCTCTTCTCTGGAACGGAAGCACCCAGGCTACCAGTCTCTACCAGCCAATTACGATGCTGCCTTACAGCAGCATTGTGATTGGTCTGAGCGCAGTTGTTTGGCGCTCATAGCGGGGTTGGGAGGCTGGGCATGTTCTCCACCCAGGTTGTACAATACAGCCTGTGGAGACGATGCACAGTGTGCATGATGGTTTGACCAGCCAGAGACGACCGGCCAAACCGTCATGCACACTTATGGTGCAGCCACCACTCTTCCCTCTGCTGGCATCACACAGCTCCGCCCTAACATGGACCTTAAAGGCAGACTAAAAATAAAATGATAACTTCCTGTTATCATTTTCTTTTTACTTTGCTCTGCTCTTAAAGCAATGAGGCAACGCTCCTCGTCTTAGCTGTATCACACCCAGACCGATATGCCCTCCTTGAGTCTAGGCACCGTACTATGTGAAAAGAAATATCAGTCCATGACACCAGCATATGAGAGGACTGCCTCGACTAAGGACCTGAAGTGAAGAAAGGAAGAGGATGAACCTGGTAATGTTTTAAGGCTAGTAAACTTGTCATCTCTCATGTGAAAATATTCATAATCTCGCACCATCGCATAAATGCCCTGTAAAACCCACACGTCACTTTGACTTCAACAACCTCATTCACATTCAGTATAATCCCCCAGCAATCCAAACATTACAACTCGTACTAATCAATGTTAAATTAGCAGTTGCACATGCAGCCAATATTATTGTCACTATAAACAACCTGAATTTATTTATTTCATATTTTTTATAGCGCGGACATGACCTTGAACGTGTCATTAAAGAGGCGAGGCCCACCCCAACGTCTACTCATGTTCTAGACAATCTGGACATCCTTGTCCCAGCAGCCCACAAGCGATGTTTGGGCCCCACTGCCATATACAAGCCATCACAGGTTCACACGATTTGAGAATCCTCAAACATTTTCTCCATGGAACACGTGAATCTTCCCTATCCCTGCATCACAAGGTGTCATGTCACCCTCATTCACACAACTACTGTAATAATCAATACCGTCATCAAACAATTTAGCAGCCTCATGCTATGTGTATTTATAAGCGTTACAACAAACAAATGATGGACGGAATGCTGACAATGCAGACATTCTCCCCCAGTCAAGAGATCTGGGTTAAATCCATCGTTCTTTTGCCCACCACGCCACCCCAGTTCAGACATGGCCATATGCAAATCAGTCTTGACCCTGTGCCTCATGGGAACAGTCCAGCCCGAACTGCCAAGCCATGTCTTCCCTGGACCGGAATCAAGCATCCTAGGACCGGTTTCTGGCTATCAGCCGTCATCAGCCAGGATAGCTTGACTCCAGTGGCGTAGTGAGCACGGGTCCCACGTCTGGGAATACCCATCCCACTTAGGGCGAAAAGCGTTACAACAAACAAATGATGGACGGAATGCTGACTATGCAGACATTCTCCCCCAGTCAAGAGATCTGGGTTAAATCCATCGTTCTTTTGCCCACTACGCCACCCCAGTTCAGACATGGCCATATGCAAATCAGTCTTGACCCTGTGCCTCATGGGAACAGTCCAGCCCGAACTGCCAAGCCATGTCTTCCCTGGACCGGAATCAAGCATCCTAGGACCGGTTTCTGGCTATCAGCCGTCATCAGCCAGGATAGCTTGACTCCAGTGGCGTAGTGAGCACGGGTCCCACGTCTGGGAATACCCATCCCACTTAGGGCGAAAAGCGTTACAACAAACAAATGATGGACGGAATGCTGACAATGCAGACATTCTCCCCCAGTCAAGAGATCTGGGTTAAATCCATCGTTCTTTTGCCCACTACACCACCCCAGTTCAGACATGGCCATATGCAAATCAGTCTTGACCCTGTGCCTCAGGGGAACAGTCCAGCCCGAACTGCCAAGCCATGTCTTCCCTGGACCGGAATCAAGCATCCTAGGACCGGTTTCTGGCTATCAGCCGTCATCAGCCAGGATAGCTTGACTCCAGTGGCGTAGTGAGCACGGGTCCCACGTCTGGGAATACCCATCCCACTTAGGGCGAAAAGCGTTACAAAAAACAAATGATGGATGGAATGCTGACAATGCAGACATTCTCCCCCAGTCAAGAGATCTGGGTTAAATCCATCGTTCTTGTGCCCACTACGCCACCCCAGTTCAGACATGGCCATATGCAAATCAGTCTTGACCCTGTGCCTCATGGGAACAGTCCAGCCCGAACTGCCAAGCCATGTCTTCCCTGGACCGGAATCAAGCATCCTAGGACCGGTTTCTGGCTATCAGCCGTCATCAGCCAGGATAGCTTGACTCCAGTGGCGTAGTGAGCACGGGTCCCACGTCTGGGAATACCCATCCCACTTAGGGCGAAAAGCGTTACAACAAACAAATGATGGACGGAATGCTGACAATGCAGACATTCTCCCCCAGTCAAGAGATCTGGGTTAAATCCATTGTTCTTTTGCCCACTACGCCACCCCAGTTCAGACATGGCCATATGCAAATCAGTCTTGACCCTGTGCCTCAGGGTCCCTTGCTCTCCATGCCACTGGAATCAAGCTATCCTGGCTGAAGAGGGGTGAAACCCCGAAACCGGTCCTAGGATGCTTGTTTCCTGTCCAGGGAGGACCTGGCTTGGCAGTTCGGGCTGGACTGTTCCCATGAGGCACAGGGTCAAGACTGATTTGCATATGGCTGGGTTCAAACTGGAACGGCATGGTGAGCAAAAAAACGATGGATTTAGGCCCAGATCTCTGTACTGGGGTGAATGTATGACTTTGTTCTGCATTGTGTCCATCAACTGTTTTGTTTGCATTTGTCACCCCGAGTTGGAAGGGTATGCCCAGACGTGGGTCCCTTGCTCTCCATGCCATTGGAATCAAGCTATCCTGGCTGAAGAGGGGTGAAACCCCGAAACCGGTCCTAGGATGCTTGTTTCCTGTCCAGGGAGGACCTGGCTTGGCAGTTCGGGCTGGACTGTTCCCATGAGGCATAGGGTCAAGACTGATTTGCATATGGCTGGGTTCAAACTGGAACGGCATGGTGAGCAAAAAAACGATGGATTTAGGCCCAGATCTCTGTACTGGGGTGAATGTATGACATTGTTCTGCATTCTGTCCATCAACTGTTTTGTTTGCATTTGTCGCCCCGAGTGGGAAGGGTATGCCCAGACGTGGGTCCCTTGCTCTCCATGCCACTGGAATCAAGCTATGCTGGCTGAAGAGGGGTGAAACCCCGAAACCGGTCCTAGGATGCTTGTTTCCTGTCCAGGGAGGACCTGGCTTGGCAGTTCGGGCTGGACTGTTCCCATGAGGCACAGGGTCAAGACTGATTTGCATATGGCTGGGTTCAAACTGGAACGGCATGGTGAGCAAAAAAACGATGGATTTAGGCCCAGATCTCTGTACTGGGGTGAATGTATGACATTGTTCTGCATTCTGTCCATCAACTGTTTTGTTTGCATTTGTCACCCCGAGTGGGAAGGGTATGCCCAGACGTGGGTCCCTTGCTCTCCATGCCACTGGAATCAAGCTATCCTGGCTGAAGAGGGGTGAAACCCCGAAACCGGTCCTAGGATGCTTGTTTCCTGTCCAGGGAGGACCCGGCTTGGCAGTTCGGGCTGGACTGTTCCCATGAGGCACAGGGTCAAGACTGATTTGCATATGGCTGGGTTCAAACTGGAACGGCATGGTGAGCAAAAAAACGATGGATTTAGGCCCAGATCTCTGTACTGGGGTGAATGTATGACATTGTTCTGCATTCTGTCCATCAACTGTTTTGTTTGCATTTGTCGCCCCGAGTGGGAAGGGTATGCCCAGACGTGGGTCCCTTGCTCTCCATGCCACTGGAATCAAGCTATGCTGGCTGAAGAGGGGTGAAACCCCGAAACCGGTCCTAGGATGCTTGTTTCCTGTCCAGGGAGGACCTGGCTTGGCAGTTCGGGCTGGACTGTTCCCATGAGGCACAGGGTCAAGACTGATTTGCATATGGCTGGGTTCAAACTGGAACGGCATGGTGAGCAAAAAAACGATGGATTTAGGCCCAGATCTCTGTACTGGGGTGAATGTATGACATTGTTCTGCATTCTGTCCATCAACTGTTTTGTTTGCATTTGTCACCCCGAGTGGGAAGGGTATGCCCAGACGTGGGTCCCTTGCTCTCCATGCCACTGGAATCAAGCTATCCTGGCTGAAGAGGGGTGAAACCCCGAAACCGGTCCTAGGATGCTTGTTTCCTGTCCAGGGAGGACCTGGCTTGGCAGTTCGGGCTGGACTGTTCCCATGAGGCACAGGGTCAAGACTGATTTGCATATGGCTGGGTTCAAACTGGAACGGCATGGTGAGCAAAAAAACGATGGATTTAGGCCCAGATCTCTGTACTGGGGTGAATGTATGACATTGTTCTGCATTCTGTCCATCAACTGTTTTGTTTGCATTTGTCACCCCGAGTGGGAAGGGTATGCCCAGACGTGGGTCCCTTGCTCTCCATGACACTGGAATCAAGCTATCCTGGCTGAAGAGGGGTGAAACCCCGAAACCGGTCCTAGGATGCTTGTTTCCTGTCCAGGGAGGACCCGGCTTGGCAGTTCGGGCTGGACTGTTCCCATGAGGCACAGGGTGAAGACTGATTTGCATATGGCTGGGTTCAAACTGGAACGGCATGGTGAGCAAAAAAACGATGGATTTAGGCCCAGATCTCTGTACTGGGGTGAATGTATGACATTGTTCTGCATTCTGTCCATCAACTGTTTTGTTTGCATTTGTCACCCCGAGTGGGAAGGGTATGCCCAGACGTGGGTCCCTTGCTCTCCATGCCACTGGAATCAAGCTATCCTGGCTGAAGAGGGGTGAAACACCGAAACCGGTCCTAGGATGCTTGTTTCCTGTCCAGGGAGGACCTGGCTTGGCAGTTCGGGCTGGACTGTTTCCATGAGGCACAGGGTCAAGACTGATTTGCATATGGCTGGGTTCAAACTGGAACGGCATGGTGAGCAAAAAAACGATGGATTTAGGCCCAGATCTCTGTACTGGGGTGAATGTATGACATTGTTCTGCATTCTGTCCATCAACTGTTTTGTTTGCATTTGTCACCCCAAGTGGGAAGGGTATGCCCAGACGTGGGTCCCTTGCTCTCCATGCCACTGGAATCAAGCTATCCTGGCTGAAGAGGGGTGAAACCCCGAAACCGGTCCTAGGATGCTTGTTTCCTGTCCAGGGAGGACCTGGCTTGGCAGTTCGGGCTGGACTGTTTCCATGAGGCACAGGGTCAAGACTGATTTGCATATGGCTGGGTTCAAACTGGAACGGCATGGTGAGCAAAAAAACGATGGATTTAGGCCCAGATCTCTGTACTGGGGTGAATGTATGACATTGTTCTGCATTCTGTCCATCAACTGTTTTGTTTGCATTTGTCACCCCGAGTGGGAAGGGTATGCCCAGACGTGGGTCTCTTGCTCTCCATGCCACTGGAATCAAGCTATCCTGGCTGAAGAGGGGTGAAACCCCGAAACCGGTCCTAGGATGCTTGTTTCCTGTCCAGGGAGGACCTGGCTTGGCAGTTCGGGCTGGACTGTTCCCATGAGGCACAGGGTCAAGACTGATTTGCATATGGCTGGGTTCAAACTGGAACGGCATGGTGAGCAAAAAAACGATGGATTTAGGCCCAGATCTCTGTACTGGGGTGAATGTATGACATTGTTCTGCATTCTGTCCATTAACTGTTTTGTTTGCATTTGTCACCCCGAGTGGGAAGGGTATGCCCAGACGTGGGTCCCTTGCTCTCCATGCCACTGGAATCAAGCTATCCTGGCTGAAGAGGGGTGAAACCCCGAAACCGGTCCTAGGATGCTTGTTTCCTGTCCAGGGAGGACCTGGCTTGGCAGTTCGGGCTGGACTGTTCCCATGAGGCACAGGGTCAAGACTGATTTGCATATGGCTGGGTTCAAACTGGAACGGCATGGTGAGCAAAAAAACGATGGATTTAGGCCCAGATCTCTGCACTGGGGTGAATGTATGACATTGTTCTGCATTCTGTCCATCAACTGTTTTGTTTGCATGTGTATTTATAAAGCGCACTATCACCCGTGAGGGTATGCTGGCGCCGAGCAGTTGAGTGTACACAGTTCTGCCAATAGTAGGTTGATTAATTGAAGAGCCGGATCTTAAGCTTCTTGCAGAATTCAAGGAGCGAGGTGGAGGCCCTGTTGTGGAGTGAAAGGCCGTTTCATGTTTAGGAGTGATGTAAGAGAACACCCGTCCTCCTGATCTGGTTCTGTGTACACATGGGATGAGCGCGAGTGTGAGCCCTGCGGAGCGGAGGTATTTGGGTGGTGGGTGGAAGTTGATGCGGCTGTCCAGGTAGGTGGTCCTATGCCGTGAAGTGCTTGAATGTGTGTGTGAGGAATTTGAAATGAGCTTATTTGTGTATCAGAACCAGTGGAGCTCACTGAGGTGTGGTTTGATGGTGGGAGGTTGAGGATGTGTCTGACTGTCTCATCACCACACATTCTTCAATCACACCAATAACATAATCGTTTTTGACTTCAACCTACTTTTACGACCCTGGAATGAAAAGAAAGATGAGAAACACGTCCCTTTCTCAAAAGGCGTCTGAATGTCACAACAACAATATGGCTGCCTTCCATGATGTAGATTACCGAAAAGATGCCTGCCTCTTCTCGCATCACCTGCAGCAGTGGCTGCTGTGCTGGCAGAGTGGTGCGGCGGCATTATAAGAAGAAACACTAAAATCTAAAGTTTAAACAAGCATTGGCATAGCCAATAGGTCTCGCATTTGGGACCTTCTAAGTATTTAGTTATCCAGCACAATATTCTTGGTGCAACAACAACTGTTGCATGGCTAAACACTTAAAAGGTCCCAAAGGCGAGACCTATTGGCTATGCCAATGCTTGTTGTATTTATATCAATTTTAGGTATTTGGCCTTGCGCTATCTTTCAGGGCCAGCGAGCGCTTTAAAGAGAACTTTTAAATGTGAAGGGCAGTACCTCAAACATGAAGAGTGGCAACGGGAAATCCGGATAGGACGTAAGCACACATCTCCTTTAAACTATTTAGGTTGCACAACTTTACCTATACTGACCATTTAAGGTACACGGGCAAAGAGTCATTTGCCCAGGAACGCAGCTGATAATCAGAGAGTGAAAAGCCAGGTTTCCATGTTCCATGGCAGTGCATATATCGTCCCTAGATCGCTTCTCGTGCCACACAGCGAGCACTCGACCTTCTGCACCCACTCCTTCCGCCACGCACCAATTTCAAGCCGAATTAAGATAATAAGCTCGTTAGAACGGCGAACAACTGGCAGGTTCATATAAATCAAACAGGTCACCGACACATGTTGGTTACAGCGCTAAGTGCTCACGATAAAAAAAAAGTGTCAAAAAGCGTTACATTAACACCGTGTTGTTTTTGTTATTTCAGACCTCGAATTGCCACCAGATTCTTCAAACCAAAATAAACATTTTTTAAAGCTTAAAATTAAAATAACACAACACATCTGCTCCATGGCCGAAGGAATGACGTGTTTTTCTGAAACCAAAGTAAGTCAGTGAAAAATATGCAGCTACGAGATGCAAATTTTAAGACAAATAAAGTTGTCGTTTCTTTCCAAAGAATATACAACAACAAGGACATGGGTGCAGACTTTAAATGTCACTGTCCAGTTCAGACATGTCAATAAGATGTAGTAAGACACACAGCCTCAATTGTCCATGTCTACAGATGCAGAGAAGTAATTAGCTGTACAAAACCTTTGAGGAAAACAACTTTAAAACAAGCAGGAAGTGGGATAAGGGAGGGGGTAGGGGAGAGAGGCACGCAGGCTGGCAAATGGTGAGCACTTTCGCGGCCGCTTTGAAGTTCTCAGTGGCCGCGCGGCTCACTGTGAACATCAAAACGGCCGCGAAATGATCACGCAGGCTGCCAAATGGTGCGCTCGCCCGGCGCACATGCACTGTATTTGGAGGCCTGAAAGCACTAGTTTGCACTTCCAAATCCCCCGTATACTAAAGCTCTCGCGAGAGCAGCGCTAAAGTGCTGGCTCAGGCGAGACCTAAAAAGTACTTACCTGCCGCATAGCTGCCCGTCGAAGCGATGTTCTTCTGCTCAGAGTCCTCGCTGCAGCACAGGCTCCCAGACTCCCCTGCGGCCAATCCTGGTACTGCTCTCATGGATGAGAGCAGCATCAGGATTGGACTGAGCGCCCTCGATTTGCACTCCCAGAGAGTGGGAGCCTGTGCCTGCTGTCTCCACCCTGGCAACGCAGCTCGGGTTGGAGACAGCTCTGTGCAAATGTCTGTTTGTCCATCCTAAGACGACCGGCCAAACCGACACTCGCACTGATAGCAGTGCCCACCTCTCCCACTCGTGACTGCCCCCACCCCCAAGACTCATTCAATGAAAGAAAAATAAAACGATAATAAACCCGTTTTATTATCGGTTTAATTTTTTAGGCTGGGGTGCGACCCTCCTCCACCATAGCGGAGGGGCCGCCTCTGGTTTTATTTAAAGCTATGCTGTCCACCTCCAAGCATCATGCTTGGTGCTACCTTGCTCTAAAATGGCCGCCTTGCACAGCATCACCTTGCTGTCAGAAGGCCGTCCTTCCACAGAATAAGTTTGCTTTAAGAGGAATGCCCCATGGATGCCCACACACGTGTTCTGGGGTTTTAGGGTGCCCGTCCATGGGCCCCTCTGTTATGATGGCCTCGTGGCGAGGGTCCTCCGTGAGATGCATTGTGCACAGAGCCTGCCCTTCTTTTGATTCGCTCTCGTTTCCATCTCCCAGCTTGAGGGTATACCCTCCGAGGCCTGCCGCTGATCCATTAATTAATTGCTTTTCTTAATGTTATTTTTGCAGTATGAGCGAGCCTCTGTCAGCCACGAGAGGTCTGAACTTGTCATTCCTCGGGGAAGCAGCTGTCAATAGCACCAGTGCCCAGGGGAGTGAGCGGATTTACTTCACCCTAGTTATAGATTTTTTTGTACAACCAAACAAGGGATTGGAGGCACTTCCCCTGCTTGCAGTGGGGCGCATGGCATCCTTGCTACGCCACCGTAAAATGTGTTGTGTACAGTGTGATTGAGTTACGCAGCGAACATTGCGCTCTGAGGGGAGGCGTCGGCTTCTCAAGCGAAGCGAGGTGTGCGGTCCTGTGCACTTGGCAGGCAGTCCTTGCTGGCTGTTCTTCGCGCGTGGCGCCGTGTCACTTCTCCTGGGGACTGTCCTCCCAGTTCAGCGAGTCCTAGTAAACACTGACAACGAGCCTGGGGCCCTCGGGACACGCCTGAGCCGTGTACCTCTTCTGAGCGGGAGGCCACGGCCTCGTGCACAAAGTGCAGATGCGACGGGCAGGCTGTGTACTTGAAGAGCCGCTTAGGCCTACCTAGTGCGACGCATGATACAGACTAAGCGACCCGAGGCCCGGCCAGGGCGGGGTTGGTCAAATGACACACAGGGGAACACCCTGTGAGATGGAGGACAAAGGCTCGTTTCAGGGTTAGAGACAGGACGAGCTGTTATTCCTCACTCTGACCCTACCCATCCAAGAAGAACGAACACACACACGCACATGCACTCTCTCCCTCTCTCTCTCTTGCTGTTAAAAAAGAAATAATATTCGTGGGCATTGCATCAGGAGGGCCGTTTTGAAATATTTTAATGACCTATAAAACTGTTTTACCTTTTTAGACGTAGTTTGGTGTCAATGGATCGTTTACAAACCTGGGGAGAATGCCGGCGCCTTCTCTTGGTAGAGTTGGGCTTGCTTGCTAACCTCCTCCCTCCTGTGTAAGGAGGTATTAACACATTTTCCAAGGCTGCTTTTAAGCTCCGGGCAGCCATGGGCATGATTCTGTCTCAAATGCTGACACATCATAACTCTGTGGCTGAGAACAGGCCATTATGTGCTCATGCACTCCTTTAATATCTACTGAAGTCATGGCATCCTTTCTGGGCCGCTCCGGGGGACACAGCCTTTACCGCCAGGCAAATACATCGCATGCCTTTGCCTCGAATTCTTTAGCACGCATATTGTTGTGCCGTCACACAACCCGCTCCAGGCAGCTGCCCTACAGCGGCGACAAAAGACGCAACAAAGGGATGCCTCAGTACCCGCCCCCCACACCCCATTCCCGCAGGATAGGTACCAACCACCCCACACTAATGCTCGGCCTCACTGTAAGCGAGCATGCAAGACATCAGTTCTCTTGGGTTTTCCCACTCGTTTGATCTCTGTCACTATTTTTCATGTTTCTAGATTAGAAGAGAAGCATAATCACAACCCCCGTCAACACTCCCTGGGGGTGAACTCTCCAAGCCACTACATCAACCTGAGCTCAGGACCAAAGCAGCTATGGCATCAAGCAGACTGGCTTAACTTAGAGACTTGTGTAAAGTATGTATGCAGTACTGAAACAGCAATTAGGTAAAAATGCCAAACAACAGAATTCTCAAATCAAATCATAAAAATAGAGTAAAATGTAATAAACAAATGGACACTAAAATGAAACAAATCCAATGAGAAGATCCAGAGATATGAATGTTTTATGTTTTTAGTAGGAATAGAGCCAAAAAGCACGTATGATAGTCTATGGTCACAGTAGACTGGGGCCGAGGTGCACTTTCAGGCTCACTGCAATGGAGCACGGGTCAGATGCACCAGCCAGGGTTGAACCAGTCAAAGGTGTTGCCTACTCACTTTGTGTTTAAGTCCCAATCAACCACTGGAGTACACATCCAATTCCAACCCGATCTCCTGGGATGTTATTTAGAAACTCTCAGGGTATCAGGCAGAGGCCAACATTAAAGTCCAGTTGCCACGGATCAGCTGTATATTTCCAGTAAAAGGCTTCTTGAAGCTTATGGTCTCCCTGTAGCCACACAGAAGGTTGGCAACTGACCCTTTGTGCCCACTTCATTGTCCTGGGTACAAGAAAGGGCAGGTCCAGTACTTCAGGGCTCCTCTCAAGTCACAGACAGCAGGCTTAACCCTCTTCTGATCTGCAGGTCCAGAAAGTGCCTGATAGTGAGACATTTATGCCTGGCACCAGCTAGTGGGTGGGGTGACTCCTTGTCCCTCCCTAACCAATGGGGTAAAATGGGGTGCAGTATTGCTGCACAATTATGAGTTTCAGGCCTGGGATGAGGATACACTTTGAAGTGGCAATTTCAACAGTTGTATCACCTTATGCACCCTTTCCCAAGAACAAATGCTATGAACTTTAACCCGATGCGTGCTCATGATGAGCTCAGCTCGTCATGAGTCACAGTGGAGCTGTGCTCATGACGAGCTGCGCTCGTCATAACTGCCGCGGCCCGCCCACGCGCTGTTAAATCCCCACCTGTGCGGGAGAATTAATCAGTGGGCGGGGTCGTGGCGAGCTCAGCTCGTCATGAGCACAGCTCCACTGTGAGTCATGACAAGCTGAGCTCGTCACAAGCACAGCGGCGCCGCGGCCCCCCCCCCCCTGCTCCGCGGGGAATTACCCCTGCAGGGAAGGGGTTAAAATTTGATTGATCCTCAGACCAAATAAAAGTTTCAGTTTTCTTGCATAACTTGTAATCCCCTTTCACTCAGTAATTACCATTGTTGGCTGAATTGAGATTTACAAGGTACTTGTAATTGGGGCCCAAATGTTTCTCCTCACTACCTTCATGCTGGTAATTAAACATTTGTGTAAACTATGGTTGCATTTGGCTGCAAATAATACCATTCTAGCGACTCATACCAACAGCCCTCCCATCAGTGCTTAATTTGTGCCTGTAGTTTCCAGTGCTTGGCACCGGCACTTAATTGTCAACACCGGTTCTATTGACAGTCCAACACATGGTGGCACTGTCTTTTTTTAAGTTTGACATGAGCACAACAACCCTGCTTATTAAGTCAATAAATTGAAAATGAATAACAGCCTCACAGTCCATTATTATAGCTGTGTGTGTCCTGAAAAAGTCTGAACTGTCACACTTGTAGAAGTGCGATGTTATGTTATGTTGGTACTGCCATTGACAGCTCTATGGGAGGTGTAAGCTGCAGTGGCCTTCCTAGAAAGGCCTGGCACTTCATTTTTTACAAATTAAGCACTGCCTCCCATTATCTGTGCTTGGAAATGTTGTTGCATCTCATACAAACAAATGGCACACTAGGATACTCCTAGACTTACCGCTGCAGTCTTCACAGGTGACTCTTTAACATGTCTCTCCCCATCTGTCCTGATGATGACCCACTCAGAAAGCAGACAATATGGGTTGAAACGTCAACACTGCTCTCTTCTAACATTATAAATATTATGTTGGATATTTGTACCTATACATAACTGTTGATATATGAATTTTAATTGAAAGGAGTGTTTTCAACCTGTATTTTTATTATGCAGTCACATATTTCTTTGCATACTAGTCACTGTGCAGTACCTCTCACTAGTTTACATTTTGAATTCCCTGTATATCACCATTAATTCCATACAAAACAACACATTTCCTAAAAAGATTTTTATGTTGAATAAAATGGTAATGAGTGATTGACTTTGACAAGACCTTTCTTCTCAGACATTGAATGACCTATAATTACTCATGCTTTTAAACAGTAATTCAGCTAGGAAATATAGCAATCAATTTCTCCGAGAATTCTGTCATATTTGCTCCCTTCTTCCATGGCATTAGCATTTATATTATAGCCTTATATCCTGCTGTGAGGGAGAGGGCCATTAACAACTAGGAATTGCCCTAGGCAGAAGGGCTATAAGGCTATTAGAACATTTCACCCACTAAGGGTAGATTGTTCTAAATAAAAAAAAAGGAAAGGAGATATGAAGACAAACATTGGAATGTTGGAGCACCAGGCTTATACCACCCATTATAAGCATGGAGATACTTCATTGTCTTCAATAGAGTTCTCAACATTCCAATGTTCTAAATAATTTTTAAATAATAGTACAACTGATGTGGGGCTTCTTTTAAACCGTTAAATCAACAATGGGATCTCACAAGCTGGACACATGCTTTGAAATCCATGCTGCCCCTTCACCAAATTGTGTAATCTGAGGCAAGTCAATATACCTATGTCGGAATCCCTTTGAAAGGGCCATGGGGCATGCAGGGGTTATGGGCCAAACTGTGGTGGTTGAGGCCTTTTACTTATGATGTCCCATGTTCCAAACTACTACGGATCTTGAGCAAATAGGTCAAGTACCCCGGGGGCACTTGACTCCCAGTGGTAGCTGTGGAAGAGCAGTCAAAGGCTCCCTCTTGGGGGTGATGGGCGTGGATACAGGTGAGTGATCAGGATTCATAGCGCAAAGTGCACACAGTGCATACAGATTGATAAATTCGTCTGCAGTTAAATACGTTCTTTTATAAGAAAAATAAGTATTTTATTTCTAACTCTACACATTCAAAGAAATAACGACATTCGTAAGCAATAACACAATCCCCTTAAGGTTGGGGCACTACCATTTGTACGACAGATTCATTTCCCCCTGTCTTCCTTGTAATGTGGTCGCGGTTATTCCCCATTCACTGGTAGCAGCATCCAGAGAATGCTCACTAGTAGACCGTACTCAAGAGATTACCTTTGACTCTTTAGGAATTAGTCCGAAGAGTCTATGGTGCTGCAGCACCGCAAGCAGTTAGTCCCCTGGGGCCACACAGGCTCATTTAAAGTCTTTCACACTCCTGCTTAGGCGGACAGGAGTCTCAGTGCACTGGCAACAATAACTTCAATGGTGGCCCCCTCTGGCATACGGGGTCACCGCAATGAGGAGGTACAGGCTTGGCACATCCAGTACGGTGCTCAATACATGGCTCATTCACCAGCGGCAGAGGAGGCTCCTTCGCTAAAGAGGAGGAGCGTCACCCCACTGCTCACAAAGCAGAGTAAAAGAAAAAATGAAATAATAACCAAAGTTATTATCATTTTATTTTAAGTATCATCATGGGTGGGACAGGGTTTGGCTCCCCTGATGTCGGGGAGGAGGAGTGGTTGCTGCACTCTAAAGTTAGCAAGACACTTTGGCCGGCCAGCTCGGGCCGGCCAAAGTGTCGTGCGCACTTTGCATGTTCTCCACCCAGCTGCATTACAGCCTGGGTGGAGAACATGCCCAGGTCCCCAGTCTCTGTCTGAGCGCCGAACCACGGTGCTCAGACCAGTCACAATGCTGCATTGCAGCGCTGTGATTGGCTCTGGGGAGCCTGGGTGCATTCCAATCACAACATTGCATTGGAGCGTTGTGAATGGCTGTGGGGAGCTTGGGTGCTTGCTGGAAGAGACACGACATGGAAAGACGCGTCAAGATCAAGTAAGTGGATTTTAAATTTTTTTCAACTACCACCCACTGCCACCCCAGAAACCCTCCAGCCCGCCACCCTCAGAAACCCTCCTGCCTGCCACCCTCATACCGTACCGGCCGCCACTGCACAGCGGCCATCTACTGCATATAGAGGTTGCTGGATCGATCAATGTATCAGTGCACAGCCATTTCCTCACACCTCACTCAGAGAGTCCTTTCAGTAGGGCTCCCCACTGGACCTCGTTCCCTCCAACGCTTTCCTCTTCCTAACTAGGCAAGCAGGCAGCCGCTGGTGCTCCATGCTCCGGGGCAGGTGGTCTTGGTTTTCCCGGGTGATGTCCACTCATCCAGCAGAAAAACGAGCAGGCCTTGGAATCCAGTCCTGGTCAACGGCAAAAGTCTTGCAGAGCTTCCCCTTCTCACATAGCCTGTCTGGCTGATTGGCAGATGAATAATTTTTGGGGTCTCAGCCTCCCCATCTTATAGTTCATTTTCAGACACCAAATGTGATTTAGGGTCTGAGTCTTTGAAGGTTTATGTTGGGGTTCTGCTTCTTTTGAAGTGTACAGTTTTCTTTCACCTCTTTCCTCTTGAAAGGCTGTCTGTCACAGCAGGAGAGACTCTGAAGCGGTTGTATGACGGAACTCCACATGCATTTGCCCCGCATGCCTTAAGAACGCAGTCGCTACCCCCACTGTGACGTTACCACCCATTAGTTTACCATGCAAGTCTTTACAACAACTTGCTTTAGGAGATGCTGCACTTTTGAATAGTACAAATTACTATTCCAACTCCAGTCTACGCAGCAGTAGGGAAGGTGTTTGACTTAAAAATCCAACACTAGCCCAACAACGCGCCCCCTAAAACAAGTCATTGTAACGACTTGCGTAGTAAAGTAAGGCGTTGTAACATCGCAGTTGGGGTAGTGACTGTGTTGTAAAGGCAGGTCGTTGTTGTGAATAGGGGGTCAATGATCTTTCCCCTCTGCAGCTGATTGTCCCACAACACAGACAATAGGAGTGACTAGAGTTCACACGTGGATGTCAGCCACAGTGATATGTGCATCAAAAGGTTAAGCCCAGGCTTCCAGAACTATTCTGTATGATTCCCTTATCAACCACATCCTTCCTGAGGTGTGTCCAGGCCTCTTCCATGTGATCTATCACTGAATCAAAGAGCAACCATATGAAGTGTGAGAGGAGGGCGTGGCTTGGCGCCGATGGAGTGAGCAGCAACGCTCATGAGCTCCTGTCGGCCAGCCGCCATCGACTGCCATTCTGAAGCACTAAATGGGGCAGGAAGCCCCACAGCACACCCCTGCAGTCGGGAAAGAGGTAGGGGGTGCCCCAGAGAAGAGGGGAGCTTTCCCGGTCGCCCCAAACGCCGGAAAGATAAAACTGCGAACGCGGTCGCGCGCTCGGCCAAGATGCCGGCGCCCTGTGGGGGTGAGAGGACCGGGACGCATGTTGGTTCCCTGGGAGAGCGAGTGAAGTCGGAGTGTCGGCGTGCCCCTCCTTTCGCTGCCCATATGGAGCTGAGTGATCTGCCGGGAGACCTCCCCCTGAGGCTGAGAGCGGCGGAGATGGCTGTGCCAAAGGAGATTGTGAATAGCTGCAAAATGGCGGCGCACCTGGACGACGGTGGCCGCTGGTACTGAGCCCGATCTGGTGGTGAGGCCCGACTCGGAGCCTGGCGGGCCCCCCTCTCGTCCTCTGCCCAGGACTGCATGCCGGGCCTGGAGGCCTTTGAAGTAAGCCCTGGGAAGGGGGAGCGGAGGATTCTGAGGCCCTGGTACCCCGGGTGACGGCTTGGGGAGCAGCGGTGGTGCCCGGTGGCCCCTTGTGGGACTAAGTGGTTCATCGACGCCAGTGCAAGCGGTGGCTCTGGGGAGGCGCGCGCTGGACACAGCGCAAGCTGGGGCAAGTGCTGGATTGTCTGTGCGTGCCTCTTGGAGGTGAAGAGAGGCCTGGATTGCTTGCCCCCTGATTTCTGGGTGCGGGCCCGGAGACCCCTTGTGGCGCACCCGGAGGGAGGAGATGGTGAAAGGACCGGGCCTCTGACGGGCCCTGTGCGACGCGCCAGCTGGTGAGGGCACTCATAGCAGGGCAAAGACGTCTGGAGGCTTCAAAGAGCTGTTGCTCAGGCCCTGTTTGGGCCGTAGACTGCCACACGGGTTGGAGCCAGTGTATAGCGGTTTTGCAGCGCCCAGAAGAGACAGCGACCAGCGGGCTAAGAGATTGATGCACTGCACCTGGGCCTGAGGTCCTCGCCATGCGCCCATAACGGGGCCCACCGGTGCGGGGCTGCGGCGTGAATGACTGGGGCGGCGGACCGGGGGCCAGCGAGAGAGAGGGCTACACGGCTGGCATGTTAGGGGAGCCTGGGATGCTCCTGGGGAGAGCGGCATCTTGAAGGAAGGAGCCTGCAGTTGCCCGGACTATGGTAGAATCCAGATAGCGAACCCTGGAGTTCCCCTCGCTGGGACTTACCGGGGGGCGCCCGCTGTATCAGACGACCTCACGAGCAGCAGGAGAGGCCTGCAGCGCCCTATGAGTTTGCGCAGCACCAGGAGCACCACAGGGCAGGAAGACACCATGGGGAAACCACTTAAAAAGAAAGATAGGGAAGAGACTGCCCTGAGTGGGCCTTCGGATGAGAACGAAAGGACCTTGACACAGAAGGAGCACCCTGTAGACCCCACGCTGCAGGATATATTGCAGACTATTACCACATCCAGTGAACGCTTAGAAAGCAAAATTGACATTCTGAGCCTGGATATGGGCTTGCTCCGTGAAAAACATAAAAAGCTGGCGGATCGCGTCATGACAAATGAGGGGGAACTAGCTGAAGCACTGCCGGCGCTAACGGAAATGAAACAAAGAATGACCATGCTTGAAACCAAAGTGCGAGTGCTGGAAGGCACGGCTGAGGATGCGGAAAACAGATCGCGCAGAAGCAACCTGCAAATTGTAGGCCTGCCAGAAAAAATTGAAGGCCGCAGAATGACGGACCACCTCGAAATGTAGCTTCGAGAGGAAGTAGCGCCGGTTGGCTTATCGAATTTCTTCGCCCTGGAAAGGGCGCATCGAGTCCCCACAAAGCCGCCCCCTCCGGGAGCACCACCGCAAGTGGTAATAGCGAAACTCCTTCACTACAAAGACAGAAATCACATCCTTGCCCAGGCACGACTCAGAGGGGATATACAAGTGCGTAACTCTATGGTGGGAATTTTCCCAAGCTTCTCCAGAGAAGTGCAGAGGCAGAGAGGATCCTACAGGGCCTTAAACAGCGGCTGCGACAACTGAACTACAAATATGTGACGCAGTTCCCGGCCACGCTGCGAGTTACTTCGGACAGGGGCACGGAGTTCTTCAAAACCCCTCAGGAGGTGTCAGACTGGCTGGACAGGCACGGGGGGACAGAGCTGCCACGAGACCTGGAAAAGAAAAGGCAACGAGGAAACCGATCCAGGCACCGGAGGAAAGGGGCAGAGACTCTGGCACCGACGCAGGTGGAGACGCAGCTTGAACGGCAGAGCGCGATGCATGTGGTGGTGCTGATCAGCGGCAAGGCAAAGAGCATGGACCCTCCAAAAGGCTGTGAGACTGCGGCAGACTCCGACTCGGAGAACGGGACCAGCGACTCTGAGGCACAGAGTGAGTCACTCCCGAACGTCACCCCACAGAGGGCGGATGACATTATCTAGGGGAGATGGGCGATGAACGAGGATGCTCATGTCTGAACTGCTGCAGGGCGCTCCGGCCTCTACATTAAGGTACAGGGGTGGAAGCTGTGGGGCATACTACTGCTGTTACAGAGGAGATGGCGGCCGCAGAGACTGGGAGAGCATCGACCAGTGGCCTCCCCCTGGGACTGACTGATCGAACTGCAAGCAGTCACTTGTAGATACCACAAATAGTTTGCATGGGGGGTATTCATACTTATCCTGGAGAGTAGGAGTTGGGGCATATGTTTACTGTTGAGTTGGGGGTACAGCTTGAGTTGCAGCGGGCATGGCACTAAACGGGTTCGAGCAGGGTAGGCACACGGACGCGCCATACAGAGGGGGGCAAATAGGCCGCAGTAACACTCGATAATGGCTGACAAGCAGCAATATAAGTGTATGCATACGATGTCAAAACGCCACAAGGTCCTCTCATACATTAGGAGACGGGGAGTCCAGACAGCTCTTTTTTTTTTTTTTAAACAGACTTTATTGGGTCACAAAACAGAATGCAGTCAATCCCCTTCCCCAGTACTCCGCCCTCCAGCCAAATCAGAACATAGAGCAGTGACCAGTCCATCAACCTGACCACAACTGTACAGCATTCACCCCAACAGCATCTATGTTACGAGGTAGTTCATCCACAGGATTAATCCACAGCGAGTGTGCAATATAACCAATATGCCCCCCGCCCCATTCCCCAGCAACCCCCCAACATATCCCCCCACCCTAACCATCCACCCAAGCATGTCGCTAGCATCTATCATAAGTACATGTGTAGCAAAGCCTCCCTTGCCACTTGTCGGATCCGCCTCCCACCTACCACAGCAGAGATTGCCTCAAGAGCCTAGGGGAAAGCCTGTTGCAGGGTTCTCAATGGACCGGGGTCTCAGCATCCTCCACCGGATCCCCCCCGTCCCCCATAGCCGAGCGCTTGAACAAGTCCAGGAGTGCCAACCATGCCCGGGCCCATTCTTGCGACCTTTCATTTCCACTACGTCTAGCCAGACACAATCTATAAGTCCCCCCACTTCCCGCCCATTTCTCCATTTCCCTAGTCCAACGCAAGAAATTAGGTCCCTGCCTCGCCTTCCAATGGGAAGTAATCTCCCGCTTAGCCAGGACCAGCGCCAAGTCAATAAACCTACTGGTGACCTTAGTCTTTGCAGTGTGTGGAAACCCATGCAGCAAGCAGACTCCCGGGCCCACCTCCAAATCCCTCTCTGTCACCGTCAGGAGTACCATCGCCACTTCCTGCCAAAATCCCGTCACCTGTGAACAGTCCCAGAACATGTGAAGAAAAGTCGCCCCAACATGGCCACATCGGGGGCAAGCATCCGGCCCCCCGAAGTACTCTAGCTATTTTGCTAGGTGAGAGCCCAGACAGCTCTTCTACAGGAAACACACCTAACGCAGAAGGAAGGGCAAGCACTCCAAAGAAGGTGGAGGGGGCAGCTCTTTTACACCACGTATTCGGCCTATGCACGAGGGGCACTAATAGGGGTTCAAGCGGGGGTCCCATTTCAACTGCAGAGCTCTGTGGTAGATCCGTGATGGCCGCTATGTGGCCATCAAGGGGCGCCTAGCGGGTCGGGAGATTAGTGTAATCAGTGTATATGCACCCAACGTAGAACAGCCTGCCTTTTTCGCGGCGTTGAGTCACAGATTAGCACAATATTTTGCAGGTACTGTTATAGTGGGAGGCAATTTTAATAGCGTAGGTGACACGCTTTTGGACAGATCTCACCCCCATTTCCAAACTCCCAAGCGGCACACGCCTCTCATGTATTCGCCACATGGAGACAGAGCTGGGGCCTGGTAGATGCGTGGAGAATCCTAAACCCGCAGGGAAGGGACTACTCCTACTTCTTGGCGGTTCATGAGGTGCATGCGCGACTAGATGATTTCCTATGCTCAGCAGATTCGCAACGCCATGTTACGGCTGCCGAATACCTTGCGCAAACCATTTCTGACCACAATCTGCTAATCTTGTCCCTGCAGTGGACGCAACCGGCAACGGCGATTACCGACGTGGAGACTTCGCCCGGACACCCTGGAAGACCAGGTCTTCCGGGAAGAGATACGGGTGAAATAGCGCACTATTTCTAAACTAATGAAGGGACGGCCGCGTCGTGGAACGCGGAGTGGGACGCTTTCAAGGTGGTCCTGAGGGGCCAATATATCACGCGGGTGTCATGAGTTTCCCGGCCATCGTGACAGAATCATCGGCCCACGAATTAACGCTCCTCCCGATCGCGCTGACCTAGGGGAGGGCCACCTTAGAGGATGTGGTGGCGTCCTTGGCCCTTGTTCAAGGAGAGTTGGCTGCATCACAGCAGGAAACTGCAGCGCTACACTCCCGGATTGACTGGCTCCAAAGAAATCCCTTTGACGCAGGGAGCATAGGGCCTGCCCCCGCACCCCAGGTCGTGGTTGAGATGCCCGCGCACGTTCCCCTGGCCCCTCCTGAGCGGTTTCATGGGGATATTCAGAAGGTGCAGGTCTTCATGACACAAATCCTATTACATTTCCACTGTAAGCCCAAACTGTTCACTACCAACCAGTCCCGGGTGGCGTTCCTTATCTCGTACCTGTCTGGAGATGCGGCTCAATGGGCGGTCCCTATCGTGAGGAGGGACGACGCCCTGCTCTACGATTGGGATACGTTCCGCGTGGAGTTCGAGAAGACGTTCGACCGACGAGCCGACACCTTCTCCGCGGACCGTGATCTTCTCGACCTCAAACAAAGCAGCTCCGATTTCCTCGGATACCTCAACAGTTTCAGGCGGCTGGTAGCGGAAACGGACTGGCCGGAGTCGAAACAATCTGCCATCTTTTACCGGGGATTAACGGAGGAACTGAAGGACGTTCGCTTGGTCATCCTGGTTACACAGCCACAGGGAGTGGCGAATGCATCAAGGCCTCCCTATGTGTGGATCCCGGGTATTGGTCCCTACTCTCCGCCTCCGAAAACTCGTGTTCGGCTGGTGTCACGAAGCCCCTAGCGCCGGGCATATGGGTGGCACCAAAACCCTTGAAAAGGTCCTGCGACAGTTCTGGTGGCCGTCGGTTCGGCCGGATGTCTTGCAATGGGTCAAGAACTGCTCCATATGCGCCCAAATGAAGACCGATCACTGCAAAAAACAAGGCCTTCTGCTTCCACTGCCAACCCCTATGAATCCATGGGAAAAGATCTCAGTCGATTTAATTGTGGGACTACCAAAAGACCAAACTGCACGGCTATCGTGGTAGTCATCGATTTCCTCACAAAGATGGGGCATTTCATAGCGTGCAAGCAGATACCCAAAGCAGGTACCTTGGCAAAGCTCATGTTAAAAGACATCGTACGGCTACACGGCCTTCCCCTGGAGATCGTGTCGGACAGAGGATCCCAATTCACCGCCCGTTTTTGGAAGGTCTGGTGCACCGAGTTGGGTATTCAATCATCCCTGTCCACAAGTTTTCATCCCCAGTCTGATGGACAAACAGAGCGCCTCAACCAAACCCTGAAGCAGTACCTTCGATGCTACGTGGACAAGGCCACTGAGGCCTGGGTGGATTGGCTATGGGTAGCTGAGATAGCTTATAACAGCACCGTCCATGCATCCACACAACACACTCCCTTCTACCTCTCTTCCGGGTTTCACCCTCGTTTCACCCCTTTTTTGCTCCCACGCTCACGCGTCACTCTGCCCGATCTCCAACACCGACTCGCGCAGATACGCTCGACCCTCAAAACTGCCCGCGAAAACCTTCGCCTTGCTAAGGAGAGGTACAAAGCTCAAGCTGACAAACACCGTAGGCCCAATCCCGTGTACCACAAGGGGGATAAAGTGTGGTTGTCCACAAAAAACATCACCTTCAAAAAACCCAGTGTGTTCAACCCCAAGTTCATAGGTCCCTACTCGGTGGTCCGTCACGTCAACCCTGTGGCCGTGCGGCTCCGCCTCCCGGCACACATACACCCTGTGTTCCACGTCTCTTTGCTCAAACCCTCACTTTGTCCTGTAAAGCGAGTCCCTCCTCCCGTATGGGTGCATCACGAGCGGGAATACGTGGTGGAAAGGGAACTTGATTCCAAGCTGGGCCGGGGCCGGGTGTGGTATCTCTTGGCATGGAAAGGGTATGGTCCGGAGGAACATTCTTGGGAGCCGGCTGCGGCGATCCACGCTCCCCGCCTGGTGGCTGCTTTTCACCGCCGCTGCCCTGACAAACCCGGTGCTGCTCTCAGCGCTTGAGTCGGTGGGGAGAGGGGTGTACTGTCATGCGGCGAGAACCGGTAGCGCGCTGTTCGCGTCACCGCAAACGCCTACCCCGCCAGACGGACTCCACGGGAACTACATTTCCCAGAACGCCCGGCGGAACACGCCCCACGTGACCTGCGTCGTGCGCGACGGCGGATAAAGCCGCCAGCGAGCGGTGCCGATGATTCCTGACTGTCCCGTACAACACTCTGCTGACTCTTCGTTCCAGTTCTACTGTCTCCGCCGACCCTTCGTTCCAGTCCTGCATTCTCGGCCCCCTTTGCGGAATCCTCGTCCTTCCGGCCACGAACCCCTTCGCTCCAGCGGTGAAGACCACGCCGGCAGCCCCCGGCGCTAGAAAGGCGTCAGAGAGACCTCCGCCCTCAACGTTTCCGACTCTTGGAAGGAACCTCCAGCGCTCCTCTGCCCACGGAGCTCCGGGTTCAGAGTTGCAGCGTGAACAGGTGCGCTCCTCTGCCCACTGAGTTCCGGGTTCAGAGTTGCAGCGTGAACAGGTGCGCTCCTCTGCCCACGGAGTTCCGGGTACAGAGTCGCAGCGCCCACTCCGTTCACTGCTCTTCGGAACCGTGAGTACTGTATTGCCTTTGCCTTCAGGGAGGCGTCTTCCTTTGTTCTCTTTGCTGACCCTGATCCAGGAGCGCGCTCTGGGGCATTAAGCACTGATTTGGAAGTGCTGCCCTTTGCTCCCAGAGACGCCGCGCCACTGTGACCTGAGGAACCAGCCGCTAAGGTCCGCCCTGGCTCTGCGACCGTTATCCAGTGCTCTCGTTCAACTGGGTTTCGAGTCGTCCCCGGCTGGGGGGCCTTCCTCTATAGGGGTGGGAAGGTAGCAGGTGAGAGCACGACAACCGAGTAGTGGGAAGTAAGACGGGAGGGTACCAAGTAACGTGTCTCTTATGGTGTGCTCGTCTCGTTCCAGGTCCCTCTCCCAGCTGTTCCTTCCCTTCCTTCCCTCGCCCACCTGTCTCCATAGTCCATGTGTGTCACACGTTTTCCGGACTGGGGACGGATGGGAGGTGGACCCCATTAGAGCATCAGCACCATCCTGAGGAGAGAGTTTCCCGGCCATCGTGACAGCGGGCCACCGGCATCAGGCGCGTCATTATGAGGGAAGTAGAGGGGGCAGAGACGGCCCTCAGAGAGGTGGAGTGCAGCAGGCAGGCGCACCCGGAGCTTTAACAGGCACTCTTAGATGCCAAAGAGGAAGTGGTGAAACAAACAGAGAGGCTTAGAAGCTTTGATTAAATGAAGTACCTGGAGCGTCAGCACACTGAACGGGACAGATCGGGTTCGCTCCTAGCAAGGCTGACGAACCCGGTGAATAGGGGCTCCCCCATGGTGGAGTTAGAAGATGAGGGGGGGTCAGACATTTCACGCAAGACAAGATCAATGAGGTCTTTGCTCGCTACTATGCCAAGCTTTACAAGGGAACGCGTGAAGACGACCCTGCAAGCATAAGGGAGTACCTGGTTGACCTACTGTTGACTAGCCTGAACCCGGAAGAGGCAGAAGCCCTAGGGGGAGATATCAAGCAGCAGGAGATACGGGTGGCCATTAAGGGCATGGCGCAAAACAAGGCCGAATTCTATGCAACATATGCAGAAGAGTTGGCCCCACGCCTGGCCGCAATGTACCAAGGGGCCCGGGAGCTCAGAGAGCTGCCTGAAAGTGCCAGAGAGGCCCTCATTGTCCCCATGCCCAAGCTAGGGAAAGCACCACATGACTTCACGGCTTATAGGCCACTATCCATGTTGAACATGGATTACAAAATCCTGAGTAAAATACTTGCGTTGCGCTTATTACCTCACATATCTCATCCGGATCAGACCGGGTTTATCCCGGGGCGGAATACGGCCATAAATATCAGACGGCTCCTAGTAGTGATGGACTCTGAGGGATACGACAAACGAGAAGCGTCAGTGTTCGCAGTAGATATAGAGAAGGCATTTGACAGCTTGGAGTGGCTGTACCTCTATGAAGTCCTGGTCAAGATAGGTCTGGGGGAGGGATTCCTGAACCATCTCACCTAGGCTGAGGGTGTAGAGGGGCAGGAGGCAAGGATGCCCCCTCTCCCCGCTCCTGTTTGCCCTGGCTATGGAACCGCTGACGTGAGGAGCCAGGAGCGGTCATAACTATAGGGGCCTGGAGACGGGAATGGGGCAACATTTTATAGCATTGTATGCTGACGATCTCTTAATATTTTTACGTAACACAGCAGACGAGCTGTGCGGAGCGTGCAACTGTGAGAAGTTGGCCTGGCATATGCTGGTCACTAGTTATAGTGGCCACCTTGCACCAGTCCAATTCGACTCTTGGTAGATAGGTTTAAAGACAACCTTTTAAAGAAAGCTATCCTAGTGGTAGCTGTGGAGAGCAGCCTTCAGGCTAAGTCTCTGAGGAATGTAAAGCAGCTTGTTTTACCTTATAATCTCTTGAATTACCAAATGAAAAGACACCACACAGGTATATATATCAAATAAATATGTATTTATTTCTAAATATACTCTACTAATCTCTTTATGAGATTAGAGCCAGGTAAACATTCAAAAGATCAACAGTTCTCAATAAATTAAGCACAGATATGGCTGTAGCCCTAGGGGCGTACCAGACCATATACTAAAATAGTGGGTTAACAAACTCGACTTGCAAAAGTAAGAGGCCTAGGGCCTTGGGAATCGCTGGGGCTTCACTTCTGCAGTGTTAGCAGGTAAGAAATCAGCCCACAGGAGACGCGTGCAGTGTCTAAACACACATGCGTGTTTTCAATGCGTTTCAATGGCAAATGTCGCGGTTTGTATTTTACAGTTCTAGGGCACTTCGCAAAAGTCAACAAGCAAGAAACTTACAGGGTAAGTATTTTGAGAGCCAACACACACTTGGGCACCGGAGTGCACGAGTTAGCTCACCCAGGGAAGCCGGGTGCATAGGTGTCCTTTGGTGTCGGGTCGCGATGCTGTTTTCAATGGAGATCCTTGAAGACTTGCTGCTTGTGACGACTGGAGAGGTGTCCGTTCGAATCCAACGATGGATTGGAGTTGCAGAAGACCTAGAAATTGAGGGGACAGAGTTCAGAGTCACTTGCCAGTGACCGGTGGCCAGCAAGATGGATGACCACAGCTGTCGCGTCTCTTCAGGTCGATGATGGTGTTTTGTCTCTTCGCTCACGAGGACCAGGAGGGATTGAAGATGACCAGCAGCTGGCTTTGAAAGTCCCCATGACGTCTGCAGCTGATGACGGTGTCGGCACCCGGATTAGAGCCAACAAGCCTTGGCAACTGCAAGTCTCGTGTAGAGTGAAGATTGGCAATGGTGCAGACCAGCAAGGTCTGATGGACTTACCCAGCATGGGTAAGTGAGGGCAGGCCCAGAGCAACCAGGCGAGCCCTTGAAATTGATGTGGAGGTCTTCAGGTGAGTTACTAGCTAACGGGCAAGCAACTGCAAAGACACCTTTGCAGGAAAAGTTTAACAACAGCCCACGGTCACTCGGGATGGAGTAGGCCGCTGAAATTCGGTACTAGACCTGCTCAGGACTTGGACAACAAGTGGTCTAAAGCACAATTTCGTTGGCGTAGTTTAGGGCTTGCACTCGAAATCAGTGCACGGTTCCCTGGTATTGCTGTTCCTCGTCACTCGTGGGGTCCAGATACCACAGCTTCGCTGGGGACTCAAAATGGCCAACGAGAGGTCAGGAAATCTACTTCAGGGGACGCAGGGACTTCGGGCTCCGGCGGGAGCGGTAAAGTTTGCAACCGTTGTTCAGTAGTTTTGGTGCCTGCCAAGCAGGGGAGTCACTCCTTGACTCCAAGGGAGATCCTTCGGTCTTCTAGAGATAGTAGAACGTTGAAGGGCCAGGATTCTTCTTCGTAGAGCGTCGTCCAGGTGTAATCTAAATTGCATTGGCAATGTGTGGTATCTTATAGTGAAAAGATGGGAGGGACTAGCTCTATGACCACCCCTCTAGGAGGGTCAGGGTAGTGGGTGGTTACACCCACTTCCCTTTGTCCAGTTTCGCCCCAGAGCAGGGGCAGGTAGCCCCTGAACCGGTTTGAGCTGGCATATGCACAGAGGAGCCTACTGCTCCCCCAGTGCAGGACTTCAAAGCACTCTAAGAGTGCACCCACCCAGCTCCAATACACTAAATCCTGTCTGGGAGGTGGTGACACCTCCCTGTGACAGGAAACCCTTTGTTGGGCTCCCTCCACTGCGAGTTTCGGTCAGCAGCAGGAGGGCAGCCCGGTGTCTGTGCTGGTGGCATCCATTTTGTGATGCCAGGGCTCTAGATGATTTCTCTCGTGTAGTACAGTGTGTACATGTCGTCCCCTCTAGAAGGGTGGGATCCTACTCCCACACCAGTTACTGGTGTGGGAGTAGGATTCCAAGTTGTTTGACACCAAACACGACATGTTTTGATGCAGTCATTCCAAAGTTAGCATTTACCGCGAGGTTATTATGCACTTAAGAGTATATGGTTTAACCGCATCCACAAACAGCAGCAGAGAATAGACTCTGCCAGCTGCAGAGGGGTCCTGCTCAGGCAGAAGCACCCCCTCACATAGTAAACCAAGCACCCTGCCCTTGGGATTGATAGGGCCTACCATAGGGGTGACTGATAGGTTTATATGTGTGTGTATGGTGAGATATAGGGACCTATACCTCAGTGAGGAGTGCTAACACTACCTCACACAGGCTGCAGCAGCAGGCCTGTGGTGTCAGATTGTGAGTGCTTCCCAGGGGTGGCATAATACATGCTGCAGCCCCTGGTAGGCCTGTGAAGTACCAATGCCCTAGGCACCTAAGGTACCATATACTAGGGGCTCACAAGGCACCACAGTATCCAATCACTAGTGCATCTAATATGCACACCAATCATTTAAGGGAGTAAGCAGATAGGCTGGGGTCCTGGATAGCAGGATCCCAGCCAGACTAGTCAAAAACCATTCAAACACCAGGAAAAAAGTGGGGGCAACCATATAGTCAGATTCCACCTTCCTACAGCAACATGCTGCCTCGATTTGGCAATGCCTCTGGTCTTCGAGTCAATTGGCAAAAATCCAGTTTATACCCACTGGCGCCTGATACTCCCCGCCTCTTGTTCTAGAACACCTGAGGTGGGAACCTAACTGCCTACCGTACCTGGGAGTTAAAATATATCACAGAGTGGCGGACTTACTAGAAGGCAATGTGGGTAAGGCGATATGATCAGCGAAAAATGCGATGGACTTTTGGGGAACGCTTCCTCTGTCTGTGGCTGGGAGGGTGGCAGTCCTAAAAATTGTAACATTGCAGCACCTATTATACTACTTCGGGACTCTCCCAGTTCTGATTCCGCGAGCACTGTTCAAAGAGCTTGATTCAGCAGTTACGTCATTTATTTGGGTTGCGGGAAGAAGAAGAGTGGCGTTGGCCTCCCTGCGACGTCCCACGGCAGAGGGCGGTCTGTCGGCGCCAGATTTTGAGAGTTACTATTTAGCTGCACAGCTATACTGGTTGATCCAATGGTTGGCAGCGGATCATAACCCGGATAGGGAGCAATGCCCAACTGCACCAGACACTGCGACTCTGGCGAAAATCCTTCTTCGAGTGCGCCGTAATACGTCTGAGGACACAGCCGAAACTAGGGTGGTGGTGCGCTGCTGGGCTAGATATTTGAGGAAAGTAGGCGCTGCGATTCCCTACTCCCCTGACATATCTATCGCAATGCTACGCTATCTACCCACAGGGTGAACACTGGGCAGGACTGGAGGACTGGGTCGAGGCAGGACTGAGAGAGATGGGCGACCTATACCAGAACTCTACGCTACTTCCCTTTGAGGACCTGCAGGCTGCGTACGGCTTACCTGGGTGTCACTTCCTGAAACATAGGGCCCTAACGGGCAGGATTAGGATACATTGGAAGGACGGGGGCACGGAACCGTGAGCGCTAGCGGGATGCAGGTATGTTGCGCTGTCAGCAGGAAGATTTAAGACAGTGTCCTGCCTCTATAAGGCGATACGGAGAGACATGCAAAAGCCGTTAAAGCGCTTGCAATTAGAGTGGGAAGAAGACTAAAGGTAAACAGATACCAGAGGGGGAGTGGGATAAAATCTTAGAGCGTACCTCGAAAGTGTCAAGGAATGGGCGCTCTAAATTAATCAATTGCTACGTGCTGCACAGAGCATATCTAGCACTGGCCCGCATTAGGAGGCACTTTGGTGCGGAAACGGCGGCTTGCCCAAGATGCGGGGAAAGGGAGGCACACATTCTCCATATCTTCTGGAACTGCCCGCTATTGCAAGCCTTTTGGGGGGAAATAAGGCAGGTGGGAGGAGACGTTCTAGATAAAGAGCTTCCACAGACCCCAGAGCACTTTCTTTTGGGCTGGTTTCCCCATACAGCCAAAAATAAAGTGACAGGGAAGTTTCAGGATCTTGCCTATGTCTTGGCCAAGAGAGAGATAGCCAGGAATTGGAAAGCGCCGGGATCACCATATGGAGAAGTTAGCTCGAGAGGTGGGCGGGAGCAGAAGGCAGGCTAGTGCTCAGAGAGGCCAGCCGGGGAATAGGCAAGATGGAGAGGGCCAGAGCCTGGGAAAGCTTAGTGTGTGAACTGGTGGCGAGTGGGCAAGACAGCCCTAGTAGAGTGGGCACCCCAAGGGTGGCAGAGCTCGAGCAAGACGATAGACTATAGGGACAACCAGCCTAAGATCGTCAAGAGGTGTGGCACTGTAATGCACGGACTCTGGGAGACGGAAGCCCGAGAACCCGGTAGTATGTAGACATACTCGCCTGTTTAATAAAGCGCAACTCAAGGGGGCAGGGGGGTAAGTTTTGATTCAATGGGACTGCTGATGAAATGTACCAGCGATTGTCAAAGGCACGTTATGTAGTCTGGATGTTAGATCCGGTTCTTTGATCGAACGTGTATGTCGATATTTTTTAAATGCCAATAAAATAAGATTATTTTTAAAAAAATGAAGTGTGAGGGGAAGTCTCTTTCAACCTTCTTCCAGTGTGCACGCTGCTCTACACTTCACCCTTAATGTATTGTACTTCTCGCAAGCCCACATACACCCAGCAGATGCGTTTCATTGCACATGTACTGCACAGCACTACATCTCTCATGTAATGTATTCCTCTCAGGCATACTTACACTCAGTACATGCCCTAATCCTACATGTATTACACAGTACTTCTCTACTCCTATACTGTACTCTTCTCAGGCAGACATACATCCAGCACAGAGTCACTACTCCTTCGCTGCAAAGCAATCTATATCTACTAGATGTAGGCCAAGAGGCTAGGGGGGTAAACACACAGCAGAGGACATTTACAAAGGGGAGTGGGCCTGTAGGCCTCGCTCCAGTGACACAAGGTAACAAGCATTGGCAAAGCCAATAGGTGTTGCCTAAACAAGAGCTTTTGGCTTTGCCAATAGGTTTTAGCAATGTTGCATACCAGGGTGGCGGCTGTTGAGCACGGCTAAACGTTAGTAAGGTAGAGCAGAGTGGCGTGGAGTGTCATAAAGTGGAGTAGAGTGGAGTGTTATGGATTGGCGTAGTGTGGCGTACAGTAGAGTTGAGTGTTGTGCAGAGGAGAGGAGTGAAGTGGAGTGTTATGGAATAATGTACAGTGTTGTGGATTGTTGTGGAGTGAGTAGACTGTCGTGGAGTGGAAGGGCATAGAGTGGAGCACAGTGTCAGAGTTGTTAGAGTGTAGTAAAGTGGAGCGGTATAGAGTGTTGTGGAGTGGTGTAGAGCAAAGTGGAGTGGCTTAGAGGGTTTTGCTTAGAGTTGAGAAGAGAATAAGAGAGTTGTAGAGTAGAATGACGTATAGTGAAGTAGCTTGTCATAGAGTGGAGTGGAGTAGAGTGGAGCAGTGTGTCAGAGAATAGAGGAGAGTAAAGTGGCATGGAGCGACATAGAGGGAGTTGCGTAGGGATTCTTAGAGTGGAGTAGTGTTGTAGAATGGCATAGAGTGGAGTAGAGTGCTGTAGAGTGGAGTGACATAGAGGGGAGTAGAGTGTCAGTGGAGCAAAGTTGTATGAAACTGTGCTCTTTTTAACATTTGGGCCCAAAACTCTAGAATTCCCTTCCGGAGTCACTGGGAAGCTGTGGGTCTCTTCTTCTTTTCACAAAGGTTTGAAAACGTGGCTCTTTTAGCTTGTTGCACTTAGGAACCCCCCCCCCCCCCCCCCCCAACCTACTGTGTGCCAGGAAACCCCTCAGGGTAGCTGTACACAGTACAAATTCAAATAATAATAGAGCATCATAGTGTGGAGTATCGTGGTGTGGAGTGTCATGGAGTGTCATGGAGTGTAGTGTAGTAAAGTAGCCTAGACTGAAGTGGCGTAAAGTACAGTGGTGTAGAGTAGATTGGAGTAGAGTACAGTGGCATAGAGTGCATTGATTTTGAGTAAAGTGCTGTAGAGTGCAATGGCATAGAGTACAGTGATGTAGAGTGCAGTGCCATAGAGTAGTGCAGTGCAGAATAGATTGCAGTGGCATACAATGCAATGGCATAGAGTGGAGTGGTGCAAAGTGGAGTAGACTGGCGTAGAGGGAAGTGGCATAGAGTGGAGTGGGGCAGCTTAGAGTGCAGTGGTATAAAGTGCAATGGCATAGAGTGGAGTGGTGTATAGTTCAGTGGTGTAGAGTGCAGTAGTGTGGCATAGAGTTGAGTGGTGCAGAGTAGAGTGCTTTGGCATAGAGTGCAGTCATTCAGAGTAGAGTATCAAAGTGCAGGGCCATAGAGTGCAGGGCCATAGAGTGCAGGGGTCATAGAGTACAGGATCAAAGAGCGGTGCAGAGTAGAGTGGTGCTGAGAGCAGTGAAGTAGATTACAGTGGTGCAGAGTGGCATAGAGTGCAGTAATGAAGCGTGCAGTGGTGTAGATTGACATAGCATGCAATAACATAGAGTAGAATGTTTTAGAGTATAATGGCGTGAAGTTCAATGGTGCAAAGTAGGTGGGGCAGGTGCAGTGGCGTAGGGTGTATTGGTTTTCAGTAAAGTGGTGCCGAGTGCATAGGCGTAGAGTGCAGTAGTTTAAAGTACAGTGGCATAGAGTAGACTGAAGTAGCATAGAATGGTGTAGAGTGGAATGGCATAGAGTGCAGTGGCATAGTGTAGATTGTTTCAGAGTAGTGTGGAGTGGTATAGAGTAGTGGCGTAGAGTGCATTGGCATAGAGTGCAGTGTTGCAGAGTGCATTGTTGCAGAGTGGAGTGGCCTACACTAGAGTGGTGTAAAGTGCAGTGTCATAGATTGCAGTGGTGCGCAGTAGATGAAAGTGGCATGGAGTGCAGGTGTGGCCCATGCAGGTAAGAGCGTTGGGGAGTGGGGGCGGGGTGAGGCTGTTTGACAGTCAACGACGTGGGAAACTGACATTTGAAAAAAGAAAAACACTTACCTTCTGCTCGCCTAATCGTCAATGCAGCTAACGCAAGGTACGTTTTTTTTCTTTTTTTTAAATTTAAGTTTCCCTCGTCATCAACTGTCAAAATCCCCACCCTACCCGCTCTCAGCTACAAGGGCCGTGCCTGGTGAAGTGTATTGGCATAGAGTGATGTAGAGCAGAGTAAAGTTTCGTTGAATAGAGTGGCATAGACTAGAGTGGCATAGAGTTCAGTGGCAGAGAGTGGAGTGCTGCAGAGCATAGTGACGTAGAGTGCAGTGGTGTAGAGTGGTGCAGAGTAAAGTGACACAGTGCAATGGTGTAGAGAGGCATAGAGTGCAGTGTTGGAGAGTGGAGTGGCATGGAGTGGTGTAGAGTCCAGTGGAAAAGAGTGAAGTAGTGCATAGTATAGTGGGGTATAGTGCACTTGCATAGTGTAGAGTGGTGCAGAGTAGAGTCGAGAGGCATAGAGTGAAGTGGCATGGAGTGCAATGTAAAAGTGCAGTGGTGCACTGTAAATTAGAGTGGCGTAGAGTGCATTGGCATAGAGTGCAGAAGAATGGCGTAGAGTGGTGCAGAGTAGAGTGCAGTGGCACAGAGTTCAGTGGCAGAGAGTGCAGTGCTACAGAATAGACTGGTGTAGAGTGCAGTGGTGTAAAGTAGCGTGCATTAGTGTAGAGTGCAGTGGCATAACCTGGTGCATAGTAAAGTGGCATAGAGTGCAATGGTGTAAAGTAGACTGGCGTAGAGTGCAGTGTCAGAGTAGAGTATAGAGTCGTACAGTGCAGTGGTGCAGAGCAGATTGGCATGGAGTACAGTGGTGTGGAGTAGCGCAGAGTGCAAAGAGTGGTGTAAACTGCAGTGGCAGAATAGATTGTGTCAGAGTAGAGTGAAGTGGCGTTGGGTGTAGTGGTATAGAGTAGAGTGTCGTAGAGTGCGGTGAAACAGAGTAGTCTAGAGTGGCTTAGAGTGCAATGGAATAGAGTGCAGTGGTGTAGAGTGCAATGGTGTAGAGTGCATTGGCATAGAGGGACATAACGTAGAGTGGCAGAGAGTGCAGTGTTGTAGAGTATACTGTTGTAGGTCGAAGAGTGCAGTGCTGTATAATAGAGTGGCTTGGAGTGCATTGGCATAGAGTGCAGTGGCACAGAGTAAAGTGGCATAGAGTGCAGTGGAGCAGAGTAGAGCGGTATAGAAAGCAGTGGCAAAGAGTACAGTGGTGCAGAGTAGAATACAGTGGCATAGAGTGCAGTGACGCAGAGTAGAATAAAGTGGGGTAGAGTGCAGTGGCATATAGTGGCATAGAGTGAATGGGTGCAGAGTAGATTGGCGTAGTGTGCATTTGACTTTAGTAAAGTGGTGTAAAGTGCATTGGCGTAGAGTGCAGTGTTGCAGAGTAGGGTGGCATATAGTGGAGTGGCTTGTAGTTGTGTGGAGTGCAGTGGCAAAGAGTTCAATGGTGCATAGTAGAGTAGTGGGGAAGATTGCATTGGCATAGAGTAGAGTGGTGTACAGTAGAGAGGCATAGAATAGAGTGGTGCCGAGAAGAGTGCACTGACTCAGTGTGGTGTGGAGTGGAGTGGTGTAGTGCGGAGTGGTTTAGAAAAGAGTGCAGTAATGTAGAGTGGTGCAGAGTAAAGTGAAATGAGGTAACGTGGAGCATGCATGGTATGGAAGCGCACAGCCCTTACTGGCAACATATCTTCAATTGAAATTACCATTACATTTGCCCTAACATACAGTTTTACTGATAGATGTATACAAAGCACAAACGATAATGTGTTGAAATGTCATCACCCAATGTATTGATTTGATCGTCAGCACAGTTTTATTTACAGACATATACATGTTGTTGTGTGCTATAAAAAAATAACATCCGTATAGTCTTCGTCAAGCAGACCCTCATTAGCCAGCATGATTGTCACATAAATCCTATCACTTTGAAGATAGGGAAAGAAAAATAAACTGCAAGCTCCCTGGAAGACACAGCCTGCCATTTGACCTCTGTCTTTGAATGCACAGCAAATGTGGCAAGATAAGAAGAAGTTTTAAAGGCCTGCTTGTAGAAAGCGAGTTTGTGAAAGAATACAGTAAACAAGGTTTGGGAAATGGAAGGGACGAACTGAATCTGGAGAACCTAAAGCAAATAAAGCCAGCAAATAAAAAACAAGAAAATGTGAGTTAGAATCCACAAAGCGAATGAGAAGCAACAGGCAAAATGCATTTCCAGATCAACTTTCTGAAACTCCCTAAGATGTCTTTAGCATACCAGACGGCTTTGCTGTATGGTAGGATGTGACCGAAAAATGACCTGTTCACTCCTGATCCAACAACACCACAATCTGGGAGTTAGGCCTATGTCACTGCGCGCACACATGATCTGTGCCACAAAAGTGACGCTAACCAGCACAAAATGTTTTTTTACCAATTTACTTTCTGGCGCAAAACTTGTTTTGCGTAGGAAAGTACCCTACAAGTAATGCAAAGCAGCGTATAGCATTGCTTTGCGTTACTTAGCGCCAAGGGGACATTACATGGGTGGTACATGGGTGTTCCCATGCAACCACCCATGCCTTTTGACGCAAAACCCTATCTACAAGCAATTGTAGACAAGGTTTAGCAAAAAAAGTTAACGCCATCGGAAAGGAGGTGTTAAGAGGAGAAATGATTTCATTTCTTCTTGTTTTCCTACTTTGCATGTGTGCTGCACTGTGCAGCACACATACACAGGGGGAAAAGTGTTTGAACTTGTCCAGGGATAGTATTTTGTACAGGAAAGGTAGCCTTCCTGTACAAAACCTATGCTAGTATCAGGCACGCACCCTAGCACTATAGCGCTAAGGTGTGTGCCGGGCCCACGACAACTGAAATCAGTGCCGGCGATAGGGAGAGAGGGTAAGGGAGAGCCACATCTCTGTAGATGCAGCGCTCTCTTTCTCCATCGCTGTCACGCAATGCAGCGCAGCATTTTTGGCTGCTGCGCTGCGTTGCGTGACTTCTTTCAAAATCTGCCCCTCAGTGATGGTTACAGATTACCGCGTGTTCTGTTATATACCTTACAATCTTTTTATGCACATTTGTCTCGCAGCATCCAGATATCACCATGATGCACGATTATCTCAATACAGCGCCATGTGCGTCTGCGGTCTAGCTTGCCACAATACACAAACAAGCACTTGACCTGCTTGAAATCAAGAGCGGAGGAACACTTTCACTTGGCTTCCAGTCAGACAACAGAGGCACAAAGAGCGCCATCCAGTAGTAACCAGGAACTCCTCTGCCCTTTAGTGTCTCGTGGCACGGGGCTTTCAGGGACGCCCTTTGTGTGCGGTGTTTATGTTTCTGAGGTGACAGATTCCTGCCTGACCTCACAGTGGAACGCGATTGTCTCTACTCCTGGATTCCACCCACGTCTGACCAGAAAGGTGGTTCAGTAGTACAGATGCACTCTCTAGCACAGCACAGGTATCATCGGCAGTACAAGTTTCACTGGCACACAGACACTCATGAGGTGCAGGACAGGTAGCAGGGAGGTACATCATGGAGGCGCTCCGAGATTCCCAAACACAAAAACAGGCGCAGTACAAACTTCAGCAGTTCAGGGTGGTCACAATGCACAGCATGCAGGGGCGTAGCTGGCATTGGTGCAGGAGGTGCAGTGTCACCAGGACCAAGTCTGAGGGGCCCATTGAACCCTGATTATTGCTGTATTTTATCATTCAAACAGCATACAGGAGGCATTTCCTTCCTTGCATTAGGGCCCGTGACACATTGGCTACACTACTGACAGCATGGGTGAGTCCTGTGTATGTTTCTTCAGACTGACATAGCAATAGTGGAAGCTTCTCTACTCAGCCTGAAAGCATGGGCAGCAGCACACCTTGACCCCATGCAGAACTGGTACAGTTCTTCGGATGCAGGCCTGCAGCACCAGCCTCTTTCAAATAAAACTTGTTGGGACATGGGCATCAGGTGTGCAGGTCTCTCCTGCAAAACATGTCCTACCTAGGAAGTAAGCGTCCCTCACAAAATACCTACAACAGTGGTGGTAGCAGCAGTGCAAGCTTCCCTCACAAAACACCTACAGCAGTGGTGGTAGCAGCAGTGCAAGCCTCCCTCATAAAACACCTACAGCAGAGGTGACATCAACAGTGCAAGCTTCCCTCACAAAACATCTACAGCAGAGGTGGTAGCAGCCGTGCAAGCTTCCCTCACACAACACCTACAGCAGTGCTGGTAGCAGCAGTGCAAGCCTCCATCACAGAACACCTACAGCAGTGTCCCTCACAAAACAGCTACAGCAGAGGTGGCAGCAGCAGTGTAAGCCTCCCTCACAAAACACCTAGAGCGGAGGTGGTAACAGCAGTGCAAACCTCCCTCACAAAATACCAACAGCAGTGTTGGCAGCAGCAGTGCAAGCCTCTCTCATAAAACACCTACAGCAGTGCTGTTAGCAACAGTGCAACACTCCCTCACAAAACCACCAACAGCAGTGGTGATAGCAGCAGTGCATGCCTCCCTCACAAAACACATGCAGCAAGGGTGGTAGCAACAGCGCAAGCTTCCCTCACAAAACACCTACAACAGTGCTGGTAGCAGCAGTGCAAGCCTCCCTCACTAAACACCTACAGCAGAGGTGGCAGCAGCAGTGCAAGCATCCCTCACAAAACACCTACAGTAGTGCAAGCCTCCCTCACAAAACACCAACAGCAGTGGTGGTAGCAGCAGTACAAGCCTCCCTCACAAAACACCTACAGCAGTGCTTGGGTGCAGCAGTGCAAGCCTCCCTCACAAAACACCAACAGCAGTGGTGGTAGCAGCAGTGCAAGCCTCCCTCACAAAACACCTACAGCAGTGCTTGGGTGCAGCAGTGCAAGCCTCCCTCACAAAACACCAACAGCAGTGGTGCTAGCAGCAGTACACGCCTCCCTCACAAAACACCTACAGCAGTGCTTGGGTGCAGCAGTGCAAGCCTCCCTCACAAAACACATACAGCAGAGGTGGCAGCAAGCAACAGTGCAAGCTTCCCTCACAAAACACCTACGGCAGTGCTTGGGTGCAGCAGTGCAAGCCTCCCTCACAAAACCACCAACAGCAGTGGTGGCAGCAGCAGTGCAAGCCTCCCTCACAAAACACCTACAGCAGAGGTGGCAGCAAGCAACAGTGCATGCTTCCCTCACAAAACACCTACAGCAGTGCTTGGGTGCAGCAGTGCAAGCCTCCCTCACAAAACACCAACAGCAGTGGTGGTAGCAGCAGTGCAAGCCTCCCTCAAAATACACCTACAGCAGTACTTGGGTGCTGCAGTGCAAGCTCCCATAAACAAAAGGTACTCAATGAGAGACAAGCAGCAGCACAAGTCTCCCTCGCATAAAGTGCTGTGAGTCTGGGAAGCCGCTCGTCAACTCTCTTATACAAAAGAGGTGGCCCATGAGAAGCAGCGGTGCAAACCTCCCTCAGAAATACGTACATCAAGGGTAGCATCAGTGAAAAACTCCATCACAAATTAGAATCAGCAGTGCCTAGCTCCTTACAAAATATCTGCAAAGCAAAAAGCAGCACTACACACCTCCCTCACAAACCAGGCACACGGGTAACAGTAGCTGTGCAGGCCAGACTCTCAAAAGAAGAACTGTATGGGCAGGAGCTGTGCAAGCCTGCATCTGCCCTGGGAAGCCTGCAGAGTCAACAAAACAGAACTTAATTCGCAGGAGCTGAGCAAGTCTGCATCATCCTTAGGACACTTGCATGGTCAACAAAACAAGAACTGTCTGGGCCGGAGCAGTATAAGCCTGCATCTGCCCTGGGACACCTGAAGAGTCAGGAAAAGAACTGCATTGGGAGGAGTTGTTCAAGTCTGCATCATCCCTAGGACACTAGCAGATTCAACAAAACAGGAACTGCCTGTGCATGAGCAGTACAAGCATGCATCTGCCCTGGAACAGCTGCAGAGTAAACAAAACAAGAACTCATGGGCAGGAACTCTGCAAGCCTGCATCAGCTCAGAGAAACATGAGAGTCAACAAAATGAGACCTGCATGGGAAGAAGCTGTGCAATCTTACATCACACATGTGATACCCACAAAGTCAACAAAATAAGAACTGCATGGGCTGGAGTTTCACACCCCTCCATCATCCCTGGGACACTAGCAGAGTCAACAAAACAAGAGCTCGTGGTTAGGAGCTGTGCAAGCCTGCATCAGCCACAGGACACCTGCACAGTAAAAAAACAAGAACCTATGAGCAGGAACTGTGCAAGCCTGCATCAGCCCCGGGACACCTGTAGTGTTGATAAACAAGAACTGCATGCGCAGGAGCTGTGCAAGCCTGCATCAGCCCTGGGACACCCGCAGAGGAAACAAAACAAGAACTCATGTGCAGGACCTGTGCAAGACTGCATCAGCCACAGGACACCTGAACAGTAAAAAAACAAGAAATTATGGGCAGGAGCTGTGAAAGCCTGCATCAGCCCCGGGCCACCTGTAGAGTTGATAAACAAGAACTGCATGCGCAGGAACTGTGCAAGCGTGCATCAGCCCTGGGACACCCACAGAGTAAACAAAACCAGAACTAATGTGCAGGACCTGTGCAAGACTGCATCAGCCTTGGGACACCTGGAGAGTCGATAAACCAGAACTGCATGGGCAGAAGCTTTACACCCCTTCATTATCCCTGGGATACTTGCAGAGTCAACAAAACAAGAACTCGTGGTTAAGAGCTGTGCAAGCTTGAATCAGCGACAGGACACATGCACAGTCAAAAACAACAAGAACCTATGGGCAGGAGCTGTGCAAGCCTGCATCAGCCTTGGGACGCCTGGAGAGTCGATAAAACAGAACTGCATGGGCAGGAGCTTTACACCCCTGCATCATCCCTGGGGCACTAGCGGAGTCAACAAAACAAGAACTCGTGGTTAGGAGCTGTGCAAGCCTGCATCAGCCACAGGACACCTGCACAGTAAAAAAACAAGAACCTATGGGCAGGAGCTGTGCAAGCCTGCATCGCCCCGGGACACCTGTAGAGTTGATAAACAAGAACTGCATGCGCAGGAGCTGTACAAGCGTGCATCAGCTCTGGGACACCCGCAGAGTAAACAAAACAAGAACTCATGTGCAGGACCTGTGCAAGACTGTATCAGCCACAGGCCACCTGTACAGTAAAAAAACACAAGAACCTATGGGCAGGAGCTGTGCAAGCCTGCATCAGCCCCGGGACACCTGTAGAGTTGATAAACAAGAACTGCATGCGCAGGAGCTGTGCAGACCTGCATCAGCCCTGGGACACCCGCAGAGTAAACAAAACAAGAACTCGTGGGCAGGCCCTGCGCAAGCCTGCATCAGCCTTGGGACACCTGGAGAGTCAATAAACCAGAACTGCATGGGCAGAAGCTTTACACCCCTTCATCATCCCTGGGACACTTGCAGAGTCAACAAAACAAGAACTCGTGGTTAGGAGCTGTGCAAGCCTGCATCAGCCACAGGGCACCTGCACAGTAAAAAAACAAAAGAACCTATGGGCAGGAGCTGTGCAAGCCTGCATCAGCCCCAGAACACCTGTAGAGTTGATAAACAAGAACTGCATGCGAAGGAGCTGTGCAAGCCTGCATCAGCCTTGGGACACCTGGAGAGTCGATAAACCAGAGCTGCATGGGCAGGAGCAGTGCAAGCCTGCATCATCCCTAGGACACCTGCAGAGTAAAAAAACCAGAGCTGCATGGGCAGGATCTACCCAAACCTGCATCAGCCCTGGGACACCTGCAGAGTAAACAAACCAGAGCTGCATGGGAAGGAGCAGTGCAAGCCTGCATCAGCCCTGGGACACCTGCAGAGTAAACAAAGCAAGAACTCATGGGCAGGAGCTGTGCAAGCCTGCATCATCCCTAGGACACGTGCAGAGTAAACAAACCAGAACTGCATGGGCAGAAGCTGTGCAACCCTGCATCAGCAACAGGCAGCTTGCAGTGTGGACAAACCAGAAATGCATGGGCAGGAGCTGTGCAAACCTGCATCATTGCTAGGACACCCGCAGAGTAAATAAAACAAGAACTCATGGGTAGGAGCTGTGCAAGCCTGCATCAGCCTTGGGACACCTGCAGAGTAAACAAACCAGAACACCATGGGCAGGAGCTGTGCAAGCCTGCATTAGCCTTGGGACACCTGCAGAGTAAAAAAACAAGAACCTATGGGCAGGAGCTGTGCAAGTCTGCATCAGCCACGGGACACCTGCAGAGTTGATAAACCAGAACTGCATGCGGAGGAGCTGTGCAAGCGTGCATCAACCCTGGGACACCCGCACAGTAAACAAACCAGAACTGCATGGGCAAGCCTGCATCATCCCTTGGACACCTGCAGTGTAAACAAAACAAGAACTCCTGGGTAGGAGCTGTGAAACCCTGCATCAGCCCCGGGACACCTGCAGAGTTGATAAACAAGAACTGCATGCGCAGGAGCTGTGCAAGTGTGCCTCAGCCCTGAGACACCCACAGAGTAAACAAAACAAGAACTCATGTGCAGGACCTGTGCAAGACTGCATCAGCCTTGGGACACCTGGAGAGTCAATAAACCAGAACTGCATTGGCAGAAGCTTTACACCCCTTCATCATCCCTGGGATACTTGAAGAGTCAACAAAACAAGAACTCGTGGTTAGGAGCTGTGCAAGGCTGAATCAGCCACAGGACACCTGCACAGTAAAAAAAACAAGAACCTATGGGCAGGAGCTGTGCAAGCCTGCATCAGCCCCGGGACATCTGTAGAGTTGATAAACAAGAACAGCATGTGCAAGTCTGCATCAGCCCTGGGACACCCGCAGAGTAAACAAAACAAGAACTCATGGGCAGGACCATGTGCAACCCTGCATCACCTTGGGACACCAGCAGAGTCGATAACCCAGAGCTGCATGGGCAGGAGCAGTGCAAGCCTGCATCAGCCCTGGGACACCTGCAGAGTAGACAAACGAGAACTGCATGGGCAGAAGCTGTGCAAGCCTGCATCATCCCTAGGACACCTGCAGAGTATACAAAACAGAGCTGCATGGGCAGGAGCTACCCAAGCCTGCATCATCCCTGGGACACCTGCAGAGTAAACAAACCAGAGCTGCATGGGCAGGAGCAGTGCAAGCCTGCATCAGCCCTGGGACACCTGCAGAGTAAACAAAGCAAGAACTCAAGGGCAGGAGCTGTGCAAGCCTGCATCATCCCTAGGACACCTGCAGTGTAAACAAACCAGAACTGCATGGGCAGAAGCTGTGCAAGCCTGCATCAGCAACAGGCAGCTGGCAGTGTTGACAAACCAGAACTGCATGGGCAGGAGCTGTGCAAGCCTGCATCATCGCTAGGACACCCGCAGAGTAAATAAAACAAGAACTCATGGTTAGGAACTGTGCAAGCCTGTATCAGCCTTGGGACACCTGCAGAGTAAACAAACCAGAACACCATGGGCAGGAGCTGTGCAAGCCTGCATCAGCCTTGGGACACCTGCAGAGTAAAAAAACAAGAACCTATGGGCAGGAGCTGGGCAAGTCTGCATCAGCCATGGGACACCTGCAGAGTTGATGAACCAGAACTGCATGCGGAGGAGCTGTGCAAGCGTGCATCAACCCTGGGACACCCGCAGAGTAAACAAACCAGAACTGCATGGGCAAGCCTGCATCATCCCGTGGACACCTGCAGAGTAAATAAAACAAGAACTCATCGTTAGGAACTGTGCAAGCCTGCATCAGCCTTGGGACACCTGCAGAGTCAACATACCAGAACACCATGGGCAGGACCTGTGCAAGCCTGCATCAGCCCCGGGACACCTGCAGAGTTGATAAACAAGAACTGCATGCGCAGGAGCTGTGCAAGTGTGCCTCAGCCCTGGGACACCCACAGAGTAAACAAAACAAGAACTCATGTGTAGGACCTGTGCAAGACTGCATCAGCCTTGGGACACCTGGAGAGTCGATAAACCAGAACTGCATGGGCAGAAGCTTTACACCCCTTCATCATCCCTGGGATACTTGCAGAGTCAACAAAACAAGAACTCGTGGTTAGGAGCTGTGTAAGCCTGAATCAGCCGCAGGACACCTGCACAGTAAAAAAACCAAGAACCTATGGGCAGGAGGTGTGCAAGCCTGCATCATCCCCGGGACACCTGTAGAGTTGATAAACAAGAACAGCATGCGCAGGAGCTGTGCAAGTCTGCATCACCCCTGGGACACCCGCAGAGTAAACAAAACAAGAACCTATGGGCACGAGCTGTGCAAGTCTGCATCAGCCACGGGACACCTGCAGAGTTGATAAACCAGAACTGCATGCGGAGGAGCTGTGCAAGCGTGCATCAACCCTGGGACACCCACAGAGTAAACAAAACAAGAACTCATGTGCAGGACCTGTGCAAGACTGCATCAGCCTTGGGACACCTGGAGAGTCGATAAACCAGAACTGCATGGGCAGAAGCTTTACACCCGTTCATCATCCCTGAGATACTTGCAGAGTCAACAAAACAAGAACTCGTGGTTAGGAGCTGTGCAAGCCTGAATCAGCCACAGGACACCTGCACAGTAAAAAAAACAAGAACCTATGGGCAGGAGCTGTGCACGCCTGCATCAGCCCCGGGACACCTGTAGAGTTGATAAACAAGAACAGCATGCGCAGGAGCTGTGCAAGTCTGCATCAGCCCTGGGACACCCGCAGAGTAAACAAAACAAGAACTCATGGGCAGGACCATGTGCAACCCTGCATCACCTTGGGACACCAGCAGAGTCGATAAACCAGAGCTGCATGGGCAGGAGCAGTGCAAGCCTGCATCAGCCCTGGGACACCTGCAGAGTAGACAAACGAGTACTGCATGGGCAGAAGCTGTGCAAGCCTGCATCATCCCTAGGACACCTGCAGAGTATACAAAACAGAGCTGCATGGGCAGGAGCTACCCAAGCCTGCATCATCCCTGGGACACCTGCAGAGTAAACAAACCAGAGCTGCATGGGCAGGAGCAGTGCAAGCCTGCATCAGCCCTGGGACACCTGCAGAGTAAACAAAGCAAGAACTCAAGGGCAGGAGCTGTGCAAGCCTGCATCAGCCCTGGGACACCTGCAGAGTAAAGAAAGCAGAATTGCATGGGCATGAGCTGTGCAAGCCTGCATCATCCCTAGGACACCTGCAGAGTAAACAAACCAGAACTGCATGGGCAGAAGCTGTGCAAGCCTGCATCAGCAACAGGCAGCTGGTAGTGTTGACAAACCAGAACTGCATGGGCAGGAGCTGTGCAAGCCTGCATCATCCCTGGAACACCTGCAGAGTAAACAAACCAGAGCTGCATGGGCAGGACCTGTGCAAGCCTGCATCAGCCCCGGGACACCTGCAGAGTTGATAAACAAGAACTGCATGCGCAGGAGCTGTGCAAGTGTGCCTCAGCCCTGGGACACCCACAGAGTAAATAAAACAAGAACTCATGTGTAGGACCTGTGCAAGACTGCCTCAGCCTTGGGACACCCACAGAGTAAATAAAACAAGAACTCATGTGTAGGACCTGTGCAAGACTGCCTCAGCCTTGGGACACCTGGAGAGTCGATAAACCAGAACTGCATGGGCAGAAGCTTTACACCCCTTCATCATCCCTGGGATACTTGCAGAGTCAACAAAACAAGAACTCGTGGTTAGGAGCTGTGTAAGCCTGAATCAGCCACAGGACACCTGCACAGTAAAAAAAAACAAGAACCTATGGGCAGGAGGTGTGCAAGCCTGCATCAGCCCCAGGACACCTGTAGAGTTGATAAACAAGAACAGCATGCGCCGGAGCTGTGCAAGTCTGCATCAGCCCTGGGACACCCGCAGAGTAAACAAAACAAGAACTCATGGGCAGGACCTGTGCAAGCCTGCATCACCTTGGGACACCAGCAGAGTCGATAAACCAGAGCTACATGGGCAGGAGCAGCGCAAGCCTGCATCAGCCCTGCGACACCTGCAGAGTAGACAAACGAGGACTGCATGGGCAGAAGCTGTGCAAGCCTGCATCATCCCTAGAACACCTGCAGAGTATACAAAACAGAGCTGCATGGGCAGGAGCTACCCAAGCCTGCATCATCCCTGGGACACCTGCAGAGTAAACAAACCAGAGCTGCTTGGGCAGGAGCAGTGCAAGTCTGCATCAGCCCTGGGACACCTGCAGAGTAAACAAAGCAAGAACTCATGGTCAGGAGCTGTGCAAGCCTGCATCAGCCCTGGGACACCTGCAGAGTAAACAAAGCAGAATTGCATGGGCATGAGCTGTGCAAGCCTACATCATCCCTAGGACACCTGCAGAGTAAACAAACCAGAACTGCATGGGCAGAAGCTGTGCAAGCCTGCATCAGCAACAGGCAGCTTGCAGTGTTGACAAACCAGAACTGCATGGGCAGGAGCTGTGCAAGCCTGCATCATCGCTAGGACACCCGCAGAGTAAATAAAACAAGAACTCATGGTTAGGAACTGTGCAAGCCTGCATCAGCCTTGGGACACCTGCAGAGTAAACAAACCAGAACACCATGGGCAGGTGCTGTGTAAGCCTGCATCAGCCTTGGGACACCTGCAGCGTAAAAAAACAAGAACCTATGGGCCGGAGCTGTGCAAGTCTGCATCAGCCATGGGACACCTGCAGAGTTGATAAACCAGAACTGCATGCGGAGGAGCTGTGCAAGCGTGCATCAACCCTGGGACACCCGCAGAGTAAACAAACCAGAACTGCATGGGCAAGCCTGCATCATCCCTTGGACACCTGCAGTGTAAACAAAACAAGAACTCCAGGGTAAGAACTATGCATGCCTGCATCAGCCCTGAGACACCCGCAGAGTAAATAAAACAAGAACTCATGGGTAAGAGCTGTGCAAGCCTGCATCAGCCTTGGGACACCTGCAGAGTAAACGAACCATAACACCATGGGCCGGAGCTGTGCAAGCCTGCATCAGCCTTGGGACACCTGCAGAGTAAAAAAACAAGAACCTATGGGCAGGAGCTGTGCAAGTCTGCATCAGCCACGGGACACCTGCAGAGTCGATAAACCAGAACTGCATGCAGAGGAGCTGTGCAAGCGTGCATCAACCCTGGGACACCCGCAGAGTAAACAAACCAGGACTGCATGAGCAAGTCTGCATCATCCCTTCGACACCTGCAGTGTAAACCAAACAAGAACTCCTGGGTTGGACCTGTGCAAGCCTGCATCAGCCTTGGAACATCTGCAGAGTAAACACACAAGAACTGCATGGGCAGGAGCTGTGCAAGCCTGCATCAGCAACAGGCAGCCTGCAGTGTTGACGAACCAGAACTGCATGTGCAGGAGCTGTGTAAGCCTGCATCATCACTAGAACACCTGCAGAGTAAAAAACCCAGAACTGCATGGGCAGGAGCTGTGCAAGCCTGCATCAGCCCTGGGACACCTGCAGAGTAAACAAACCAGAGCTGCATGGGGAGGAGCTGCGCAAGCCTGCATCAGACCTGTGACACCCGCAGAGTAAACAAAACAAGAACTCATCTCATGGGTAGAAGCTGTGCAAGCTTGCATCAGCCTTGGGATACCTGCAGAGTAAACAAACCAGAAGTGCATGGACAGGAGCTTTGCAAGCCTGCATCAGCCACAGGATACCTGCAGAGTAAAAAAACAAGAACCTATGGGCAGGAGCTGTGCAAGCCTGCATCAGCCTTGGGACACCTGGAGAGTCGATAAACCAGAAGTGCATGGGCAGAAGCTTTACACCCCTTCATCATCCCTGGGATACTTGCAGAGTCAACAAAACAAGAACTCGTGGTTAGGAGCTGTGCAAGCCTGAATCAGCCACAGGACACCTGCACAGTAAAAAAACAAGAACCTATGGGCAGGAGCTGTGCAAGCCTGCATCAGCCCCGGGACACCTGTAGAGTTGATAAACAAGAACAGCATGCGCAGGAGCTGTGCAAGTCTGCATCAGCCCTGGGACGACCGCAGAGTAAACAAAACAAGAACTCATGGGCAGGACCATGTGCAACCCTGCATCACCTTGGGACACCAGCAGAGTCGATAAACCAGAGCTGCATGGGCAGGTGCCGTGCAAGCCTGCATCAGCCCTGGGACACCTGCAGAGTAGACAAACGAAGACTGCATGGGCAGAAGCTGTGCAAGCCTGCATCATCCCTAGGACACCTGCAGAGTATACAAAACAGAGCTGCATGGGCAGGAGCTACCCAAGCCTGCATCATCCCTGGGACACCTGCAGAGTAAACAAAGCAAGAACTCAAGGGCAGGAGCTGTGCAAGCCTGCATCAGCAACAGGCAGCTGGCAGTGTTGACAAACCAGAACTGCATGGGCAGGAGCTGTGCAAGCCTGCATCATCGCTAGGACACCCGCAGTGTAAATAAAACAAGAACTCATGGTTAGGAACTGTGCAAG